>NC_135218.1:645000-1275000 GCF_052324685.1 Brachyhypopomus gauderio
AAGGAGACACAGAAATAGCACATCTGGCTAGGGCTGCATCTATGTGAACAATATAGGAAGGCCTGCATGTGTCTATACATAATTGGGCCTGTATATTACCGACAGAGAGAGATTGAGGGAGCCAGAGACTATGCTTTGTTAATTGACTCCTTGCACACCTTGCATGCCTAACATGACTGTCCGTGTATTCAAAGTATGAATGTGGACTAACATGACTGATATGACTGACATAACTGGCATGACTGTAATGATTTGATTATTTGACTTATATGACTGACATGACTGATATGACTGATATGACTGGACTGAAATGACTGGCATGGCATGCCTGATATGACTGATACGACTGACATTGCTGGCATGAATGACATATACTATACATATACTATAAATATGCATACAAACTATACATACATTTAGGTAGAAGTGTGTGTGTGTGTGTGTGTGTGTGTGTGTGTGTGTGTGTGTGTGTGTGTGTGTGTGTGTTTTAGTCAAAGAGTAATGGGTATACATGGCTAGGGCAGTGTGTATGTTAAACCTATAAGTAGGTGTGTGTGTGTGTGTGTGTGTGTGAGAGAGAGAGTGAGAGAGAGTGTGTTTTCAAAAACAGAAGCTAAACGTCAGTTTGTGTGTTTGTATCTGGGTTACTCATAGCGAAATGGGTAGGTATGGCAAGGGCAGTGTGAAAGCTACAGAGGCCTGTGTTTTTGTAAGTGCATGTGAAAGAGAGGGGGGGGAGGTAGAGCCCATGGGTTGTAAAGTGTTGGAAGCAAGGGGGAGTGTGAGGGGAGTGGAGGAGGGGGGGGCAGAGTGTGTGAGAAAGGCACGTGCGTGTGTGGCTTAGCAGCTGTGTATGCCTCCCTCCACTGCTTTGCATGGAAAATGAAAATATTCACTGTAGAGCTGTTTGTGGACGGATTTGGCTCAAAATTGGCACATCGCACCACAATGGTCATGTGAATGTGGATTTCAATTTCCATAACAATCAGACATACTATGGCGTAGTTATTGAACTGGGAATTTGATGTGTTATGATGGTAGCATTGTGATGCATATGAAAAATATTAATTTGTCAAAAACTTAGGATTTTTTCGCTAATCTTAGCATTTCAGAGTCTGCTGAGTATTACAAGGTGTGATTTAAGGTGATGGAGTTAAAATGCTAGGACTAGTATGAAAATGGCAAGTTATATATATTTGATAATAGTGAAAAAGTGGTACATTTTTGCAAAGCACATGTAATTACAAAGTTGCTAGGAATTCTGCATACAATCATATGAGTGCAAGCATTACTTGATAAGTGAAAATATGTAGGAGAAATTCTGGATTTTCTAGTATAGCGCCACCTAGTGGTGCAATTCCCTTCCAACATGGGTATGTCTTAGAGGGTGTGTACATGAACATACCATGTCAGTTTCATGTGTATGTACCTATGGTAAGTAGGTCAAATGGCCAATTAATTAAAATTAAAATTAATTGGCTTATGGCGGCCATGTTTTTTGAGTGATGAGGTCATCATTGTGTGTCTTGATACCACTTGACCCCATGATGATGCCTGTAAAGTTTTGGTTTGATGTGACTAATGGTTTCTGAGAAACAGTTTTTCCCATGTTATAGCGCCCCCTATTGGACAATCGTGGCCTGCTTTGACCTGTGACCTCTGAGTCATGTGTCCTAACAACTGATAAATTTTCATGAAGATTGGTCAAAGCATTGCTGAGATATAGCTGCTGAAGTAAATTTGGCCACGCCTCAGAGCTATTGATTAACATGTGACAGCCAGGCTGTATGGAAATGTCACAATGTTGGCGATGGGTTTTGATAATGAGATTCTTCTGAGTAGTTTGATACCAAGACTGTGGTGATCAGACGAAAAACCAAGGAGTAGTAGACAAAAGTAGGTTTTGCATATTATGCAAATTAGCAAAAAATCTAAGTAGGCGGAGCTTCATAGTTGTATATGAAATGTCCTATTGAATTGAGCCAAGGAATGCATAGGAAGTGGAATTTTGTTTCTATGACTTATGGTATGGGAGATATGGGCCAAAAAGTCACATAGTGTGCTATAGCGCCACCATCAGGCCGATGTGGTTCCCTATAAGTGAGTGTGGTCCTTTTGACCTAGAGAACAAGTTTGGCAAGTTTGGTGTGTCTAGGCCTTACGGTTTAGGCTGCAGAATGATTTATAGACAGCAAAATGGGAAAAAGAATAATAATAATAAATATAGCCGCAAGCGGCGATTGGCGGGTTCACACAAAAAAAGGCAAAAAAGCCCAAAGGGTCTTTTAGACCAACAAATAGGCCTCTTGGCCTCAATAGGCAAAAAGAAGCCCAATAGGTCATTTAGACCCAAAAGTGAATAGAAGCTGTTTGAGTGGAAAAAATGCATAAGTAAATCAATGTGACAAAACATTCAATTCAACTGAGGCACTAAAGGCCCAAAAGGATCAAAATAATGTGTATTGGCAAAATGATTCAGATCACAGAACTAAATCACATGCTGAGATCAGCTTTGTGTGCGTTTGTGTGGTGTTTCATGTGAGCAATTGTTTTCAGTCAGTTTCGGTGTTTGGCCACTAGATGGAGCCCAAGTACTATGATACTGATATCTCATTAATCTCAGTAATGCAATGACATTTTGGTGAATTAAAAGGTTCATTTCTGGTCAGGCAGTGCACTTTTTGTTATGAGATGTAATTGCAATGTTATAGATCTCATTGATCTGAATCATACAAGCCCCATTACTTGTCTGTATTCTGCATAACAAGATTGCTGCGTGAGTTTTTATGATTTCTCAGGTTTTTGGGTACTGTAGCGCCTCCGACAGGCCAATTTGAACCAAACTTGGCCTACCTCACAAGGACCTCAGTGTATAAAAGCCTTTCAAATTGGGAGTTGATCACTTACATGATTTATGAGTTATAGCAATAAAGGTCATTTATGGCATGGCCAGAAGGATATAATGGAAAAATTGATCAATCAGACAAATAAAAATGCAACATTTTTTCCTTATTTTGTTAACTACAGTGTCTACAGATTATGCCTATGCCATTTTTGCCATCATTGGATCAAATTCCTAGGACTAGTTCTTAAAGAGCTATTTTCAAACAATTGATGAATGTGACAAAAGTATGCATTTTTTAATAGGACTTGTAATTGCAAAGTTGTCAGGTCTACTGCATGGTATAAAAAGAAACAAGTTGCATGTTCCTAAGTGAAAATTTGGAGGAGTTATGCATGATTTTCACAAATAGCGCCACCTAGTGGCCAAATGTTTCAACACTGCACAGTATGACACATAGTCCTGGGATATGCACAGTGATGAGGTTTCATGTTGATTGGCCAATGGTAAGTCTGTCAAATGGCCAATTAATTCAAATAAAAATTAATTGGCTCATGGCGGCCATGTTTTTTGAGTGATGAGGTCATCATTGTGTGCCTTGATACTACTTGGGCCCCTGATGATGCCTGTAAAGTTTGGGCTTGATGTGACTAATAGTTTCTGAGAAACAAATTTCCCCATGTTATAGCGCCCCCTATTGGACAATCGTGGCCAGCTTTGACCTGTGACCTCTGAGTCATGTGCCCTAACAACTGATAAATTTTCATAAAGATAGGTCAAAGCATTGCTGAGATATAGCTGCTGAAGTGAATTTGGCCACGCCTCAGAGCTATTGATTGACATGTCACAACGACACTGTATGCAAATGTAACAATTTTGTTCAAATTTATTGATAATGAGATTCTTCTGAATATTTTGACACCAAGATTGAACAAATCCGATGAAAAACCAGGGACTAGTATAAAAAAGTAGGTTTTGCATATTATGCAAATTAGCAAAAAATCTAAGTAGGCGGAGCTTAATGGTTCTTGAGGCTTTTTTGTTTGTCTGGAGCCAAGGAATGCACCTGAAGTGGAATTTTGTTTCTAGGACCTACGGGGTGGGAGATATGGACCAAAACGCAAAATGCTGCGCTATAGCGCCACCATCAGGCCAATGTGGGTCTCTGTACTTTAGCACGGTCCCGCAAACAGACTACACCAGTCTGCCAAGTTTGGTCTCCCTGGGCCTTACGGTCTAGGCTGCAGTATGCGTTTTATGCGGAGAAAAATAATAATAATAATAAGAAAGAAAAATCCGAGCAATAACAATAGGTTTCCCACACTATGTGTGTGAACCCTAATAATAATAATAATAAGAAAAATTCTAACAATTACAATAGGGTTCCCACACTATGTGTGTGAACCCTAATAAGAAGAAAAAAAAAGAAGAAAAATTCGAGCAATTACAATAGGTTTCCCACACTACGTGTGTGAACCCTAATAATAATAATCGGAACAAATACAATAGGGTTCCAGCACCGCTGGTGCTTGGACCCCTAATAATCGGAACAAATACAATAGGGTTCCAGCACCTTCAGTGCTTGGACCCCTAAATATAGCCGCAAGCGGCAATTACGGGGTCCAAGCTGAGGTTTGGCAAGATTTTGCACCCACTGGCACAACATTATGTACAGCTTTATGAAATGTACATGAAAGTATATGAAGCACGTTCGTGAATGAAGTACCTGCTCAAAAAACAGAATCGAAATGGCAGCTTTTTAAACTTATGGTGGAATACTGCCCAACGTGGGATTCGAACCCCCGTTGTCCACGTGCATTGTGGCTGGGAGCACATTGCTCTACCCATTGAGCTAATGGGTCTGACTGGATTACAGGCTCAACTCTAACTCTTTTGAGGAAAAGAATGACCTTTGATCTGCATGCATGTTCAGCACAGAAAATGAAAATATTCACAGTACAACCATTTGTGGATGGATTTGGCACAAACTTGGCAGATATCACCTCAGTGGTCTTCTGAATGTGTCTGTCCATTTTCATAACAATCAGACATTATATAGGGGAGTTTTTGAAATATGCAGTTCATATGTCATGACGGTACCATTGTGATGCATATGAAAAATATTAAATTGCAAGAATCTTAGAATTTGTTCCACCAGTTTTGTATTTCACATGCTGCTGGATATTATAATATGTGATTTGAGGTGATGGAGTGAAAATCCTAGGACTAGTATGAAAAGTGTAAATTATATGTATTGGATTATACACAAAAATCTGTACTTTTTTGCAAAGCACTTGCAATTACAAAGTTGTTAGTGATTTTGCATAGAATCATATGAGATCATGATTGTCCTTCTACATGAAAGCATGTAGGAGTAATTCAGGAATTTCTAGTATAGCGCCACCTAGTGGTGCAATTCCCGTCATACTTTGATATGTATTAGAGGGTGTGTAGATGAACATAATATGTGAGTTTCATGTTGATTGGCATATGATAAGCTTGTGAAAGGTGTACTGAAAGCTGATTGGTCGATAGCGGCGGCCATATTGGACATATGATGGTGCAGGTCAAGGACCTGTGTCATAGGTGCATATAGATGATGCGTACCAAGTTTGGAGTTATTTGGCCAATCGGTGTGGGCAGGAGAGTTTTTTGGCCGTTATAGCGCCACCTAGGTGTGCATGTCTGCCAAAATGTATGTGCCGGTCTAGACACCCAATAGGTACATGTGTGTGAAATTTGGTGTGAATCTGTCAAAGCATGCCTGAGATACAGCAGAATATGTGCATTTTTGGCGAAGGATTTTTCGACCTTTGACTTGTGAGGCATGTGGCCACGCCCATGTGCAGAAATGTGCACTTTGGCTCCATAACAATTAAAGTTCAGACTCTTGTGAGCGCCTGGATACCACATATGTGCATGTATGTGAAAAATCCAGGGACTAGTACGCGCTCAAAAATGTGTGTGTATTTGCATATTATGCAAATTAGCTCGACATGTAAGGGGCGGAGCATATAGCTTCAATGGAACTTTTTTTAGATGAGCTCATGCCTGATCAGATGCAGTTTGAATTTTATCTCTAGGACATACGGTGTAGGAGAAACACCTGTGTAAACTTTTTCATGCGATTTTGTGCGCTATAGCGCCACCTATGGTCGGATTGGGCTGGCGTGTTGCGCCTGAGTAGCGGAGAGGAGTACTACAAGTTGGCCAAAGGAGAAGTCTGTAGGACTTACGGTTTAGGCTGCACGACGCGTTTTAGCGGAGAAAAAGAATAATAATAATAATAATAAATATAGCCGCAAGCGGCAATTACGGGGTCCAAGCGCAGGGTATGGGCACCATCTGGCACGCCTGAGATGCGTAAGCATGTGTGTGTAATCACTGGGTAGGTATGGGTGAAGCAATGTGTATATGAAACCTATAGGTAGGCCATTGCATGTGTGTGCATGTGTAAGAAAGATGTAGGGGTAATTCAGGAAATTCTAGTATAGCGCCACCTAGTGGTGCAATTCCCGTCATACTTGAGCATGTCTTAGAGAGTGTGTAGATGAACATAATATGTGAGTTTCATGTTGATTGGCATATGATAAGCTTGTGAAATGTGAACTGAAAGCTGATTGGTCGATAGCGGCGGCCATATTGGACATATGATGGTGCAGGTCAAGGACCTGTGTCATAGGTGCATATAGATGATGCGTACCAAGTTTGGAGTTATTTGGCCAATCGGTGTGGGCAGGAGAGTTTTTTGGCCGTTATAGCGCCACCTAGGTGTGCATGTCTGCCAAAATGTATGTACCGGTCTAGACACCTAATAGGTACATGTGTGTGAAATTTGGAGTGAATACATGAAAGTATGCCTGAGATACGGCAGAATATGTGGATTTTTGGCGAAGAAATTTTCTACGCTTGACTTGTGATGCATGTGGCCACGCCCATGTGCAGAAATGTGCACTTTGGCTCCATAACAATTAAAGTTCAGACTCTTGTGAGCGCCTGGATACCACATATGTGCATGTATGTGAAAAATCCAGGGACTAGTACGCGCTCAAAAATGTGTGCAAATTTGCATATTATGCAAATTAGCTCGACATGTAAGGGGCGGAGCATATGGCTTCAATGGAACTTTTTTTAGATGAGCACATGCCTGATCAGGTGAAGTTTACATTTTGTCTCTAGGACATACGGTTTAGGAGAAACACCAGTTTAAACTTTTTCATGCGTTTTTGTGCGCTATAGCGCCACCTATGGTCGGATCGGGCTGGCGTGTTGCGCCTGAGTAGCGGAGAGGAGTACTACAAGTTGGCCAAAGGAGAAGTCTGTAGGTCTTACGGTTTAGGCTGCACAACGAGTTTTAAGGCAGAAAAAAAATTGGCATATGAAAAGCTTGTGAAAGGTGTACTGAAAGCTGATTGGTCGATAGCGGCGGCCATATTGGACATATGATGGTGCAGGTCAAGGACCTGTGTCATAGGTGCATATAGATGATGCGTACCAAGTTTGGAGTTATTTGGCCAATCGGTGTGGGCAGGAGAGTTTTTTGGCCGTTATAGCGCCACCTAGATGTGCATGTCTGCCAAAATGCATGTGCAGGTCTAGACACCCAGTAGGTACATGTGTGTGAAATTTGGTATGAATACGTGAAAGAATGCCTGAGATATAGCAGAATATGTGGATTTTTGGCGAAGGAATTTTCTACGCTTGACTTGTGATGCATGTGGCCACGCCCATGTGCAGAAATGTGCACTTTGGCTCCATAACAATTAAAGTTCAGACTCTTCTGAGCGCCTGGATATCACATATGTGCATGTATGTGAAAAATCCAGGAACTAGTACGCGCTCAAAAATGTGTGCAAATTTGCATATTATGCAAATTAGCTCGACATGTAAGGGGCGGAGCATATGGCTTCAATGGAACTTTTTTTAGATGAGCACATGCCTGATCAGATGAAGTTTACATTTTGTCTCTAGGACATACGGTTTAGGAGAAACACCAGTTTAAACTTTTTCATGCGTTTTTGTGCGCTATAGCGCCACCTAGGGTCGTATCGGGCTGGCGTGTTGCGCCTGAGTAGCGGAGAGGAGTACTACAAGTTGGCCAAAGGAGAAGTCTGTAGGTCTTACGGTTTAGGCTGCACGATGCGTTTTAAGGCAGAAAAAAAATAATAATAATAATAATAATAATAAATATAGCCGCAAGCGGCAATTACGGGGTCCAAGCTGAGGTTTGGCAAGATTTTGCACCCACTGGCACAACATTATGTAAAGCTTTATGAAATGTACATGAAAGTATATGAAGCACGTTCGTGAATGAAGTACCTGCTCAAAAAACAGAATCGAAATGGCAGCTTTTTAAACTTATGGTGGAATACTGCCCAACGTGGGATTCGAACCCCCGTTGTCCACGTGCATTGCGGCTGGGAGCACATTGCTCTACCCATTGAGCTAATGGGTCTGACTGGATTACAGGCTCAACTCTAACTCTTTTGAGGAAAAGAATGACCTTTGATCTGCATGCATGTTCAGCATAGAAAATGAAAATATTCACAGTACAACCATTTGTGGATGGATTTGGCACAAACTTGGCAGATATCACCTCAGTGGTCTTCTGAATGTGTCTGTCCATTTTCATAACAATCAGACATTATATAGGGGAGTTTTTGAAATATGCAGTTCATATGTCATGACGGTACCATTGTGATGCATATGAGAAATATTAAATTGCAAGAATCTTAGAATTTGTTCCACCAGTTTTGTATTTCACATGCTGCTGGATATTATAATATGTGATTTGAGGTGATGGAGTGAAAATCCTAGGACTAGTATGAAAAGTGTAAATTATATGTATTGGATTATACACAAAAATCTGTACTTTTTTGCAAAGCACTTGCAATTACAAAGTTGTTAGTGATTTTGCATAGAATCATATGAGATCATGATTGTCCTTCTACATGAAAGCATGTAGGAGTAATTCAGGAATTTCTAGTATAGCGCCACCTAGTGGTGCAATTCCCGTCATACTTTGATATGTATTAGAGGGTGTGTAGATGAACATAATATGTGAGTTTCATGTTGATTGGCATATGATAAGCTTGTGAAAGGTGTACTGAAAGCTGATTGGTCGATAGCGGCGGCCATATTGGACATATGATGGTGCAGGTCAAGGACCTGTGTCATAGGTGCATATAGATGATGCGTACCAAGTTTGGAGTTATTTGGCCAATCGGTGTGGGCAGGAGAGTTTTTTGGCCGTTATAGCGCCACCTAGGTGTGCATGTCTGCCAAAATGTATGTGCCGGTCTAGACACCCAATAGGTACATGTGTGTGAAATTTGGTGTGAATCTGTCAAAGCATGCCTGAGATACAGCAGAATATGTGCATTTTTGGCGAAGGATTTTTCGACCTTTGACTTGTGAGGCATGTGGCCACGCCCATGTGCAGAAATGTGCACTTTGGCTCCATAACAATTAAAGTTCAGACTCTTGTGAGCGCCTGGATACCACATATGTGCATGTATGTGAAAAATCCAGGGACTAGTACGCGCTCAAAAATTTGTGTGTATTTGCATATTATGCAAATTAGCTCGACATGTAAGGGGCGGAGCATATAGCTTCAATGGAACTTTTTTTAGATGAGCTCATGCCTGATCAGATGCAGTTTGAATTTTATCTCTAGGACATACGGTGTAGGAGAAACACCTGTGTAAACTTTTTCATGCGATTTTGTGCGCTATAGCGCCACCTATGGTCGGATCGGGCTGGCGTGTTGCGCCTGAGTAGCGGAGAGGAGTACTACAAGTTGGCCAAAGGAGAAGTCTGTAGGACTTACGGTTTAGGCTGCACGACGCGTTTTAGCGGAGAAAAAGAATAATAATAATAATAATAATAATAATAATCAGAACAATTACAATAGGGTTCCAGCACCGCTGGTGCTTGGACCCCTAATAATAATAAAAATCGGAACAATTACAATAGGGTTCCAGCACCGGTGGTGCTTGGACCCCTAATAATCAGAACAATTACAATAGGGTTCCAGCACCGCTGGTGCTTGGACCCCTAATAATCAGAACAATTACAATAGGGTTCCAGCACCGCTGGTGCTTGGACCCCTAATAATAATCGGAACAATTACAATAGGGTTCCAGCACCGCTGGTGCTTGGACCCCTAATAAATATAGCCGCAAGCGGCAATTACGGGGTCCAAGCTGAGGTTTGGCAAGATTTGCGCACCCACTGGTACATCATGTAAAGGTTTTTGAAATGTATATGAAAGTATATGAAGCACGTTCGTGAATGAAGTGCCTGCTAAAAAAACAGAATCTAAATTGCAGCTTTTAAAACTTATGTTGGTGTGCTGCCCGGCGCGGGATTCGAACCACCATTGTCCACATGCATTGTGGCCGGGAGCACCTTGCTCTACCCATTGAGGTAATGGGCCTGACCCGATTACAGGCTCAACTCTAGCTCTTTTGAGGAAAAGAATGACCTTTGCATCAGCATGCATGTTCAGCATGGAAAATGAAAATATTCACAGTACAACCATTTGTGGTGGTTTGTAACAAGTTTGGAGTTATTTGAGCAATCGGTGTGGGCAGGAGAGTTTTTTGGCCGTTATAGCGCCACCTAGGTGTGCATGTCTGCCAAAATGTATGTGCAGGTCTAGACACCCAATAGGTACATGTGTGTGAAATTTGGAGTGAATACGTGAAAGCATGCCTGAGATACAGCAGAATATGTGGATTTTTGGCGAAGAATTTTTTTACCTTTGACTTGTGAGGCATGTGGCCACGCCCATGTGTGGAAATGTGCACTTTTGCTCTGCTAGAATCAAAGTTCAGAGTCTTCTGAACATTTTGATACCACATATGTGCATGTATGTGAAAAATCCAGGGACTAGTTCGCGCTCAAAAATGTGTGTGTATTTGCATATTATGCAAATTAGCTCGAAATGTAAGGGGCGGAGCTAATAGCTTCAAATTTATTTTTTGTAGAATGGAAGATGACTGATCAGATGCAATTGGAATTTTTTGTTTATGACATACGGTGTAGGCGTGACAATTTTTTGCACTCTATAGCGCCACCTATGGGCGGATCGAGCTGGCGTGTTGCGCCTGAGTAGCAGAGAGGAGTACTACAAGTTGGCCAAAGGAGAAATCTGTAGGTGTTACGGATTAGGCTGCACGATGCATTTTAGCGGACTGAAAGCTGATTGGTCGATAGCGGCGGCCATATTGGACATATGATGGTGCAGGTCAAGGACCTGTGCCGTAGGTGCATATAGATGATGTGTACCAAGTTTGGAGTTATTTGGCCAATCGGTGTGGGCAGGAGAGTTTTTTGGCCGTTATAGCGCCACCTAGGTGTGCATGTCTGCCAAAATGTATGTGCAGGTCTAGACACCCAATAGGTGCATGTATGTGAAATTTGGTGTGAATACGTGAAAGCATGCCTGAGATATAACAGAATATGTGTATTTTTGGCGAAGGATTTTTTGACCTTTGACTTTTGAGGTATGTGGCCACGCCCATGTGCAGAAATGTGAACTTTTGCTCTGCTAGAATTAAAGTTCAGAGTCTTGTGAGCGCCTGGATACCACATATGTGCATGTATGTGAAAAATCCAGGGACTAGTTCGCGCTCAAAAATGTGTGCGTATTTGCATGTTATGCAAATTAGCTCGACATGTAAGGGGCGGAGCATATGGCTTCAATGAAACTTTTTTGAGATGAGCACATGCCTGATCAGATGAAGTTTACATTTTGTCTCTAGGACATACGGTTTAGGAGAAACACCTGTTTAAACTTTTTCATGCGTTTGTGTGCGCTATAGCGCCACCTATGGTCGGATCGGGCTGGCGTGTTGCGCCTGAGTAGCGGAGAGGAGTACTACAAGTTGGCCAAAGGAGAAGTCTGTAGGTCTTACGGTTTAGGCTGCACAACACGTTTTAGCGGAGAAAAAGAATAATAATAATAATAATAATAATAACAAGCTGAGGTTTGGCAAGATTTGCGCACCCACTGGTACATCATGTAAAGGTATTTGAAATGTATATGAAAGTATATGAAGCACGTTCGTGAATGAAGTGCCTGCTAAAAAAACAGAATCTAAATTGCAGCTTTTAAAACTTATGGTGGTGTGCTGCCCGGCGCGGGATTCGAACCGCCATTGTCCACATGCATTGTGGCCGGGAGCACCTTGCTCTACCCATTGAGCTAATGGGCCTGACCCGATTACAGGCTCAACTCTAGCTCTTTTGAGGAAAAGAATGACCTTTGCATCAGCATGCATGTTCAGCATGGAAATTAAAATATTCACAGTACAACCATTTGTGGTGGTTTGTAACAAGTTTGGAGTTATTTGGGCAATCGGTGTGGGCAGGAGAGTTTTTTGGCCGTTATAGCGCCACCTAGGTGTGCATGTCTGCCAAAATGTATGTGCAGGTCTAGACACCCAATAGGTACATGTGTGTGAAATTTGGAGTGAATACGTGAAAGCATGCCTGAGATACAGCAGAATATGTGGATTTTTGGCGAAGAATTTTTTTACCTTTGACTTGTGAGGCATGTGGCCACGCCCATGTGTGGAAATGTGCATTTTTGCTCTGCTAGAATCAAAGTTCAGACTCTTCTGAACATTTTGATACCACATATGTGCATGTATGTAAAAAATCCAGGGACTAGTTCGCGCTCAAAAATGTGTGTGTATTTGCATATTATGCAAATTAGCTCGAAATGTAAGGGGCGGAGCTAATAGCTTCAAATTTATTTTTTGTAGAATGGAAGATGACTGATCAGATGCAATTGGAATTTTTTGTTTATGACATACGGTGTAGGCGTGACAATTTTTTGCGCTCTATAGCGCCACCTATGGGCGGATCGAGCTGGCGTGTTGCGCCTGAGTAGCAGAGAGGAGTACTACAAGTTGGCCAAAGGAGAAGTCTGTAGGTGTTACGGATTAGGCTGCACGATGCATTTTAGCGGACTGAAAGCTGATTGGTCGATAGCGGCGGCCATATTGGACATATGATGGTGCAGGTCAAGGACCTGTGCCGTAGTTGCATATAGATGATGCGTACCAAGTTTGGAGTTATTTGGCCAATCGGTGTGGGCAGGAGAGTTTTTTGGCCGTTATAGCGCCACCTAGGTGTGCATGTCTGCCAAAATGTATGTGCAGGTCTAGACACCCAATAGGTGCATGTATGTGAAATTTGGTGTGAATACGTGAAAGCATGCCTGAGATATAACAGAAAATGTGTATTTTTGGCGAAGGATTTTTTGACCTTTGACTTTTGAGGTATGTGGCCACGCCCATGTGCAGAAATGTGCACTTTTGCTCTGCTAGAATCAAAGTTCAGAGTCTTGTGAGCGCCTGGATACCACATATGTGCATGTATGTGAAAAATCCAGGGACTAGTTCGCGCTCAAAAATGTGTGCGTATTTGCATGTTATGCAAATTAGCTCGACATGTAAGGGGCGGAGCATATGGCTTCAATGAAACTTTTTTTAGATGAGCACATGCCTGATCAGATGAAGTTTACATTTTGTCTCTAGGACATACGGTTTAGGAGAAACACCTGTTTAAACTTTTTCATGCGTTTGTGTGCGCTATAGCGCCACCTATGGTCGGATCGGGCTGGCGTGTTGCGCCTGAGTAGCGGAGAGGAGTACTACAAGTTGGCCAAAGGAGAAGTCTGTAGGTCTTACGGTTTAGGCTGCACAACGCGTTTTAGCGGAGAAAAAGAATAATAATAATAAATATAGCCGCAAGCGGCAATTACGGGGTCCAAGCTGAGGTTTGGCAAGATTTGCGCACCCACTGGTACATCATGTAAAGGTATATGAAATGTATATGAAAGTATATGAAGTATATATTTTAGTATAGCGCCACCTAGTGGTGCAATTCCCATCATACTTGAGCATGTCTTAGAGGGTGTGTAGATGAACATAATATGTGAGTTTTATGTTGATTAGCATATGATAAGCTTGTGAAATGTGTACTGAAAGCTGATTGGTCGATAGCGGCGGCCATATTGGACATATGATGGTGCAGGTCAAGGACCTGTGCCATAGGTGCATATAGATGATGCGTACCAAGTTTGGAGTTATTTGGCCAATCGGTGTGGGCAGGAGAGTTTTTTGGCCGTTATAGCGCCACCTAGGTGTGCATGTCTGCCAAAATGTATGTGCAGGTCTAGACACTCAATAGGTGCATGTATGTGAAATTTGGTATGAATACATGAAAGAATGCCTGAGATATAGCAGAATATGTGGATTTTTGGCGAAGGAATTTTCTACGCTTGACTTGTCATGCATGTGGCCACGCCCATGTGCAGAAATGTGCACTTTGGCTCCATAACAATTAAAGTTCAGACTCTTGTGAGCGCCTGGATACCACAAATATGCATGTATGTGAAAAATCCAGGGACTAGTACGCGCTCAAAAATGTATGCAAATTTGCATATTATGCAAATTAGCTCGACATGTAAGAGGCGGAGCATATGGCTTCAATGGAACTTTTTTTAGATGAGCTCATGCCTGATCAGATGCAGTTTGAATTTTGTCTCTAGGACATATGGTGTAGGAGAAACACCTGTGTAAACTTTTTCATGCGTTTGTGTGAGCTATAGCGCCACCTATGGTCGTATCGGGTTGGCGTGTTGCGCCTGAGTAGCGGAGAGGAGTACTACAAGTTGGCCAAAGGAGAAGTCTGTAGGACTTACGGTTTAGGCTGCACGACGCGTTTTAAGGCAGAAAAAAAATTGGCATATGAAAAGCTTGTGAAAGATGTACTGAAAGCTGATTGGTCGATAGCGGCGGCCATATTGGACATATGATGGTGCAGATCAAGGACCTGTGTCATAGGTGCATATAGATGATGCGTACCAAGTTTGGAGTTATTTGGCCAATCGGTGTGGGCAGGAGAGTTTTTTGGCCGTTATAGCGCCACCTAGGTGTGCATGTCTGCCAAAATGCATGTGCAGGTCTAGACACCCAATAGGTACATGTGTGTGAAATTTGGAGTGAATACATGAAAGTATGCCTGAGATACAGCAGAATATGTGTATTTTTGGCGAAGGAATTTTCGACGCATGACTTGTGATGCATGTGGCCACGCCCATGTGCAGAAATGTGCACTTTGGCTCCATAACTTTTAAAGTTCAGACTCTTCTGAACGTTTTGATACCACATATGTGCATGTATGTGAAAAATCCAGGGACTAGTACGCGTTCAAAAATGTGTGCAAATTTGCATATTATGCAAATTAGCTCGACATGTAAGGGGCGGAGCTTATGGGTTCAAATGTATTTTTTGTAGAATGGAAGATGACTGATCAGATGCAATTGGAATTTTTTGTTTATGACATACGGTGTAGGCGTGACAATTTTTTGCGCTCTATAGCGCCACCTATGGTCGGATCGGGCTGGCGTGTTGCGCCTGAGTAGCGGAGAGGAGTACTACAAGTTGGCCAAAGGAGAAGTCTGTAGGTGTTACGGTTTGGTCTGCACAACGCGTTTTAGGGCAGAAAAAGAAGAATAATAATAAATATAGCCGCAAGCGGCAATTACGGGGTCCAAGCTGAGGTTTGGCAAGATTTTGCACCCACTGGCACAACATTATGTAAAGCTTTATGAAATGTACATGAAAGTATATGAAGCACGTTCGTGAATGAAGTACCTGCTCAAAAAACAGAATCGAAATGGCAGCTTTTTAAACTTATGGTGGAATACTGCCCAACGTGGGATTCGAACCCCCGTTGTCCACGTGCATTGTGGCTGGGAGCACATTGCTCTACCCATTGAGCTAATGGGTCTGACTGGATTACAGGCTCAACTCTAACTCTTTTGAGGAAAAGAATGACCTTTGATCTGCATGCATGTTCAGCATAGAAAATGAAAATATTCACAGTACAACCATTTGTGGATGGATTTGGCACAAACTTGGCAGATATCACCTCAGTGGTCTTCTGAATGTGTCTGTCCATTTTCATAACAATCAGACATTATATAGGGGAGTTTTTGAAATATGCAGTTCATATGTCATGACGGTACCATTGTGATGCATATGAAAAATATTAAATTGCAAGAATCTTAGAATTTGTTCCACCAGTTTTGTATTTCACATGCTGCTGGATATTATAATATGTGATTTGAGGTGATGGAGTGAAAATCCTAGGACTAGTATGAAAAGTGTAAATTATATGTATTGGATTATACACAAAAATCTGTACTTTTTTGCAAAGCACTTGCAATTACAAAGTTGTTAGTGATTTTGCATAGAATCATATGAGATCATGATTGTCCTTCTACATGAAAGCATGTAGGAGTAATTCAGGAATTTCTAGTATAGCGCCACCTAGTGGTGCAATTCCCGTCATACTTTGATATGTATTAGAGGGTGTGTAGATGAACATAATATGTGAGTTTCATGTTAATTGGCATATGATAAGCTTGTGAAAGGTGTACTGAAAGCTGATTGGTCGATAGCGGCGGCCATATTGGACATATGATGGTGCAGGTCAAGGACCTGTGTCATAGGTGCATATAGATGATGCGTACCAAGTTTTGAATTATTTGGCCAATCGGTGTGGGCAGGAGAGTTTTTTGGCCGTTATAGCGCCACCTAGGTGTGCATGTCTGCCAAAATGTATGTGCCGGTCTAGACACCCAATAGGTACATGTGTGTGAAATTTGGAGTGAATACATGAAAGTATGCCTGAGATACAGCAGAATATGTGGATTTTTGGCGAAGGAATTTTCTACGCTTGACTTCTGATGCATGTGGCCACGCCCATGTGCAGAAATGTGCACTTTGGCTCCATAACAATTAAAGTTCAGACTCTTCTGAACGCATGGATACCACATATGTGCATGTATATGAAAAATCCAGGGACTAGTACGCGCTCAAAATTGTGTGCGTATTTGCATATTATGCAAATTAGCTCGACATGTAAGGGGCGGAGCATATAGCTTCAATGGAACTTTTTTTAGATGAGCTCATGCCTGATCAGATGCAGTTTGAATTTTATCTCTAGGACATACGGTTTAGGAGAAACACCTGTGTAAACTTTTTCAAGCGATTTTGTGCGCTATAGCGCCACCTATGGTCGGATCGGGCTGGCGTGTTGCGCCTGAGTAGCGGAGAGGAGTACTACAAGTTGGCCAAAGGAGAAGTCTGTAGGACTTACGGTTTAGGCTGTACGACGCGTTTTAGCGGAGAAAAAGAATAATAATAATAAATATAGCCGCAAGCGGCGATTGGCGGGTTCACACAAAAAAAGGCAAAAAAGCCCAAAGGGTCTTTTAGACCAACAAATTGGCCTCTTGGCCTCAATAGGCAAAAAGAAGCCCAATAGGTCCTTTAGACCCAAAAGTGAATAGAAGCTGTTTGAGTGGAAAAAATGCATAAGTAAATCAATGTGACAAAACATTCTATTCAACTGAGGCACTAAAGGCCCAAAAGGATCAAAATAATGTGTATTGGCAAAATGATTCAGATCACAGAACTAAATCACATGCTGAGATCAGCTTTCTGTGCGTTTGTGTGGTGTTTCATGTGAGCAATTGTTTTCAGTCAGTTTCGGTGTTTGGCCACTAGATGGAGCCCAAGTACTATCATACTGATATCTCATTAATCTCAGTAATGCAATGACATTTTGGTGAATTAAAAGGTTCATTTCTGGTCAGGCAGTGCACTTTTTGTTATGAGATGTATTTGCAATGTTATAGACCTCATTGATCTGAATCATACAAGCCCCATTACTTGTCTGCATTCTGCATAACAAGATTGCTGCGTGAGTTTTTTTGATTTCTCAGGTTTTTGGGTACTGTAGCGCCTCCGACAGGCCAATTTGAACCAAACTTGGCCTACCTCACAAGGACCTCAGTGTATAAAAGCCTTTCAAATTGGGAGTTGATCACTTACATGGTTTATGAGTTATAGCAATAAAGGTCATTTATGGCATGGCCAGAAGGATATAATGGAAAAATTGACCAATCAGACAAATAAAAATGCAACATTTTTTCCATATTTAGTTAACTACAGTGTCTACAGATTATGCCTATGCCATTTTTGCCATCATTAGATCAAATTCCTAGGACTAGTTTTTAAAGAGCTATTTTCAAACAATTGATGAATGTGACAAAAGTATGCATTTTTTAATAGGACTTGTAATTGCAAAGTTGTCAGGTCTACTGCAAGGTATAAAAAGAAACAAGTTGCATGTTCCTAAGTGAAAATTTGAAGGAGTTATGCATGATTTTTACAAATAGCGCCACCTAGTGGCCAAATGTTTCAACACTGCACAGTATGACACATAGTCCTGGGATATGCACAGTGGTGAGGTTTCATGTTGATTGGCCAATGGTAAGTCTGTCAAATGGCCAATTAATTCAAATAAAAATTAATTGGCTCATGGCGGCCATGTTTTTTGAGTGATGAGGTCATCATTGTGTGCCTTGATACCACTTGGGCCCCTGATGATGCCTGTAAAGTTTGGGCTTGATGTGACTAATGGTTTCTGAGAAACAAATTTCCCCATGTTATAGCGCCCCCTATTGGACAATCGTGGCCAGCTTTGACCTGTGACCTCTGAGTCATGTGCCCTAACAACTGATAAATTTTCATAAAGATAGGTCAAAGCATTGCTGAGATATAGCTGCTGAAGTAAATTTGGCCACGCCTCAGAGCTATTGATTGACATGTGACAACCAGACTGTATACCAATGTCACAGTTTTGTTGATGTTCCTTGATAATGAGATTCTTGTGAATATTTTGACACCAAGATTGTGGTGATCAGATGAAAAACCAGGGACTAGTATAAAAAAGTAGGTTTTGCATATTATGCAAATTAGCAAAAAATCTAAGTAGGCGGAGCTTAATAATTTTTGTACCATTGTTTTTGGCTTGAGCCAAGGAATCCATCAGAAGTGGAATTTTCTTTCTAGGACCTACGGTGTGGGAGATATGGGCCAAAATGCAAAAAACTGCGCTATAGCGCCACCATCAGGCCAATTTAGGCTTCTGTACTTAAGCGTGGTCCTGCAAAGAGACTACACCATTCTGCCAACTTTGGTGTTTCTGGGCCTTACGGTCTAGGCTGCAGTATGCGTTTTATGCGGAGAAAAATAATAATAATAAGAAAAACCCGAGCAATTACAATAGGTTTCCCACACTACGTGTGTGAACCCTAATAAATATAGCCGCAAGCGGCGATTGGCGGGTTCACACAAAAAAAGGCAAAAAAGCCCAAAGGGTCTTTTAGACCAACAAATTGGCCTCTTGGCCTCAATAGGCAAAAAGAAGCCCAATAGGTCCTTTAGACCCAAAAGTGAATAGAAGCTGTTTGAGTGGAAAAAATGCATAAGTAAATAAATGTGACAAAACATTCAATTCAACTGAGGCACTAAAGGCCCAAAAGGATCAAAATAATGTGTATTGGCAAAATGATTCAGATCACAGAACTAAATCACATGCTGAGATCAGCTTTGTGTGCGTTTGTGTGGTGTTTCATGTAGGCAATTGTTTTCAGTCAGTTTCGGTGTTTGGCCACTAGATGGAGCCCAAGTACTATCATACTGATATCTCAATCTCAGTAATGCAATGACATTTTGGTGAATTAAAAGGTTCATTTCTGGTCAGGCAGTGCACTTTTTGTTATGAGATGTAATTGCAATGTTATAGACCTCATTGATCTGAATCATACAAGCCCCATTACTTGTCTGTATTCTGCATAACAAGATTGCTGCGTGAGTTTTTATGATTTCTCAGGTTTTTGGGTACTGTAGCGCCTCCGACAGGCCAATTTGAACCAAACTTGGCCTACCTCACAAGGACCTCAGTGTATAAAAGCCTTTCAAACTGGGAGTTGATCACTTACATGGTTTATGAGTTATAGCAATAAAGGTCATTTATGGCATGGCCAGAAGGATATAATGGAAAAATTGACCAATCAGACAAATAAAAATGCAACATTTTTTCCATATTTAGTTAACTACAGTGTCTACAGATTATGCCTATGCCATTTTTGCCATCATTGGATCAAATTCCTAGGACTAGTTCTTAAAGAGCTATTTTCAAACAATTGATGAATGTGACAAAAGTATGCGTTTTTTAATAGGACTTGTAATTGCAAAGTTGTCAGGTCTACTGCAAGGTATAAAAAGAAACAAGTTAAATGTTCCTAAGTGAAAATTTGGAGGAGTTATGCATGATTTTCACAAATAGCGCCACCTAGTGGCCAAATGTTTCAACACTGCACAGTATGACACATAGTCCTGGGATATGCACAGTGATGAGGTTTCATGTTGATTGGCCAATGGTAAGTCTGTCAAATGGCCAATTAATTCAAATAAAAATTAATTGGCTCATGGCGGCCATGTTTTTTGAGTGATGAGGTCATCATTGTGTGCCTTGATACCACTTGGGCCCCTGATGATGCCTGTAAAGTTTGGGCTTGGTGTGACTAATGGTTTCTGAGAAACAAATTTCCCCATGTTATAGCGCCCCCTATTGGACAATCGTGGTCAGCTTTGACCTGTGGCCTCTGAGTCATGTGCCCTAACAACTGATAAATTTTCATAAAGATAGGTCAAAGCATTGCTGAGATATAGCTGCTGAAGTCAATTTGGCCACGCCTCAGAGCTATTGATTGACATGTGACAACCAGACTGTATACCAATGTCACAGTTTTGTTGATATTCCTTGATAATGAGATTCTTGTGAATATTTTGACACCAAGATTGTGGTGATCAGATAAAAAACCAGGGACTAGTATAAAAAAGTAGGTTTTGCATATTATGCAAATTAGCAAAAAATCTAAGTAGGCGGAGCTTAATGGTTCTTGAGGCTTTTTTGTTTGTCTGGAGCCAAGGAATGCACCTGAAGTGGAATTTTGTTTCTACGACCTACGGGGTCGGAGATATGGACCAAAACGCAAAATGCTGCGCTATAGCGCCACCATCAGGCCAATGTGGGTCTCTGTACTTTAGCACGGTCCCGCAAACAGACTACACCAGTCTGCCAAGTTTGGTCTCCCTGGGCCTTACGGTTTAGGCTGCAGTATGCGTTTTATGCGGAGAAAAATAATAATAATAATAAGAAGAAAAAAAAAGAAGAAAAATTCGAGCAATTACAATAGGTTTCCCACACTACGTGTGTGAACCCTAATAAGAAAGAAGAAAAAACCTAACAATAACAATAGGTTTCCCACACTACGTGTGTGAACCCTAATAAATATAGCCGCAAGCGGCGATTACGGGGTCCAAGCTGAGGTTTGGCAAGATTTTGCACCCACTGGCACAACATTATGTAAAGCTTTATGAAATGTACATGAAAGTATATGAAGCACGTTCGTGAATGAAGTACCTGCTCAAAAAACAGAATCAAAATGGCAGCTTTTTAAACTTATGGTGGAATACTGCCCAACGTGGGATTCGAACCCCCGTTGTCCACGTGCATTGCGGCTGGGAGCACATTGCTCTACCCATTGAGCTAATGGGTCTGACTGGATTACAGGCTCAACTCTAACTCTTTTGAGGAAAAGAATGACCTTTGATCTGCATGCATGTTCAGCATAGAAAATGAAAATATTCACAGTACAACCATTTGTGGATGGATTTGGCACAAACTTGGCAGATATCACCTCAGTGGTCTTCTGAATGTGTCTGTCCATTTTCATAACAATCAGACATTATATAGGGGAGTTTTTGAAATATGCAGTTCATATGTCATGACGGTACCATTGTGATGCATATGAAAAATATTAAATTGCAAGAATCTTAGAATTTGTTCCACCAGTTTTGTATTTCACATGCTGCTGGATATTATAATATGTGATTTGAGGTGATGGAGTGAAAATCCTAGGACTAGTATGAAAAGTGTAAATTATATGTATTGGATTATACACAAAAATCTGTACTTTTTTGCAAAGCACTTGCAATTACAAAGTTGTTAGTGATTTTGCATAGAATCATATGAGATCATGACTGTCCTTCTACATGAAAGCATGTAGGAGTAATTAAGGAATTTCTAGGATAGCGCCACCTAGTGGTGCAATTCCCGTCATACTTTGATATGTATTAGAGGGTGTGTAGATGAACATAATATGTGAGTTTCCTGTTAATTGGCATATGATAAGCTTGTGAAAGGTGTACTGAAAGCTGATTGGTCGATAGCGGCGGCCATATTGGACATATGATGGTGCAGGTCAAGGACCTGTGTCATAGGTGCATATAGATGATGCGTACCAAGTTTGGAGTTATTTGGCCAATCGGTGTGGGCAGGAGAGTTTTTTGGCCGTTATAGCGCCACCTAGGTGTGCATGTCTGCCAAAATGTATGTGCCGGTCTAGACACCCACTAGGTACATGTGTGTGAAATTTGGAGTGAATACATGAAAGTATGCCTGAGATACAGCAGAATATGTGGATTTTTGGCGAAGGAATTTTCTACGCTTGACTTCTGATGCATGTGGCCACGCCCATGTGCAGAAATGTGCACTTTGGCTCCATAACAATTAAAGTTCAGACTCTTCTGAACGCATGGATACCACATATGTGCATGTATGTGAAAAATCCAGGGACTAGTACGCGCTCAAAAATGTGTGCGTATTTGCATATTATGCAAATTAGCTCCACATGTAAGGGGCGGAGCATATGGCTTCAATGGAACTTTTTTTAGATGAGCACATGCCTGATCAGATGAAGTTTACATTTTGTCTCTAGGACATACGGTTTAGGAGAAACACCTGTTTAAACTTTTTCATGCGTTTGTGTGCGCTATAGCGCCACCTATGGTCGGATCGGGCTGGCGTGTTGCGCCTGAGTAGCGGAGAGGAGTACTACAAGTTGGCCAAAGGAGAAGTCTGTAGGTCTTACGGTTTAGGCTGCACAACGCGTTTTAGCGGAGAAAAAGAATAATAATAATAAATATAGCCGCAAGCGGCAATTACGGGGTCCAAGCGCAGGGTATGGGCACCATCTGGCACGCGTGAGATGCGTAAGCATGTGTGTGTAATCACTGGGTAGGTATGGGTGAAGCAATTGTATATGAAACCTATAGGTAGGCCATTGCATGTGTGTGCATGTATAAGAAAGATGTAGGGGTAATTCAGGAAATTCTAGTATAGCGCCACCTAGTGGTGCAATTCCCGTCATACTTGAGTATGTCTTAGAGGGTGTGTAGATGAACATAATATGTGAGTTTCATGTTGATTGGCATATGATAAGCTTGTGAAATGTGAACTGAAAGCTGATTGGTCGATAGCGGCGGCCATATTGGACATATGATGGTGCAGGTCAAGGACCTGTGTCATAGGTGCATATAGATGATGCGTACCAAGTTTGGAGTTATTTGGCCAATCAGTGTGGGCAGGAGAGTTTTTTGGCCATTATAGCGCCACCTAGGTGTGCATGTCTGCCAAAATGTATGTACCGGTCTAGACACCCAATAGGTACATGTATGTGAAATTTGGAGTGAATACATGAAAGTATCCCTGAGATACAGCAGAAGATGTGGATTTTTGGCGAAGGAATTTTCTACGCTTGACTTGTGATGCATGTGGCCACGCCCATGTGCAGAAATGTGCACTTTGGCTCCATAACAATTAAAGTTCAGACTCTTGTGAGCGCCTGGATACCACATATGTGCATATATGTGAAAAATCCAGGGACTAGTACGCGCTCAAAAATGTGTGCAAATTTGCATATTATGCAAATTAGCTCGACATGTAAGGGGCGGAGCATATGGCTTCAATGGAACTTTTTTTAGATGAGCTCATGCCTGATCAGATGCAGTTTGAATTTTATCTCTAGGACATACGGTGTAGGAGAAACACCTGTGTAAACTTTTTCATGCGTTTGTGTGCGCTGTAGCGCCACCTATGGGCGGATCGTGCTGACGTGTTGCACCTGAGTAGCGGAGAGGAGTACTACAAGTTGGCCAAAGGAGAAGTCTGTAGGTCTTACGGTTTGGGCTGCACAACGCGTTTTAAGGCAGAAAAAAAATTGGCATATGAAAAGCTTGTGAAAGGTGTACTGAAAGCTGATTGGTCGATAGCGGCGGCCATATTGGACATATGATGGTGCAGGTCAAGGACCTGTGTCATAGGTGCATATAGATGATGCGTACCAAGTTTGGAGTTATTTGGCCAATCGGTGTGGGCAGGAGAGTTTTTTGGCCGTTATAGCGCCACCTAGGTGTGCATGTCTTCCAAAATGTATGTGCCGGTCTAGACACCCAATAGGTACATGTGTGTGAAATTTGGAGTGAATACATGAAAGTATGCCTGAGATACAGCAGAATATGTGGATTTTTGGCGAAGGAATTTTCTACGCTTGACTTGTGATGCATGTGGCCACGCCCATGTGCAGAAATGTGCACTTTGGCTCCATAACTATTAAAGTTCAGACTCTTGTGAGCGCCTGGATACCACATATGTGCATGTATGTGAAAAATCCAGGGACTAGTACGCGCTCAAAAATTTGTGCAAATTTGCATATTATGCAAATTAGCTCGACATGTAAGGGGCGGAGCATATGGCTTCAATGGAACTTTATTTAGATGAGCTCATGCCTGATCATATGCAGTTTACATTTTGTCTCTAGGACATACGGTGTAGGAGAAACACCTGTGTAAACTTTTTCATGCGTTTGTGTGCGCTATAGCGCCACCTAGGGTCGTATCGGGCTGGCGTGTTGCGCCTGAGTAGCGGAGAGGAGTACTACAAGTTGGCCAAAGGAGAAGTCTGTAGGTCTTACGGTTTAGGCTGCACGATGCGTTTTAAGGCAGAAAAAAAATAATAATAATAATAAATATAGCCGCAAGCGGCGATTGGCGGGTTCACACAAAAAAAGGCAAAAAAGCCCAAAAGGTCTTTTAGACTAACAAATTTGCCTCTTGGCCTCAACAGGCAAAAAGAAGCCCAATAGGTCCTTTAGACCCAAAAGTGAATAGAAGCTGTTTGAGTGGAAAAAATGCATAAGTAAATCAATGTGACAAAACATTCAATTCAATTGAGGCACTAAAGGCCCAAAAGGATCAAAATAATGTGTATTGGCAAAATGATTCAGATCACAGAACTAAATCACATGCTGAGATCAGCTTTGTGTGCGTTTGTGTGGTGTTTCATGTGAGCAATTGTTTTCAGTCAGTTTCGGTGTTTGGCCACTAGATGGAGCCCAAGTACTATCATACTGTAATCTCATTAATCTCAGTAATGCAATGACATTTTGGTGAATTAAAAGGTTCATTTCTGGTCAGGCAGTGCACTTTTTGTTATGAGATGTAATTGCAATGTTATAGACCTCATTGATCTGAATCATACAAGCCCCATTACTTGTCTGTATTCTGCATAACAAGATTGCTGCGTGAGTTTTTATGATTTCTCAGGTTTTTGGGTACTGTAGCGCCTCCGACAGGCCAATTTGAACCCAACTTGGCCTACCTCACAAGGATAAAAGCCTCAGTGTATAAAAGCCTTTCAAATTGGGAGTTGATCACTTACATGGTTTATGAGTTATAGCAATAAAGGTCATTTATGGCATGGCCAGAAGGATATAATGGAAAAATTGACCAATCAGACAAATAAAAATGCAACATTTTTTCCATATTTAGTTAACTACAGTGTCTACAGATTATGCCTATGCCATTTTTGCCATCATTGGATCAAATTCCTAGGACTAGTTCTTAAAGAGCTATTTTCAAACAATTGATGAATGTGACAAAAGTATGCATTTTTTAATAGGACTTGTAATTGCAAAGTTGTCAGGTCTACTGCAAGGTATAAAAAGAAACAAGTTGCATGTTCCTAAGTGAAAATTTGGAGGAGTTATGCATGATTTTCACAAATAGCGCCACCTAGTGGCCAAATGTTTCAACACTGCACAGTATGACACATAGTCCTGGGATATGCACAGTGATGAGGTTTCATGTTGATTGGCCCATGGTAAGTCTGTCAAATGGCCAATTAATTCAAATAAAAATTAATTGGCTCATGGCGGCCATGTTTTTTGAGTGATGAGGTCATCATTGTGTGCCTTGATACCACTTGGGCCCCTGATGATGCCTGTAAAATTTGGGCTTGATGTGACTAATGGTTTCTGAGAAACAAATTTCCCCATGTTATAGCGCCCCCTATTGGACAATCGTGGCCAGCTTTGACCTGTGACCTCTGAGTCATGTGCCCTAACAACTGATAAATTTTCATAAAGATAGGTCAAAGCATTGCTGAGATATAGCTGCTGAAGTCAATTTGGCCACGCCTCAGAGCTATTGATTGACATGTGACAACCAGACTGTATACCAATGTCACAGTTTTGTTGATGTTACTTGATAATGAGATTCTTGTGAATATTTTGACACCAAGATTGTGGTGATCAGATGAAAAACCAGGGACTAGTATGAAAAAGTAGGTTTTGCATATTATGCAAATTAGCAAAAATCTAAGTAGGCGGAGCTTAATGGTTCTTGAGGCTTTTTTGTTTGTCTGGAGCCAAGGAATGCACCTGAAGTGGAATTTTGTTTCTACGACCTACGGGGTGGGAGATATGGACCAAAACGCAAAATGCTGCGCTATAGCGCCACCATCAGGCCAATGTGGGTCTCTGTACTTTAGCACGGTCCCGCAAACAGACTACACCAGTCTGCCAAGTTTGGTCTTCCTGGGCCTTACGGTTTAGGCTGCAGTATGCGTTTTATGCGGAGAAAAATAATAATAATAATAAGAAAGAAGAAAAAACCTAACAATAACAATAGGTTTCCCACACTACGTGTGTGAACCCTAATAATAAAAATCGGAACAAATACAATAGGGTTCCAGCACCGGTGGTGCTTGGACCCCTAAATATAGCCGCAAGCGGCAATTACGGGGTCCAAGCTGAGGTTTGGCAAGATTTTGCACCCACTGGCACAACATTATGTAAAGCTTTATGAAATGTACATGAAAGTATATGAAGCACGTTCGTGAATGAAGTACCTGCTCAAAAAACAGAATCTAAATGGCAGCTTTTTAAACTTATGGTGGAAAACTGCACAATGTGGGATTCGAACCCCCGTTGTCCACATGCATTGTGGCTGGGAGCACATTGCTCTACCCATTGAGCTAATGGGTCTGACTGGATTACAGGCTCAACTCTAACTCTTTTGAGGAAAAGAATGACCTTTGATCTGCATGCATGTTCAGCATAGAAAATGAAAATATTCACAGTACAACCATTTGTGGATGGATTTGGCACAAACTTGACAGATATCACCTCAGTGGTCTTCTGAATGTGTCTGTCCATTTTCATAACAATCAGACATTATATAGGGGAGTTTTTGAAATATGCAGTTCATATGTCATGACGGTACCATTGTGATGCATATGAAAAATATTAAATTGCAAGAATCTTAGAATTTGTTCCACCAGTTTTGTATTTCACATGCTGCTGGATATTATAATATGTGATTTGAGGTGATGGAGTGAAAATCCTAGGATTGGTATGAAAAGTGTAAATTATATGTATTGGATTATACACAAAAATCTGTACTTTTTTGCAAAGCACTTGCAATTACAAAGTTGTTAGTGATTTTGCATAGAATCATATGAGATCATGATTGTCCTTCTACATGAAAGCATGTAGGAGTAATTCAGGAATTTCTAGTATAGCGCCACCTAGTGGTGCAATTCCCGTCATACTTTGATATGTATTAGAGGGTGTGTAGATGAACATAATATGTGAGTTTCATGTTGATTGGCATATGATAAGCTTGTGAAAGGTGTACTGAAAGCTGATTGGTCGATAGCGGCGGCCATATTGGACATATGATGGTGCAGGTCAAGGACCTGTGTCATAGGTGCATATAGATGATGCGTACCAAGTTTGGAGTTATTTGGCCAATCGGTGTGGGCAGGAGAGTTTTTTGGCCGTTATAGCGCCACCTAGGTGTGCATGTCTGCCAAAATGTATGTGCCGGTCTAGACACCCAATAGGTACATGTGTGTGAAATTTGGAGTGAATACATGAAAGTATGCCTGAGATACAGCAGAATATGTGGATTTTTGGCGAAGGAATTTTCGACGCTTGACTTCTGATGCATGTGGCCACGCCCATGTGCAGAAATGTGCACTTTGGCTCCATAACTATTAAAGTTCAGACTCTTCTGAACACCTAGATACCACATATGTGCATGTATGTGAAAAATCCAGGGACTTGTACGCGCTCAAAAATGTGTGCGTATTTGCATATTATGCAAATTAGCTCGACATGTAAGGGGCGGAGCATATAGCTTCAATGGAACTTTTTTTAGATGAGCTCATGCCTGATCAGATGCAGTTTGAATTTTATCTCTAGGACATACGGTGTAGGAGAAACACCTGTGTAAACTTTTTCATGCGATTTTGTGCGCTATAGCGCCACCTATGGTCGGATCGGGCTGGCGTGTTGCGCCTGAGTAGCGGAGAGAAGTACTACAAGTTGGCCAAAGGAGAAGTCTGTAGGACTTACGGTTTAGGCTGCACGACGCGTTTTAGCGGAGAAAAAGAATAATAATAATAATAAATATAGCCGCAAGCGGCAATTACGGGGTCCAAGCACAGGGTATGGGCACCATCTGGCACGCCTGAGATGCGTAAGCATGTGTGTGTAATCACTGGGTAGGTATGGGTGAAGCAATGTGTATATGAAACCTATAGGTAGGCCATTGCATGTGTGTGCATGTGTAAGAAAGATGTAGGGGTAATTCAGGAAATTCTAGTATAGCGCCACCTAGTGGTGCAATTCCCGTCATACTTGAGTATGTCTTAGAGGGTGTGTAGATGAACATAATATGTGAGTTTCATGTTGATTGGCTTATGATAAGCTTGTGAAATGTGAACTGAAAGCTGATTGGTCGATAGCGGCGGCCATATTGGACATATGATGGTGCAGGTCAAGGACCTGTGTCATAGGTGCATATAGATGATGCGTACCAAGTTTGGAGTTATTTGGCCAATCGGTGTGGGCAGGAGAGTTTTTTGGCCGTTATAGCGCCACCTAGGTGTGCATGTCTGCCAAAATGTATGTACCGGTCTAGACACCCAATAGGTACATGTGTGTGAAATTTGGAGTGAATACATGAAAGTATGCCTGAGATACAGCAGAATATGTGGATTTTTGGCGAAGGAATTTTCTACGCTTGACTTGTGATGCATGTGGCCACACCCATGTGCAGAAATGTGCACTTTGGCTCCATAACAATTAAAGTTCAGACTCTTGTGAGCGCCTGGATACCACATATGTGCATGTATGTGAAAAATCCAGGGACTAGTACGCGCTCAAAAATTTGTGCAAATTTGCATATTATGCAAATTAGCTCGACATGTAAGGGGCGGAGCATATGGCTTCAATGGAACTTTTTTTAGATGAGCACATGCCTGATCAGGTGAAGTTTACATTTTGTCTCTAGGACATACGGTTTAGGAGAAACACCAGTTTAAACTTTTTCATGCGTTTTTGTGCGCTATAGCGCCACCTATGGTCGGATCGGGCTGGCGTGTTGCGCCTGAGTAGCGGAGAGGAGTACTACAAGTTGGCCAAAGGAGAAGTCTGTAGGTCTTACGGTTTAGGCTGCACAACGCGTTTTAAGGCAGAAAAAAAATTGGCATATGAAAAGCTTGTGAAAGGTGTACTGAAAGCTGATTGGTCGATAGCGGCGGCCATATTGGACATATGATGGTGCAGATCAAGGACCTGTGTCATAGGTGCATATAGATGATGCGTACCAAGTTTGGAGTTATTTGGCCAATCGGTGTGGGCAGGAGAGTTTTTTGGCCGTTATAGCGCCACCTAGGTGTGCATGTCTGCCAAAATGCATGTGCAGGTCTAGACACCCAATAGGTACATGTGTGTGAAATTTGGAGTGAATACATGAAAGTATGCCTGAGATACAGCAGAATATGTGGATTTTTGGCGAAGGAATTTTCGACGCTTGACTTGTGATGCATGTGGCCACGCCCATGTGCAGAAATGTGCACTTTGGCTCCATAACTTTTAAAGTTCAGACTCTTCTGAACGTTTTGATACCACATATGTGCATGTATGTGAAAAATCCAGGGACTAGTACGCGCTCAAAAATGTGTGCAAATTTGCATATTATGCAAATTAGCTCGACATGTAAGGGGCGGAGCTTATGGGTTCAAATGTATTTTTTGTAGAATGGAAGATGACTGATCAGATGCAATTGGAATTTTTTGTTTATGACATACGGTGTAGGCGTGACAATTTTTTGCGCTCTATAGCGCCACCTATGGTCGGATCGGGCTGGCGTGTTGCGCCTGAGTAGCGGAGAGGAGTACTACAAGTTGGCCAAAGGAGAAGTCTGTAGGTGTTACGGTTTGGTCTGCACAACGCGTTTTAGGGCAGAAAAAGAAGAATAATAATAAATATAGCCGCAAGCGGCAATTACGGGGTCCAAGCACAGGGTATGGGCACCATCTGGCACGCCTGAGATGCGTAAGCATGTGTGTGTAATCACTGGGTAGGTATCGGTGAAGCAATGTGTATATGAAACCTATAGGTAGGCCAGTGCATGTGTGTGCATGTGTAAGAAAGATGTAGGGGTAATTCAGGAAATTCTAGTATAGCGCCACCTAGTGGTGCAATTCCCGTCATACTTGAGTATGTCTTAGAGGGTGTGTAGATGAACATAATATGTGAGTTTCATGTTGATTGGCATATGATAAGCTTGTGAAATGTGTACTGAAAGCTGATTGGTCGATAGCGGCGGCCATATTGGACATATGATGGTGCAGGTCAAGGACCTGTGTCATAGGTGCATATAAATGATGCGTACCAAGTTTGGAGTTATTTGGCCAATCGGTGTGGGCAGGAGAGTTTTTTGGCCGTTATAGCGCCACCTAGGTGTGCATGTCTGCCAAAATGTATGTGCCGGTCTAGACACCCAATAGGTACATGTGTGTGAAATTTGGAGTGAATACATGAAAGTATGCCTGAGATACAGCAGAATATGTGGATTTTTGGCGAAGGAATTTTCTACGCTTGACTTGTGATGCATGTGGCCACGCCCATGTGCAGAAATGTGCACTTTGGCTCCATAACAATTAAAGTTCAGACTCTTGTGAGCGCCTGGATACCACATATGTGCATGTATGTGAAAAATCCAGGGACTAGTACGCGCTCAAAAATTTGTGCAAATTTGCATATTATGCAAATTAGCTCGACATGTAAGGGGCGGAGCATATGGCTTCAATGGAACTTTTTTTAGATGAGCACATGCCTGATCAGGTGAAGTTTACATTTTGTCTCTAGGACATACGGTTTAGGAGAAACACCTGTGTAAAGTTTTTCATGCGTTTGTGTGCTCTGTAGCGCCACCTATGGGCGGATCGTGCTGGCGTGTTGCACCTGAGTAGCGGAGAGGAGTAGTACAAGTTGGCCAAAGGAGAAGTCTGTAGGTCTTACGGTTTAGGCTGCACAACGCGTTTTAAGGCAGAAAAAAAATTGGCATATGAAAAGCTTGTGAAAGGTGTACTGAAAGCTGATTGGTCGATAGCGGCGGCCATATTGGACATATGATGGTGCAGGTCAAGGACCTGTGTCATAGGTGCATATTGATGATGCGTACCAAGTTTGGAGTTATTTGGCCAATCGGTGTGGGCAGGAGAGTTTTTTGGCCGTTATAGCGCCACCTAGATGTGCATGTCTGCCAAAATGCATGTGCAGGTCTAGACACCCAGTAGGTACATGTGTGTGAAATTTGGTATGAATACGTGAAAGAATGCCTGAGATATAGCAGAATATGTGGATTTTTGGCGAAGGAATTTTCTACGCTTGACTTGTGATGCATGTGGCCACGCCCATGTGCAGAAATGTGCACTTTGGCTCCATAACTATTAAAGTTCAGACTCTTGTGAGCGCCTGGATACCACATATGTGCATGTATGTGAAAAATCCAGGGACTAGTACGCGCTCAAAAATTTGTGCAAATTTGCATATTATGCAAATTAGCTCGACATGTAAGGGGCGGAGCATATGGCTTCAATGGAACTTTATTTAGATGAGCTCATGCCTGATCATATGCAGTTTACATTTTGTCTCTAGGACATACGGTGTAGGAGAAACACCTGTTTAAACTTTTTCATGCGTTTGTGTGCGCTATAGCGCCACCTAGGGTCGTATCGGGCTGGCGTGTTGTGCCTGAGTAGCGGAGAGGAGTACTACAAGTTGGCCAAAGGAGAAGTCTGTAGGTCTTACGGTTTAGGCTGCACGATGCGTTTTAAGGCAGAAAAAAAATAATAATAATAATAATAATAATAATAAAAATCGGAACAATTACAATAGGGTTCCAGCACCGGTGGTGCTTGGACCCCTAAATATAGCCGCAAGCGGCAATTACGGGGTCCAAGCGCAGGGTATGGGCACCATCTGGCACGCCTGAGATGCGTAAGCATGTGTGTGTAATCACTGGGTAGGTATGGGTGAAGCAATGTGTATATGAAACCTATAGGTAGGCCATTGCATGTGTGTGCATGTGTAAGAAAGATGTAGGAGTAATTCAGGAAATTCTAGTATAGCGCCACCTAGTGGTGCAATTCCCGTCATACTTGAGCATGTCTTAGAGAGTGTGTAGATGAACATAATATGTGAGTTTCATGTTGATTGGCATATGATAAGCTTGTGAAATGTGAACTGAAAGCTGATTGGTCGATAGCGGCGGCCATATTGGACATATGATGGTGCAGGTCAAGGACCTGTGTCATAGGTGCATATAGATGATGCGTACCAAGTTTGGAGTTATTTGGCCAATCGGTGTGGGCAGGAGAGTTTTTTGGCCGTTATAGCGCCACCTAGGTGTGCATGTCTGCCAAAATGTATGTACCGGTCTAGACACTTAATAGGTACATGTGTGTGAAATTTGGAGTGAATACATGAAAGTATGCCTGAGATACAGCAGAATATGTGGATTTTTGGCGAAGAAATTTTCTACGCTTGACTTGTGATGCATGTGGCCACGCCCATGTGCAGAAATGTGCACTTTGGCTCCATAACAATTAAAGTTCAGACTCTTGTGAGCGCCTGGATACCACATATGTGCATGTATGTGAAAAATCCAGGGACTAGTACGCGCTCAAAAATGTGTGCAAATTTGCATATTATGCAAATTAGCTCGACATGTAAGGGGCGGAGCATATGGCTTCAATGGAACTTTTTTTAGATGAGCACATGCCTGATCAGGTGAAGTTTACATTTTGTCTCTAGGACATACGGTTTAGGAGAAACACCAGTTTAAACTTTTTCATGCGTTTTTGTGCGCTATAGCGCCACCTAGGGTCGGATCGGGCTGGCGTGTTGCGCCTGAGTAGCGGAGAGGAGTACTACAAGTTGGCCAAAGGAGAAGTCTGTAGGTCTTACGGTTTAGGCTGCACAACGAGTTTTAAGGCAGAAAAAAAATTGGCATATGAAAAGCTTGTGAAAGGTGTACTGAAAGCTTATTGGTCGATAGCGGCGGCCATATTGGACATATGATGGTGCAGGTCAAGGACCTGTGTCATAGGTGCATATAGATGATGCGTACCAAGTTTGGAGTTATTTGGCCAATCGGTGTGGGCAGGAGAGTTTTTTGGCCGTTATAGCGCCACCTAGATGTGCATGTCTGCCAAAATGCATGTGCAGGTCTAGACACCCAGTAGGTACATGTGTGTGAAATTTGGTATGAATACGTGAAAGAATGCCTGAGATATAGCAGAATATGTGGATTTTTGGCGAAGGAATTTTCTACGCTTGACTTGTGATGCATGTGGCCACGCCCATGTGCAGAAATGTGCACTTTGGCTCCATAACAATTAAAGTTCAGACTCTTGTGAGCGCCTGGATACCACATATGTGCATGTATGTGAAAAATCCAGGGACTAGTACGCGCTCAAAAATGTGTGCAAATTTGCATATTATGCAAATTAGCTCGACATGTAAGGGGCGGAGCATATGGCTTCAATGGAACTTTTTTTAGATGAGCACATGCCTGATCAGATGAAGTTTACATTTTGTCTCTAGGACATACGGTTTAGGAGAAACACCAGTTTAAACTTTTTCATGCGTTTTTGTGCGCTATAGCGCCACCTAGGGTCGTATCGGGCTGGCGTGTTGCGCCTGAGTAGCGGAGAGGAGTACTACAAGTTGGCCAAAGGAGAAGTCTGTAGGTCTTACGGTTTAGGCTGCACGATGCGTTTTAAGGCAGAAAAAAAATAATAATAATAATAATAATAATAATAATAATAATAATAATAATAAAAATCGGAACAATTACAATAGGGTTCCAGCACCGGTGGTGCTTGGACCCCTAAATATAGCCGCAAGCGGCGATTGCGGGTTCACACACGAAAAGGCAAAAAAGCTCAAACAATTGGCAAAATGATTCAGATACAAGTAAATCACATGCTGTGATTAGCTTTGTGTGTATGTGTGTTTGTGTGTTGATGTAAGCAGTATATCTTGGCTTGAGCCAAGAACAGAAGAAGAATTTTGTTTCTAGGCCATACAGTGTGGAAGATATTGGCAAAATGATTCAGATCATACAACTAAATCACATGCTGAGATTAGCTTAAAAGCACTGACACACTGACTCAGGGGCCTAGACAAATATACCTTTGGCTGAATTTGTCAGAAGTTGTGAACATAGCAGCAGGAGAGATCTGGTTAGTGCCCCACATCTAAACACCACTCTTTAACCCTTTTCATTTAGCTGACAAAATCTGTCACATGTGAATCTCAAACAAACCAAAGAGTGATGGCTTACTATACAATAAAATAACACAAATATTCTTATCTTTGCCTGTTCATGATGTTCTCATCCCTACTCTGACATGTTCTCACTGTTGTGCCCATAGTAGGGAGGCCACTAGGAATGTGTATCTAACAAGACTTTGATGATAAGTAAAGCATGCAGTTATATAGAGGTTGTGTGTGAAATGTGAATTACATATCTCTGTCCTCTCATGTCATGTCAGGATGTATAGAGGGCATGTGTTGAGAGTGTGGATGGAAAAAATGAAGCTAAATATCAGTTAGTGTGTTGGAAGTGGCTAGAGAAATGTGTATATGAAGCATATAGGAAGTCCTGTGTGAGGGTGTGTGGGAAAAAAAGAAGCTAAATATCTGTATATTAGTCACTGGGTAATTGGTAGTAATGGCTAGAATTAGTGTGTATGTGAAACCTATAGGCCAGAGAGGCCTTTGTTTTTGTGAGTGCATGTGAAGGAGAGAGATGGGGAGGGAGAGCCCATGGGTTGTAGTGTTTCAGATATTTCTGGTTATTGTTACAATAGCCTATTTCTGTTTGCTTCTGTCAAGTATGTAATAATTATTCAGATGAGCAAAACATTAATCTTACTTTTTTATAGTCAACATAAATGTCTGAGATGATCTGATACGATTTTAACAAAGTAATATTTAATTTTCAATGTATATATTGTATTTATATATGGATTCGTTTTAGTGTTCATAATGTTACAGTTTAGAAACGACGTTGAATTTAACAGTCCCAAGCTTTTCATGCCAAGAAAGTTTGTATGTAGCCTACTCGGGTCTTCATAAGAAGTGCAATCGATTACCGTGTAAACGCAATGATATAGTTCACTCTGTGACTGGATAGCATGAGAAATGTACATATTAAACTAAACACAGAATTCATGATAAATGTGAAAATAGCAAATGTTTTTGAGGTATATATTGTATGTAACAGGAAAAGGCATGTCAAATAAAAACGAAGGATCCTAAAAGAATCATCAGATTGATTACTCCACCTGTGACCTGTACGGTAAGGAACGCCCACGTCCAGCACGCAGCCTGAGCACGGTGGGGGTGGGAAACCTGCTAGTATCTTCTTGTCGTTGGTGAGGTAGTCCGATATATCCTGCGCGCTGTAAGTATGCTAATTTAAGATTTGAGAGTTTTGTAAAAATGTGTCGTGTTTGCGATTAAACGAACTGTGTTTAGATAAAATGTATTAAGGGACAAAATGAACTAAATTTAAAAAGTATATATTTAAATGCTTTAACAGGCTCCGTCCGCGTGGTTTATCAAGGTAGCGTGTCAGATTTGAGCATTGTCTGAAAAGTTTTGTTGAAATTGTTAAGAGTAATTCCATTGTTTGTGATGAAGTAAACCGTTTAGTTTTAGTGACGGAGACAATGATCTAAAGAAATAATGAAAGCAGATGTTAGAAAGTACGTGTCAGGTTATATAGTAATGATTTAACATGCTCCATTCACGTAGTTGAGTACTTATGAAACTAGCGAGTTCGCCATTGTGAAAACTAGTGCCAGTTGTTCAGACGGCCTCCTAAATAGTGATAACTGTCGTGCAATAAAAAATATACAGTATGTTTACATTTACAAAAGTCAACAAAACTAATCATTTCAGGTTGCATGTACTTCAATTAGAAGCGGGTTATTTCGTTTCGTGTAATGTTTTGCGCATGTGTCCTAATGAAGGTGTATATTTAATGCATAAAAACGTTTATCGAAAAGTAACGTCACCGTAGTGAAGGCAACGTATATATGTGAATAAGTGTTTTTGTTGCTAAAATAGCCATTGTTTTTGCAAGTGTCGTAATCGCTGTGTTGCTGAGTCACAGCATCTCAAGTTGCTGAGTTATAGTTATAACGTCAACCAAGATGGCGCACGCTAAACATGTTGTAGCTAAGCTAACTATCTACATGGGGCAGGATGTGAATGTCCGTTACGTTAAGTAGCAGCAATACATTTTCAGTACAATGAACACTGACGTGCATAGGAGGTAAAATATGTAAATACGTAAAACAGTCTATCCATGTATTGTGCTGGCTGGAGCGTTGCTTTACATAGTTTGATTTTTAAGTGATTTGCATGTTCTAAATCTATTCCAGCTTTCAGATGTCTGAAAATCACATGCAGTTATTAATGTTTCAGGCAAAATATTTATGCTGGTTTAATGAAATGCATAACTTCATATTGTAAAAGTAATTTTGGTTTTGTTTAAAATGTTCGCTAATATGGCAAAAAGTATGAAGTACTTCCTGAGACAATTTGTGTAGTTTGTGTAGTATACTGTAGGCAGTTATTTTTAATATATACTTAGACATGACTACATTAAGGCTATGCCAGTAGCTAAGGAGTAATGTTTCAACATCCAGTGAATTTATTTGAAAAGTTTGTTTGCTCAACAGTTACCATGTTGGGGTTTGTAGGAATGGTTTAGTCATGCTGTGTGTATGTTTTTGTTTTGTAAGGACATTTTCTAAAATGTTTCAGCTGTCTAAAATCATCTACATTAATTTGTTAGTGAAAGTACAAAGGCTGGTTTAAAGAAGTGTACGAGTTCATAGCAATATCAAAAATAATTGTTAGGTTTGGTATAAAATGTTAGCTAACATGGTTTAGTGTATAAAGTGCAAGGGTGAGTGGTCAGTGTTTGTGCATATGCCTAAAAAGTGTGTAGTGTGAAGAGCACTTGTACTTGCTTTTAAATTACGTGTTCATACGCTAGAATGTATGCAATGGATAAATGACAGAAGTATTGACATGTATGGCATATGACAGGAAGAAGTATTTGAGTTATGTACAGAAATCTTAATTTAGTCCATACAGTTACAATTGTGCACGTAGGTACACTTGTTGCTTTATAACTGATCATTATACGCATTGCCTCTGAATTTTCAGAAATGTCCTGTTTGTGAAAGAATATTGGAAGAAGTAAAAGGTATGTAACCTATGTATTATGTTTGTGTATTACCATATATGGTTAATTATTGTAGCTGTATACTTCTAGAAATGTAGCTTTACACACATTTTATTATATCCAAGAGTATATAAATATATAATTTATAATATATATACTATATAATTTATAGTATAATTTATTGAGTGAGTAATTTGATCCTAACAACGCATTCATATTTTGATGTATAGATATAAAACATGCAGTGAAAATAATTTTAATTAAGAGTAATTGCTTCAGCTCTGTGGTCCATAGTGTCACTGTTGTACTTTATGCAATATCATTGAGCATATGAAGTGACACTGATGTAGAGTTGTAATCGTCCTATTGTAGCTAGGATTTCTTTAAACAGTGCTGTGTTGGGACACTGTTGAAACAAAGGCAACTATTAGGTACAATTTTCACAGTAATGTGTACTTAAAGTAAATCAAATATCATTAAACAACATGGATGCTTAGTTTTTACTCTGAGTAAAAAGGTTAATTGTGTCTGATGTACAACAGCTGTTAAGTGGTAAAGCACATGTTGAGTACACACAGCAGAATCACACAGCTGATGTGCCAAGGATGAAGCAAGAATGTCTTGGATGAAGAACTGCTGGATGAAGATGCATTACACACAAATTTAACTACGTAATTTAAAAGTCTAATTTTGTTAACTTTTGAGTAAGTGATGGTATACTGCTGTACTTAATGGCCACTCACCGTTAATAGATCAGAATGTAAAGGTTAATAAACATCAGCACATTGGCTTAATTTAAACTATAAAAAACTTTAGACACACTGTTAAAATGTCATATTGCAATACATATTTTTTAGTAATGTATTTGCTGATGTGCGTAGTGTTCAGCGAAAATGTTTGACCTATTCCATTGCTAACAGGTGATGTTATCTTAGTTAAGATGTGTAAAAAATGTGGTATTAGAAATGTTTACTCTTTAGTCTTTTTTTAATGTGTTGTGTATGTTACCAAGTACATGATAGGCACTACAGAAGCGTCTTTTGCAAAATTATGCATATTTGCTTCTCTTAGAAAGTTTATGAATATATAGTCATTTGTTCTTTATATTTGTATTTAAGTATGGCATTACAGAAAAGCAGTCCAATTTATTTTGTTTAGGCTAAGAAGGTTCTTTGTGTCTGATGTACAACAGTTGTTAAGTGGTAAAGCACATGTTGAGTACACACAGCAGAATCACACAGCTGATGTGCCATGGATGAAGCAAGAATGTCTTGGATGAAGACCTGCTGGATGAACATTCTTCTCACACACAAACATAATTTTAACCATGTAGCTAAAATGTCGTTCTAGTACAGTATATATGTATGGTAGTGGTGGAATGTTTTTTGAACAGTATTTGTATGTATGTTCTGATATGGCACATCAGTACAGAATAGTACTGGGAACATTAATCTGTTTTACATCTGTTAAATGGTAAAGCACAAGGGCACAAAACCAAATCATCCAGCTGTTGTGCTAATAATAAAGCAAGTGGTGATGTGCTGCTTAGTATATCATGTTTATACTATTTAATATACTTTGAGCAAAGTGCCACACTAGCAGTGCTTACAGCAATACTAGTAATGATGTGTGTGTGTGTTCGAGGGAAGGTAAATTCAAAAGCGGACTTAAAACATGCATAGTCGTAAACATTTTGTTTGTATACGTGTCATAATCCTCTCAATATGTTGAGCATATCTGTAACTGATTTTCATGTGCATAAATGTTTAATGCTCATCTAGGCATGTGTAATTGTATCCCTTTTCAGATGCCACGAACAAAAGCTTCTCTGCGTTCGGCAGCAGCAAAAAGACGAAAGGCTTTGCAGAGTGCTGCCTGTGTAGTACCAGTTGACCATCAAGTGAGTTAGCCAAAATGATTGTTGCTAACATATTTAAACATAGGAGGTTAACATGGTAAGGATACCAACTTTATACAGAAATTAGAACTATTGTGCATGTATGTAATCATAATTGGTAAGGTTAATGTCAGTTTGATGCAGTATAAGCTATTAACAAATATATGAATACATGTTTTGTTTTTTAGATGCCAGCTGCTGTGGGTGATGGTGTACTTGATCCAGAGGTGTCTCCTAAGGTGGTGGTGCCTGAAATTCTTTGTTTTTGCAAAATAAAATTTGATAAGTTAGGTTTAGAATGGAGGAGCAACAGATTGGTTTGCACACTTTTAGATTTTACTGAATAAGTTGTAACTGATTCAAGCAGTTTCTAGCAGTTACTTGTGCATTTGTTATGCTTCTACATTGAGTATTGGTCATCCAAACATTCCTTCAAGTTGGTTATTTTAGCTGAATTGTTTCTCCCTCTCTTTCTGTATCTTTTTTTCATTAGGTGCCGGCTGGTAATGCTTGTGTTGATGGGAGATGCAAGAACCGATCTTCAGGGGTTGTGCTACCTCTTCAAAAAAAAGCTCATCAAATACCTGAGGTTGTGCTACCTCTTCAAAAAAAAGCTCATCAAATACCTGAGGTTGTGCTACCTCTTCAAAAAAAAGCTCATGAACACCTTGCCCCAATGGCTTGTCAAATACCTGCCCCAATGGCTTGTCAAATACCTGCCCCAATGGCTTGTCAAATACCTGCATCAACCGTATTTCATAAACCTGTCCCACTGGTTTGTGGTACTACTGTAAATGTTTGTGTTAACTCTCCCAAGGTCAAGATGTTGAGGGGCTCTTTTCATCAAGGACATCCCAAGTTTGGAATTAATGGTAATAAGCAGTGTGTAGCTAACAGTGTAACGGCAATAATGATGTCCAAAGTGAAGAATGTGCTGACATGGACTACAGCTGACCTGGATGGCATCCTCCTGAATGGGGATAAACTGTACAGCATGTTTAGAGATGAAGGAAGAATTCATGATCCTTCTGGTTACCTGTTTATTGCAGACTTGCCTACACAACTTGAGTTTCATACTCGCACTTTTGATTTAAACTATAGTGATGAAATGTTTGTAGGTCAATTTGGTGTTCACGAGTATGGAGAAATGCAAAATGTCTACATGTCACATGATGAAGCGTTGGTCAAAGTTTTCTCCCGATTTGATGCTTGTTTATTCACAGTAAAATTCAACACATGTTGTATGATTAAACAGGATTCGTGGTATGTACTTATTGACTCGCATTCACGTAACGCACATGGTGAAGATACAAACTCAGGTAAAAGTTTAGTGGCGTACCATGCTACTATGCAGTCTCTTCTAAACCATGTAACAATACTTGGTCTCTCATTATATGCAGAAGGAATGCCGTTTGAAATAACGGGTGTTGTCGTCACTGTAAATGACATAATTGTGATGACGGAAAACTTTAAATGTAACCATTTATCTGGAACTACAGATGTTTGTGAAAGTACAACAGGAGATGACGGAGCATGCAACAGAGAATTGCTATATATCGACGCACTGACATACGAAAATGTTAGCGAATATAGCATAGACACAAACCTTTCAGCTAAGCATGTGAATAGCGGCAGAAGTGGGCTTGTTAAAGGTGTGTTGAGTGAAACACAAAGCCAGAACAGGAAACCGAAAGGTGGTCTGACTGTCACTGCAGACCGAGAGCTCTACAGCAGTGTGCAAAAACTAAATCGTAACACAAATGAACATGAAATCAATAAAGGTGATGCATTTGATAGTTCACAACACTGTAGCAAAGGAAACGAGCAAAGTAAACGTAAAGCAGCTGAAAATAATTCCCATATTAAAGGAGGACCAGACTTGCATGTCGAAAAACGAATAAAACATGTGAACCATGCCGATATATCCGTGAGAAATGACAGTGACGTGCTGATCGGCGATACACACCATGAAAACTTTCAGTTTTGTCCACTGACAGTAAAACAGCAGAAGACCTTGTGTTTAAGACATAACATTGTGTATATCGATCATGCTCGTGTAGACGTAACTGTGCCTGTGCCCATGGGTGAACCTTGTCAAACTCAAGCTATCGTCGGTGACGGAAACTGCTTTTTTAGATCACTGGCATTCGCAATTAGCGGAAGCGAGAAAGAGCACATAAAAATCCGGCGAGCTGTGACTGCACATATAGAAGGAAACCAATCTAAATACATTAATTGTCTTCGCCAAGGGTATTCTTCTGTTGCAAATTACATTACTACTTCGCGAATGAAATACGTAGGAACATGGGCCACTGAAGTTGAAATACAAGCAGCAGCTAATCTTTTAGCTATGGATATTTTTACATACACTAGAAATTCCTGGCTAAAATATTCATCGTGTAGCACCTGCAATCAAGATGCGGGAATTTATCTCAAACTTTGTAGCGAGTTTCATTATGAAGTAGTCACATGTGTTAAAGTGCCTGATGGAGAGACTTGCGCCGCATTGTGCTTACTGGGGTGTGACCGAAAATCAGAAACTACGTTGAGTCGTTCTGAACTTCAGAAACAGAGAATCAAACAACAAAGGGGAAAAAAGAAAACTGAGGAAAAGACTCAGAGAATGCTGAAACGATACCGTGAAAATGAAATATACAGAGAACATGTGAAAACACGGAGCAGTGTTCAATACGCAACTAATGTGCAATACAAAGAACACAAGAAAAACATAAGCATAAAGAAATATGCTACTGACATGGAACACAGAGAAAAAATTAAACAAGCAAGTGTGAACAAATATGCTACTGACATGGAACACAGAGGAAAAGTTAAACAAGTAAGTGTAAACAAATATGCAACTGATATGGAACACAGAGGAAAAGTTAAACAAGTAAGTGTAAACAAATATGCAACTGATATGGAACACAGAGGAAAAGTTAAACAAGCAAGTGTAAACAAATATGCCACAGACATGGAACACAGGGAACATGTAAAACAATTCAGTATTAATAAATATTCTACAAATGAACATCACAGAGAGGCTATAAAAAGACAGAGTTTTGAAGCTTATCATACTGATCCACAGCATCAAGCAGCTAAGAAACAATGTACTCTAGAGAGATATAAAACTGACAACTGCTATGCTAATGCTATGAAAATCAGAAGTAAAGAAAGGCACATGGCAGAAAAAAATAAACAGAAAGACATTAACTATGTATTTGAAGAATTCAAAAAGAAAATAAGTACAGGTCCTGAATATGTGTGTTCAGTATGCCATCGGACACTGTTCAAACATCAAGTCATAAAATGCAAAAAAGATACATATCTCAACAAAGCCCAGATGGTTCCATCCATAGCAGAGAGATGTATTACTGAAACATACTTACATAAATGTATTCGTGTCTGTGATCAAGAGTGCAACATTAAAACTGGCCCTGCTGGATCACTGTGGATTTGCTACACATGTCACAGAAAGATTCTTAATGGGAAAATGCCAGAAGAAAGTGTTATGAACAATCTTGCACTAGAACCAATTCCTGCTGAACTACAGAATCTAAACTCACTTGAACAACATCTGATTGGGATGAATATTCCATTCATGAGACTTGTGTCTTTACCAAAAGGTGGACAGAATGGTGTTCATGGACCTGTTGTGTGTGTTCCATCTAACATTACTGACGTGACTGAAGTCCTACCAAGATCAGAAAATGTAGATTTTATGATTCGCATAAAACTAAAGCGGAAATTGACTTACAAGGGGCACTATGAGTACAAATTTGTAAATTCAGAAAAGATAAAGGATGCTTTATTTTACCTAAAAGAACATAATGACTTTTACAGAGATGTGGAGTTTAATGATGACTGGGTAAATCCACTAAATAAAACTGAACATGAAACACAAGAGCCTGATGACACATGTACACAGCATGTTGATGAGGAAAACATTGAGGACAATAATGAATCTGAAGATGTGGATATAGATGAAACCTTGCACGACAGACAACAGCACGGTATGTTTATGGATACCTGTTTACAACCTGTTGATATTGCACAAGAGCTATTGGATCAGCACTTTGATGGCATAATGTCTGTGGCACCTGCAGAAGGTAATAATCCTGTAAGGCTCTTGAACGATCATTCAAATGAGGCGAAGTGTTTTCCAGTTCTATTTCCAAATGGTGTGGGTACTTTTCATGACCACAGAAAAGAGAAACTTACACTGAGCAGATACTTGAACACCAGAATACTCAACGCAGACGGACGTTTTGCAAAGAACTTGGACTATATTTTTTATGGTCAATATTTGTCTGAGTTAAATCAGATCATATCAAATGTGTCTATTGCATTGAGAAAAGGACATGATACACACAACAAACCTTTGATTACCTCAGAAATGTTGACAAACAGAGAAGCCTTACAAAACATTTTTAATTTTGATGAAGGGTATAAATTCTTAAGACCTATTCGTGGCACACCTCCTTTCTGGCAAAGTGTTCAAAAAGACCTGTTTGCAATGGTACGACAACTGGGTATTCCCACATGGTTTTGCTCATTTTCATCTGCTGATCTGCGTTGGCCAGAATTATTAAAAACCATTCTCAAACAAGAGGGGAGAGAAACTTCTACTGATGATCTAGACTGGTCAGAAAGATGTGCTCTATTAAAAACTAACCCTGTCACAGCAGCCAGGATGTTTGAACATCGATTCCACTCCTTCCTTAAAGATGTGATCATGTCTGAAGCCCAACCGATTGGGGAAATTGTTGATTACTTTTACAGAGTTGAATTTCAACAGCGTGGCTCACCTCACACTCACTGCTTGTTTTGGGTCAAAGATGCACCTCAAGTTGACAAAAATGATGATGATGAAGTTGTGTCATTTGTAGATCATTATGTGACATGTGAAAAGCCATCGGAGGATGACAAAGAAATGCACGAAATTGTTTCCAGTGTACAACAACACAGCAAAAGGCATTCCAAATCATGCAAAAAAAGGGGGACAGCTTGTCGGTTCAACTTTCCACGCCCTCCAAGTACCAGAACATTTATCTCAAGACGTAAAATTGAAAACACTGAAAAAGACACTGATGATAAAAATGCCAATTATGTGCAATTAGTCACTGGTAATAACATGCCTTCAATGGAAAGGGATGTAGCAGAAGCGATTATGAAAAAAGTAAAGGATGCTTTATTGAACACAGATGCCATCTTTAACTCTACTGAGGAGTTATTTGCTTCAATTGGTATAAGTCAAGAAATATTTGAAGCTGCTTACATACGAATGTCCCGAAAAACTACTTTTGTCCTAAAGAGAAAACCAGGTGACATATGGGTAAACCAATACAACAGAGATCTTTTGCGTTGTTGGAATGCAAATATGGACATTCAGTTTGTAGTTGATGCATATTCCTGCATTGTGTATATCATCTCTTACATTTCCAAAGCTGAGAGAGAGATGGGATTGCTTTTGTCACGTACTCAGAAAGAAGCCACAGAACAAGGCAATGTTGACGCTAAACAGGCTTTACGGAAAGTCGGCAGTGTATTTTTGCACAATCGAGAGGTTTCCGCTCAGGAAAGTGTATATCGTCTTACAAACATGAAACTGAAAGAAGCATCTCGCAAAGTGCAGTTTATTCCCACCGGTGACAATGTAGTGAGAATGAGTCTTCCACTTCACGTAATACAAACGCGAGCTGAATATGACAATGACGATAATCAAAATATATGGATGAACAGCATCACAGACAGATACAAATGTAGACCCAAAACAGAAGAATTTTCCCAGATGTGTTTAGCCAGTTTCACATCAGAATACAGAATATTGTCAAAATCAGAAAGTTCAGCTCGTGATGCCATAAAGTTGGACAAAAACTTAGGATTTATAAAGAAACGGACACGTACAGAAGCTGCTGTTGTGCGATACGCTCGCTTTTCACCCACAAAACATCCAGAGAAGCATTATCAAAGTATTTTGCAATTGTTTTTGCCTCATTATTTGGATTGTCAACTCAAGCCACCAACTTTCAACACTTATGAGGATTTTTATAAGACTGGGTTTGTCAAATATTCTGATGAAGAAGTCCAATCAGTCAAAACAATAGTAGACTTAAATATGTCATTTTTCGAGAAAGACGCTGACACAATAGATGAAGCTGAAGAACAGTTAAAGAGAAACGGTCCAGTGGAAGATGCTTGGGCAGAGATCTGTCCAGAGAATGAACGTGAACGTTTAGAATGTCTTCACAGAAAAGAAAATGCTACTGATGAAACAGAGCAAAATATTTCTGCTGCTGACATACCTGATTTATTACCAACTGAACCACGCTGTGCTATACGAAAAGAGCAAGGTATGCGAAAAGAGGAAGCAATGTACGTGCTTCGTTCACTGAACGAACAACAGTCTGAAATATTTTACAAAATTCGACATTGGTGTTTAGAAAAGACACTTGGTAAAAACCCTCAGCCATTTCATGTATTTATATGTGGTCCAGGTGGTGTTGGAAAATCCATGTTAATCAAAGCAATATACTACGAATCATGTCGCATCCTGTCACGATTGTCAGATAATCCAGATGAGACGCATGTGTTAATAACAGCTCCAACTGGTGTAAGCGCATTTAACATAGACGCTGCAACAATACACAACTGTTTCTCTATAGGAACTGACGTAACGCTGCCTTATCAACCGCTCGGAGATGAGAAAATAAATTCACTGAGAGCTAAATTGGGAAATCTACAAATAGTCATTATTGATGAAATCTCAATGGTTGATCATAAACTGTTAGCCTACATCCATGGCAGATTGAGACAAATTAAACAACCAGGGGATTATTCTGCTTTTGGAAATGTGTCTATAATTGCAGTTGGAGATTTCTATCAACTTTCTCCTGTGAAAGGAAAGTCTCTATACACTGAACCTAAAGGTGTAAATCTATGGCAGAACCACTTTGCCTTGGTTGAGCTGTCACAAATCATGAGACAAAAAAACATGGAGTTTGCTCAGTTACTCAGTCGGTTAAGACAACGCAAAAGACAAGATAATTTGTCAGAACATGATGTGAACATGTTGAAACTATGTGAAACAGGTGATGAACTGGACAGTACTGCTCTGTATATTTATGCCACAAATGCTGAAGTGGATCTTCACAATGCAAACATGTTGAAGAACGTATGTGCAGATATTAGTATCATTCATGCACAGGACTTTGAAAGGGTTGCAAAAACAGGTCGGCTGGAAAAAATGCATGGACATCATGTTCATACTACCCACACGTCTTTACCAGAATCTCTTCATATCGCTGTAAATGCTCGTGTTATGCTTCTTAAAAACATTGATGTGACAGACGGACTTGTAAACGGTGCATTTGGTACAGTTGCTGAAGTGTGTTTTGATTCTGAAGATGACTTTCCAGCCAAAATATATGTCACATTTGAAAATGAAAGAATAGGACATAAATTAAGAGCAAAACATCCTTGTTTAAAACCAGGATTTGAAAAAGCCACACCAATTGTACCAGAGGAAGAAAGGGTGACAAAAAGTGGTGGAATGCGCCGTCAGTTTCCCCTGAAATTAGCCTGGGCTTGCACTGTTCACAAAGTACAAGGTCTTACTGTGGAAAAGGCAGTTGTTTCACTTAAAAAGATATTTGCAGCAGGACAAGCATATGTAGCATTAAGCCGTGTAACATCTTTGGAAGGCCTTAAGATAAAAGACTTCAAAGAGAGTGCTATTTATGCAAAAGCAGACATTGAGGAGTCATTACAAAACATGCCTTTATTTATTGAACCAGTGAAAGAAGTATCACCATCTCCAGTTTCATACAAGATTCTTCTGCACAACATTGAAGGACTAACATGCCATATGGAAGATGTAAGACATGATCAAAGGTACATGGACGCTGACATGATTTGTCTAACAGAAACCTGGTTAAAGTCACATTATTGTAATGCTGACATAGAACTGTCTGAATTTTCATTTTGTAATCACCCAAGATGTCATTCATATGACACTAGTCAGGCAATATTTGCTGACCTGAAAGAGCAACAACATGGTGGTGTTGGTGTATATTATAAACAGCGTACTGATTGTCAAGTTGTCAATTTACCATGTATGAATATTGAGTGCCTACAGGTCATCCTACCAAAGCTCAATACAACAGTGGCAGTTCTGTACAGACCCCCTTCATACAGTCTGGTAAGATTCCAACATAATCTTCTAAATTTAATTTCTCATATTAACAATTACCCAGGAGGAAAAGTTATCATGGGAGATTTCAATGAAAATCTTTTTGTAACAAATACAATTAGCAATACTATGCAACTCCATGGGTTTACTCAACTTGTAAGAGAAGCAACCTCTGAATATGGCACATTGATTGATCATATATATATCAAAGATATTTCTACAGAAGATATAAGAGTTTCTGTGATGCCAACATATTTCAGTTGCCATGAGTGTCTTGTATTGACCTGTTTTTATTAATGTTCAGTTTCAGGTACTTAACAGCTATACAGTCGAATAACTTTTAATAAGAGGTACAAGAATAACAACTAAGCAATAATAAGAAGTAATAGGTATTACAAAAAAAAGTCCATAATTCGGGGGGAGGGGGATACAGGGGGGTAGAATAACTTGGACGACCCCCTGTGGGAAGGGACCTTAAGGTGTCTCATTAAGTTATGTGAATTTTTATTTGATTTTATTTTAGTTTATGTTTGAAGGGATTAAGGAGCTCAAGCTGTCCTATTTACTGGTTCACAGCATTGATTTTAGGTTATGTTATTTTTATTTTATGATAAAAATCATTCATATAAAAAAACAAAATCAGTAGCACATTCTGTCAATGAATTGATCACATCTCACATTTATGGACTATATCAAAGACACATATCAGATTTTCAAACAGGTAGCAGATATGGTCGGAGATATTACTCCATGTATGTAAGGACTCATCATCTTATGAATTGACAACCTTGTCTGAGAAATTCACATCTAATCATGGCCAAACAAAAATCCTGGATTTAAGATGATGTTACTGCAAGAACTTGTTATCTTCCAAGAGCCTTGTGCTAAACCAAAAATTCTGGATTTAAGATGATGTTACTGCAAAAACTTGTTATCATCCAAGAGCCTTGTGCTAAACCAAAAATCCTGGATTTAAGATGATGTTACTGCAAGAACTTGTTATCTTCCAAGAGCCTTGTGCTACAGCAACAAGTCATCTACCAAGGATATGATATCAAACATGTGGACTTGCTTGCACTGAATCACAGTTTACCAGAATGGACAGATCTGTGATCCAGGTGTATCTGCTGCACTATTAGGTAAGATTGACATGTTCTGCGTTCATTTTCTAGACAAACAGATTTGTCAGTGCAGTTAATCTACCACGACAGCTGCACATTAGCCATGTCTGTGTTTGATGTACTTGTCTGATGTATCTTTCAGGAGAGTTGACTCACAAGAGCTTTTATGCTACAGTAACAAGTTGTCATCTACCAAGGATATGACATCAAACATGTGGACACATCTGTGATTCAGGTGTATCTGCTGCACTATCAGGTAAGATTTACATGTTCTGCGCTCATTTTATAGACAAACAGATTTATCAATTCAGTTAACCTACCATGATAGCTGTACATAACCATGTCTGTGTTTGATGTACTTGTCTGATGTATCTTTCAGAAGAGTTGATTCACAAGAGCCTTTATGCTACAGTAATAAGTTGTCATCTACCAAGGATATGACATCAAACATGTAGACTGGCTTACACTGAATCACAGTTTACAAAATGGACAGAACTGTAATCCACATGTATCTGCTACACTATTAGGTAAGATTGACATGTTCTGTGCTCATTTTCTAGACAAACAGATTTATCAATTCAGTTAACCTACCATGATAGCTGTACATAACCATGTCTGTGTTTGATGTCCTCATATCTTTCAGGAGAGTTGGTTCACAAAATGCATCTAGTGCTGATGGCATAAATGCCTGGGTCCTCAAACCACGTGAGTCAGCAGGCAGAGGTGTTCTGAGATGTATGCTCTCTCATCTCTGCTTAATTTAAGATGACCATCAACATCCACACCCTAAGAAGACTGCTCTCCCTAAGAATCCTGTGGCCCCTCCTCAACTACCTTGAAGTGCTCCATTCAAAGACAGAAGAATTTACTGCTACAAATGTTACTTAATTATTACATCAATTAATATCCATTCTGAAACTGTATGTATCATCACAGTGTTAACTCACATGTGATGTTGAATAGCTTGTGTGTTCACTTCACCACATATTGAAAACTTTATATTGCATTGACAGATGACATAGATTTTAATTGCTGTGACTCAGTATAGGGCACTCCAGCTGATTATTAAAGGAAGATTTATATTATTCTAATGGAGATTATTCTTGAATGAGTGCAGAAAGGTGGTCTCAAAAACAATGCAATAAAATCCACTATTTACATTGAAAACATTTTATGTTTTAATAAATTTTCTTATTTCAAGTTCTGACATTAATCACATTAAGTAAATAAAGTCGCCCAATGTTAAATGTCTTGAATCTCATGAAGATATGCAGAGGCCCACGGGACATATAGAATATGAGCATTGTTTAAAGTGAATAATCTTTTATTTGAATATGGCAATGGCAATGGTCAAGAGTCGATCCGCACCTCGAGCCCTTCGCACTTCAAGTACGGCTCGGCTTGACCCACCATCCCTCAAGATTCATGGAAGACACGCGACAAGATGCTTCTGGAGAAAAATGTTAAATATCTGTGTGTGTGTGTGTGTGTGTGTGTGTGTGTGTGTGTGTGTGTGTGTGTGTGTGTGTGTGTGTGTGTGTGTTTTAGTCAAAGAGTAATGGGTATACATGGCTAGGGCAGTGTGTATTTTAAACCTATAAGTAGGCATGTGTGTGTGTGTGTGTGTGTGTGTGTGTGGTAGTGTATGTACTCAAACTATGACAAGATATACTAATACATATACATACATAAGCATACATAGAAACTATACATACATGTAGGTATATAGGTGTGTGTGTGTGTGTGTGTGTGTGTGTGTGTGTGTGTGTGTGTGTGTGTGTGTGTGTGTGTGTGTGTGTGTGTGTGTGTGTGTGTGTGTGTTTGTGTGAGAGAGAAACACAGAGAGATCTAGGTAGCCAGAGCAATGTTTACTTAGGGCACAGAGATGGGAGGGGGAATGTGGGTGAGAGTGTGAAAGAGACTTTGGATTTGGATGAAACATGGCAAATTTGTTCAGGATGAGATTGTGAATGGGTTTGTGCATTTTTGTCAGAATTGGATAAAATATGAAAGAGCTTCAAAAATATGAATATTATATGTATCGATGCTGTCCATTTAAAAAATATTTAGCAGGTATAAGTGGCCTAAGATCCAAAATTGAATGAGTGCAGAAAAGTGGTCTCAAAGAAAATGCAATAAAATCCACTATTTGAAAATGTATTATGTTTTAAGTAATTTTCTTATTTCATGTTCTGACATTAAGCAAAAAGTCACCCAAAGTCACCCAATGTCAAATGTCTTGAATCTCAAGAAGATATGCAGGGGCCCATGGGCCATATAGGATATGAGCATTGTTTAGAGTAAATAATTAACCTTGGATTTGAAAACATGTAGCGTGCTCTGAAGTATCAGTGTCCATTTAACTGGTTTATGAGTCACCAAGGCCCAAAAGGTCACAAAACATTGTAATGTCAAAACAATTCAGATAATAGATGTAAATCACTTGCTGAGATTATCTTAGTGTGTGTGTGTGTGTGTGTGTGTGTGTGTGTGTGTGTGTGTGTGTGTGTGTGTGTGTGTGTGTGTTTGTGGTAGTGTATGTTCTGACATTAATCACATTAAGCAAATAAAGTCACCCAATGTCAAATGTCTTGAATCCCAAGAAGATATGCAGGGGCCCATGGGCCATATAGGATATGAGCATTGTTTAGAGTAAATAATTAACCTTGGATTTGAATACATGTAGCGTGCTCTGAAGTATCAGTGTCCATTTAACTGGCATATGAGTCACCAAGGCCCAAAAGGTCACAAAGCATTGTAATGGCAAAACAATTCAGATAATAGATCTAAATCACTTGCTGAGATTATCTTAGTGTGTCTTTGGATGACAAAAATAAGCTAAACATCAGTTAGTGTGTTGGAAATGGCTAGAGAACTGTGTATATGAAGCATAATTGTAGTCCTGTGTGTGAATGTGTATGGAGAAAAAAGTTAAATATCTGTGTGTGTGTGTGTGTGTGTGTGTGTGTGTGTGTGTGTGTGTGAGTGTGTGTGTGTGTGTGAGAGAGAGAGAGAGAGAGAGAGAGAGAGAGAGAGAGAGAGAGAAAGTGTGTGTTTTCAAAAACAGAAGCTAAACGTCAGTTTGTGTGTTTGTATCTGGGTTACTCATAGAGAAATGGGTAGGTATGGCAAGGGCAGTGTGAAAGCTACAGAGGCCTGTGTTTTTGTAAGTGCATGTGAAAGAGAGAGAGGAGGGGGGAGGTAGAGCCCATGGGTTGTAAAGTGTTGGAAGCATGGGGGAGTGTGAGGGGAGTGGAGGAGGGGGGGGCAGCCTGTGAGAAAGGCACGTGCGTGTGTGTCTACTTCTCCCTCCACTGCTTTGTATGGAAAATGAAAATATTCACTGTAGAGCTGTTTGTGGACGGATTTGGCTCAAAATTGGCACATCGCACCACAATGGTCATGTGAATGTGGATTTCAATTTCCATAACAATCAGACATACTATGGCGTAGTTATTGAACTGGGAATTTGATGTGTTATGATGGTAGCATTGTGATGCATATGAAAAATATTAATTTGTCAAAAACGTAGGATTTTTTCGCTAATCTTAGCATTTCAGAGTCTGCTGAGTATTACAAGGTGTGATTTAAGGTGATGGAGTTAAAATGCTAGGACTAGTATGAAAATGGCAAGTTATATATATTTGATAATAGTGAAAAAGTGGTACATTTTTGCAAAGCACATGTAATTACAAAGTTGCTAGGAATTCTGCATACAATCATATGAGTGCAAGCATTACTTGATAAGTGAAAATATGTAGGAGAAATTCTGGATTTTCTAGTATAGCGCCACCTAGTGGTGCAATTCCCTTCCAACATGGGTATGTCTTAGAGGGTGTGTACATGAACATACCATGTCAGTTTCATGTGTATGTACCTATGGTAAGTAGGTCAAATGGCCAATTAATTAAAATTAAAATTAATTGGCTTATGGCGGCCATGTTTTTTGAGTGATGAGGTCATCATTGTGTGTCTTGATACCACTTGACCCCATGATGATGCCTGTAAAGTTTTGGTTTGATGTGACTAATGGTTTCTGAGAAACAGTTTTTCCCATGTTATAGCGCCCCCTATTGGACAATCGTGGCCTGCTTTGACCTGTGACCTCTGAGTCATGTGTCCTAACAACTGATATATTTTCATGAAGATTGGTCAAAGCATTGCTGAGATATAGCTGCTGAAGTAAATTTGGCCACGCCTCAGAGCTATTGATTAACATGTGACAGCCAGGCTGTATGGAAATGTCACAATGTTGGCGATGGGTTTTGATAATGAGATTCTTCTGAGTAGTTTGATACCAAGACTGTGGTGATCAGACGAAAAACCAAGGAGTAGTAGACAAAAGTAGGTTTTGCATATTATGCAAATTAGCAAAAAATCTAAGTAGGCGGAGCTTCATAGTTGTATATGAAATGTCCTATTGAATTGAGCCAAGGAATGCATAGGAAGTGGAATTTTGTTTCTATGACTTATGGTATGGGAGATATGGGCCAAAAAGTCACATAGTGTGCTATAGCGCCACCATCAGGCCGATGTGGGTCCCTATAAGTGAGTGTGGTCCTTTTGACCTAGAGAACAAGTTTGGCAAGTTTGGTGTGTCTAGGCCTTACGGTTTAGGCTGCAGAATGATTTATAGACAGCAAAATGGGAAAAAGAATAATAATAATAATAATAAGAAAAATTCTAACAATTACAATAGGGTTCCCACACTATGTGTGTGTGAACCCTAATAATCGGAACAATTACAATAGGGTTCCAGCACCTTCAGTGCTTGGACCCCTAAATATAGCCGCAAGCGGCAATTACGGGGTCCAAGCTGAGGTTTGGCAAGATTTTGCACCCACTGGCACAACATTATGTAAAGCTTTATGAAATGTACATGAAAGTATATGAAGCACGTTCGTGAATGAAGTACCTGCTCAAAAAACAGAATCTAAATGGCAGCTTTTTAAACTTATGGTAGAATACTGCCCAACATGGGATTCGAACCCCCGTTGTCCACGTGCATTGTGGCTGGGAGCACATTGCTCTACCCATTGAGCTAATGGGTCTGACTGGATTACAGGCTCAACTCTAACTCTTTTGAGGAAAAGAATGACCTTTGATCTGCATGCATGTTCAGCATAGAAAATGAAAATATTCACAGTACAACCATTTGTGGATGGATTTGGCACAAACTTGGCAGATATCACCTCAGTGGTCTTCTGAATGTGTCTGTCCATTTTCATAACAATCAGACATTATATAGGGGAGTTTTTGAAATATGCAGTTCATATGTCATGACGGTACCATTGTGATGCATATGAAAAATATTAAATTGCAAGAATCTTAGAATTTGTTCCACCAGTTTTGTATTTCACATGCTGCTGGATATTATAATATGTGATTTGAGGTGATGGAGTGAAAATCCTAGGACTAGTATGAAAAGTGTAAATTATATGTATTGGATTATACACAAAAATCTGTACTTTTTTGCAAAGCACTTGCAATTACAAAGTTGTTAGTGATTTTGCATAGAATCATATGAGATCATGATTGTCCTTCTACATGAAAGCATGTAGGAGTAATTCAGGAATTTTTAGTATAGCGCCACCTAGTGGTGCAATTCCCGTCATACTTTGATATGTATTAGAGGGTGTGTAGATGAACATAATATGTGAGTTTCATGTTGATTGGCATATGATAGGCTTGTGAAAGGTGTACTGAAAGCTGATTGGTCGATAGCGGTGGCCATATTGGACATATGATGGTGCAGGTCAAGGACCTGTGTCATAGGTGCATATAGATGATGCGTACCAAGTTTGGAGTTATTTGGCCAATCGGTGTGGGCAGGAGAGTTTTTTGGCCGTTATAGCGCCACCTAGGTGTGCATGTCTGCCAAAATGTATGTGCCGGTCTAGACACCCAATAGGTACATGTGTGTGAAATTTGGAGTGAATACATGAAAGTATGCCTGAGATACAGCAGAATATGTGGATTTTTGGCGAAGGAATTTTCGACGCTTGACTTCTGATGCATGTGGCCACGCCCATGTGCAGAAATGTGCACTTTGGCTCCATAACTATTAAAGTTCAGACTCTTGTGAGCGCCTGGATACCACATATGTGCATGTATGTGAAAAATCCAGGGACTAGTACGCGCTCAAAAATGTGTGGGTATTTGCATATTATGCAAATTAGCTCGACATGTAAGGGGCGGAGCATATAGCTTCAATGGAACTTTTTTTAGATGAGCTCATGCCTGATCAGATGCAGTTTGAATTTTATCTCTAGGACATACGGTGTAGGAGAAACACCTGTGTAAACTTTTTCATGCGATTTTGTGCGCTATAGCGCCACCTATGGTCGGATCGGGCTGGCGTGTTGCGCCTGAGTAGCGGAGAGGAGTACTACAAGTTGGCCAAAGGAGAAGTCTGTAGGTCTTACGGTTTAGGCTGCACAACGCGTTTTAGCGGAGAAAAAGAATAATAATAATAAATATAGCCGCAAGCGGCGATTGGCGGGTTCACACACCAATAGGCATTTTGGCCTCAATAGGCAAAAGGAAGCCCAAAAGGTCCTTTAGACCTAAAAGTGAAAAGAAGCTGTTTGGGTTTGGCCAGTGTGTGCTCTACAGATGTAGAGTGTGATGACATCTGCGTGTGTCAGAAAGGGAGACACAAAAATAGCACATCTGGCTATGGCTGCATCTATGTGAACAGTAAAGGAAGGCCTGCACTTGTCTATACATGATTGGGCCTCTATATTACTGACAGAGAGAGATTGAGGGAGCCAGAGACTATGTTTTGTTATTTCACTCCTTGTACACCTAGCACGCCTAACATGACTGCCCGTGTATTCAATGTATGAATGTAGTCTGCAAAGCCTGGCATTACATGACTGACATGACTGGCATGACTGACATAACTGGCATGACTGTAATGATTTGATGATTTGACTGACATGACGGATATGACTGGACTGAAATGACTGATATGACTGGACTGAAATGACTGGCATGACTGATGTAACTGACATGACTGGCATTTCTGATATGACTGACATCACTGGCATGACTGACATATACTATACATATACTATAGATATGCGTACAAACTATACATACATTTAGGTAGAAGTGTGTGTGTGTGTGTGTGTGTGTGTGTGTGTGTGGTAGTCTATGTACTCAAACTATGACAACATATACTAATACATACATACATAAGTATACATAGAAACTACATACATATAGGTATAAAGGTGTGTGTGTCTGTGTGTTTGTGTGAGAGAGAGACAAAAAAGAAGCCAAATATCAGTTTGTATGAGCATGTGTTAGTCACTGGGATATGGGTGGGTATGGCTAGGGAAGTGTCATTGTGAATGCTATAGGAAGGCCTGCTTGCGCCTGTATGTGTGTGTGCCTGGTTAATAGACACAGAGAGATCTAGGTAGCCAGAGCAATGTTTACTTAGGGCACAGAGATGGGAGGGGGAATGTGGGTGAGAGTGTGAGAGAGACTGAGTGTGTGAGTTTCAGGCTGCGTGCGTGTGAGAAGGAGAAGGTGACAGAGGGACTTCACATGCATTTTTATGCATTGTATATAATACTGCACTGTAGAGCCATACGATAACCGATTTAGATGAAACTTGACAAATTTGTTCAAGATGGGATTCTGAATGTGCTTGTGCATTTTGGTCAGAATTGGATAAAATATGAAAGAGCTTCAAGAATATGAATATTATATGTATCGATGCTGTCTATTAAAAAAATATTTAGCAGGTATAAGTGTCCTAAAATCCAAAATCTTTGGATTGTTTTTTGATTTCACACTCTGTAGAGTATTATAAGACTTTGCTTGACATGATAGTATGAAAATCCTAGGAGCAGTATGAAAAGTGATGATTTCAAACTATTATTAACTGTAAATAAACTGTGCATTTTTTAATAGGACATGTAATGGGAAAGTTGTTTGCACTACTGCAAGGAATCAAAAGAGTGCAATTGCATGTTCCCAAGTGGAATTATGTAGGGGATATACTTGCTTTTTTTGCAATAGCGCCCCCCAGTGGCCAATCGACACCCGGCTGGATTATGTCATAGGGGGCGTGCACTTGTCCACACCCAAGAGATTTCGTGCAGATCGACCCATGGTAAGCCTGTCAAACGCGTGCCGATCACTGATTGGCCGATTACGTCAGCCATTTTGGAAGTATGGCGTGTCTGCTTTAGGACCTGGTTCCCAGAGGCCCATAGATGATGTTTGCCAAGTTTCATGTGGATCGGCCAATCTGAGTGCATGGGGCAAATTTTTGCATGTTATAGCGCCCCCTAGCAGGTGAGGTATGGCAACCTCTGCGAGCTGCCCCAGACCCTCACAGGGAAGCTGTCTGTGAAGTGCCATCTCATTACATGCAAGTTTTCTTAAGTTAGAGCTCCATATGCGCAAAATTTACTATTGAATTTACGCCCCCTCATTTGATTGGCTTATACTGACTAGGTAGTGAAGAAATTAGCATTTTTGTTGGATACATTTTAAAGTTCAGACTCTTCTGAACGTTTTGATACCACATATGTGCATGTATGTGAAAAATCCAGGGACTAGTTCGCGCTCAAAAATGTGTGTGATTTTGCACATTATGCAAATTAACTCGAAATCTAAGTGGGCGGAGCTTAATGGTTGTATATTAATTGTCCTATTGAATTTAGTCAAGGAATGTATAGGAACTGGAATTTTGGTTCTAGGACCTACGGTGTAGGAGATATGGACAAAAAGTCAATGTGGTCTGCTATAGCGCCACCATCAGGCCAATTTGGGTCCGTGTATGGGAATCTGGTCCTTGGAGTTAACTGAACCTTTTTGCCAAGTTTGGGGTTTCTAGGCATTACGGTCTAGGCTGCACAATGCGTTTTAGGTCAAAAAATGGGACAAAGAATAAGAAAAATAAGAAAAATACCAGCAATTACAATAGGGTTCCCACACTATGTGTGTGTGAACCCTAAATATAGCCGCAAGCGGCGATTGGCGGGTTCACACAAAAAAAGGCAAAAAAGCCCAAGGGTCTTTTAGACAAACAAATTGGCCTCTTGGCCTCAATAGGCAAAAAGAAGCCCAATAGGTCCTTTAGACCCAAAAGTGAATAGAAGCTGTTTGAGTGGAAAAAATGCATAAGTAAATCAATGTGACAAAACATTCAATTCAACTGAGGCACTAAAGGCCCAAAAGGATCAAAATAATGTGTATTGGCAAAATGATTCAGATCACAGAACTAAATCACATGCTGAGGTCAGCTTTGTGTGCGTTTGTGTGGTGAGCAATTGTTTTCAGTCAGTTTCGGTGTTTGGCCACTAGATGGAGCCCAAGTACTATCATACTGATATCTCATTAATCTCAGTAATGCAATGACATTTTGGTGAATTAAAAGGTTCATTTCTGGTCAGGCAGTGCACTTTTTGTTATGAGATGTAATTGCAATGTTATAGACCTCATTGATCTGAATCATACAAGCCCCATTACTTGTCTGTATTCTGCATAACAAGATTGCTGCGTGAGTTTTTATGATTTCTCAGGTTTTTGGGTACTGTAGCGCCTCCGACAGGCCAATTTGAACCACACTTGGCCTACCTCACAAGGACCTCAGTCTATAAAAGCCTTTCAAATTGGGAGTTGATCACTTACATGGTTTATGAGTTATAGCAATAAAGGTCATTTATGGCATGGCCAGAAGGATATAATGGAAAAATTGACCAATCAGACAAATAAAAATGCAACATTTTTTCCTTATTTAGTTAACTACAGTGTCTACAGATTATGCCTATGCCATTTTTGCCATCATTGGATCAAATTCCTAGGACTAGTTCTTAAAGAGCTATTTTCAAACAATTGATGAATGTGACAAAAGTATGCATTTTTTAATAGGACTTGTAATTGCAAAGTTGTCAGGTCTACTGCAAGGTATAAAATGAAACAAGTTGCATGTTCCTAAGTGAAAATTTGGAGGAGTTATGTATGATTTTCACAAATAGCGCCACCTAGTGGCCAAATGTTTCAACACATAGTCACATGTGTCCTGGGATATGTACAGTGATGAGGTTTCATGTTGATTGGCCAATGGTAAGTCTGTCAAATGGCCAATTAATTCAAATAAAAATTAATTGGCTCATGGCGGCCATGTTTTTTGAGTGATGAGGTCATCATTGTGTGCCTTGATACCACTTGGGCCCCTGATGATGCCTGTAAAGTTTGGGCTTGATGTGACTAATGGTTTCTGAGAAACAAATTTCCCCATGTTATAGCGCCCCCTATTGGACAATCCTGGCCAGCTTTGACCTGTGACCTCTGAGTCATGTGCCCTAACAACTGATAAATTTTCATAAAGATAGGTCAAAGCATTGCTGAGATATAGCTGCTGAAGTCAATTTGGCCACGCCTCAGAGCTATTGATTGACATGTGACAACCAGACGGTATACCAATGTCACAGTTTTGTTGATGTTCCTTGATAATGAGATTCTTGTGAATATTTTGACACCAAGATTGTGGTGATCAGATGAAAAACCAGGGACTAGTATAAAAAAGTAGGTTTTGCATATTATGCAAATTAGCAAAAAATCTAAGTAGGCGGAGCTTAATGGTTCTTGAGGCTTTTTTGTTTGTCTGGAGCCAAGGAATGCACCTGAAGTGGAATTTTGTGTCTAGGACCTACGGGGTGGGAGATATGAATCCAAACGCAAAATGCTGCGCTATAGCGCCACCATGAGGCCAATTTGGGTGTCTGTACTTAAGCACGGTCCCGCAAACAGACTACACCAGTCTGCCAAGTTTGGTCTCCCTGCGCCTTACGGTTTAGGCTGCAGTATGCGTTTTATGCGGAGAAAAATAATAATAATAATAAGAAAGAAAAATCCGAGCAATAACAATAGGTTTCCCACACTATGTGTGTGAACCCTAATAAATATAGCCGCAAGCGGCGATTACGGGGTCCAAGCTGAGGTTTGGCAAGATTTTGCACCCACTGGCACAACATTATGTAAAGCTTTATGAAATGTACATGAAAGTATATGAAGCACGTTCGTGAATGAAGTACCTGCTCAAAAAACAGAATCGAAATGGCAGCTTTTTAAACTTATGGTGGAATACTGCCCAACGTGGGATTCGAACCCCCGTTGTCCACGTGCATTGTGGCTGGGAGCACATTGCTCTACCCATTGAGCTAATGGGTCTGACTGGATTACAGGCTCAACTCTAACTCTTTTGAGGAAAAGAATGACCTTTGGTCTGCATGCATGTTCAGCATAGAAAATGAAAATATTCACAGTACAAGCATTTGTGGATGGATTTGGCACAAACTTGGCAGATATCACCTCAGTGGTCTTCTGAATGTGTCTGTCCATTTTCATAACAAATCAGACATTATATAGGGGAGTTTTTGAAATATGCAGTTCATATGTCATGACGGTACCATTGTGATGCATATGAAAAATATTAAATTGCAAGAATCTTAGAATTTGTTCCACCAGTTTTGTATTTCACATGCTGCTGGATATTATAATATGTGATTTGAGGTGATGGAGTGAAAATCCTAGGACTAGTATGAAAAGTGTAAATTATATGTATTGGATTATACACAAAAATCTGTACTTTTTTGCAAAGCACTTGCAATTACAAAGTTGTTAATGATTTTGCATAGAATCATATGAGATCATGATTGTCCTTCTACATGAAAGCATGTAGGAGTAATTCAGGAATTTCTAGTATAGCGCCACCTAGTGGTGCAATTCCCGTCATACTTTGATATGTATTAGAGGGTGTGTAGATGAACATAATATGTGAGTTTCATGTTAATTGGCATATGATAAGCTTGTGAAAGGTGTACTGAAAGTTGATTGGTCGATAGCGGCGGCCATATTGGACATATGATGGTGCAGGTCAAGGACCTGTGTCATAGGTGCATATAGATGATGCGTACCAAGTTTGGAGTTATTTGGCCAATCGGTGTGGGCAGGAGAGTTTTTTGGCCGTTATAGCGCCACCTAGGTGTGCATGTCTGCCAAAATGTATGTGCCGGTCTAGACACCCAATAGGTACATGTGTGTGAAATTTGGAGTGAATACATGAAAGTATGCCTGAGATACAGCAGAATATGTGGATTTTTGGCGAAGGAATTTTCTACGCTTGACTTCTGATGCATGTGGCCACGCCCATGTGCAGAAATGTGCACTTTGGCTCCATAACAATTAAAGTTCAGACTCTTCTGAACGCATGGATACCACATATGTGCATGTATGTGAAAAATCCAGGGACTAGTACGCGCTCAAAAATGTGTGCGTATTTGCATATTATGCAAATTAGCTCGACATGTAAGGGGCGGAGCATATGGCTTCAATGGAACTTTTTTTAGATGAGCACATGCCTGATCAGATGCAGTTTGAATTTTATCTCTAGGACATACGGTTTAGGAGAAACACCTGTTTAAACTTTTTCATGCGTTTGTGTGCGCTATAGCGCCACCTAGGGTCGTATCGGGCTGGCGTGTTGCGCCTGAGTAGCGGAGAGGAGTACTACAAGTTGGCCAAAGGAGAAGTCTGTAGGTCTTACGGTTTAGGCTGTACAACGCGTTTTAGCGGAGAAAAAGAATAATAATAATAATAATAATAATAATAATAATCGGAACAAATACAATAGGGTTCCAGCACCGCTGGTGCTTGGACCCCTAAATATAGCCGCAAGCGGCAATTACGGGGTCCAAGCACAGGGTATGGGCACCATCTGGCACGCCTGAGATGCGTAAGCATGTGTGTGTAATCACTGGGTAGGTATGGGTGAAGCAATGTGTATATGAAACCTATAGGTAGGCCATTGCATGTGTGTGCATGTGTAAGAAAGATGTAGGGGTAATTCAGGAAATTCTAGTATAGCGCCACCTAGTGGTGCAATTCCCGTCATACTTGAGTATGTCTTAGAGGGTGTGTAGATGAACATAATATGTGAGTTTCATGTTGATTGGCTTATGATAAGCTTGTGAAATGTGAACTGAAAGCTGATTGGTCGATAGCGGCGGCCATATTGGACATATGATGGTGCAGGTCAAGGACCTGTGTCATAGGTGCATATAGATGATGCGTACCAAGTTTGGAGTTATTTGGCCAATCGGTGTGGGCAGGAGAGTTTTTTGGCCGTTATAGCGCCACCTAGGTGTGCATGTCTGCCAAAATGTATGTACCGGACTAGACACCCAATAGGTACATGTGTGTGAAATTTGGAGTGAATACATGAAAGTATGCCTGAGATACAGCAGAATATGTGGATTTTTGGCGAAGAAATTTTCTACGCTTGACTTGTGATGCATGTGGCCACGCCCATGTGCAGAAATGTGCACTTTGGCTCCATAACAATTAAAGTTCAGACTCTTGTGAGCGCCTGGATACCACATATGTGCATGTATGTGAAAAATCCAGGGACTAGTACGCGCTCAAAAATGTGTGCAAATTTGCATATTATGCAAATTAGCTCGACATGTAAGGGGCGGAGCATATGGCTTCAATGGAACTTTTTTTAGATGAGCACATGCCTGATCAGGTGAAGTTTACATTTTGTCTCTAGGACATACGGTTTAGGAGAAACACCAGTTTAAACTTTTTCATGCGTTTTTGTGCGCTATAGCGCCACCTATGGTCGGATCGGGCTCGCGTGTTGCGCCTGAGTAGCGGAGAGGAGTACTACAAGTTGGCCAAAGGAGAAGTCTGTAGGTCTTACGGTTTAGGCTGCACAACGAGTTTTAAGGCAGAAAAAAAATTGGCATATGAAAAGCTTGTGAAAGGTGTACTGAAAGCTGATTGGTCGATAGCGGTGGCCATATTGGACATATGATGGTGCAGGTCAAGGACCTGTGTCATAGGTGCATATAGATGATGCGTACCAAGTTTGGAGTTATTTGGCCAATCGGTGTGGGCAGGAGAGTTTTTTGGCCGTTATAGCGCCACCTAGATGTGCATGTCTGCCAAAATGCATGTGCAGGTCTAGACACCCAGTAGGTACATGTGTGTGAAATTTGGTATGAATACGTGAAAGAATGCCTGAGATATAGCAGAATATGTGGATTTTTGGCGAAGGAATTTTCTACGCTTGACTTGTGATGCATGTGGCCACGCCCATGTGCAGAAATGTGCACTTTGGCTCCATAACAATTAAAGTTCAGACTCTTCTGAACGCATGGATACCACATATGTGCATGTATGTGAAAAATCCAGGGACTAGTACGCGCTCAAAAATGTGTGCAAATTTGCATATTATGCAAATTAGCTCGACATGTAAGGGGCGGAGCATATGGCTTCAATGGAACTTTATTTAGATGAGCTCATGCCTGATCATATGCAGTTTACATTTTGTCTCTAGGACATACGGTGTAGGAGAAACACCTGTGTAAACTTTTTCATGCGTTTGTGTGCGCTATAGCGCCACCTAGGGTCGTATCGGGCTGGCGTGTTGCGCCTGAGTAGCGGAGAGGAGTACTACAAGTTGGCCAAAGGAGAAGTCTGTAGGTCTTACGGTTTAGGCTGCACGATGCGTTTTAAGGCAGAAAAAAAATAATAATAATAATAATAATAATAATAATAATAAAAATCGGAACAATTACAATAGGGTTCCAGCACCGGTGGTGCTTGGACCCCTAATAATAATAATAAAGATAGGTCAAAGCATTGCTGAGATATAGCTGCTGAAGTCAATTTGGCCACGCCTCAGAGCTATTGATTGACATGTGACAACCAGACTGTATACCAATGTCACAGTTTTGTTGATATTCCTTGATAATGAGATTCTTGTGAATATTTTGACACCAAGATTGTGGTGATCAGATGAAAAACCAGGGACTAGTATAAAAAAGTAGGTTTTGCATATTATGCAAATTAGCAAAAAATCTAAGTAGGCGGAGCTTAATGGTTCTTGAGGCTTTTTTGTTTGTCTGGAGCCAAGGAATGCACCTGAAGTGGAATTTTGTTTCTACGACCTACGGGGTGGGAGATATGGACCAAAACGCAAAATGCTGCGCTATAGCGCCACCATCAGGCCAATGTGGGTCTCTGTACTTTAGCACGGTCCCGCAAACAGACTACACCAGTCTGCCAAGTTTGGTCTCCCTGGGCCTTACGGTTTAGGCTGCAGTATGCGTTTTATGCGGAGAAAAATAATAATAAATATAGCCGCAAGCGGCAATTACGGGGTCCAAGCACAGGGTATGGGCACCATCTGGCACGCCTGAGATGCGTAAGCATGTGTGTGTAATCACTGGGTAGGTATCGGTGAAGCAATGTGTATATGAAACCTATAGGTAGGCCATTGCATGTGTGTGCATGTGTAAGAAAGATGTAGGGGTAATTCAGGAAATTCTAGTATAGCGCCACCTAGTGGTGCAATTCCCGTCATACTTGAGTATGTCTTAGAGGGTGTGTAGATGAACATAATATGTGAGTTTCATGTTGATTGGCTTATGATAAGCTTGTGAAATGTGAACTGAAAGCTGATTGGTCGATAGCGGCGGCCATATTGGACATATGATGGTGCAGGTCAAGGACCTGTGTCATAGGTGCATATAGATGATGCGTACCAAGTTTGGAGTTATTTGGCCAATCGGTGTGGGCAGGAGAGTTTTTTGGCCGTTATAGCGCCACCTAGATGTGCATGTCTGCCAAAATGCATGTGCAGGTCTAGACACCCAGTAGGTACATGTGTGTGAAATTTGGTATGAATACGTGAAAGAATGCCTGAGATATAGCAGAATATGTGGATTTTTGGCGAAGGAATTTTCTACGCTTGACTTCTGATGCATGTGGCCACGCCCATGTGCAGAAATGTGCACTTTGGCTCCATAACAATTAAAGTTCAGACTCTTCTGAACGCATGGATACCACATATGTGCATGTATGTGAAAAATCCAGGGACTAGTACGCGCTCAAAAATGTGTGCAAATTTGCATATTATGCAAATTAGCTCGACATGTAAGGGGCGGAGCATATGGCTTCAATGGAACTTTATTTAGATGAGCTCATGCCTGATCATATGCAGTTTACATTTTGTCTCTAGGACATACGGTGTAGGAGAAACACCTGTGTAAACTTTTTCATGCGTTTGTGTGCGCTATAGCGCCACCTAGGGTCGTATCGGGCTGGCGTGTTGCGCCTGAGTAGCGGAGAGGAGTACTACAAGTTGGCCAAAGGAGAAGTCTGTAGGTCTTACGGTTTAGGCTGCACGATGCGTTTTAAGGCAGAAAAAAAATAATAATAATAATAATAATAATAATAATAATAATAATAATAATAAAAATCGGAACAATTACAATAGGGTTCCAGCACCGGTGGTGCTTGGACCCCTAAATATAGCCGCAAGCGGCAATTACGGGGTCCAAGCACAGGGTATGGGCAGCATCTGGCACGCCTGAGATGCGTAAGCATGTGTGTGTAATCACTGGGTAGGTATGGGTGAAGCATTGTGTATATGAAACCTATAGGTAGGCCATTGCATGTGTGTGCATGTGTAAGAAAGATGTAGGGGTAATTCAGGAAATTCTAGTATAGCGCCACCTAGTGGTGCAATTCCCGTCATACTTGAGTATGTCTTAGAGGGTGTGTAGATGAACATAATATGTGAGTTTCATGTTGATTGGCTTATGATAAGCTTGTGAAATGTGAACTGAAAGCTGATTGGTCGATAGCGGCGGCCATATTGGACATATGATGGTGCAGGTCAAGGACCTGTGTCATAGGTGCATATAGATGATGCGTACCAAGTTTGGAGTTATTTGGCCAATCGGTGTGGGCAGGAGAGTTTTTTGGCCGTTATAGCGCCACCTAGGTGTGCATGTCTGCCAAAATGTATGTACCGGTCTAGACACCCAATAGGTACATGTGTGTGAAATTTGGAGTGAATACATGAAAGTATGCCTGAGATACAGCAGAATATGTGGATTTTTGGCGAAGGAATTTTCTACGCTTGACTTGTGATGCATGTGGCCACGCCCATGTGCAGAAATGTGCACTTTGGCTCCATAACAATTAAAGTTCAGACTCTTGTGAGCGCCTGGAAACCACATATGTGCATGTATGTGAAAAATCCAGGGACTAGTACGCGCTCAAAAATTTGTGCAAATTTGCATATTATGCAAATTAGCTCGACATGTAAGGGGCGGAGCATATGGCTTCAATGGAACTTTTTTTAGATGAGCACATGCCTGATCAGGTGAAGTTTACATTTTGTCTCTAGGACATACGGTTTAGGAGAAACACCAGTTTAAACTTTTTCATGCGTTTTTGTGCGCTATAGCGCCACCTATGGTCGGATCGGGCTGGCGCGTTGCGCCTGAGTAGCGGAGAGGAGTACTACAAGTTGGCCAAAGGAGAAGTCTGTAGGTCTTACGGTTTAGGCTGCACAACGCGTTTTAAGGCAGAAAAAAAATTGGCATATGAAAAGCTTGTGAAAGGTGTACTGAAAGCTGATTGGTCGATAGCGGCGGCCATATTGGACATATGATGGTGCAGATCAAGGACCTGTGTCATAGGTGCATATAGATGATGCGTACCAAGTTTGGAGTTATTTGGCCAATCGGTGTGGGCAGGAGAGTTTTTTGGCCGTTATAGCGCCACCTAGGTGTGCATGTCTGCCAAAATGCATGTGCAGGTCTAGACACCCAATAGGTACATGTGTGTGAAATTTGGAGTGAATACATGAAAGTATGCCTGAGATACAGCAGAATATGTGGATTTTTGGCGAAGGAATTTTCGACGCTTGACTTGTGATGCATGTGGCCACGCCCATGTGCAGAAATGTGCACTTTGGCTCCATAACAATTAAAGTTCAGACTCTTGTGAGCGCCTGGATACCACATATGTGCATGTATGTGAAAAATCCAGGGACTAGTACGCGCTCAAAAATGTGTGCAAATTTGCATATTATGCAAATTAGCTCGACATGTAAGGGGCGGAGCTTATGGGTTCAAATATATTTTTTGTAGAATGGAAGATGACTGATCAGATGCAATTGGAATTTTTTGTTTATGACATACGGTGTAGGCGTGACAATTTTTTGCGCTCTATAGCGCCACCTATGGGCGGATCGGGCTGGCGTGTTGCGCCTGAGTAGCGGAGAGGAGTACTACAAGTTGGCCAAAGGAGAAGTCTGTAGGTGTTACGGTTTGGTCTGCACAACGCGTTTTAGGGCAGAAAAAGAAGAATAATAATAATAATCGGAACAATTACAATAGGGTTCCAGCACCTTCAGTGCTTGGACCCCTAAATATAGCCGCAAGCGGCAATTACGGGGTCCAAGCTGAGGTTTGGCAAGATTTTGCACCCACTGGCACAACATTATGTAAAGCTTTATGAAATGTACATGAAAGTATATGAAGCACGTTCGTGAATGAAGTACCTGCTCAAAAAACAGAATCTAAATGGCAGCTTTTTAAACTTATGGTGGAATACTGCCCAACGTGGGATTCGAACCCCCGCTGTCCACGTGCATTGTGGCTGAGAGCACATTGCTCTACCCATTGAGCTAATGGGTCTGACTGGATTACAGGCTCAACTCTAACTCTTTTGAGGAAAAGAATGACCTTTGGTCTGCATGCATGTTCAGCATAGAAAATGAAAATATTCACAGTACAAAAATTTGTGGATGGATTTGGCACAAACTTGGCAGATATCACCTCAGTGGTCTTCTGAATGTGTCTGTCCATTTTCATAACAATCAGACATTATATAGGGGAGTTTTTGAAATATGCAGTTCATATGTCATGACGGTACCATTGTGATGCATATGAAAAATATTAAATTGCAAGAATCTTAGAATTTGTTCCACCAGTTTTGTATTTCACATGCTGCTGGATATTATAATATGTGATTTGAGGTGATGGAGTGAAAATCCTAGGACTAGTATGAAAAGTGTAAATTATATGTATTGGATTATACACAAAAATCTGTACTTTTTTGCAAAGCACTTGCAATTACAAAGTTGTTAGTGATTTTGCATAGAATCATATGAGATCATGATTGTCCTTCTACATGAAAGCATGTAGGAGTAATTCAGGAATTTCGAGTATAGCGCCACCTAGTGGTGCAATTCCCGTCATACTTTGATATGTATTAGAGGGTGTGTAGATGAACATAATATGTGAGTTTCATGTTGATTGGCATATGATAAGCTTGTGAAAGGTGTACTGAAAGCTGATTGGTCGATAGCGGCGGCCATATTGGACATATGATGGTGCAGGTCAAGGACCTGTGTCATAGGTGCATATAGATGATGCGTACCAAGTTTGGAGTTATTTGGCCAATCGGTGTGGGCAGGAGAGTTTTTTGGCCGTTATAGCGCCACCTAGGTGTGCATGTCTGCCAAAATGTATGTGCCGGTCTAGACACCCAATAGGTACATGTGTGTGAAATTTGGAGTGAATACATGAAAGTATGCCTGAGATACAGCAGAATATGTGGATTTTTGGCGAAGGAATTTTCTACGCTTGACTTGTGATGCATGTGGCCACGCCCATGTGCAGAAATGTGCACTTTGGCTCCATAACAATTAAAGTTCAGACTCTTGTGAGCGCCTGGATACCACATATGTGCATGTATGTGAAAAATCCAGGGACTAGTACGCGCTCAAATATGTGTGGGTATTTGCATATTATGCAAATTAGCTCGACATGTAAGGGGCGGAGCATATAGCTTCAATGGAACTTTTTTTAGATGAGCTCATGCCTGATCAGATGCAGTTTGAATTTTATCTCTAGGACATACGGTGTAGGAGAAACACCTGTGTAAACTTTTTCATGCGATTTTGTGCGCTATAGCGCCACCTATGGTCGGATCGGGCTGGCGTGTTGCGCCTGAGTAGCGGAGAGGAGTACTACAAGTTGGCCAAAGGAGAAGTCTGTAGGTCTTACGGTTTAGGCTGCACAACGCGTTTTAGCGGAGAAAAAGAATAATAATAATAAATATAGCCGCAAGCGGCGATTACGGGGTCCAAGCTGAGGTTTGGCAAGATTTTGCACCCACTGGCACAACATTATGTAAAGCTTTATGAAATGTACATGAAAGTATATGAAGCACGTTCGTGAATGAAGTACCTGCTCAAAAAACAGAATCGAAATGGCAGCTTTTTAAACTTATGGTGGAATACTGCCCAACGTGGGATTCGAACCCCCGTTGTCCACGTGCATTGTGGCTGGGAGCACATTGCTCTACCCATTGAGCTAATGGGTCTGACTGGATTACAGGCTCAACTCTAACTCTTTTGAGGAAAAGAATGACCTTTGGTCTGCATGCATGTTCAGCATAGAAAATGAAAATATTCACAGTACAACCATTTGTGGATGGATTTGGCACAAACTTGGCAGATATCACCTCAGTGGTCTTCTGAATGTGTCTGTTCATTTTCATAACAATCAGACATTATATAGGGGAGTTTTTGAAATATGCAGTTCATATGTCATGACGGTACCATTGTGATGCATATGAAAAATATTAAATTGCAAGAATCTTAGAATTTGTTCCACCAGTTTTGTATTTCACATGCTGCTGGATATTATAATATGTGATTTGAGGTGATGGAGGGTAAATCCTAGGACTAGTATGAAAAGTGTAAATTATATGTATTGGATTATACACAAAAATCTGTACTTTTTTGCAAAGCACTTGCAATTACAAAGTTGTTAGTGATTTTGCATAGAATCATATGAGATCATGATTGTCCTTCTACATGAAAGCATGTAGGAGTAATTCAGGAATTTCTAGTATAGCGCCACCTAGTGGTGCAATTCCCGTCATACTTTGATATGTATTAGAGGGTGTGTAGTTGAACATAATATGTGAGTTTCATGTTAATTGGCATATGATAAGCTTGTGAAAGGTGTACTGAAAGCTGATTGGTCGATAGCGGCGGCCATATTGGACATATGATGGTGCAGGTCAAGGACCTGTGTCATAGGTGCATATAGATGATGCGTACCAAGTTTGGAGTTATTTGGCCAATCGGTGTGGGCAGGAGAGTTTTTTGGCCGTTATAGCGCCACCTAGGTGTGCATGTCTGCCAAAATGTGTGTGCCGGTCTAGACACCCAATAGGTACATGTGTGTGAAATTTGGAGTGAATACATGAAAGTATGCCTGAGATACAGCAGAATATGTGGATTTTTGGCGAAGGAATTTTCTACGCTTGACTTCTGATGCATGTGGCCACGCCCATGTGCAGAAATGTGCACTTTGGCTCCATAACAATTAAAGTTCAGACTCTTCTGAACGCCTGGATATCACATATGTGCATGTATGTGAAAAATCCAGGGACTAGTTCGCGCTCAAAAATGTGTGCGTATTTGCATATTATGCAAATTAGCTCGACATGTAAGGGGCGGAGCATATGGCTTCAATGGAACTTTTTTTAGATGAGCACATGCCTGATCAGATGAAGTTTACATTTTGTCTCTAGGACATACGGTTTAGGAGAAACACCTGTGTAAACTTTTTCATGCGATTTTGTGCGCTATAGCGCCACCTATGGTCGGATCGGGCTGGCGTGTTGCGCCTGAGTAGCGGAGAGGAGTACTACAAGTTGGCCAAAGGAGAAGTCTGTAGGACTTACGGTTTAGGCTGCACGACGCGTTTTAGCGGAGAAAAAGAATAATAATAATAATAATAATAATAATAATAATCAGAACAATTACAATAGGGTTCCAGCACCGCTGGTGCTTGGACCCCTAATAATAATAATCGGAACAATTACAATAGGGTTCCAGCACCGCTGGTGCTTGGACCCCTAATAATCGGAACAATTACAATAGGGTTCCAGCACCTTCAGTGCTTGGACCCCTAATAATAATAATCGGAACAAATACAATAGGGTTCCAGCACCACTGGTGCTTGGACCCCTAATAATAATAATCAGAACAATTACAATAGGGTTCCAGCACCGCTGGTGCTTGGACCCCTAATAATCAGAACAATTACAATAGGGTTCCAGCACCGCTGGTGCTTGGACCCCTAATAATCAGAACAAATACAATAGGGTTCCAGCACCGCTGGTGCTTGGACCCCTAAATATAGCCGCAAGCGGCAATTACGGGGTCCAAGCTGAGGTTTGGCAAGATTTTGCACCCACTGGCACAACATTATGTAAAGCTTTATGAAATGTACATGAAAGTATATGAAGCACGTTCGTGAATGAAGTACCTGCTCAAAAAACAGAATCTAAATGGCAGCTTTTTAAACTTATGGTGGAATACTGCCCAACGTGGGATTCGAACCCCTGTTGTCCAGGTGCATTGTGGCTGGGAGCACATTGCTTTACCCATTGAGCTAATGGGTCTGACTGGATTACAGGCTCAACTCTAACTCTTTTGAGGAAAAGAATGACCTTTGGTCTGCATGCATGTTCAGCATAGAAAATGAAAATATTCACAGTACAACCATTTGTGGATGGATTTGGCACAAACTTGGCAGATATCACCTCAGTGGTCTTCTGAATGTGTCTGTCCATTTTCATAACAATCAGACATTATATAGGGGAGTTTTTGAAATATGCAGTTCATATGTCATGACGGTACCATTGTGATGCATATGAAAAATATTAAATTGCAAGAATCTTAGAATTTGTTCCACCAGTTTTGTATTTCACATGCTGCTGGATATTATAATATGTGATTTGAGGTGATGGAGTGAAAATCCTAGGACTAGTATGAAAAGTGTAAATTATATGTATTGGATTATACACAAAAATCTGTACTTTTTTGCAAAGCACTTGCAATTACAAAGTTGTTAGTGATTTTGCATAGAATCATATGAGATCATGATTGTCCTTCTACATGAAAGCATGTAGGAGTAATTCAGGAATTTCTAGTATAGCGCCACCTAGTGGTGCAATTCCCGTCATACTTTGATATGTATTAGAGGGTGTGTAGATGAACATAATATGTGAGTTTCCTGTTAATTGGCATATGATAAGCTTGTGAAAGGTGTACTGAAAGCTGATTGGTCGATAGCGGCGGCCATATTGGACATATGATGGTGCAGGTCAAGGACCTGTGTCATAGGTAGGGTTGCAACGGTATGAGATTTTCACGGTATGATAACCGTCTCAGAAAATACCGCGGTATCACGGTTATCACGGTATCACAGTTAGTTTGTATATTATTAAAAGATACACTGACCCTTAAAGAAATTACAACAAGTTATTTTTGTTCAATTAACTATTTATTGTAGAAACCTGGAACTATTGTATACAAAATGTGTCCTTTAAAAAAAGCTGTACACATGTTTATATAAATACTGCAAAATTAGAGAAACCTAAATCATGGATTTCAGTACAATTATTTAAGTTTAAATTATTTAATATCTGATAAACTCAGCCTGGGTCAGTGCCTGATCAACAACTGTTGTAAACGTTCGTTGTACTGCCAAGTTGGAATATAACCAGATACTGCAGGAAGAGAGGATTTATTTCTGACATCATCACAATAGAGATTTCTATTTTAAGGCTTTCACACCGAGTCTGGTTTTAACATATCAAAAACAGGCACGTTAGAATTTGAACGCATGTAAATTAATGGCGTCTTTTACATCCAGTGAAAGCAAGGACCATAAAAAGCTAGGTTTATACTTTCACTAGTGACCGTAGCGCGCGACTCCGCACAGTTCTTTTGTCTTACGTTAACAAATACGAGCCTCTTTTAATTCCAGGACGAAACATGAGAGAACGTGAAGACGTTAAGATTGGGCGTTTTGGAAATAAACAACCATTAAATAATGTGATGAAAAAGCGAAATTATTTCGAGTATATGTATAAATATTTAACTTAATTAAGTTGAAGGTGCTGGGAAATATTGAAACGGACCTTTAAAGTGACGTACAAGTGTTTTAATTCCACCTTTTAAACGTGTATGAATCCTGCAAACATGACTTTGTTCATTGCGCTGAGGCGCAGCGCGCGCAAAGTTACAAAATTCGAAAGGTGCACGACCTCGCGAATCGACAGCGCGCGAGACCCTCGCGCACGGGCGGAGCCACCGCAATTACGTCATTTTCGCCACTGATTTTAGTTTAGCTTTTTTTTTTTTGTTAAAAAATGTGTTAAGTCTGATGCACTTTCTGCCATTCTCACTGCTGTGTGCCGAGTAGCTGAACCGGAGCGGAGTTGCGCATGCGCGGGTCAGTTTCTCCGCTGGCTTGCTTTTTACCGGTAATAAGCAAACGCACACGGTATGATAACCGTGCATTTTAATACCGTGGTATACCGTGAAACCGGTTACCGCTGCAACCCTAGTCATAGGTGCATATAGATGATGCGTACCAAGTTTGGAGTTATTTGGCCAATCGGTGTGGGCAGGAGAGTTTTTTGGCCGTTATAGCGCCACCTAGGTGTGCATGTCTGCCAAAATGTATGTGCCGGTCTAGACACCCAATAGGTACATGTGTGTGAAATTTGGAGTGAATACATGAAAGTATGCCTGAGATACAGCAGAATATGTGGATTTTTGGCGAAGGAATTTTCGACGCTTGACTTCTGATGCATGTGGCCACGCCCATGTGCAGAAATGTGCACTTTGGCTCCATAACTATTAAAGTTCAGACTCTTCTGAACACCTAGATACCACATATGTGCATGTATGTGAAAAATCCAGGGACTAGTACGCGCTCAAAAATGTGTGCGTATTTGCATATTATGCAAATTAGCTCGACATGTAAGGGGCGGAGCATATAGCTTCAATGGAACTTTTTTTAGATGAGCTCATGCCTGATCAGATGCAGTTTGAATTTTATCTCTAGGACATACGGTGTAGGAGAAACACCTGTGTAAACTTTTTCATGCGATTTTGTGCGCTATAGCGCCACCTATGGTCGGATCGGGCTGGCGTGTTGCGCCTGAGTAGCGGAGAGGAGTACTACAAGTTGGCCAAAGGAGAAGTCTGTAGGACTTACGGTTTAGGCTGCACGACGCGTTTTAGCGGAGAAAAAGAATAATAATAATAATAAATATAGCCGCAAGCGGCGATTACGGGGTCCAAGCTGAGGTTTGGCAAGATTTTGCACGCACTGGCACAACATTATGTAAAGCTTTATGAAATGTACATGAAAGTATATGAAGCACGTTCGTGAATGAAGTACCTGCTCAAAAAACAGAATCAAAATGGCAGCTTTTTAAACTTATGGTGGAATACTGCCCAACGTGGGATTCGAACCCCCGTTGTCCACGTGCATTGTGGCTGGGAGCACATTGCTCTACCCATTGAGCTAATGGGTCTGACTGGATTACAGGCTCAACTCTAACTCTTTTGAGGAAAAGAATGACCTTTGATCTGCATGCATGTTCAGCATAGAAAATGAAAATATTCACAGTACAACCATTTGTGCATGGATTTGGCACAAACTTGGCAGATATCACCTCAGTGGTCTTCTGAATGTGTCTGTCCATTTTCATAACAATCAGACATTATATAGGGGAGTTTTTGAAATATGCAGTTCATATGTCATGACGGTACCATTGTGATGCATATGAAAAATATTAAATTGCAAGAATCTTAGAATTTGTTCCACCAGTTTTGTATTTCACATGCTGCTGGATATTATAATATGTGATTTGAGGTGATGGAGTGAAAATCCTAGGACTAGTATGAAAAGTGTAAATTATATGTATTGGATTATACACAAAAATCTGTACTTTTTTGCAAAGCACTTGCAATTACAAAGTTGTTAATGATTTTGCATAGAATCATATGAGATCATGATTGTCCTTCTACATGAAAGCATGTAGGAGTAATTCAGGAATTTCTAGTATAGCGCCACCTAGTGGTGCAATTCCCGTCATACTTTGATATGTATTAGAGGGTGTGTAGATGAACATAATATGTGAGTTTCATGTTGATTGGCATATGATAAGCTTGTGAAAGGTGTACTGAAAGCTGATTGGTCGATAGCGGCGGCCATATTGGACATTTGATGGTGCAGGTCAAGGACCTGTGTCATAGGTGCATATAGATGATGCGTACCAAGTTTGGAGTTATTTGGCCAATCGGTGTGGGCAGGAGAGTTTTTTGGCCGTTATAGCGCCACCTAGGTGTGCATGTCTGCCAAAATGTATGTGCCGGTCTAGACACCCAATAGGTACATGTGTGTGAAATTTGGTGTGAATCTGTCAAAGCATGCCTGAGATACAGCAGAATATGTGGATTTTTGGCGAAGGATTTTTCGACCTTTGACTTGTGAGGCATGTGGCCACGCCCATGTGCAGAAATGTGCACTTTGGCTCCATAACAATTAAAGTTCAGACTCTTGTGAGCGCCTGGATACCACATATGTGCATGTATGTGAAAAATCCAGGGACTAGTACGTGCTCAAAAATGTGTGTGTATTTGCATATTATGCAAATTAGCTCGACATGTAAGGGGCGGAGCATATAGCTTCAATGGAACTTTTTTTAGATGAGCTCATGCCTGATCAGATGCAGTTTGAATTTTATCTCTAGGACATACGGTGTAGGAGAAACACCTGTGTAAACTTTTTCATGCGATTTTGTGCGCTATAGCGCCACCTATGGTCGGATCGGGCTGGCGTGTTGCGCCTGAGTAGCGGAGAGGAGTACTACAAGTTGGCCAAAGGAGAAGTCTGTAGGACTTACGGTTTAGGCTGCACGACGCGTTTTAGCGGAGAAAAAGAATAATAATAATAATAATAATAATAATAATCAGAACAATTACAATAGGGTTCCAGCACCGCTGGTGCTTGGACCCCTAATAATAATAATAAATATAGCCGCAAGCGGCAATTACGGGGTCCAAGCACAGGGTATGGGCACCATCTGGCACACCTGAGATGCGTAAGCATGTGTGTGTAATCACTGGGTAGGTATGGGTGAAGCAATGTGTATATGAAACCTATAGGTAGGCCATTGCATGTGTGTGCATGTGTAAGAAAGATGTAGGGGTAATTCAGGAAATTCTAGTATAGCGCCACCTAGTGGTGCAATTCCCGTCATACTTGAGTATGTCTTAGAGGGTGTGTAGATGAACATAATATGTGAGTTTCATGTTGATTGGCATATGATAAGCTTGTGAAAGGTGTACTGAAAGCTGATTGGTCGATAGCGGCGGCCATATTGGACATATGATGGTGCAGGTCAAGGACCTGTGTCATAGGTGCATATAGATGATGCGTACCAAGTTTGGAGTTATTTGGCCAATCGGTGTGGGCAGGAGAGTTTTTTGGCCGTTATAGCGCCACCTAGGTGTGCATGTCTGCCAAAATGTATGTACCGGTCTAGACACCCAATAGGTACATGTGTGTAAAATTTGGAGTGAATACATGAAAGTATGCCTGAGATACAGCAGAATATGTGGATTTTTGGCGAAGAAATTTTCTACGCTTGACTTGTGATGCATGTGGCCACGCCCATGTGCAGAAATGTGCACTTTGGCTCCATAACTATTAAAGTTCAGACTCTTGTGAGCGCCTGGATACCACATATGTGCATGTATGTGAAAAATCCAGGGACTAGTACGCGCTCAAAAATTTGTGCAAATTTGCATATTATGCAAATTAGCTCAACATGTAAGGGGCGGAGCATATGGCTTCAATGGAACTTTTTTTAGATGAGCACATGCCTGATCAGGTGAAGTTTACATTTTGTCTCTAGGACATACGGTTTAGGAGAAACACCTGTGTAAACTTTTTCATGCGTTTGTGTGCGCTGTAGCGCCACCTATGGGCGGATCGTGCTGGCGTGTTGCACCTGAGTAGCGGAGAGGAGTACTACAAGTTGGCCAAAGGAGAAGTCTGTAGGTCTTACGGTTTAGGCTGCACAACGCGTTTTAAGGCAGAAAAAAAATTGGCATATGAAAAGCTTGTGAAAGGTGTACTGAAAGCTGATTGGTCGATAGCGGCGGCCATATTGGACATATGATGGTGCAGGTCAAGGACCTGTGTCATAGGTGCATATTGATGATGCGTACCAAGTTTGGAGTTATTTGGCCAATCGGTGTGGGCAGGAGAGTTTTTTGGCCGTTATAGCGCCACCTAGATGTGCATGTCTGCCAAAATGCATGTGCAGGTCTAGACACCCAGTAGGTACATGTGTGTGAAATTTGGTATGAATACGTGAAAGAATGCCTGAGATATAGCAGAATATGTGGATTTTTGGCGAAGGAATTTTCTACGCTTGACTTGTGATGCATGTGGCCACGCCCATGTGCAGAAATGTGCACTTTGGCTCCATAATAATTAAAGTTCAGACTCTTCTGAGCGCCTGGATATCACATATGTGCATGTATGTGAAAAATCCAGGGACTAGTACGCGCTCAAAAATGTGTGCAAATTTGCATATTATGCAAATTAGCTCGACATGTAAGGGGCGGAGCATATAGCTTCAATGGAACTTTTTTTAGATGAGCTCATGCCTGATCAGATGCAGTTTGAATTTTATCTCTAGGACATACGGTGTAGGAGAAACACCTGTGTAAACTTTTTCATGCGTTTTTGTGCGCTATAGCGCCACCTATGGTCGGATCGGGCTGGCGTGTTGCGCCTGAGTAGCGGAGAGGAGTACTACAAGTTGGCCAAAGGAGAAGTCTGTAGGACTTACGGTTTAGGCTGCACGACGCGTTTTAAGGCAGAAAAAGAAGAATAATAATAATAAATATAGCCGCAAGCGGCAATTGGCGGGTTCACACACGAATAGGCCTCTTGGCCTCAATAGGCAGAGGCCCAAAAGGTCCTTTAGACCCTAAATGTGAAAAGAAGCTGTTTGAGTGGAAAAAAATGCACAAATAAATTAATGTGCAAAAAAAGGTTCAATTGGGGCACTAAAGGCCCAAAAGGATCAAAATAATGTGTATTGGGAAATTGAGTCAGATCACAGAACTAAATCACATGCTGAGATCAGCTTTGTGTGTGTTTGTGTGGTATTTCATGTGAGCAATAGTTTTCAGTCAGTTTCGGTGTTTGGCCACTAGATGGAGTACTACCATACTGATATCTCATTAATCTCAGTAATGCAATGACATTTTGGTGAATTAAAAGGTTCATTTCCGGTCAGGCAGTGCACTTTTTGTTATAAGATGTAATTGCAATGTTATAGAACTTATTGATCTGGATCATACAAGACCAATTAATTGTCTGTATTCTGCATAACAAGATTGCAGCATGAGTTTTTATGTTTTCTTAGGTTTTTGGGTACTGTAGCGCCCCCGACAGGCCAATTTGAACCAAACTTGGCATACCTCACAAGGACTTCAGGATATAAAAGCCATTCAAATTGGGAGTTGATTGCATACATGGTTTATGAGTTATAGCAATATAGGTCATAAATGGCATGGCCACAATGATATAATGGGTAAATGGACCAATCAGAAAAATAAAAATCCAAAATTCTTTTAATCACTTTTTACCTACAGAGTCTACTGATTATGCTTATAGCAATTTTTCCATAATTGGATCAAATTCCTATGACTAGTTTGTAAATAGCTATTTTCAAACAATTGATGAATGTGACAAAAGTATGCATTTTTTAATAGGACTTGTAATTGCAAAGTTGTCAGGTCTACTGCAAGGAATAAAAATAAACAAGTTGCATGTTCCTAAGTGAAAATTTGGAGGAGTTATGCATGATTTTCACAAATAGCGCCACCTAGTGGCCAAATGTTTTAAAACTGCACAGCATGACACATAGTCCTGAGATATGCACACTGGTGAGGTTTCATGTTGTTTGGCCAATGGTAAGTCTGTCAAATGGCCAATTAATTCAAATAAAAATTAATTGGCTCATGGCGGCCATGTTTTTTGAGTGATGATGTCATCATTGTGTGTCTTGATATCACTTGGGCCCCTGATGATGCCTGTAAAGTTTTGGCTTGATGTGACTAATGGTTTCTGAGAAACAGTTTTTCCCATGTTATAGCGCCCCCTATTGGACAATCGTGGCCAGCTTTGACCTGTGACCTCGGAGTCATATGCCCTAACAACTGTTAAAATTTTATAAAGATCGGTCAAAGCGTTGCTGAGATATGGCTGTTTAAGTAAATTTGGCCACGCCTCGGAGCTATTGATTGACATGTGACAGCCAGACTATATGCAAATCTCAAAATGTTTTTAAGCAACTTTGATAATGAGATTCTCCTGAATATTTTGACACCAAGGTTGTGGTGATCCGATAAAAAACCAGGGACTAGTATAAAAAAGTAGGTTTTGCATATTATGCAAATTAGCAAAAAATCTAAGTAGGCGGAGCTTAATGGTTCTTGAGGCTTTTTTGTTTGGCTTGAGCCAAGGAATCCATCAGAAGTGGAATTTTGTTTCTAGGCCCTACGGTTTGGGAGATATGGACCAAAACGCAAAATGGTGCGCTATAGCGCCACCATCAGGCCAATGTGGGTCCCTGTCTCTATTTCTCTCATTGCACACCTGCTGCACCTTGCTGGCAAGTTTGGTCTTTCTGGGCCTTACGGTCTAGGCTGCAGTATGCGTTTTACAGGGGGAAAAATAATAATAATAAGAAATATAGCCGCAAGCGGCGATTGGCGGGTTCACACAAAAAAAGGCAAAAAAGCCCAAAGGGTCTTTTAGACCAACAAATTGGCCTCTTGGCCTCAATAGGCAAAAAGAAGCCCAATAGGTCCTTTAGATCCAAAAGTGAATAGAAGCTGTTTGAGTGGAAAAAATGCACAAATAAATCAATGTGACAAAACATTCAATTCAACTGAGGCACTAAAGGCCCAAAAGGATCAAAATAATGTGTATTGGCAAAATGATTCAGATCACAGAACTAAATCACATGCTGAGATCAGCTTTGTGTGTGTTTGTGTGGTGTTTCATGTGAGCAATAGTTTTCAGTCAGTTCTGGTGTTTGGCCACTAGATGGAGCCCAAGTACTACCATACTGATATCTCATTAATCTCAGTAATGCAATGACATTTTGGTGAATTAAAAGGTTCATTTCTGGTCAGGCAGTGCACTTTTTGTTATGAGATATAATTGCAATGTTATAGACCTCATTGATCTGAATCATACAAGCCCCATTACTTGTCTGTATTCTGCATAACAAGATTGCTGCGTGAGTTTTTATGATTTCTCAGGTTTTTGGGTACTGTAGCGCCTCCGACAGGCCAATTTGAACCACACTTGGCCTACCTCACAAGGACCTCAGTCTATAAAAGCCTTTCAAATTGGGAGTTGATCACTTACATGGTTTATGAGTTATAGCAATAAAGGTCATTTATGGCATGGCCAGAAGGATATAATGGAAAAATTGACCAATCAGACAAATAAAAATGCAACATTTTTTCCTTATTTAGTTAACTACAGTGTCTACAGATTATGCCTATGCCACATTTGCCATCATCAGATCAAATTCCTAGGACTAGTTCTTAAAGAGCTATTTTCAAACAATTGATGAATGTGACAAAAGTATGCATTTTTTAATAAGACTTGTAATTGGAAAGTTGTCAGGTCTACTGCAAGGAATAAAAAGAATCAAGTTGCGTGTTCCTAAGTGAAAATTTGGAGGAGTTATGCATGATTTTCAAAAACAGCGCCACCTAGTGGCCAAATGTTTCAACACTGCACAGTATGACACATAGTCCTGGGATATGCACAGTGGTGAGGTTTCATGTTGATTGGCCAATGGTAAGTCTGTCAAATGGCCAATTAATTCAAATAAAAATTAATTGGCTCATGGCGGCCATGTTTTTTGAGTGATGAGGTCATCATTGTGTGACTTGATACCACTTGGGCCCCTGATGATGCCTGTAAAGTTTGGGCTTGATGTGACTAATGGTTTCTGAGAAACAAATTTCCCCATGTTATAGCGCCCCCTATTGGACAATCGTGACCAGCTTTGACCTGTGACCTCTGAGTCATGTGCCCTAACAACTGATAAATTTTCATAAAGATAGGTCAAAGCATTGCTGAGATATAGCTGCTGAAGTAAATTTGGCCACGCCTCAGAGCTATTGATTGACATGTGACAACCAGACTGTATGCCAATGTCACAGTTTTGTTGATGTTCCTTGATAATGAGATTCTTGTGAATATTTTGACACCAAGATTGTGGTGATCAGATGAAAAACCAGGGACTAGTATGAAAAAGTAGGTTTTGCATATTATGCAAATTAGCAAAAAATCTAAGTAGGCGGAGCTTAATGGTTCTTGAGGCTTTTTTGTTTGTCTGGAGCCAAGGAATGCACCTGAAGTGGAATTTTGTTTCTACGACCTACGGGGTGGGAGATATGGACCAAAACGCAAAATGCTGCGCTATAGCGCCACCATCAGGCCAATGTGGGTCTCTGTACTTTAGCACGGTCCCGCAAACAGACTACACCAGTCTGCCAAGTTTGGTCTTCCTGGGCCTTACGGTTTAGGCTGCAGTATGCGTTTTATCCGGAGAAAAATAATAATAATAAATATAGCCGCAAGCGGCAATTGTCGGGTTCACACACAAATAGGCCACTTGGCTTCAATAGGCAATAGACCCAATAGGTTCTTTAGACCCAAAAGAAGCTGTTTGAGTGGAAAAAATGCACAAATAAATCAATGTGCAAAAAAATTTTCAATTGGGGCACTAAAGGCCCAAAAGGATCAAAATAATTTGTATTGGCAAAATGATTCAAATCACAGAACTAAATCACATGCTGAGATCAGCTTTGTGTGTGTTTTTGTGTGGTGTTTCATGTGAGCAATAGTTTTCAGTTCGTTTCAATGTATGGCCACTAGATGGAGCCCAAGTACTACCATACTGATATCTCATTAATCTCAGTAATGCAATATGACATTTTGGTGAATTAAAAGGTTCATTTCTGGTCAGGCAGTGCACTTTTTGTTATAAGATGCAATTGCAATGTTATATAACTTATTGATCTGGATCATACAAGACCAATTACTTGTCTGTATTCTGCATAACAAGATTGCAGCATGAGTTTTTATGTTTTCTTAGTTTTTTGGGTACTGTAGCGCCCCCAACAGGCCAATTTGAACCAAACTTGGCATGCCTCACAAGGACTTCAGGATATAAAAGCCTTTCAAATTGGGAGTTGATTGCATACATGGTTTATGAGTTATAGCAATATAGGTCATATATGTCATGGCCACAATGATATAATGGGAAAATGGACCAATCAGAAAAATAAAAATCCAAAATTTTTTTAATCACTTTTTACCTACAGAGTCTACTGATTATGCTCATAGCAATTTTGCCATAATTGGATCAAATTCCTATGACTAGTTCTTAAAGAGCTATTTTCAAACAATTGATGAATGTGACAAAAGTATGCATTTTTTAATAGGATTTGTAATTGCAAAGTTGTCAGGTCTACTGCAAGGAATAAAAAGAAACAAGTTGCATGTTCCTAAGTGAAAATTTGGAGGAGTTATGCATGATTTTCACAAATAGCGCCACCTAGTGGCCAAATGTTTCAAAACTGCACAGCATGACACATAGTCCTGAGATATGCACAGTGGTGAGGTTTCATGTTGTTTGGCCAATGGTAAGTCTGTCAAATGGCCAATTAATTCAAATAAAAATTAATTGGCTCATGGCGGCCATGTTTTTTGAGTGATGATGTCATCATTGTGTGTCTTGATATCACTTGGGCCCCTGATGATGCCTGTAAAGTTTTGGCTTGATGTGACTAATGGTTTCTGAGATACAGTTTTTCCCATGTTATAGCGCCCCCTATTGGACAATCGTGGCCAGCTTTGACCTATGACCTCGGAGTCATGTGCCCTAACAACTGTTAAAATTTTATGAAGATCGGTCAAAGCGTTGCTGAGATATGGCTGTTTAAGTAAATTTGGCCACGCCTTGGAGCTATTGATTGACATGTGACAACCAGACTGTATGCAAATCTCAAAATGTTTTTAAGCAACTTTGATAAGGAGATTCTTCTGAATCTTTTGACACCAAGGTTGTGGTGATCGGATGAAAAACCAGGGACTAGTACAAAAAAGTAGGTTTTGCATATTATGCAAATTAGCAAAAAATCTAAGTAGGCGGAGCTTAATGGTTCTTGAGGCTTTTTTGTTTGTCTTGAGCCAAGGAATCCATCAGAAGTGGAATTTTGTTTCTAGGCCCTACGGTTTGGGAGATATGGACCAAAACGCAAAATGGTGCGCTATAGCGCCACCATCAGGCCAATGTGGCTCCCTGTCTCTATTTCTCTCATTGCACACCTGCTGCACCTTGCTGGCAAGTTTGGTCTTTCTGGGCCTTACGGTCTAGGCTGCAGTATGCGTTTTACAGGGGGAAAAATAATAATAATAATAATAAGAAAAATCTCAGCAATTACAATAGGTTTCCCACACTACGTGTGTGAACCCTAATAATAATCGGAACAAAACCAATAGGGTTCCAGCACCGCTGGTGCTTGGACCCCTAATCAGAACAATTACAATAGGGTTCCAGCACCGCTGGTGCTTGGACCCCTAATAATAAGAAAGAAGAAAAATCCTAACAATAACAATAGGTTTCCCACACTATGTGTGTGAACCCTAAATATAGCCGCAAGCGGCGATTGGCGGGTTCACACACCAATAGGCATTTTGGCCTCAATAGGCAAAAGGAAGCCCAAAAGGTCCTTTAGACCTAAAAGTGAAAAGAAGCTGTTTGGGTTTGGCCAGTGTGTGCTCTACAGATAGTGTGTAATGACATCTGCATGTGTCAGAAAGGGAGACACAGAAACAGCACATCTGGCTAGGGCTGCATCTATGTGAACAGCATAGGAAGGCCTGCACTTGTCTATACATGATTGGGCCTCTATATTACTGACAGAGAGAGATTGAGGACCCCAGAGACTATGCTTTGTTATTTCACTCCTTGTACACCTAGCACGCCTAACATGACTGCCCGTGTATTCAAAGTATGAATGTAGTCTGCAAAGCCTGGCATTACATGACTGGCATGACTGACATAACTGATATGACTGGCATGACTGAAATGACATCACTGGCATGATGAACAAAAGTAACATGACTGATATGACTGACATAACTGGAATGAGTGACATGCCTGGCATGACTGTAATGACATGACTGATATGACTGACATGACTTATGTCTGACATGACTGGACTGACATGACTGATATGACTGGACTGAAATGACTGACATGACTAGACTGACATGACTGTTATGACTGGACAGATATGCATACAAACTATACATACATTTAGGTAGAAGTGTGTGTGTGTGTGTGTGTGTGTGTGTGTGTGTGGTAGTGTATGTACTCAAACTATGACAACATATACTAATACATACATACATAAGTATACATAGAAACTATACATACATATAGGTATAAAGGTGTGTGTGTCTGTGTGTTTGTGTGAGAGAGAGACAAAAAGAAGCCAAATATCAGTTTGTATAAGCATGTGTTAGTCACTGAGATATGGGTGGGTATGGCTAGGGAAGTGTCATTGTGAATGCTATAGGAAGGCCTGCTTGCTCCTGTATGTGTGTGTGCCTGGTTAATAGACACAGAGAGATCTAGGTAGCCAGAGCAATGTTTACTTAGGGCACAGAGATGGGAGGGGGAATGTGGGTGAGAGTGTGAGAGAGACTGAGAGTGTGAGTTTCAGCTTGCGTGCGTGTGAGAAGGAGAAGGTGACAGAGGGACTTTACATGCATTCTTATGCATTGTATATAATACTGCACTGTAGAGCCATACGATAACCGATTTAGATGAAACTTGACAAATTTGTTCAGGATGGGATTCTGAATGGGCTTGTGCATTTTGGTCAGAATTGGGTAAAATATGAAAGAGCTTTAAGAATATGAATATTATATGTATCGATGCTGTCCATTAAAAAAATATTTAGCAGGTATAAGTGTCCTCAAATCCAAAATCTTTGGATTGTTTTTTGATTTCACACTCTGTAGAGTATTATAAGACTTTGCTTGACATGATAGTATGAAAATCCTAGGAGGAGTATGAAAAGTGATGATTTCAAACTATTATTACCTGTAAATAAACTGTGCATTTTTTAATAGGACATGTAATGGGAAAGTTGTTCGCACTACTGCAAGGAATCAAAAGAGTCCAATTGCATGTTCCCAAGTGGAATTATGTAGGGGATACACTTGCTTTTTTTGCAATAGCGCCCCCCAGTGGCCAATCGACACCCGGCTGGATTATGTCATAGGGGGCGTGCACTTGTCCACACCCAAGAGGTTTCGTGCAGATCGACCAATGGTAAGCCTGTCAAACGCGTGCCGATCACTGATTGGCCGATTACGTCAGCCATTTTGGAAGTATGGCATGTCTGCTTTAGGACCTGGTTTCCAGAGGCCCATAGATGATGTCTGTCAAGTTTCATGTGGATCGGCCAATCTGAGTGCATGGGGCAAATTTTTGCATGTTATAGCGCCCCCTAGCAGGTGAGGTATGGCAACCTCTGCGAGCTGCCCCAGACCCTCACAGGGAAGCTGTCTGTGAAGTGCCATCTCATTACATGCAAGTTTTCTTAAGTTAGAGCTCCATATGCGCAAAATTTACTATTGAATTTACGCCCCCTCATTTGATTGGCTTATACTGACTAGGTAGTGAAGAAATTAGCATTTTTGTTGGATACGTTTTAAAGTTCAGACTCTTCTGAACGTTTTGATACCACATATGTGCATGTATGTGAAAAATCCAGGGACTAGTTCGCGCTCAAAGATGTGTGTGATTTTGCACATTATGCAAATTAACTCGAAATCTAAGTGGGCGGAGCTTAATGGTTGTATATTAATTGTCCTATTGAATTTAGTCAAGGAATGTATAGGAACTGGAATTTTGGTTCTAGGACCTACGGTGTAGGAGATATGGACAAAAAGTCAATATGGTCCGCTATAGCGCCACCATCAGGCCAATTTGGGTCCCTGTATGGGAATCTGGTCCTTGGAGGTAACTGAACCTTTTTGCCAAGTTTGGGGTTTCTAGGCATTACGGTCTAGGCTGCACAATACGTTTTAGGTCAAAAAATGGGACAAAGAATAATAATAAGAAAGAAATATAGCCGCAAGCGGCAATTGGCGGGTTCACACACGAATAGGCCACTTGGCTTCAATAGGCAATAGACCCAATAGGATCTTTAGACCCAAAAGAAGCTGTTTGAGTGGAAAAAATGCACAGAAAAATCAATGTGCAAAAAAATGTTCAATTGGGGCACTAAAGGCCCAAAAGGATCAAAATAATGTGTATTGGCAAAATGATTCAGATCACAGAACTAAATCACATGCTGAGATCAGCTTTGTGTGTGTGTGTTTGTGTGGTGTTTGATGTAATAGTTTTTAGTCAGTTCCGGAATATGGGCACTAGATGGAGGCGAAGTACTACCATACTGATATCTCATTAATCTCAGTAATGCAATATGACATTTTGGTGAATTAAAAGGTTCATTTCTGGTCAGGCTGTGTACTTTATGTAAAAAAAAAGATTCAGTTGAGGCACTAAAGGCCAAAAAGGATCAAAATAATGTGTATTGGCAAAATGATTCAGATCACAGAACTAAATCACATGCTGAGATCAGCTTTGTGTGTGTTTGTGTGGTGTTTCATGTGAGCAATAGTTTTCAGTCCGTTTTAATGTATGGCCACTAGATGGAGCCCAAGTACTACCATACTGATATCTCATTAATCTCAGTAATGCAATATGACATTTTGGTGAATTAAAAGGTTCATTTCTGGTCAGGCAGTGCACTTTTTGTTATAAGATGCAATTGCAATGTTATAGAACTTATTGATCTGGATCATACAAGACCAATTACTTGTCTGTATTCTGCATAACAAGATTGCAGCATGAGTTTTTATGTTTTCTTAGGTTTTGGGGTACTGTAGCGCCCCCGACAGGCCAATTTGAACAAAACTTGGCATGCCTCACAAGGACTTCAGGATATAAAAGCCTTTCAAATTGGGAGTTGATTGCATACATGGTTCATGAGTTATAGCAATATAGGTCATATATGGCATGGCCACAATGATATAATGGGAAAATAGACCAATCAGAAAAATAAAAATCCAAAATTTTTTTAATCCCTTTTTACCTACAGAGTCTACTGATTATGCTCATAGCAATTTTGCCATAATTGGATCAAATTCCTATGACTAGTTTCTAAAGAGCTATTTTCAAACAATTGATGAATGTGACAAAAGTATGCATTTTTTAACAGGACTTGTAATTGCAAAGTTGTCAGGTCTACTGCAAGGAATAAAAAGAAACAAGTTGCATGTTCCTAAGTGAAAATTTGGAGGAGTTATGCATGATTTTCACAAATAGCGCCACCTAGTGGCCAAACGTTTTAAAACTGCACAGCATGACACATAGTCCTGAGATATGCACAGTGGTGAGGTTTCATGTTGTTTGGCCAATGGTAAGTCTGTCAAATGGCCAATTATTTCAAATAAAAATTAATTGGCTCATGGCGGCCATGTTTTTTGAGTGATGATGTCATCATTGTGTGTCTTGATATCACTTGGGCCCCTGATGATGCCTGTAAAGTTTTGGCTTGATGTGACTTATGGTTTCTGAGATACAGTTTTTCCCATGTTATAGCGCCCCCTATTGGACAATCGAGGCCAGCTTTGACCTATGACCTCGGAGTCATGTGCCCTAACAACTGTTAAAATTTTATGAAGATCCGTCAAAGCGTTGCTGAGATATGGCTGTTTAAGTAAATTTGGCCACGCCTTGGATCTATTGATTGACATGTGACAACCAGACTGTATGCAAATCTCAAAATGTTTTTAAGCAACATTGATAATGAGATTCTCCTGAATATTTTGACACCAAGGTTGTGGTGATCCGATGAAAAACCAAGGAGTAGTAGGAAAAAGTAGGTTTTGCATATTATGCAAATTAGCAAAAAATCTAAGTAGGCGGAGCTTAATGGTTCTTGAGGCTTTTTTGTTTGTCTGGAGCCAAGGAATGCACCTGAAGTGGAATTTTGTTTCTAGGACCTACGGGGTGGGAGATATGAACCCAAACGCAAAATGCTGCGCTATAGCGCCACCATCAGGCCAATTTGGGTGTCTGTACTTAAGCACGGTCCCGCAAACAGACTACACCAGTCTGCCAAGTTTGGTCTCCCTGGGCCTTACGGTCTAGGCTGCAGTATGCGTTTTATGCGGAGAAAAATTATAATAATAAGAAAGAAAGAAAGAAGAAAAATCCTAACAATAACAATAGGTTTCCCACACTACGTGTGTGAACCCTAAATATAGCCGCAAGCGGCGATTGGCGGGTTCACACACCAATAGGCATTTTGGCCTCAATAGGCAAAAGGAAGCCCAAAAGGTCCTTTAGACCTAAAAGTGAAAAAAAAGCTGTTTGGGTTTGGCCAGTGTGTGCTCTACAGATGTAGAGTGTGATGACATCTGTGTGTGTCAGAAAGGGAGACACAAAAATAGCACATCTGGCTATGGCTGCATCTATGTGAACAGTATAGGAAGGCCTGCACTTGTCTATACATGATTGGGCCTGTATATTACTGACAGAGAGAGATTGAGGGAGCCAGAGACTATGCTTAGTTAATTCACTCCTTGTACACGTAGCACGCCTAACATGACTGCCTGTGTATTCAAAGTATGAATGTAGTCTGCAAAGCCTGGCATGACTGACATGACTGGCATTACTGACATAACTGATATGACTGGCATGACTGGAATGACATCACTGGCATGACGAACAAAATTAACATGACTGATATGACTGACATAACTGGCATGACTGTAATGATTTGAAGATTTGACTGACATGACTGGACTGACATGACTGATATGACTGACATGACTTACATGACTGGCAGAACATGACTGGCATCACTGACATGACTGATATAACTGACATGACTGGACTGGCATGTCTGATATGACTGACATCACTGGTATGACTGACATATACTATACATATACTATAGATATGCATACAAACTATACATACATTTAGGTAGAAGTGTGTGTGTGTGTGTGTGTGTGTGTGTGTGTGTGTGTGTGTGTGTGTGTGGTAGTATATGTATTCAAACTATGACAACATATACTAATACATACATACATAAGTATACATAGAAACTATACATACATATAGGTATAAAGGTGTGTGTGTCTGTGTTTGTGTGAGAGAGAGACAAAAAAGAAGCCAAATATCAGTTTGTATAAGCATGTGTTAGTCACTGAGATATGGGTGGGTATGGCTAGGGAAGTGTCAATTGTGAATGCTATAGGAAGGCCTGCTTGTGCCTGTATGTGTGTGTGCCTGGTTAATAGACACAGAGAGATCTAGGTAGCCAGAGCAATGTTTACTTAGGGCACAGAGATGGGAGGGGGAATGTGGGTGAGAGTGTGAGAGAGACTGAGAGTGTGAGTTTCAGCTTGCGTGCGTGTGAGAAGGAGAAGGTGACAGAGGGACTTTACATGCATTCTTATGCATTGTATATAATACTGCACTGTAGAGCCATACGATAACCGATTTAGATGAAACTTGACAAATTTGTTCAGGATGGGATTCTGAATGGGCTTGTGCATTTTGGTCAGAATTGGGTAAAATATGAAAGAGCTTTAAGAATATGAATATTATATGTATCGATGCTGTCCATTAAAAAAATATTTAGCAGGTATAAGTGTCCTCAAATCCAAAATCTTTGGATTGTTTTTTGATTTCACACTCTGTAGAGTATTATAAGACTTTGCTTGACATGATAGTATGAAAATCCTAGGAGGAGTATGAAAAGTGATGATTTCAAACTATTATTAACTGTAAATAAACTGTGCATTTTTTAATAGGACATGTAATGGGAAAGTTGTTCGCACTACTGCAAGGAATCAAAAGAGTCCAATTGCATGTTCCCAAGTGGAATTATGTAGGGGATACACTTGCTTTTTGTGCAATAGCGCCCCCCAGTGGCCAATCGACACCTGGCTGGATTATGTCATTGGGGGCGTGCACTTGTCCACACCCAAGAGGTTTCGTGCAGATCGACCAATGGTAAGCCTGTCAAACGCGTGCCGATCACTGATTGGCCGATTACGTCAGCCATTTTGGAAGTATGGAGTGTCTGCTTTAGGACCTGGTTCCCAGAGGCCCATAGATGATGTCTGCCAAGTTTCATGTGGATCGGCCAATCTGAGTGCATGGGGCAAATTTTTGCATGTTATAGCGCCCCTAGCAGGTGAGGTATGGCAACCTCTGCAAGCTGCCCTAGCACCCTCACAGGGAAGCTGTCTGTGAAGTGCCATCTCATTACATGCAAGTTTTCTTAAGTTAGAGCTCCATATGCGCAAAATTTACTATTGAATTTACGCCCCCTCATTTGATTGGCTTATACTGACTAGGTAGTGAAGAAATTAGCATTTTTGTTGGATACATTTTAAAGTTCAGACTCTTCTGAACGTTTTGATACCACATATGTGCATGTATGTGAAAAATCCAGGGACTAGTTCGCGCTCAAAGATGTGTGTGATTTTGCACATTATGCAAATTAACTCGAAATCTAAGTGGGCGGAGCTTAATGGTTGTATATTAATTGTCCTATTGAATTTAGTCAAGGAATGTATAGGAACTGGAATTTTGGTTCTAGGACTTACGGTGTAGGAGATATGGACAAAAAGTCAATATGGTCTGCTATAGCGCCACCATCAGGCCAATTTGGGTCCCTGTATGGGAATCTGGTCCTTGGAGTTAACTGAACCTTTTTGCCAAGTTTGGGGTTTCTAGGCATTACGGTCTAGGCTGCACAATATGTTTTAGGTCAAAAAATGGGACAAAGAATAATAAGAAAGAAATATAGGTATAAAGGTGTGTGTGTCTGTGTGTTTGTGTGAGAGAGAGACAAAAAAGAAGCCAAATGTCAGTTTGTATGAGCATGTGTTAGTCACTGAGATATGGGTGGGTATGGCTAGGGAAGTGTCATTGTGAATGCTATAGGAAGGCCTGCTTGCGCCTGTATGTGTGTGTGCCTGGTTAATAGACACAGAGAGATCTAGGTAGCCAGAGCAATGTTTACTCAGGGCACAGAGATGGGAGGGGGAATGTGGGTGAGAGTGTGAGAGAGACTGAGAGTGTGAGTTTCAGCTTGCGTGCGTGTGAGAAGGAGAAGGTGACAGAGGGACTTTACATGCATTTTTATGCATTGTATATAATACTGCACTGTAGAGCCATACGATAACCGATTTAGATGAAACTTGACAAATTTGTTCAGGATGGGATTCTGAATGGGCTTGTGCATTTTGGTCAGAATTGGGTAAAATATGAAAGAGCTTTAAGAATATGAATATTATATGTATCGATGCTGTCCATTAAAAAAATATTTAGCAGGTATAAGTGTCCTCAAATCCAAAATCTTTGGATTGTTTTTTGATTTCACACTCTGTAGAGTATTATAAGACTTTGCTTGACATGATAGTATGAAAATCCTAGGAGGAGTATGAAAAGTGATGATTTCAAACTATTAATAACTGTAAATAAACTGTGCATTTTTTAATAGGACATGTAATGGGAAAGTTGTTCGCACTACTGCAAGGAATCAAAAGAGTCTAATTGCATGTTCCCAAGTGGAATTATGTAGGGGATATACTTGCTTTATTTGCAATAGCGCCCCCCAGTGGCCAATCGACACCCGGCTGGATTATGTCATAGGGGGTGTGCACTTTTCCACACCCAAGAGGTTTCGTGCAGATCGACCAATGGTAAGCCTGTCAAACGCGTGCCGATCACTGATTGGCCGATTACGTCAGCCATTTTGGAAGTATGGCATGTCTGTTTTAGGACCTGGTTCCCAGAGGCCCATAGATGATGTCTGCCAAGTTTCATGTGGATCGGCCAATCTGAGTGCATGGGGCAAATTTTTGCATGTTATAGCGCCCCCTAGCAGGTGAGGTATGGCAACCTCTGCGAGCTGCCCCAGACCCTCAGAGGGAAGCTGTCTGTGAAGTGTCATCTCATTGCATGCAAGTTTTCTGCAGTTAGAGCTTCATTTGCGCAAAATTTACTATTGAGTTTACACCCTCTCATTTGATTGGCTTATACTGACTAGGTAGTGATGAAATTAGCATTTTTGCTGGATAGATTTTAAAGTTCAGACTCTTCTGAACGTTTTGATACCACATATGTGCATGTATGTGAAAAATCCAGGGACAAGTTTGGGCTCAAAGATGTGTGCGATTTTGCACATTATGCAAATTAACTCGAAATCTAAGTGGGCGGAGCTAAAGGGTCCTTGAGGCTTTTTTGTTTGGTTTGAGCCAAGGAATCCATCAGAAGTGGAATTTCGTTTCTATGACCTACGGTGTAGGAGATATGGACCAAAACACAAAATGCTGCGCTATAGCGCCACCATCAGGCCAATGTGGGTCATTGTCTGGGTTTCCCTCATTGCACCTCTGGTGCACCTGTCTGCCAAGTTTGGTGTTTCTGGGCCTTACGGTCTAGGCTGCAGTATGCGTTTTACAGCCTGAAAAATAATAATAATAAGAAAAACTCGAGCAATTACAATAGGGTTCCCACACTATGTGTGTGAACCCTAAATATAGCCGCAAGCGGCGATTGGCGGGTTCACACAAAAAAAGGCAAAAAAGCCCAAAGGGTCTTTTAGACCAACAAGTGATATGAAGCTACTTCAGTCCAAAAAATGGACAGATAATGTAATTTGCAAAAAATTATTCAACTGGGGCAATAAAGGCCCAAAAGATCAAAACAAAATGTATTGGCAAAAGGATTCAGATCATAGAAGTTAATCAAATGCTGTGATTAGCTTTGTCTGTGTGTGTTTGTGTGTTTTTTCATGTATGCATTAAGGGCTTTGTTGGTTGGCTTGAGCCAATGAATACAGCTGAAGTAGAATTTTGTTTCTAGGCCATACAGTGTGGAAGATATATGCAAAATAATTCAGACCATACAACTAAATCAAATGCTGAGATTAGGTTAAAAGCACTGACCCAGGGGCCTAGTCAAATAAATATACCTTTGGCTGAATTTGACTGAAGTTGTGATCATAGCAGCAGGAGAGCTCTTCTTAATGCCCCACATGTAAACCCCACTCTTTAACCCTTTTCATTTAGCTGACAAAATCTGTCACATGTGAATCTCAAACAAACCAAAGAGTGATGGCTTAGTATACAATAAAATAACAAATATTCTTATCTTTGCCTGTTCATGATGTTCTCATCCCTACTCTGACATGTTCTCACTGTTGTGCCCTTAGTAGGGAGGCCACTAGGAATGTGTATCTAACAAGACTTTGATGATAAGTAAAGCATGCAGTTATTTAGAGGTTGTGTGTGAAATGTGAATTACATGTCTCTGTCCTCTCTTATGTCATTTCAGGATGTATAGAGGGCATGTGTTGAGAGTGTGGATGGAAAAATGAAGCTAAATATCAGATAGTGTGTTGGAAATGGCTAGAGAAATGTATATATGTAGCATATAGGAAGTCCTGTGTGAGGGTGTGTGGAAAAAAAGAAGTTAAATATCTGTATATTAGTCACTGGGTAATTGGTAGTAATGGCTAGAATTAGTGTGTATGTGAAACCTATAGGCCAGAGAGGCCTTTGTTTTTGTGAGTGCATGAGAAAGAGAGAGAGGGAGGAGGGAGAGCCCAAGGGTTGTAAAGTGTTAGAAGCATGGGGGAGTGGAGGAGGGGGGCAGCGTGTGTGAGAATGGCAAACGTGCGTGTCTTATTCAACTGAGGCAATAAAGGCCCAAAAGATCAAAATAAAATGTATTGGCAAAATGATTCAGATCATAGAAGTTAATCAAATGCTGTGATTAGCTTTGTATGTGTGTGTTTGTGTGTTTTTTCATGTATGCAGTAAGGGCTTCTTGAGGCTTTTTTGGTTAGCTTGAGCAAAGGAATACAGCTGAAGTAGAATTTTGTTTCTAGGCCATACAGTGTGGAAGATATTAGCAAAATGATTCAGACCATACAACTAAATCAAATGCTGAGATTAGGTTAAAAGCACTGACACACTGACCCAGGGGCCTACTCAAATAAATATACCTTTGGCTGAATTTGTCAGAAGTTGTGAACATAGCAGCAGGAGAGCTCTTGTTAATGCCCCACATGTAAACCCCACTCTTTAACCCTTTTCATTTAGCTGACAAAATCTGTCACATGTGAACCTCAAACAAACCAAAGAGTGATGGCTTACTATACAATAAAATAACACAAATATTCTTATCTTTGCCTGTTCATGATGTTCTCATCCCTACTCTGACATGTTCTCACTGTTGTGCCCATAGTAGGGAGGCCACTAGGAATGTGTATATAACAAGACTTTGATGATAAGTAAAGCATGCAGTTATATAGAGGTTGTGTGTGAAATGTGAATTACATATCTCTGTCCTCTCTTATGTCATTTCAGGATGTATAGAGGGCATGAGTTGAGAGTGTGGATGGAAAAGTGAAGCTAAATATCAGTTAGTGTGTTGGAAATGGCTAGAGAAATGTATATATGAAGCATATAGGAAGTCCTGTGTGAGGGTGTGTGGAAAAAAAGAAGCTAAATATCTGTATATTAGTCACTGGGTAATTGGTAGTAATGGCTAGAATTAGTGTGTATGTAAAACCTATAGGCCAGAGAGGCCTTTGTTTTTGTGAGTGCATGTGAAAGAGAGGGAGGAGGGAGAGCCCAAGGGTTGTAAAGTGTTAGAAGGGTGGGGGAGTGGAGGAGGGGGGGGCAGCGTGTGCGAGAATGGCACGTGCGTGTGGGCTGAGCAGCTCTCGTCTTCTCCCTGCACAGCTCAGTATGGAAAATGAAAATATTCACTGTAGAGCTGTTTGTGGACGGATTTGGCTCAAAATTGGCACATCACACCACAATGGTCATGTGAATGTGGATGTCAATTTTCATAACAATCAGACATACTATGGCGTAGTTATTGAACTGTGAATTTGATGTGTTACGATGGTAGCATTGTGATGCATATGAAAAATATTAATTTGTGAAAACCTTAGGATTTTCTCCCTAATCTTAGCATTTCAGAGTCTGCTGAGTATTACAAGGTGTGATTTAAAGGTGATGGAGTTAAAATGCTAGGACTAGTATGAAAATGACAAGTTATATATATTTGATAATAGTGAAAAAGTGGTACATTTTTGCAAAGCACATGTAATTACAAAGTTGCTAGGAATTCTGCATACAATCATATGAGTGCAAGCATTTCTTGATAAGTGAAAATATGTAGGAGAAATTCTGGATTTTCTAGTATAGCGCCACCTAGTGGTGCAATTCCCTTCTAACATGAGTATGTCTTAGAGGGTGTGTACATGAACATACCATGTCAGTTTCATGTGTATGTACCTATGGTAAGTCTGTCAAATGGCCAATTAATTCAAATTAAAATTAATTGGCATATGGCGGCCATGTTTTTTGAGTGATGATGTCATCATTGTGTGCCTTGATACCACTTGGGCCCCTGATGATGGCTGTAAAGTTTTGGCTTGATGTGACTAATGGTTTCTGAGAAACCGTTTTTCCCATGTTATAGCGCCCCCTATTGAACAATCATGGCCAGCTTTGACCTGTGACCTCTGAGTCATGTGCCCTAACAACTGATAAATTTTCATGAAGATTGGTCAAAGCATTGCTGAGATATAGCTGCTGAAGTCAATTTAGCCACGCCTCAGAGCTATTGATTGACATGTGACAGTCAGACTGTATACCAATGTCACAGTTTTGTTGATATTCATTGACAATGAGATTCTTGTGAATATTTTGACACCAAGATTGTGGTGATCAGATAAAAAACCAGGGACTAGTATAAAAAAATAGGTTTTGCATATTATGCAAATTAGCAAAAAATCTAAGTAGGCGGAGCTTAATGGTTGTATATGAATAGTCCTATTGAATTTTGCCAAGGAATCCATAAAAAGTGGAATTTTGTTTCTATGACTTACGGATTGGGAGATATGGACCAAACGACAAAATGGTGTGCTATAGCGCCACCATCAGGCCAATGTGGGTCTCTGTACTTGAGTCTGGTCCTTGGACCATACATTATCAATTTGCCAAGTTTGGTGTTTCTAGGCCTTACGGTCTAGGCTGCACAATGCGTTTTAGGTCAAAAAATGGGCAAAAGAATAATAATAATAAGAAGAAAGAAAAATCCTAACAATTACAATAGGGTTCCCACACTATGTGTGTGAACCCTAATAAGAAGAAAAAAAAAGAAGAAAAATTCGAGCAATTACAATAGGTTTCCCACACTACGTGTGTGAACCCTAATAAGAAGAAAAAGAAAAATCCGAGCAATTACAATAGGTTTCCCACACTACGTGTGTGAACCCTAAAAAAATATACCTTTGGCTGAATTTGTCAGAAGTTGTGAACATAGCAGCAGGAGAGCTCTTGTTAATGCCCCACATGTAAACACCACTCTTTAACCCTTTTCATTTAGCTGACAAAATCTGTCACATGTGAATCTCAAACAAACCAAAGAGTGATGGCTTACTATACAATAAAATAACACAAATATTCTTATCTTTGCCTGTTCATGATGTTCTCATCCCTACTCTGACATGTTCTCACTGTTGTGCCCATAGTAGGGAGGCCACTAGGAATGTGTATCTAAGACTTTGATGATAAGTAAAGCATGCAGTTATATAGAGGTTGTGTGTGAAATGTGAATTACATATGTCTGTCCTCTCTTATGTCATTTCAGGATGTATAGAGGGCATGAGTTGAGAGTGTGGATGGAAAAATGAAGCTAAATATCAGTTAGTGTGTTGGAAATGGCTAGAGAAATGTATATATGAAGCATATAGGAAGTCATGTGTGAGGGTGTGTGGAAAAAAGAAGCTAAATATCTGTATATTAGTCACTGGGTAATTGGTAGTAATGGCTAGAATTAGTGTGTATGTAAAACCTATAAGCCAGAGAGGCCTTTGTTTTTGTGAGTGCATGTGAAAGAGAGAGAGGGAGGAGGGAGAGCCCAAGGGTTGTAAAATGTTAGAAGGATGGGGGAGTGGAGGAGGGGGGCAGCGTGTGCGAGAATGGCACGTGCGTGTGGGCTGAGCAGTTCTCGTCTTCTCCCTGCACAGCTCAGTATGGAAAATGAAAATATTCACTGTAGAGCTGTTTGTGGACGGATTTGGCTCAAACTTGGCAAACAGCACATCAATGGTCATGTGAATATGGATGTCAATTTTCATAACAATCAGACATACTATGGCGTAGTTATTGAACTGTGAATTTGATGTGTTACGATGGTAGCATTGTGATGCATATGAAAAATATTAATTTGTGAAAACCTTAGGATTTTCTCCCTAATCTTAGCATTTCAGAGTCTGCTAAGTATTACAAGGTGTGATTTAAAGGTGTTGGAGTTAAAATGCTAGGACTAGTATGAAAATGACAAGTTATATATATTTGATAATAGTGAAAAAGTGGTACATTTTTGCAAAGCACATGTAATTAGAAAGTTGCTAGGAATTCTGCATACAATCATATGAGTGCAAGCATTTCTTGATAAGTGAAAATATGTAGGAGAAATTCTGGATTTTCTAGTATAGCGCCACCTAGTGGTGCAATTCCCTTCTAACATGAGTATGTCTTAGAGGGTGTGTACATGAACATACCATGTCAGTTTCATGTGTATGTACCTATGGTAAGTTTGTCAAATGGCCAATTAATTCAAAGTAAAATTTATTAGCTCATGGCGGCCATGTTTTTTGAGTGATGATGTCATCATTGTGTGCCTTGATACCACTTGGGCCCCTGATGATGCCTGTAAAGTCTTGGCTTGATGTGACTAATGGTTTCTGAGAAACAGTTTTTCCCATGTTATAGCGCCCCCTATTGGACAATCATGGCCAGCTTTGACCTGTGACCTCCGAGTCATATGCCCTAACAACTGATAAATTTTCATGAAGATTGGTCAAAGCATTGCTGAGATATAGCTGCTGAAGTCAATTTGGCCACGCCTCAGAGCTATTGATTGACATGTGACAACCAGACTGTATACCAATGTCACAGTTTTGTTGATATTCCTTGATAATGAGATTCTTGTGAATGTTTTGACACCAAGATTGTGGTGATCAGATGAAAAACCAGGGACTAGTATAAAAAAATAGGTTTTGCATATTATGCAAATTAGCAAAAAATCTAAGTAGGCGGAGCTTAATGGTTGTATATGAATAGTCCTATTGAATTTTGCCAAGGAATCCATAAAAAGTGGAATTTTGTTTCTATGACTTACGGATTGGGAGATATGGACCAAACGACAAAATGGTGTGCTATAGCGCCACCATCAGGCCAATGTGGGTCTCTGTACTTGAGTCTGGTCCTTGGACCATACATTATCAATTTGCCAAGTTTGGTGTTTCTAGGCCTTACGGTCTAGGCTGCACAATGCGTTTTAGGTCAAAAAATGGGCAAAAGAATAATAATAATAAGAAGAAGAAGAAGAAAGAAAAATCCTAACAATTACAATAGGGTTCCCACACTATGTGTGTGAACCCTAAATATAGCCGCAAGCGGCAATTGCGGGTTCACACATGAAAAGGCAAAAAAGCCCAAAAAATTGGCAAAATGATTCAGATCAGAAGTAAATCACATGCTGTGATTAGCATTGTGTGTATGTGTGTTTGTATGTTTTTTGATGTAAGCAGTACATCTTGGCTTGATCCAAGGAATACAATAGAAGTAGAATTTTGTTTCTAGGCCCTACAGTGTGAAAGATATTGGAAAATAAAAGTGAAAAGAAGCTGTTTGGGTTTGGCCAGTGTGTACTCTACAGATAGTTTGTGATGACATCTGCGTGTGTCAGAAAGGGAGACACAGAAATAGCACATCTGGCTAGGGCTGCATCTATGTGAACAATATAGGAAGGCCTGCAGGTGTCTATACATGATTGGGCCTGTATATTACCGACAGAGATTCAGGGAGCCAGAGACTATGCTTTGTTAATTCACTCCTTGCACGCCTAACATGACTGTCCGTGTATTCAAAGTATGAACGTAGTCTGCAAAGCCTGCCATAACATGACTGACATGACTGGCATGACTGACATAACTGATATGACTGGAATGACTTCACTGGCATGATGAACAAAAATAACATAACTGATATGACTGACAACTGGCATGACTGGAATGAGTGACATGACTAGCATGACTGTAATGACATGACTGATATGAGTCACATGACTGGCATGACATGACTGATATGACTGACACGACTTATGTCTGACATGACTGGACTGACATGACTGACATCTGCTTGTGTCAGAAAATGAGACACAGAAATAGCACATCTGGCTAGGGCTGCATCTATGTGAACAGTATAGGAAGGCCTGCATGTGTCTATACATAATTGGGCCTGTATATTACCGACAGAGAGAGATTGAGGGAGCCAGAGACTATGCTTTGTTAATTCACTCCTTGCACACCTTGCATGCCTAACATGACTGTCCGTGTATTCAAAGTATGAATGTGGACTAACATGACTGATTTGACTGACATAACTGGCATGACTGTAATGATTTGATTATTTGACTTATATGACTGACATGACTGATATGACTGATATGACTGGACTGAAATGACTGGCATGGCATGCCTGATATGACTGATACGACTGACATTGCTGGCATGACTGACATATACTATACATATACTATAAATATGCATACAAACTATACATACATTTAGGTAGAAGTGTGTGTGTGTGTGTGTGTGTGTGTGTGTGTGTGTGTGTGTGTGTGTGTGTGTGTGTGAGAGTGTGTTTTCAAAAACAGAAGCTAAACGTCAGTTTGTGTGTTTGTATCTGGGTTACTCATAGAGAAATGGGTAGGTATGGCAAGGGCAGTGTGAAAGCTACAGAGGCCTGTGTTTTTGTAAGTGCATGTAAAAGAGAGGGGGGGGAGGTAGAGCCCATGGGTTGTAAAGTGTTGGAAGCAAGGGGGAGTGTGAGGGGAGTGGAGGAGGGGGGGGTAGAGTGTGTGAGAAAGGCACGTGCGTGTGTGGCTTAGCAGCTGTCTCTGCCTCCCTCCACTGCTTTGTATGGAAAATGAAAATATTCACTGTAGAGCTGTTTGTGGACGGATTTGGCTCAAAATTGGCACATCGCACCACAATGGTCATGTGAATGTGGATTTCAATTTCCATAACAATCAGACATACTATGGCGTAGTTATTGAACTGGGAATTTGATGTGTTATGATGGTAGCATTGTGATGCATATGAAAAATATTAATTTGTCAAAAACTTAGGATTTTTTCGCTAATCTTAGCATTTCAGAGTCTGCTGAGTATTACAAGGTGTGATTTAAGGTGATGGAGTTAAAATGCTAGGACTAGTATGAAAATGGCAAGTTATATATATTTGATAATAGTGAAAAAGTGGTACATTTTTGCAAAGCACATGTAATTACAAAGTTGCTAGGAATTCTGCATACAATCATATGAGTGCAAGCATTACTTGATAAGTGAAAATATGTAGGAGAAATTCTGGATTTTCTAGTATAGCGCCACCTAGTGGTGCAATTCCCTTCCAACATGGGTATGTCTTAGAGGGTGTGTACATGAACATACCATGTCAGTTTCATGTGTATGTACCTATGGTAAGTAGGTCAAATGGCCAATTAATTAAAATTAAAATTAATTGGCTTATGGCGGCCATGTTTTTTGAGTGATGAGGTCATCATTGTGTGTCTTGATACCACTTGACCCCATGATGATGCCTGTAAAGTTTTGGCTTGATGTGACTAATGGTTTCTGAGAAACAGTTTTTCCCATGTTATAGCGCCCCCTATTGGACAATCGTGGCCTGCTTTGACCTGTGACCTCCGAGTCATGTGTCCTAACAACTGATAAATTTTCATGAAGATTGGTCAAAGCATTGTTGAGATATAGCTGCTGAAGTAAATTTGGCCACGCCTCAGAGCTATTGATTGACATGTGACAGCCAGGCTGTATGGAAATGTCACAATGTTGGCGATAGGTTTTGATAATGAGATTCTTCTGAGTAGTTTGATACCAAGATTGTGGTGATCAGATGAAAAACCAAGGAGTAGTAGGCAAAAGTAGGTTTAGCATATTATGCAAATTAGCAAAAAATCTAAGTAGGCGGAGCTTCATAGTTGTATATGAAATGTCCTATTGAATTGAGCCAAGGAATGCATAGGAAGTGGAATTTTGTTTCTATGACTTATGGTATGGGAGATATGGGCCAAAATGTCACATAGTGTGCTATAGCGCCACCATCAGGCCGATGTGGGTCCCTATAAGTGAGTGTGGTCCTTTTGACCTAGAGAACAAGTTTGGCAAGTTTGGTGTGTCTAGGCCTTACGGTTTAGGCTGCAGTATCATTTATAGACAGCAAAATGGGCAAAAGAATAATAATAATAAGAAAAACGCTAACAATTACAATAGGGTTCCCACACTATGTGTGTGTGAACCCTAAATATAGCCGCAAGCGGCAATTGGCGGGTTCACACACGAATAGGCTTCTTGGCCTCAATAGGCAGAGGCCCAAAAGGTCCTTTAGACCCCAAAATGTGAAAAGAAGCTGTTTGAGTGGAAAAAATGCACAAATAAATCAATGTGCAAAAAAAGGTTCAATTGGGGCACTAAAGGCCCAAAAGGATCAAAATAATATGTATTGGCAAAATTATTCAGATCACAGAACTAAATCACATGCTGAGATCAGCTTTGTGTGTGTTTGTGTGGTGTTTCATGTGAGAAATAGTTTTCAGTCAGTTCCGGTGTTTGGCCACTAGATGGAGCCCAAGTACTATCATACTGATATCTCATTAATCTCAGTAATGCAATGACATTTTGGTGAATTAAAAGGTTCATTTCTGGTCAGGCAGTGCACTTTTTGTTATGAGATGTAATTGCAATGTTATAGACCTCATTGATCTGAATCATACAAGCCCCATTACTTGTCTGTATTCTGCATAACAAGATTGCTGCGTGAGTTTTTATGATTTCTCAGGTTTTTGGGTACTGTAGCGCCTCCGACAGGCCAATTTGAACCAAACTTGGCATACCTCACAGGGACCTCAGTGTATAAAAGCCTTTCAAATTGGGAGTTGATCACTTACATGGTTTATGAGTTATAGCAATAAAGGTCATTTATGGCATGGCCAGAAGGATATAATGGAAAAATTGACCAATCAGACAAATAAAAATGCAACATTTTTTCCATATGTAGTTAACTACAGTGTCTACAGATTATGCCTATGCCATTTTCGCCATCATTGGATCAAATTCCTAGGACTAGTTCTTAAAGAGCTATTTTCAAACAATTGATGAATGTGACAAAATTATGCATTTTTTAATAGGACTTGTAATTGCAAAGTTGTCAGGTCTACTGCAAGGAATAAAAAGAAACAAGTGGCATGTTCCTAAGTGAAAATTTGGAGGAGTTATGCATGATTTTCACAAATAGCGCCACCTAGTGGCCAAATGTTTTAAAACTGCACAGCATGACACATAGTCCTGAGATATGCACAGTGGTGAGGTTTCATGTTGATTGGCCAATGGTAAGTCTGTCAAATGGCCAATTAATTCAAATAAAAATTAATTGGCTCATGGCGGCCATGTTTTTTGAGTGATGATGTCATCATTGTGTGTCTTGATATCACTTGGGCCCCTGATGATGCCTGTAAAGTTTTGGCTTGATGTGACTAATGGTTTCTGAGAAACAGTTTTTCCCATGTTATAGCGCCCCCTATTGGACAATCGTGGCCAGCTTTGACCTATGACCTCGGAGTCATGTGCCCTAACAACTGTTAAAATTTTATGAAGATCCGTCAAAGCGTTGCTGAGATATAGCTGTTTAAGTAAATTTGGCCACGCCCCAGAGCTATTGATTGACATGTTACAACGACACTGTATGCAAATGTCACAATTTTTTCCAGGAATATTGATAATGAGATTCTTCTGAACATTTTGATACCAAGCTTGTGGTGATCGGATGAAAAACCAGGGACTAGTATAAAAAAGTAGGTTTTGCATATTATGCAAATTAGCAAAAAATCTAAGTAGGCGGAGCTTAATGGTTCTTGAGGCTTTTTTGTTTGGCTTGAACCAAGGAATCCATCAGAAGTGGAATTTTGTTTCTAGGCCCTACGGTTTGGGAGATATGGACCAAAACGCAAAATGGTGCGCTATAGCGCCACCATCAGGCCAATGTGGGTCTCTGTACTTTAGCACGGTCTCGCAAAGAGACTACACCATTCTGCCAAGTTTGGTGTCTCTGGGCCTTACGGTCTAGGCTGCAGTATGCGTTTTATGCGGAGAAAAATAATAATAAGAAGAATATAGCCGCAAGCGGCAATTGGCGGGTTCACACACGAATAGGCTTCTTGGCCTCAATAGGCAGAGGCCCAAAAGGTCCTTTAGACCCCAAAATGTGAAAAGAAGCTGTTTGAGTGGAAAAAATGCACAAATAAATCAATGTGCAAAAAAAGGTTCAATTGGGGCACTAAAGGCCCAAAAGGATCAAAATAATATGTATTGGCAAAATTATTCAGATCACAGAACTAAATCACATGCTGAGATCAGCTTTGTGTGTGTTTGTGTGGTGTTTCATGTGAGAAATAGTTTTCAGTCAGTTCCGGTGTTTGGCCACTAGATGGAGCCCAAGTACTATCATACTGATATCTCATTAATCTCAGTAATGCAATGACATTTTGGTGAATTAAAAGGTTCATTTCTGGTCAGGCAGTGCACTTTTTGTTATGAGATGTAATTGCAATGTTATAGACCTCATTGATCTGAATCATACAAGCCCCATTACTTGTCTGTATTCTGCATAACAAGATTGCTGCGTGAGTTTTTATGATTTCTCAGGTTTTTGGGTACTGTAGCGCCTCCGACAGGCCAATTTGAACCAAACTTGGCATACCTCACAGGGACCTCAGTGTATAAAAGCCTTTCAAATTGGGAGTTGATCACTTACATGGTTTATGAGTTATAGCAATAAAGGTCATTTATGGCATGGCCAGAAGGATATAATGGAAAAATTGACCAATCAGACAAATAAAAATGCAACATTTTTTCCATATGTAGTTAACTACAGTGTCTACAGATTATGCCTATGCCATTTTTGCCATCATTGGATCAAATTCCTAGGACTAGTTCTTAAAGAGCTATTTTCAAACAATTGATGAATGTGACAAAAGTATGCATTTTTTAATAGGACTTGTAATTGCAAAGTTGTCAGGTCTACTGCAAGGAATAAAAAGAAACAAGTTGCATGTTCCTAAGTGAAAATTTGGAGGAGTTATGCATGATTTTCACAAATAGCGCCACCTAGTGGCCAAATGTTTTAAAACTGCACAGCATGACACATAGTCCTGAGATATGCACAGTGGTGAGGTTTCATGTTGATTGGCCAATGGTAAGTCTGTCAAATGGCCAATTAATTCAAATAAAAATTAATTGGCTCATGGCGGCCATGTTTTTTGAGTGATGATGTCATCATTGTGTGTCTTGATATCACTTGGGCCCCTGATGATGCCTGTAAAGTTTTGGCTTGATGTGACTAATGGTTTCTGAGAAACAGTTTTTCCCATGTTATAGCGCCCCCTATTGGACAATCGTGGCCAGCTTTGACCTATGACCTCGGAGTCATGTGCCCTAACAACTGTTAAAATTTTATGAAGATCCGTCAAAGCGTTGCTGAGATATAGCTGTTTAAGTAAATTTGGCCACGCCCCAGAGCTATTGATTGACATGTCACAACGACACTGTATGCAAATGTCACAATTTTTTCCAGGAATATTGATAATGAGATTCTTCTGAACATTTTGATACCAAGCTTGTGGTGATCGGATGAAAAACCAGGGACTAGTATAAAAAAGTAGGTTTTGCATATTATGCAAATTAGCAAAAAATCTAAGTAGGCGGAGCTTAATGGTTCTTGAGGCTTTTTTGTTTGGCTTGAACCAAGGAATCCATCAGAAGTGGAATTTTGTTTCTAGGCCCTACGGTTTGGGAGATATGGACCAAAACGCAAAATGGTGCGCTATAGCGCCACCATCAGGCCAATGTGGGTCTCTGTACTTTAGCACGGTCTCGCAAAGAGACTACACCATTCTGCCAAGTTTGGTGTCTCTGGGCCTTACGGTCTAGGCTGCAGTATGCGTTTTATGCGGAGAAAAATAATAATAAGAAGAAAAAAGAAAAATTCGAGCAATTACAATAGGTTTCCCACACTACGTGTGTGAACCCTAAAAAAAGAAAAATTCGAGCAATTACAATAGGTTTCCCACACTACGTGTGTGAACCCTAAATATAGCCGCAAGCGGCGATTGGCGGGTTCACACACAAATAGGCATATTTTGGCCTCAATAGGCAAAAGGAAGCCCAAAAGGTCCTTTAGACCTAAAAGTGAAAAGAAGCTGTTTGGGTTTGGCCAGTGTGTGCTCTACAGATAGTGTGTGATGACATCTGCGTGTGTCAGAAAGGGAGACACAGAAATAGCACATCTGGCTAGGGCTGCATCTATGTGAACAATATAGGAAGGCCTGCATGTGTCCATACATGATTGGGCCTGTATATCACCAACAGAGAGAGATTGAGGGAGCCAGAGACTATGCTTTGTTAATTCACTCCTTGCACACCTTGCACGCCTAACATGACTGCCCGTGTATTCAAAGTATGAATGTAGTCTGCAAAGCCTGCCATAACATGACTGACATGACTGGCATGACTGACATAACTGATATGACTGAAATGACATGACTGGCATGATGAACAAAAGTAACATGACTGATATGACTGACATGACTTATGTCTGACATGACTGGACTGACATGACTGATATGACTGGACTGAAATGACTGACATGACTGGACTGACATGACTGTTATGACTGGACAGATATGCATACAAACTATACATACATTTAGGTAGAAGTGTGTGTGTGTGTGTGTGTGTGGTAGTGTATGTACTCAAACTATGACAACATATACTAATACATACATACATAAGTATACATAGAAACTATACATACATATAGGTATAAAGGTGTGTGTGTCTGTGTGTTTGTGTGAGAGAGAGAGACAAAAAAGAAGCCAAATATCAGTTAGGAAGGCCTGCTTGCGCCTGTATGTGTGTGTGCCTGGTTAATAGACACAGAGAGATCTAGGTAGCCAGAGCAATGTTTACTTAGGGCACAGAGATGGGAGGGGGAATGTGGGTGAGAGTGTGAGAGAGACTGAGAGTGTGAGTTTCAGCTTGCGTGCGTGTGAGAAGGAGAAGGTGACAGAGGGACTTTACATGCATTCTTATGCATTGTATATAATACTGCACTGTAGAGCCATACGATAACCGATTTAGATGAAACTTGACAAATTTGTTCAGGATGGGATTCTGAATGGGCTTGTGCATTTTGGTCAGAATTGGGTAAAATATGAAAGAGCTTTAAGAATATGAATATTATATGTATCGATGCTGTCCATTAAAAAAATATTTAGCAGGTATAAGTGTCCTCAAATCCAAAATCTTTGGATTGTTTTTTGATTTCACACTCTGTAGAGTATTATAAGACTTTGCTTGACATGATAGTATGAAAATCCTAGGAGGAGTATGAAAAGTGATGATTTCAAACTATTATTAACTGTAAATAAACTGTGCATTTTTTAATAGGACATGTAATGGGAAAGTTGTTCGCACTACTGCAAGGAATCAAAAGAGTCCAATTGCATGTTCCCAAGTGGAATTATGTAGGGGATACACTTGCTTTTTTTGCAATAGCGCCCCCCAGTGGCCAATCGACACCCGGCTGGATTATGTCATAGGGGGCGTGCACTTGTCCACACCCAAGAGGTTTTGTGCAGATCGACCAATGGTAAGCCTGTCAAACGCGTGCCGATCACTGATTGGCCGATTACGTCAGCCATTTTGGAAGTATGGCATGTCTGCTTTAGGACCTGGTTCCCAGAGGCCCATAGATGATGTCTGCCAAGTTTCATGTGGATCGGCCAATCTGAGTGCATGGGGCAAATTTTTGCAAGTTATAGCGCCCCCTAGCAGGTGAGGTATGGCAACCTCTGCGAGCTGCCCCAGACCCTCACAGGGAAGCTGTCTGTGAAGTGCCATCTCATTACATGCAAGTTTTCTTAAGTTAGAGCTCCATATGTGCAAAATTTACTATTGAATTTACGCCCCCTCATTTGATTGGCTTATACTGACTAGGTAGTGAAGAAATTAGCATTTTTGTTGGATACATTTTAAAGTTCAGACTCTTCTGAACGTTTTGATACCACATATGTGCATGTCTGTGAAAAATCCAGGGACTAGTTCACGCTCAAAGATGTGTGTGATTTTGCACATTATGCAAATTAACTCGAAATCTAAGTGGGCGGAGCTTAATGGTTGTATATTAATTGTCCTATTGAATTTAGTCAAGGAATGCATAGGAACTGGAATTTTGGTTCTAGGACCTACGGTGTAGGAGATATGGACAAAAAGTCAATATGGTCTGCTATAGCGCCACCATCAGGCCAATTTGGGTCCCTGTATGGGAATCTGGTCCTTGGAGTTAACTGAACCTTTTTGCCAAGATTGGGTTTTCTAGGCATTACGGTCTAGGCTGCACGATGCATTTTATGTCAAAAAATGGGCAAAAGAATAAGAAGAAAAATAAGAAAAATACCAGCAATTACAATAGGGTTCCCACACTATGTGTGTGTGAACCCTAAATATAGCCGCAAGCGGCGATAGGCGGGTTCACACACACAATAAGCAAAAGGAAGCCCAAAAGGTCCTTTAGACCTAAAAGTGAAAAGAAGCTGTTTGGGTTTGGCCAGTGTGTGCTCTACAGATAGTGTGTAATGACATCTGCATGTGTCAGAAAGGGAGACACAGAAACAGCACATCTGGCTAGGGCTGCATCTATGTGAACAATATAGGAAGGCCTGCATGTGTCTATACATGATTGGGCCTGTATATCACCGACAGAGAGAGATTGAGGGAGCCAGAGACTATGCTTTGTTAATTCACTCTTTACACACCTAGCATGCCTAACATGACTGCCCATGTATTCAAAGTATGAATGTAGTCTGCAAAGCCTGGCATTACATGACTGACATGACTGGCATGACTGGAATGACATCACTGCCATGGCGAACAAAATTAACATGACTGATATGACTGACATAACTGGCATGACTGTAATGATTTGATGATTTGACTGAAATGACTGATATGACTGGACTGAAATGACTGATATGACTGGACTGAAATGATTGGCATGACATGACTTACATGACTGGCAGAACATGACTGATATAACTGACATGACTGGACTGGCATGTCTGATATGACTGACATCACTGGTATGACTGACATATACTATACATATACTATAGATATGCATACAAACTATACATACATTTAGGTAGAAGTGTGTGTGTGTGTGTGTGTGTGTGTGTGTGGTAGTATATGTATTCAAACTATGACAACATATACTAATACATACATACATAAATATACATAGAAACTATACATACATATAGGTATAAAGGTGTGTGTGTCTGTGTGTTTGTGTGAGAGAGAGAGACAAAAAAGAAGCCAAATATCAGTTTGTATGAGCATGTGTTAGTCACTGAGATATGGGTGGGTATGGCTAGGGAAGTGTCATTGTGAATGCTATAGGAAGGCCTGCTTGCGCCTGTATGTGTGTGTGCCTGGTTCATAGACACAGAGAGATCTAGGTAGCCAGAGCAATGTTTACTTAGGGCACAGAGATGGGAGGGGGAATGTGGGTGAGAGTGTGAGAGAGACTGAGAGTGTGAGTTTCAGGCTGCGTGCGTGTGAGAAGGAGAAGGTGACAGAGGGACTTTACATGCATTCTTATGCATTGTATATAATACTGCACTGTAGAGCCATACGATAACCGATTTAGATTAAACTTGACAAATTTGTTCAGGATGGGATTCTGAATGGGCTTGTGCATTTTGGTCAGAATTGGGTAAAATATGAAAGAGCTTTAAGAATATGAATATTATATGTATCGATGCTGTCCATAAAAAAAATATTTAGCAGGTATAAGTGTCCTCAAATCCAAAATCTTTGGATTGTTTTTTGATTTCACACTCTGTAGAGTATTATAAGACTTTGCTTGACATGATAGTATGAAAATCCTAGGAGGAGTATGAAAAGTGATGATTTCAAACTATTATTAACTGTAAATAAACTGTGCATTTTTTAATAGGACATGTAATGGGAAAGTTGTTCGCACTACTGCAAGGAATCAAAAGAGTCCAATTGCATGTTCCCAAGTGGAATTATGTAGGGGATACACTTGCTTTTTTTGCAATAGCGCCCCCCAGTGGCCAATCGACACCCGGCTGGATTATGTCATAGGGGGCGTGCACTTGTCCACACCCAAGAGGTTTCGTGCAGATCGACCAATGGTAAGCCTGTCAAACGCGTGCCGATCACTGATTGGCCGATTACGTCAGCCATTTTGGAAGTATGGCATGTCTGCTTTAGGACCTGGTTTCCAGAAGCCCATAGATGATGTCTGTCAAGTTTCATGTGGATCGGCCAATCTGAGTGCATGGGGCAAATTTTTGCATGTTATAGCGCCCCCTAGCAGGTGAGGTATGGCAACCTCTGCGAGCTGCCCCAGACCCTCACAGGGAAGCTGTCTGTGAAGTGCCATCTCATTACATGCAAGTTTTCTTAAGTTAGAGCTCCATATGCGCAAAATTTACTATTGAATTTACGCCCCCTCATTTTATTGGCTTATACTGACTAGGTAGTGAAGAAATTAGCATTTTTGTTGGATACATTTTAAAGTTCAGACTCTTCTGAACGTTTTGATACCACATATGTGCATGTATGTGAAAAATCCAGGGACTAGTTCGCGCTCAAAAATGTGTGTGATTTTGCACATTATGCAAATTAACTCGAAATCTAAGTGGGCGGAGCTTAATGGTTGTATATTAATTGTCCTATTGAATTTAGTCAAGGAATCTATAGGAACTGGAATTTTGGTTCTAGGACCTACGGTGTAGGAGATATGGACAAAAAGTCAAAATGGTCTGCTATAGCGCCACCATCAGGCCAATTTGGGTCCCTGTATGGGAATCTGGTCCTTGGAGGTAACTGAACCTTTTTGCCAAGTTTGGGGTTTCTAGGCATTACGGTCTAGGCTGCACAATGCGTTTTAGGTCAAAAAATGGGACAAAGAATAATAAGAAAGAAAAATCCTAACAATTACAATAGGGTTCCCACACTATGTGTGTGTGAACCCTAAAAATCCTAACAATTACAATAGGGTTCCCACACTATGTGTGTGTGAACCCTAAAAAACCCTAACAATTACATAGGGTTCCCACACTATGTGTGTGTGAACCCTAAATATATCCACCACACCACCACCTACCATCTGAATGTTGCAGCAGAAGTTGGAACTCCTCAGACCAGGCAACATTTTCCAATCTTCTATTGTCCAATTTTGATGAGTGTGTATAAATTGTAGCCTCAGTTGCCTGTTCTTAGCTAACATTAGTGGCGTTATTTGAGTTTGAGTTATTTGAGTTACTGTGCCTTTCTCAAAGAAAGAAGATAAAACTTCAAGATGCACTCAAAAAAAACCTTTCTTTTATTCAATTAATATTCACAGTCAGCAATTTTGTGTCACTCCAATTATTGTGCTGTTGTGATTATGTTGCTTTTGTTTATTAATCACAGGATCATATTAATCATAAGAAGTCATTAATATTTTCATCTCCACTGGGGCAAAGTAGGAAGATTTAACCATTTTCTCTTGTTATCATGGTAAATTATATTATCTGTGTTCCACTGATGAGGACTTATCTCCTCATAAATGCACCTTATGGTTAAATAAACTTCTGTTATCACCTGTTCTGAAACTGAAAACATTCAGGTTGACAACTCAGACTTAGTCAACCCACAGTTTAGGTTTAGGCTCAGAGCTTCTAAAACCTGCTATCTGAAACAGGGCTCAGAGCGGAATGTAGTGGTGTGAGCCGCAGAAGGAGCATATGCACATTCTGGGGAAATTGAATGTGCAGGTGTTACTTTGGGCTACACCTAAAGAAAGACAGCACAATTGTACCATGGAATATGATTGATCTGAAAAAAAAAAACAATAGTTGGATTTTTGTCAAGAAAGCATAATGTTTTGTTATAGCCTGATTAAGCACATGTTTCTGAACATAATTTTTTATACTTATAATAGCATTATCAAAGGACGCATAGATTAAGTGAGGTCAAGTTCTTTAAATTCCATCAGGGGGCACTAGTGTATTTTCACAGAAACTAACCTTCTAATATGAAGTAGGAAGAAGTAGTGGTGGTATCTTGCTCAACTATCCTGACTGAAGTTAGCTACTGGAAAATGAAAAATATAAATTAATTAATCTATTTCTGCTTCATTAGTTGCTTCTCCAAAACCACACAGATTTTTGTGGCGTTGGCAGTCCTAGTGTTAGCCTGCTCCTTTATGGGCTGAATGAATTAAACTTTTGATTTATATAGCACCTTTCAAGAACCCAAGGTTGCTTTACAATTAGCATAGGTACACACTTTTATGGACATTCACATACAGGCAAATACAGGCAAAAAGCAGCAGCCAGTTGTGCACAGCATACTCTGTACAGAAAACAAGCGCACCCTGGGGGAAGGGGAGAGAGGAGAACACCCAGAACAGAGCACCATCCACCACTGTTACACACACACACACACACACACACACACACACACATTTTTGCACTCAGACACTCAGACAACTGTTTATTGAATAAGGAGAGACAAACACAATCACACTGAGAATTTTATAGGGACAGTCAATTTACCTAACCTCCATATTTTTAGATTGTAGGAGGAAATCAGAGACCCCAGAGGAAACCCACACAGACACAGGGAGAACTTGGAAACTACACTCAGATAGGGATCTAAACCCGACTGCTGAGAGGCAAACATGTTAACCACCAAACACAACATGCAACATACCCAAAATAAATTCACAGCAAAGATGGCTCCCTTCTTCTAGCGAAGTTTCCTGATTAGTTAATACAGCCAAACCAGTTTGAACTTTTTCTTGATAATGTTACTTTTACAGCAGCAAAGTAGTGTCACAAAGATGGAGACACTATAGGATATATGTACTTGCCAAATGTGAGTGCTAAAACACATTTTAAAGACTGGATTTTTAGGCTTTTATTCTGAATAGGATATATCATTTTTAAATCATATTTTGAGTATGCTTTTCTGAAAACATACCACAGTTAAACAGCTTCTATTAAACTACATCTCAACCGTATACATAAATAGGAGGCCTGCTATTTTTGTGAAAATATCTAACCATTGTGACAGTATAACTGCGAATATACAGGTTATTAATGTATGTAGAAAATAGAGGGGGATTAAGTGGACAGGTTATACTGAATATGTTTGAGATAGTAGAGATTTTCTGTCACATATTCTATGCAGAAATACATATTAGATTGACCAGAAATGTATTCCAGTTGGATTAATAGCTTCCTGTAAAGTGGACTACCCAAAAAATTCAGCAAGTTTAAGGGAGATTTTAAACTATATGGAGCAAAAATATTGTGTTTGAAGTAAACATTAAACTACAGGGAGTAGTAATTTGGAGTTTTTTTCTTTTTCATATGTACATGAATGTTCACACATCAAACATTGCCTCTCATCAAGATTTCCTGCTGGCTGGCGCTGTAGTATTATTTGTGAGTCTTTTATTTGTGACCTATAGGGTCTACACGTGTAAAAATAAATAAATGATACGGCTAGACACATTAGACATTGTCTAATTACCCAGGTCTCAAGAGAAATAGCATCATCATAAAAAAACAACATGCATGTCATCTTCTTGATGACCTTCAGGGTATCCAAAGTGAAAGGACTTAAACTGCAGTTCCCTTAATCCACATCATGTGATTAGTAGGGAATAGTATACTTAGGCACTGCTAAGGGACCTTGTGGAATGGAATTCAGATCTAATCTTTTACACTTGTGTTTGCGTTTTCCTGTCTCTTCTTACGGCAAGTTGGTGGCCCCGCCCGTTCGAACTGACGTCGTACGTAGCGGCGTTCTGTTAGCAAAACCGCTAATTTCTTTATCCTTCAAGGCAGTCCTGCAGAGAAGGGTACTGTGCGAGGCTAGCATGACATACAGATGTTTGTGGCTAATTACTTCGGAGATTTGGGGTAAGTAGCCTGTCTCATAAATCAGATATGTTCCCTGGTTTTGGTCATGCGTTGCCATGGCGTTAGGGAAATTAACTCCATTTATTTTATTAGGCATTTTGTTAAAGCCAATGACATGCAGAAACGGTGGGCTGACGAGAATGCGTTACAGTAGTAGGCGATTCTGTTTATTTGCAACTTTAGGTACTAAGAATAAATGTTCTCTCCGACGCAAGGACGTGGCTCCTTACTTTACTGTGTGTACATCAAATGTTGACCTAGTTGATGGTGCTCTAAATGTTGCAACAGTAGTTCGCTTTTCTACGCTGGCTTCAGTTCTAGACAACATCTAGACATCTAGTTGTCAATTAGACAACTTTCACAGTAATGCAATATATTAAAGTTAATATATATTAAAGAATACCACAGATTCCCTAATCTCGGTATGTAGTATGGTAAAGATCTTTAGCCCGGTGCTTGAGACATAGCGGATGTGCACTTCATCGTGGTGCTGTTGGCAGGCTGAGGGGATTTAATCACGCCACATGTGCAAACATACATGTCTCTGAATTGGGGCGCTGTACGTCTTTCTTCGTAGTTATATTTTACTAACTTCACTACTAACAACACAGGAGCATTTGCATAGGCAGTAACCGCTCTTGGCAACTGGCCAGTTCACTGGAAACTGTCGCACCAAGCGTCATTGATTATTCTATTATTTCCTTGCTCTTACTTGTGATAATTTTACTATTATTTATGTATAAACTTTTTTTTTTCTTCCTTTCACGAAAAAAATCTCCTGAGATAGCCATGAGTAAACGGGTAGGCAAAAAATGCAGGCACAAAAACAGCTGTTTGTTGTACTTTTGTAAACCTTTATGTATGCTAACCTAGTTGAAATGATGTTATGCAGGAAATGGGTGTGACATCGCTAGGCCTAAAACATGTTTGGCTTCAGTAATATTTTTATCTTGCATTTTTTGTATAAAATCCACATTTGATATAAGATTATTTCAGGAAGTAACTGCAGTGAATTGAAGTTAAATATGTAGATGTAGAAAAAAAGTTTTTTTTTTTTAACTAACAGGACATTTCAGAACTTTTTTAACCTCCTAGAGGTTTAGAAACGCATTGCTTGCACTGTTGATAAAGAACCATCATCGGAAACATCCTGTTTCTCTGGAAACCTTGTCTAGCACACTATGTACATAAAGTCCACTTCACCTGTGCTATCTCCTCTGCTTTTAATGGTTGATTAAATAGGTAAGCAGCTACATTACTGATAATCAAGATTTAGAGGCCTAATTAAAGAACAAACATTTAACATAAAATAATTGCACAACATGTGCCATCTCATTGTGAATTTAGCTCTGAATTTTTACTGAATGGCCACTACTGGTTAGAGGTCCATACTTAAAATACTCATGTTTAGATCAAGGGGATTGATGTCTTTGGGGAGCAGTTGGGGTTAGGTGCCTTGCTCAAGGGCACCTCAGTCATGGCCTGTCTGGGAATCGAACCCACGACCCTCCGGTCACAAGACCAGTTCCCTAACCGCCAGGCCATGACTGCCCTGTACACCTTATATTCATTACATAGTTAGTCATAATAATAATAATAATTTTTATTATCCTGCCTCCCATGACTTGTGAACTACCTTTTTAAAGGTGTATTGATTGTTTATTGTAGTAATTCATCAACACGTGTACAGATGTTAAGAAAATCTACTGTGGCTCAGTAGTGTTGTGTAGACATATGATGAGATCTGTAATTAAAATAAACATACAGATTTCAGTATTACTAAAAAGTTCCAAAGATAACATAGGTATGAAGTTTAGGTAAAGATTATTAAAATTGTTTTGTAAAACTAAACAGATTAAAATTTGAATGTGACAGAATGTGACACTTAAAACATTTAAAGGATCAAGGACTCAAACCAGCCATTCTGAGCTGAGCTTGTTTGAAATGGGTGCTCTGGTGCTTGTATGTAGACCAAACCATGTCACAGACATTGATAAATGTCTTATGTCCTTTATGTAAAGGGGTACCTTATGTTAAGGGAGTGTAATAGGTTCCTTTACAATAGGTCCATGTAAATATTTATTGAAGAATGTGTGGCACGTGAGTGCCTTGTTCAATTCTAGATATCTTGGAGACATGCCATTATTGGTTTGAAAATGGTTTGAAATGCACTCCCTGTCCTCATACAGACACTCCCATGTAACACATATCAAACCTAGGTGTGTGATTAAGCTTTAAAATATAGGGAGGTAAGCATTCTTGAGCTTTTGAATTTTGTAAGTCCAATGAACGTTATAGGGCATTTTAGGATATTGTTCATTTTTACTGCATGTGACCGAGAAAGTTTTAGTTTGAGTTAATGGATCATATCTGCTGTACCTTGGTCCTTGTGTGAAATCATGTTTATCAGTGATTGGTTGTCTGCAGTTTATTTCTAATTGCATTTTCACAATATTGGAAGGCCCTAAAACAGTAAGTGATTTTATACAGAAAGTGATCTTGTAGACTGGTCTCAAATGTAGAACAGAAGGAAAGACTGTGATTGTGTGTATATGTGCTCATGTGCATCCATGTGTATATGTGCTCACACTCACAAGCTGCTGGAGTCTGAATGCTATGGTACAGTATTTTCCTTGTATTTTTGAGTGAGACTGAGAATAATTGAGGTTTCTTATAGTTAACATACATGGAAGCTTTTACACACATGCAATTTGGTGAGAATCATGTTGATGATTGAATTTACTCGATCATTTATCTTTAACATTTGCCTGCTGGCTGGTGTGAACTTCTCACCAAAACAATGCAAGGCGCCATAATTCTTTACGGGTATCTACTACTTCCATCAAAATGTTCCAAACATTCAAGCTATTAAAAACTTATGTTCACAATGAACACAGTAATATAGGGTCTTGGTTTAAACACTCTGCAGCCATTGTTGATCCTTGTTTCTCATAGCAGTATAGCTCCTAATATATTATCTAGTTTAGGCTTAAGACTACAATAGCCATCTCTCTAGTGGCTTTTCTAAAATTTAAATTGCAAGTGTAGATAATTTGCTAAGATCAGACTATATAAGTTCACCCCAATTTTGATATTTTTGCAAACAGGTAAAGGGAGTTTTAATGATTATGATAGACAGAAACTGGTGTAGTGTAAAAACCAGATAAAACCAAAGTCTGCCGAATCACAATCGAAAATATTAATGGCACAGGGTACAGGTGTTTCAGTACTGCTGTGATTTTTGGTTGGGGGTTGCTGGGTGCATGATATTTCACAAACAACAAACTTTTGCTGATGAACAGCAAAGTGGCATCTGGAACACCCCAATGAAAAGTCTAGCACGTCTAGAATTCTGGTTTAGAATTTTTTGTATGTTCCTGTTTAGTTTGACAACTCTTACAAAGTGTTCCTTGAAGTTAACCAATACTCTAGTGGGGACTAGCTTGCTATTTTGTCTAATGTTACCTCAGGCCAGCCACATTGTGCTGTATGTACATTTATCTTTTATTTCAGGGATTGCACACTGAAAATATAGAGTCTGTTGACAGTAACTTTGGTGGCATATGTGATTCCAATGAGTCCGTTTCAGTCTAAATGTCTGCAGAGTCTGTTAGAGTCTAAGATGTATAATGATCATGAATGTAATAAGTTAATACACTCAGAGTTCAAAGCCCCAGTACAGCTCTACTTTATCTCACCTTTTATTTAATCAAATTACTTGCTTAGAACTGTTGTATATACAGTGGTTCGATTAAGAGTGCTAACTTGCATTTTACTGTAAAGAGATGTATGTGAAAACAAGGTAAATTGCAAATAATAAAGTGCTGATGTACATTGCTGTTTTTTATTGTTTCAGAATGGACAGAAAGATATTCTTTTGTCAGGAATTTTATACCTTTTGTATTGGACAATATGCTGTTTACATCAGATTACACTTTGCATGAATGTTATATAGTAACATAAATTACACTTTCATAAAACCCATATATGAAAGTGATTGTGATCAATAAGATAGCAATTAAAACAATTGTACTGAAGTACACAAAATTTCCAGAGAAATGGTACGTTTCAGACAGGGGTCCTTCATCAGCTGTGCAAGTGCTTCTGAATTGTAGCATATCTAGCATGTAGCATATCTAGCTCGGTTGCAGGCTACAGTATCGCAGCTGAAATCTGAATGGTCAATGATCTCATTCTTGACTAGCATGGCTAATGGTTTTGTCTCATCTATAAGAGATAGATAAACAGGGATACACTATCTATGTTATCCTGGATGATCCTTGAGTGTTTAAGTATAATATTAGCCACTTGTCTTAATAACAGATTGTTTATATCATGGCCTGGTGGTTAGGGAACTGGTCTTGTGACCGCAGGGTCGTGGGTTCGATCCCCAGGCCTGATGCCATGACTAAGGTGCCCCTGAGCAAGGCCCTTAACCCTCAATTGCTCACTTGTATAAAAATGAGATAAAAATGTAAGTCGCTCTGGATAAGGGCGTCTGCCAAATGCCATAAATGTAAATGTAAATGTTTATAGGTCAGCGCATCCATTCTCTGAATAGGTCAAACACAATCAAAACTATCATATGACTTCCTTGGGAAAACCATGATTTTAAAATGTTAACACATTTTTGTACTTTTCTGGAGGAAGTTGTCATTGTTACTACAAATGTGCTTAAGTCTGAGTCGTTACGGGTAAGGAATGGAGTGTTTGGAGGCCTTTGAAAGGCAAGAATTGTATTGTAGATGAAAACGAGAGTCTGTGGGTTTATAATGGATGGTGGTATAATTCTCGTAAATTGTAAGGGAACAAGTCCAGTGTATTGCAAAAATACACACAGAGTGTCCTCTTACTTGTGAGTAGTAGGCTATTTGGAGTCAAATGTGAAGCAGTTCTGATTTGACACGTTTAGCTAGTGTTAAGAGAATATCTGTAGGATGGTGCTTCTCAGGCTTTACATCAAGAAAATGCTTAAAAGCTCTCAAGCCATCTTCACTAGAGGTTACCATGTACAGACTTTTAGTATCCATTTATATTGAGTTCACTGGTAGTGTTTCTCCTTTCCTGCATTCAGGGATTTGTAGAAAGTGTGTTTGTGTATGTGTAGTGTGTGAAAGTGTTTTTTTTTTATTATTATCATTTATGAAGGTGCTATTTGTTATTATAGAGCCTTTATGCAAAGTGTAACCTAATGTAACACACACAAAATGTTGTGGTTAAAATTTATGAATGCATTATGAATTATTTATGCAAGTTGATTTAACTGTTATATAAATTGTTACATTTATATTTTCTAATAAAATACTATGAATACATCACTCCTACTTTCCAATCACCACTATAAGTTAGTAGTGTGTAAACAACCATTAATTAGTATATTGTTGTGAGGTGTTTGAACTCGAGATGATGTTAGAGTATTCATTTAATTTACTTCTGTCATTGTGTCTTTCTATAGCTGGCCTGATTTATGCTATCAACTGGGGAGACACTGACCCAGAAAAAAATCACATGTCTAAAAACTTACAATCCCCAACTCACTCTCTCTTTTTGGTCCCCTCTCTCTCTCTCTCTGTCTCAGTACTCTACCACACCAAGTAGGACAACTGATCCATCCTGAATTTAGTTCTATTATATGACTTTAAAGACAGACAGATATAAAATCACGCTTCCTATAACTATATAGGCTAGGCCTGTCACGATAACAACATTTTCAGAATGATATTTTGTCCCAGATCTTGTAATTTTAAAGAGCCATTATAGAATTTTTTCTTGCTTCTGGGCTCCCCAAAGGAGCTGTAAAACAATGTGCCACAATAATAATATAGTAGCATAATAATACAATTACACCAGTTTGCAGTATTGTAATGTATTGTAAAGCTCATGTATGGGGTCATATTTGAGCTTGACCACATCTGTAGTGGCAGAGTAAAATAAGATGTCTTTAATCTCCTTCAGAATGCCATCTTTCACTTCATTATATAAGGTTGGAATGGCAGTTTGGGAGATATAGGTTTTCTTTGGCAGTTCATACTGCTTGTCAAATCTTTGCAGCATGTTTCTAAATGTTTTCTTTTCGACCGTATTTAACGGCAGCATCTCTGGCTATATAGCGAGTTAAGCCTGGTTTATACTTGACGCGTCGTGAGTGGCGCGACGGTCCGACGTCAACGTAATCGCCGGTGTTGTGTCGAATTCCGACTCCCCTCATTTATCCGCATAAAGACGCTACAGATTATATTGTCGATTTACGTTTCTATGCATAAATAAGAGCTAGACTTTAATTATCAATCACAGCAAATGACATTATCTATGTCCAAAGACACACTGGCTCCAAGGGTGTTAATTATTTTAAATTAAAAAAAAACACACTGGCTATACCGAAGTTCACATCTGACCATGACTTGTAGTTAGGACTAGATAAAACTAGAGTGCTCAGTGAACTAAGTTATAGTCACTGTAACTCCCTAATATCATCTGTAGAGTTGCCTGAGCACGTAGCATGGACCATACTTCATAGTATATCCAGGTTTCTGTTTGGAGTATGTCTTGCAGTGCTTTGTGGGTACAATCATTACTGTACAGGTGCTAATGAACCCAGTTATGTCCAGACCGGCTAAACTGGCTCATAGATTCCCAAGATGGCGCCGGTGTGTGGCGACGTCCGGTTACTCGGGATTGTTTTTATTTTATGCGTATTTTTACTTGTTCAAACGTATGCTGTGCCCATCTCGTACGATCGAGTAACTTTATTGAACATACGTAACCAGATGTTGGTGTGCTTTAATGAAGGGAAGCCGTCTCATGGTACGTTTTTACCACCACCTTTGTTTTTACCGGCGGCGTCGGATACCTGTTGCTCTTACTACGTTGGAAGACGAAAACAACGGCGAAGGAGACGGGGGAAAAGAGGAGGCAGACTACTCCGGTTGCGTGCTCAGGATAATTGCCTAAGTACGACGCAAAGTCCAAATCGCCGCAATTTTCCTGATGCTATGGATAAGAATTCTAGTTTATTTCTCCTTCGACGATCACTGGAGGAGAGGTATGTTTGGTTAAACTCTGTTGTCCCCAGGAAGCCACCCTGTACACGGTTTGGGAAGCCCGTGTTTAAGGTTGGTGGGATTAACCTACGAAATTTGCGGGAACTGCCTCGTCACTCCGCTTTGGACTTGAACCCTAATCTGGAGAGTAAAATTGCTCTGCTGAATATTAGATCTCTGACGAACAAATCATTTGTTATGAGAGACTATATTTCGTCTAATAAATTGGACTTCTTGTTTTTAGTAGAGACCTGGTTAAAATTGGGGGACACAATTGGTTTAAATGATTTATGCCCCCAGAACTATTTATACTTGAACTCCACAAGGCTGTCAGGACGTGGTGGGGGTTTGGCTATGATCTATAATGACCGTTTTAAATGTCTAGCCGCCCCTGTGGGTTCGTTTAATAGTTTTGAAGCTTTATCTTTTAGAATATTTGGTGAATACGAGATTTATTGTGCTGTGATTTATCGTCCCCCCAAATATAACAGTAGTTTTTTGTCGGAGCTAGTGGATTTTCTTTCTCTTGTTGTGAATAATGACAAAGTTTTGCTGCTTGGGGATTTTAATTTTCATATTGATAATGACTCTGATAGAGACGCTGTGGAGTTTTTAAATGTGTTGCTTTCTTTTAATTTTATTCAACATGTGGTTGATGCAACAAGATCTTGGAGAAGGTTGTTGCAAATCAGCTCTTGGCTAGACTGGACCAGAGCTGTATTTTTGATAAGTTTCAATCAGGATTTAGAAGAAATTTTTGATTTGGATTTTGAGTGATATACAGATGAATGCAGATGCAGGTGAAGTCTCTATTTTGGTGCTACTGGATATTACTGCTGCTTTTGATACGGTTGACCACAACATTTTAATAGATAGGTTACAAAATTGGGCAGGATTATCAGGGGTGGTCTTGGATTGGTTCAAGTCATATCTGTCAAACAGGAAATTTGTGGTATCAATTGGTGATAGTCAATAATCTTATTCTGACATAAATTGTGGAGTCCCTCAAGGTTCTATTCTTGGTCCTATTCTTTTTTCAATATATATGCTTCCTCTGGGGAAAATTATTGAGCGTTTTAATATTCCCTATCATTTTTATGCAGATGATACGCAACTTTATTTCTCAGTAAAGAGAAATGATTTTACAAAGCTTCAGAATTTACTGGAGTGTGTCCAGTCTATAAAAGATTGGATGACCTGTAATTTTTTATGCCTAAATGAGAATAAAACTGAGGTTTTGATTCTAGGTCCCCAAATTGTGGCTAGTAACCTGAAGAAGGAATTGGGTTGGTTGCATACAAAGATTAATACACAGCCGAGAAATCTAGGAGTTATTTTTGACTCTGATGCTACTTTCTCTACATGTGAGGAAGTTGTTACAGGTTTGTTATTTACAGTTGAGAAATATAGTTAAGCTCAGAAATCTTCTGTCATTTCAGGATACAGAGAAAATTATTCATGCCTTTGTTTCATCGCGATTGGATTACTGTAATGCGTTGTTCACTTGTCTCAGTTGTGAAATTCTTGCTCAGCTCCAGCGGTTCCAGAATGCAGCAGCACGAGTGCTTACTGGATCTAAGAAGCGTGATCATATCACTCCAGTTCTGGCCACTTTGCACTGGCTGCCTGTAGCTTATAGAATTCGGTTTAAAATATTGGTTTTAACTTATCAAGCGCTTTGTGGAGAGGGTCCAGAGGGTCTGATCTTTTAACAGCTTACTCAAATGGAAGGGTATTGCGTTCTTCTAATCAAGGGCTGTTTGTAGTCCCTAGGACTAAATTGAAACGAAAGGGAGATTGCGCCTTTTCTGTATGCGCTCCAAAGCTTTGGAATAACCTTCCACTGGATATTCGGCTATCTGGTTCTAAAGAGCTTTTTAAACAAAGGCTTAAAACACATTTGTTCTCTTTAGCCTTTGCAGATGGGCACAGCTAGGTGTGCGTAGGAAGCGTAGGTGTGCTGTTTTAATTGTGTTTATTTGATTTTGGTTTGTTGTGATTTTTGTGTAACATTTATTTCTCATGTTTTATGTGCAGCACTTTGTAGTCTCACTTGGAAAAGTGCTATACAAAAAAATATTTACTTACTTACTTACTTACAGTTACTCCAGAAGCATAGTGCTCTAAATCAGCGTTTCTCAACCTTTTTTCAGTTGTGGCACCCTTTATATGCATGCAAAAATTTAAGGCACCCCAGTTTACAATGCGCTGAAAACATAGGCTTTTGGGGGGGGGTGGCGAACGTAAAATGGACACAAATTAAGTATTATATCGCGATCTATCGATCGCGGGTGGTTGGCGCCAGAGCGAACTAGTAATTCATTGAATCATAGATGTGGATCAGAGGTACATAAACTAGTATTTTTTTTTGGCGTGAGATATCGGAAGTGTGGCGTGAGAGCGTGTGAAAACGGTCAAATGCGTGTGTCTCACGCTCAATGCGTGAGAGTTGGCAACCCTGAAAACATACTCTCTGCAACCATCTCCAGGCCAACATAACACAAAAAAAGTGATTCTTAAGACAGAGAGCACATAAATGTGACTTACAGTCAGTGGGAAACCTGCGTAATCACGTGCTGACCTTGGTAAGGGTCATATGCAGGCACGTTTTGAGTGCGAGACTCACGCATTTTAGCGATTTCACACGCTGTCACGCCACACATGGAATTTCTTACGCTTGAATATTATTATTATTAATTTATTTTTTAAATAATATAATCGCCGCACACCGCAGCATATTCAGCCAATCCATCGGTTGTATATTATAACAGGTTGAACCAATCAGAATATAGATCGCGCTGTTGCTTGGTAGACTTTAGCCAGCCCGCTCCCCAACCACACACACACACACACACACACACACACACACACACAGCTGCTACACTAACCATCGCGACAGATTCCAATCCCCCCTGCCCAGGGCCGGAGTGGGCCACTTTTTCAGCCCGGGAAATTCATGTCAAAATCCGGCCCAAAATTTTTTTTCCCTCCTAATCGGCCCAAACTAGAGATTGACTTGAGCCGGCCCATTGGGAATCCTCCCGAATCTCCCGATTAGCCACTCCGGCTCTGCCCCCGCCTGAAAAACAGCTCACGCCCACCAAACTTGAGATCTGGTCATATGGAATAAATTTTTATGATTTTTAAAGCGTATAATAACTTCAATTTTTAAAACTATAGTTTTTTATTTCACATCAGAATATTTTGACGGCACCCCCGATGAAGACAGACGGCACCCCAGGGTGCCAATCAACACTGGAGTCTTCTCTTAGAGCAGCAGCTCTAAACACATCCCAGTTCATACTTGCAAAGCAGTCCTGAAGCACCAGATCAGTCTCTTCATTCCATGCTTTAATGGTTTTACTTACTGGGAAGGCTTGTCATTAGGCTTGGTAGAGGAAAACGGATGTGGTCGGACTATACGAAGTGCGGCTTTTCTTTCTTCTTCTTCTTCTTATTATTATTATTATTTTGCCCATTTTTTGACCTAAACATATTGTGCAGCCTAGACCGTAAGGCCTTGAAACACCAAACTTGGCACAACAGGTCGTGAGTTCAACGGGACCACATACACCTAAAAGGGCTCACATTGGCCTGATGGTGGCGCTATTGCACAACATGTTACTTTTTGGCCCATATCTCCCACACCGTAAGTCATAGAAACAAAATTCCACTTTTGATGGATTCCTTGGCTAAATTCAATAGGACTTATAATATACAACCATTAAGCTCCGCCTACCTAAATTTTTTGCTCATTTGCATAATATGCTAAACCTACTTTTTTATACTAGTCCCTGGTTTTTCATCGGATCACCACAATCTTAGAGTCTCTCAAAGTTGCTCAAAAACATTTTGAGATTTGCATACAGAAACCATTAGTCACATCAAGCCAAAACTTTACAGGCATCATCAGGGGCCCAAATTATATCAAGACACCCAATGATGGCATCGTCACTCAAAAACCATGGCCGCCATGAGCCAATTAATTTTATTTTGAATGAATTGGTCATTTGACAGACTTACCATTTGCCAATCAACATTAAACATCACCACTGTGCATATTTCAGGACTGTGTCATGCTGTGCAGTTTTGAAACATTTTTCTGAAAATCATGCATAACTCCTCCAAATTTTCACTTAAGAACATGCAACTTAATTCATTTTATTCCTTGCAGTACACCTGACAACTTTGCAATTACAAGTCCTATTAAAAAATGCATAGTTTTGTCGCATTTATCAATGGTTTGAAAATAGCTCTTTACGAACTAGTCCTAGGAATTTGATCCAATTATGGCAAAATTGGTATGAGCATAATCAGTACACTCTGTAGGTAAAACTGATTTAAAAGTTTTTGGCTTTTTATTTTTCTGATTGGTCCATTTTCCCATTATATCATTGTGGCCATGCCATATATGACCAATATTGCTATAACTCATAAACCGTATATGCAATCAACTCCCAATTTGAGAGCCTTTTATATCCTGAGGTCCTTCTAAGGTATGCCAAGTTTGGTTCAAATTGGCCTCTCGGGGGCGCTACAGTACCCAAAAACCTAAGAAAACATAAAATCTCCTGCTGCAATCTTGTTATGCAGAATACAGACAAGTAATTGGTCTTGTATGATTCAGATCAATGAGTTCTATAACATTGCAATTACATCTCATAACAAAAAGTGCACTACCTGAACAGAAATGAACCTTTTCATTCACTAAAATGTCCTATTTCATTTCTGAGATTAATAAGATATCAGTATGGTAGTACTGGGGCTCCATCTAGTGGCCAAATTCTGGAACTGACTGAAAACTATTGCTCACATGAAACACCACACACACACACACACACACACACACACACACACACAGCTGATCTCAGCATGTGATTTAGTTCTGTGATTAAATTATTTTGCCAATACAATTTATTTTGAACCTTTTGTGCCTTTAGTGCCTCAACTGAATATATATACATATTTTTTTACATAAAGTGCACTGCCTGACCAGAAATGAACCTCAAGGGTCTAATTAATTTAATTGTTTGGGCACATATCCTAGGTTAAGGGAACAGTTAATCATATTAAGTAAGGGCCCTGCAATAGCTGGGAGTAGGTCTTTGAATAGACAGGTTGGAACTGGGTCGAATATACATGATGTAGGCTTAGACGAATGAATTAGTGTTGTGAGCTCTTTTTGCGATATAGGATCGAAGCCATTTAGCTCAGTAATATTATCAGATGCGTAGTTACTAATACCTATACTACTGGGGTTGGATTGGAGGTTAGGCTGTGGTGTATTATGACTCTGTAGTCGGATAATATCTATTTTATTATTTAAAAAGTTTAAAAATTCATCACTAGTGTGTGTAAGTGCCGTATTAGAATTAGTGTCATTGATATTTCTTGTTAGTTTTGATACAGTCGCGAAGAGAAATCAAGGGTTATTTTTGTTGTTTTCTATTAGTGTCGAATAATATGAGGCTCTAGCTTTTATTAGGGCATGTTAATATTTGACTACGGCGTCTTTCCATGCGATTCTAAACACTTCTAGTGAGGTGGATCTCAATTTGCGCTCCGCTGCTCGAGCTGCCTGTTTTAGAAGACGAGTGTGGTCGTCATACCATGGTGCAAGCTTTTTCTCCCTAATTAATTTTGTTTTAACTGGAGCTACACTGTCTAAGGTATTGCTGAGTGTGGAATAAAACTGTTGTGTTGCCTGTTCTAATTCATTGGGCTGCAGTGGCATAGTGCTCGGTAGCTCTGGTAGTATGTTTATAAATGTTGCTGCGGTGTCGGATGTGATGGTGCGTGTGGTTTTTATATGGCGCATCTGATGTAAATTGTATAAAGCTATTTCATATATCAGTAGGGAATGATCTGAAATGGTGTCATTTTGGGGGATAATTGCCAAATGTTTTATGTTTAACCCGTAAGTATTAAGTCTAAGGTGTTTACAGCGGTGAGTAGGTCCTGTCAAATTTTGGGCTATACCTAGAATACCTAGAGTCTAGAATGGAATCGAATGCGGTTTTCAGTAGGTCTGATTAATTTTCATAATGAATGTTGAAATCACCCACAATTACAAATCTTTCAATTGTTAGGACTAATTCTGAAAGAAACTCAGCAAATTCGTAAGCGAATAAGCGAGCGCATGGTGGCCGGGCCTTTGTCCATGGGGCCCGGCCGGGCTCAGCCCGAACTGGTGACGTGGGCTCAACCTCCTGTGGGTTCACCACCCACAGAGGCTATCGTAGGGGGCCAGTGCAGTGTGGATTAGGTGGCAGCCGAAGGCGGGGACCTCGGCGGCCTGATCCTTGGACAGGGCAGCTAGCTGTTGGGACATGGAATGTCACCACACTAGGGGGAAAGGAGCCCGAGCTTGTGCGGGAGGCTGAGCGGTACCATCTAGAGATAGTTGGGCTCACCGCTACGCACAGCATGAGCTCTGGAACCCAGCTCCTTGAGAGGGGCTGGACTCTTCATTTCTCTGGAGTTGCTCATGGTGAACGGCGGAGGGCTGGGGTGGGCGTTCTCATAGCTCCCCAGCTTAGTCGTTATGTGTTGGAGTTTACCCCGGTGAACGAGAGGGTTGCCTGTCTTCGCCTTCGGGTTTGGAGCAGGGCTCTGGCCGTTGTTTGTGCCTATGGACCAAATAGCAGCACAGAGTATTCAGCCTTCTTGGAGTCCCTGGGAGGGGTACTAAGAAGTGCTCCAATGGGGGACTCCATTGTTCTACTGGGGGACTTCAACGCTCACGTGGGCAATGACAGTGACACCAGGAGGGGCGTGACTGGGAGGAACGGCCTCCCTGATCTGAACCAGAGTGGTGTTTTGTTATTGGACTTCTGTGCTAGTCATGGTTTGTTCATAACGAACACCATGTCGAACATAGGGATGTCCACAAGTGCACCTGGCACCAGGACACCTTAGGTCGGAGGTCGATGATCGACTTTGTTGTCGTTTCAGCTGATCTCCGGCCCTATGTTTTGGACACTCGGGTAAAGAGAGGGGCTGAGCTGTCAACTGATCACTACCTGGTGGTAAGTTGGATCCGCTGGCAGAGGAAGGGGCTGGACAGACCTGGAAGACCCAAACGTATGGTGAGGGTCTGCTGGGAACTTCTGGCTGAGCACTCTGTCAGGGAGGTCTACAACTGCCACCTCTGGGAAAGCTTTTCCCAGCTTTTGAGGGAGTCGGGGGACATGGAGTCTGAGTGTACCATGTTCTCCAACTCTATCGTTGAAGCTGCTGTACTGAGTTGTGGCCGCAAGATCACTGGTGCCTGTCGCGGCGGCAATCCCCGTACCAGATGGTGGACACTGGAAGTACGGGATGCCGTCAAGCTGAAGAAGGAGTCCTATCGGGCCATGTTGACCACTGGGACTCCCAAGGCAGCTGATGGGTATCGGCAGGCCAGGCGTGCGGCGGCTCAGGCAATGGCAGAAGCAAAAACTCGGAGCTGGGAAGAGTTTGGTGAGGCCATGGAGGAGGACTATCGGTCGGCCTCAAAGAAATTCTGGCAAACCGTCCGGCACCTCAGAAGGGATAAGCAGTACTCTGTCAACACTGTTTACAGTGCGGGTGGGGAGCTGTTGACCTCGACTGAGGATATTGTCGCACGGTGGAAGGAATACTTTGAGGATCTCCTAAATCCCTCTGTCATGTCTTCCATGGAGGAAGCGGAGACTGACGACTCAGTGGTGGACCCGTCCATTACCCAAGCCGAAGTCACTGAGGTGGTTCGCAAACTCCCCAGCGGCAAGGCAGCGGGAGTGGATGAGATTCGTCCTGAGTATCATAAGTAGGGATGTTCCGATCCGATACCGATATTTATTTGCACTTCCGATCCGATACCAATATCGGCCGATACCGATACCAGCCTATCCGAGCATGTATTAAAGTTTAAAGTTATTTAGCCAACTTACTTTGTTGTCAAACTCCTGTTGAAAAGCGTTTTATTCTTGATAACAAGTAGCCAGCTGAATTAGGTGTGTTTGAATAATACACAGTGGTTGGTGAAACTGACCTGTTTATTTAGCAATTAATAAACTCAAAATAGACAAAATATTAAATAACAAACAGAAATAGCATCAGCAAACCAAGAATTAAAAAGCCACAAGTGCAAATATTGTAGCAAAACACACAACCTGAGTGGAAAATAGTCTATTAACTAATGGTCTATTAACATTAACATCCATCAGTGCTCTTGAACAAGTGTAAACCAAAACTTAAAAAAAATCCGTGCACATATCATAAACTAATTAAAAGCAAAATGCCTTCTACTCCACACTTTGCTGCTCCATCCCCATCTATACACTCCCTTCAATTCAAACGTTTCTGCCAGTGTTAGTTGTGCAGAGGTGGGTAGGAACGCGTTACACTTACTCCGTTACATTTACTCAAGTAGCTTTTTGGACACAAATTAAGTTAAGTAAAATGGACACAAATTAAGTATTATATCGTGATCGATCCTCAGTGGTTGGCGCCAGAGCGAACTAGTAACTCATTGAATCATAGATATGGATCAGAGGTAAAAGTAAGTAAGCAAAATTTTATTTATAGAGCACCTCTCAAGATAAAAATCACAAGGTGCTTTACAGGATAAAAGAGAAAAAACAATAGTAAAACAATATCTATATGTATATAAAAAATATAAGAAAAAACTAAACAAATGCAAGCCTAAAAAGATACGTTTTTAACCTTTTTTTTAAAGACATCACCGAATCTGCAGTTCTTATAGGCAAAGGAATAGAGTTCCAGAGACGGGGAGATGCTGTTGCAAACGCTCTATCACCTCTAGTTTTCAATCTTGTGCATGGTATGGCCAGTAAAAATTTATCACCTGATCTCATAGACCTAGGGGGAGTATACTCATGCAATAGTTCACTGATGTAACTTGGGGCTTGACCATGTAAACTTTTGTATGTCAGGACCAGAATCTTGTATTGTATTCTTAATTTAATGGGGAGCCAGTGCAGTTGTGCGAGTAAAGGTATTTTGATGATTTAGTTAGAAGCCTTGCAGCAGCATTCTGAACAACCTGGAGACGCTCTAGGGAGTTATTACTAATACCTGTATATAAAGAATTACAATAATCCAACTGAGAGGAGATGAAAGCATGGATAGCAATTTCAAGCTCAGAACGTGATACAATGGGACTTAGTTTAGCCAGGTTCCGTAATTGATAAAAACAAGAGTGAACCAGAGATTTGATGTGAGTATCTAAGGAGAGTGCCGAATCAAAAATTACTCCAAGGTTCCTAATAGCAGGATTAGCCAATTTGCCAAGGGGACCAAGAGCTTCCATTATCTTGGGTATAAATCTGTCGGGGGCACAGATCAGGACTTCAGACTTTTCCTCATTTAGCTGTAGAAAATTATCTGCCATCCAACTTTTGATAGAAGCTAAACAACTAATCAGCAACTGTATCTTAGAGAAATCTTCTGGCTTAAAAGAAATATACAGCTGAATATCATCGGCATAACATTGATACGAAATGCCATCAAAAGAGCTCAGGATATGCTGCAAAGGAAGCAAATATAACAAAAATAACAAAGGCCCTAGGACAGAACCCTGAGGCACACCACAAACAAGGGAGGCTGGGGCAGACCTAAACCTAGAGGAGGCCACACAAAAGGAACGTCCAGATAAATATGAAGTGAACCACTCCAAAGCAGAACCAGATAAACCTACCCAATGTCTCAATCTATCAAGTAGTATTTGATGGTCAACGGTATCAAAAGCAGAGGTGAGATCTAACAACACCAGAACAGAACATTATCCTGCATCACTATGTGACGAGATGTCACTGGAGACTCTAACAAGTGCTGTTTCTGTAGAATGGGATCTACGAAACCCGGACTGATACTTGTCAATGATGTTGTGTCTGTCCATAAATGATATCAGCTGCTTAGATACAACCTTTTCCAGGATTTTGGATAGAAAGGGCAATTTTGAGATAGGTCTATAGCTATTAAAAATAGATGGGTCGAGCTTGGGTTTCTTTAAAAGCGGGTAAATGACAGTATCCTTACAATAGGCGGGTACTTGACCAGAAATCAATGATGTATTAATTAATAACAACACACAAGGGCTAATATGTTGAAATACATTTTTGAACAAAGTGGTAGGAAGAATGTCCAGAGAGCAAGAAGAAGTATTCATTGAATCCACTAGTTTTTCTAGTTCTCTTAAAGAAATTGGAGAAAAACTATCCATAACAGGCCGAGTTGGAGCAGGTACAGTCCGAGAGGAATCTGATGGAGTAATATTAGATCTTATGTTACTGATCTTATCTACCAGGAATGAAAGAAAATTATTACAGTCCTCATTTGAAGAGATTGGAACATCGGGTGGAGCAGAAGTAAGAATATTGGTAATTGTGTTAAACAACACTTTAGGGTTCCCTCTAATCTTTACGACCAGGTTTGAGAAGTAAACCGCCCTTGCATCTTTAACTGCATTATTAAACGAAACTAAAAGATCCTTTAAATGAAACAAATGAACGTGTAAACGAGTTTTCTTCCAAAGGCGCTCAACTTTGCGACAGTCACGCTTTAAACAGCGGATACTGTCAATAATCCAGGGTGAAGGTTTAGAGGCAGGAGCTAATCTGGTTTTAAAATGGAATGACAATGTTCATTAAAGAGATGTGTTAACTTATTAACATCATTACTGGGAGCCAAAGTTAAAATAAACCTATCAGAAAACTTTCCTGCAGTAGAAGAATTTAAAAGGCGCGAGGTAACTACCTGGCGAACAGAGGATCCAGTGACACAATAAGACAAATTAAAAAGAATACAGTGATGATCAGAAATAAAAATGTCTTTGGAATAAATAAAATCCACATTTACACCCAGGGTAAACACAAGGTCCAGAGTATGTCCTTTAGCATGTGTGGGGCCAGACACATGCTGGGTAAAATTAAAAGACTCCATAACGCTAATGAAACCCCTGGCAAAGAGGTCAGATTCATCATCAATGTGGATGTTGAAATCACCAACTAATAACAGCCTGGACAACTTTATAGTAGATGATAAAAAGTCACTAAATTCCTTTAAAAACGTATTATTGCGGGCGGGAGGACGATACACCACAGCACAGTATAAAGGATCCCTGTTTCCAATTTTAATCATCTGCAGTTCAAACGACGAAAAATGACCGACCCTTGTTGAGGGACAAGAGAGGCTGTTCCGAAACACTGCAGCAAGACCTCCTCCCCGACCAGACAACCGAGGGTGACTGATGAAGGAATATCCACCAGGACACAGCTCAATGAGGGAAGAAAAGTCAGAGTCACGCTGCCACGTTTCAGTCAGAAATAAAAGATCAAGGTTTTTGGAAAGTATAAAATCATTTAACACGAATCATTTATTAGTCACAGATCGGTCATTAAATAGTGCCATGTTTAGTGGGAGGGAAGTCCGATTTCCAGTTGTATCAGACTGATCTAAGACTTTATGAAGTTTCAGCAGAGACAGGGGACCAACTGAACGTCGAATTTTAACGGAATGGCGACTTGAGCTCCAAATACTGGGAATGAATCCATGTCCAGCAGTATGATAATTCATAGCTGGGTTGGGGCGAGAGCTTCGATGAATATACCGAGGACGACGAACTATTTCCAGCTGCGAGCAGTGTTGAAATACATCAAGAGGAAGACGGTATGTCCTGTCCTTAAACTGCAAAAGTGCACTGGCAGTATATGTAATTGCCATAGTGGATTGTAGGAGCGTTCCAGAGTTACTGACAACCCAATAAACAACTCCGATCAGAGCCAGGACACCCAGAGCAGCTACAGATGCTAATCGCTGGCTTATAAAACTCATACTGACCAATACAACGCCAAGTTTTTTACATCACGTTAGCTTACTAATCACCACCACCGTAATGTCATGTTATACCTACTCATCAAAACATAAGAAGAACATACACTGCAACAAACGAGAGAGATGAGGCTTACTCGTGTGAAGCAGGTTAGTGTCGGGCGGGGGGTGAAGAGGGAAAGCTCGTGTTAGGGCAGGTGTACTGGGAAGCTGTATGAGTAACAGCACAGCGAATAACACCCACAGCACTGAGAGAATTACAGCAGTTCAGAAAGTAGTAATCCAGGGTAGCAATAGACAGCCGAGATCCACAAAGAAACGATCCAAAGTGCTCCGTTAATCCACAGAAAGCCGGATAGACATGCAATTATAAAACAAAACAATGCTATCTCATGTAAGATTTACAGAGACTACAAACTATAAATCTTATAAATTAAAAGTCAGAGCAAAACGCTAACCGGAGCAAAGCGGCAGCCAACGCACACAGCGTACTTGCAACCCGGAAGTGTGTAACTCACTCAGGTAAATAAACTAGATTTTTTCCGGCGTGAGAAATCTGATGTGTGGCGTGTAAGCGTGTGAAGACAGTCAAATGCGTGTGTCTCACGCTCAATGCGTGAGAGTTTGCAACCTTGGCATTGCCAATTGTGTGCAAACGTGTGGACATTTCAGCCTACAAGAACTCAACATCAAATATGAGGAAACACAATGCGATAAGTTTGCTGTATGTATAATTTTGTGTAATGCTATATCTCTGAGGCATAACGTTTGTATGATGTAATTATTAAATGTAACGCAGTGCAATACTAAAAACCAGTTCTCACACTGATTGTACACACTAGCAATATATGATGATTAAGTCTGCTACAAATTGTTTCAGTTAGTGTCAAGTTGTAGCTACATGTATTGGCTGACAGTCTCATCAGTTAGTGCCTTTGTGGAACACAAAGTTACACAGGTCTAATAATTAGGAACAAACAAAAATACATATTTGTTATAATAAATAATTTATATATATAATATTTATTTATAATAAATAATTTTTGTTATCATTGAATTACAGGAAACTATGACTTTTAATTTCCTATGATGTAATTTACTGACACGAGACAGTACTCATGCATTTACTCACTACTTGAGTAGCTTTTAATCAAAGCACTTTTTTACTTTCTCAAGTAAATTTTTGGGATGCATACTTTTACTTTTACTTGAGTAACATTTGGTTCAAGTAACTGTACTTTTACTTGAGTAAAATTGTTGAATACTCTACCTAGGGCTGTCGCGATAACCGCAGTATAGCAATACCGCGCTATTGACGAGAAAATCGCAACGTACGGGAATTAACCGCAACAACCGCAATATTGGTGTTTTTTCCCATGCGAGGGGAAAGTGCCTGTGCAAGAGTTAAAGTCATTTTCCCATCAACCCCCTGTTATCATCCGGTGCAGCTGATCAACAATCCGTCTCCTTTTTTCAAAGATGGAAACTACGGCAGATGCTCTGGTCAAAAAACAAAACGCGACTTCGCCGGTTTGGGAGCATTTCGGGTTCAAGCCAAATCCACGCAGATCCACTCGCCTGGTGGCGCGTCAATGAGGCTAGATTTCCTCTGCTCTCCAAACTCGCCCGCAAGTACATGTGCATTTGTGCAACAAGCACACCATCAAAGCGAGTTTTTAGTACTGCCGGGTAGGGATGCATAAATACCATTTTTTTCCAACCGAGTACGAGTACGTGTATTTTTGTACTTGCCGATACCGATACTTACATAGAATTAAGCAGTCAGGAGCATTATGTAATAGTTATTAATGTAAAATAGTGCAATGAAATCAATACAAAACCAACATAAAACTGCATGGCCTATAATTTATAATTTATTTGAACATTTTTTACCTACACAAACACCATGTCAACAAAAAACAACATTTTCAGTATTTTTACTTACAGTATTTTACTAAAAGCTAATCTTTTTTTACAACTGTAAGTGGCAGGTTCTTCTTCAGGAAAAGAAGCATCTCTGCATGTTTAGCTGTGAGCCTGTTTCTGCTTTCAGTGACAATGTGTGCCACGGAGCTAAATAATCGCTCACTTTCCGTTTCTGCTCAATGAGGGACTGTAGCATATAGAATGTGCTGTTCCACCGTGTTTTTACATCTTGTTGGAGACGTTTCATTGGCTGGTTGAGCTGCAACTGAATGTCTTCTAAGCGGTAATACGCCAAAGTCGAATGCTTGAAATGCCCAACAACTCTGCGCCCGACTGCCACCGCATCAGCGACACTGCGCTGTGCAAGCAGACCCTCGTTTACCGCCAGCTGGAGTGTGTGTGCAATGCACGAAAGGCTAGGCAGTCCAGCATCATCCATTGCCTTTATCATGTTTCTGGCATTGTCACGCACCACGACATGGACAGAACTTTTAGGAATGGCCCAAGTCTTGAGCATTTCCTCAAATGTGCTTGCTATTGCCTGGCCCGTATGTGACCCACGGAATTGCTTTGCGTGCAGTACAACTCTCTGAAGAATGAAACTATCGTCTATCCACTGTGCAGTTAAGCTAATGAGAGACATTGGACAGACGCTGCTGCTCCAAATGTCCGTAGTAAAGCTGAAGGCTGTAATATCATGCAACAAGCTCTTGATATGCGTTTGCACCTTTTCGTGCATCTTCGGTAAAATGGTCTCCGTTATATGATAACGGCTGGGAATTTCATACTTGGGCTCTAACACATCAAGAAGGTGCCGAAATCCCTGATTCTCAATGACCGAAAATGGTTGATCATCAAGAACAATAAACTGGCTAAGAGCTTCTGTTATCTTCACAGATCTAGGGTGGTGTGTAGACATTTTCTCTCGTCTACTTAGCGTTTGCTGCAGTGTTGGTTGATGCAGTGGTTTGATAGCAGTGAACTCGTCGTGCTGAGTTTTGTGTTTCATTTTAAGATGTTTTATCAGGTTACTCGTGTTGTAGGAAGACGCAGAAGTACCTCCTCTTGATATTTTAATAGAACACAGTTTGCAGTCTGCTTTGCTTGGGTTGTCATCACTAATTGTGAAGTACTTCCAGATCGCCGACATGTTGAATTGTCTGCTCATTAGCATAACGTGGTTTACGTCCACTAGAAAAAAGGTATCGGATGTTGGTATCGGAGCCTCGTTTGCGAGTACGAGTACGGGTAAATGGACATGGTATCGGGCAAATACCCGATACCAGTATCGGTACTCATGCATCTCTACTGCCGGGAATATTGTGAGCCCTTTCCGCTCCTCACTGAAACCACATAAGGTGAATATGTTGGTTTTCTTATCGCGCAACAGGGACGTGACAACTCAGGTTTAAGCTGAGACGTTATTCTTCTGGTTAAGGAAAGATTTTGTTTTATTGATTTATTTATTAAATTCTCTTTTTGTCTTTAAAATCTCGTTTAAAATATTTACCCTACACTTTTAAGAAAGTGAAAGAGCATGGGTTCTTACTGCATCTCATTTGACTTCTGTGTTCTCTATTTGACAATAAACACATTTAACTGCTCTTAAAACTGTGTCTTCTTTGCAATTTAAAAACAATAAGAACCCCTTTACAATAAAAACAATAAAACAATTATATAGCTCTAAACTTAAGATTTTAGACGACAAATGATGCATATCGCGTCATACCCAGTGATGCCGGTAACGCGTTACTTAGTAACGCGTTACTGTAGTCGGACTACTTTTTTCAGTAACGAGTAGTCTAACGCAACTACTATTTAAAAACTAGTAGTCAGATTAAAGTTACTTATCTAAAGCATCGTGCGTTACTATTTCTGCATTTCGGGGGAACGTAGGTTATATTTATTCATTCTTATTTTTTGGCTACACGTTTCTTACGCGGTTACGTCATCTCTGCTCTGCGGCGCCAAAGTCAGACGTAAGGAGAGGTTCGCCTTTAGCAGCTGGAAATACAGGCATTATTTTGATTTTATTTCGGCTAAGGAAGACAATATTAAGGTCCGTTGTACACTCTGTCCTGGCGACAGAGTGCTGCCTACTTTCAAAAACACAACGTCAAACCTGAAATAAAAAACCGGGGCTTGGCGGCGAACGTAAATTGTTACTGGGCGGGGTGTAAAATGGACTAAATTCAGTATTATATCGCGATCGATCGATCGCCGGTGGTTGGCGCCAGATCGAACTAGTAACTCATTGAATCATAGATGTGGATCAGAGTTAAATAAACTAGATTTTTTTTCGGCGTGAGATATCGGAAGTGTGGCGTGTAAGCGTGTGAAGACAGTCAAATGCGTGTGTCTCAATGCGTGAGAGTTGGCAACCCTGTAAGTGGGCGGAGTTGAACAGAGACTGTCTTATTTATTTATTTAAAAAACATGTAAGCCTATTTCAAGAAAAAGTTTACAAATGCCAGTGTCATTTTTGATGTTCCGGTTAAAATACATGTCAATAAAGTGAGTATTGGCAGAACTGGTAGTCATTTTCATGTTATAGGGGCGGGGGATCAGCCTCTGCTGAAAGTAACTAAAAGTAATCTAACTTAGTTACTTTTAAAAGCAAGTAGTCAGTAACTTAACTGAATTACTTTTTAAAGAAGTAGTCAGTAGTCAGTAGTCGGATTACTGTTTCAAAGTAACTATGGCAACACTGGTCATACCGCATATCGCGGTGTTGAGCCACCATAAATAACCGCAGGGGAAATTCTTTCACCGCGACAGCCCTAACTCTACCCACCTCTGTAGTTGTGTAGGACCTTTCTTTTTGTCTTCGGTTTTATTTAGAAACTCGTCATGTGTTGTTTATGGTGGTATTTCGCTAAATGCTTGTTTAGATTGGTAGTATTAAAAGTTCTTACAGCTTTACCACCACGCTTGACTTTACTGTGGCATATGTTGCACTCTACCTCTTCATCTTTGTCATCCTTTAAGGTAAAATAATCCCACACAACTGACATTTTTACCGAAAACTTCAAATTTACACGGCGGTCCTAATGGTTAGGAGATGCCGCGGAGCTAAATTGGGGAGACGCTATGCTCGTGTGCTGAAGGTGTGCTGGAAAATGCGGACCGGATTTTACTCTCACTGGCAAAACCACAGCAAAAACTGGAATGGATTATCCAAATGGGTGCGCTGGAAAACCCGGATCGGACTTAAAAAAAAAAAAAACTGGATCGGGAGTCTGGATCGGCATTTTCTCGTGCCTGCCGATCCGATACCGATATGTATTTTTTGCTAATATCGGCGGCCGATCCGATCTAAATATCGGATCGGGACAACCCTAATCTTAAGTCTCTGGAAGTGGTGGGGTTGTCTTGGTTGACACGCCTCTGCAACATCGCATGGCAATCTGGGACAGTTCCTCTGGAGTGGCAGACTGGGGTGGTGGTTCCGCTTTTTTAAAAAGTGGACCGGAGAGTGTGCCTCAATTATCGGGGTATCACACTTCTTAGCCTTCCTGGTAAGGTCTACTCTAGGGTACTGGAAAGGAGAGTTCGGCTGATAGTCGAACCTCGGATCCAAGAGGAACAATGTGGTTTTCACATTCCTCGTGGTATTCGTGGGGGGTGCTCCAGGAGTATGGAATCGGGGGTCCTCTACTAAGGGCTGTCCGGTCTCTGTATGATCGGAGCAGGAGTTTGGTTCGCATGGCCGGCAGTAAGTCGGACCTGTTTCCGGTGCATGTTGGACTCTGTCAGGGCTGCTCCTTGTCACCGGTCCTGTTCATAATTTTTATGGACAGGATCTCAAGGCGCAGCCAAGGGTCGGAGGGAGTCCTGTTTGGAGGCCACATGATTTCATCTCTGCTATTTGCAGATGATGTTGTTCTGTTGGCAGCTTCAGGCCAGGACCTTCAGCGTGCATTGGGGCGGTTTGCAGCCGAGTGTGAAGCAGCTGGGATGAGAATCAGCACCTCTAAATCCGTGGCCATGGTTCTCGACCTGAAAAGGGTAGTTTGCTCCCTTCAGGTGGGTGGAGAAGTCTTGCCTCAAGTGGAGGAGTTTAAATATCTCGGGATCTTGTTCATGAGTGAGGGAAGAATGGAGCGTGAGATCGACAGATGGATTGGTGCAGCTTCCGCAGTAATGCGGTCGCTGTACCGGTCCGTTGTGGTGAAGAAGGAGCTGAGCCAAAAGGCGAAGCTCTTGATTTACCGGTTGATTTACGTTCCTACTCTCACCTATGGTCATGAGCTTTGGGTAATGACCGAAAGAACGAGATCGCGGATACAAGCGGCCGAAATGAGTTTACTCCGCAGAGTGGCTGGGCGCACCCATGGAGATAGGGTGAGAAGCGCGGTCACTCGGGAGGAGCTCGGTGTAGAACCGCTGCTCCTCCACATTGAGAGGAGTCAGTTGAGGTGGCTTGGGCACCGGTTTCGGATGCCCCCTGGACGCCTTCCTAGGGAGGTGTTCCAGGCATGTCCCCCGGGGCCCCGAGGAAGACCCAGGACACATTGGCGAGACTATGTCTCTCGACTGGCCTGGGAACGTCTCGGTGTTCCACCCGTGGAGCTGGCTGAGGTGTCTGGGGAGAGGGAGGTTTGGGTTTCCCTGCTTAGACTGCTACCTCCGCAACCCAGCTCCGGATAAGCGGTAGATGGATGGATGGATGGATGGATGGATGGATGGATGGATGGACTCAGCAAATTCCTTAAGAAATTCTGAGTAAGGACCCAGTGGTCGATAGATGGTCACTAGTTTAAGCTTTGTTTTATTGCCTATGAGATTATTGCCTATTTCACCTATCAAAGCTTCGAATGAGTTAATAGAGGTGATTTGGTTTTACAGTAAAACCTATATCTGTGTCATATATTGTGGCTACTCCACCTCCACGCCCTGTGATACGGGGCTGATGAACATAACTGTATCCAGGAGGAGCTGCTTCATTAAAACTTACATATTCGTCTACTCTAGCCCATGTATCTATTAAACAGAGTGCATTTAGTCTGTTATCTGAGATTATTTTGTTTACTATCACAGCTTTTGATGCAAGTGATCTAATGTTTAGAAGTCCTAGCCTTAGCTATATTGCTGCTCACTTCATGTTGATTATTTAATTACATTTTAATTAGTTTTTTAAAACATCTCGCCCTGTTATTCCTATATCTGCCACGGTTAACAGACACAGTCTCAATGGTTTGGTCAGTAGGGAAGTAAGTTCTACTTAGCTGGGTAGGGAAGTAAGTTCTACTTGGAGAATGGCCGTTGGAAACCGTTTTTTTCATTTTTGGGTCTTAGTCAAGTCCTGTATCTCCGGCTTGGATCCCAATAACTTTTATAACCTCCGCCCCATTTCTAACCTCCCCTTCCTCTCCAAAATACTGGAAAAAATTGTTGCGACCCAACTCAACTCTTATCTGTCCCTAAATCACCTATATGAAAAATTCCAGTCTGGTTTTCGCCCCCTCCACAGCACTGAAACTGCTCTTATTAAAATCACAAATGACCTCCTTATGACAGCTGACTCTAATTCTTTCTCCATATTGATTCTCCTTGATCTGACTGCAGCTTTTGACACCATTTCCCACACCATCCTTTTAAATAGATTATCTTCCATAGGCATTAACCATATCACACTCAACTGGTTTCACTCTTATCTCTCTGGCCGCACACAGTTCATACAACTTAAATCCTTCAGGTCTCGGTCCTCTCTGGTTTCTTCTGGTGTGCCCCAGGGGATTCACTCCCTCTTTTCAAAACACGACTTAAAAAACTCACCTGTTCAATATCTGTGACGCTCGAAATATGAGGCACGACGAACGTCGAACTGTGCAACACGTAACGTTTAATGGGACAAAACAAAAACGTGAAGCTCCGTGCTCAGTGCAAACAGAAAACGCACCTCTCACACAGGCACGAAACTTTAGACAAAGACGAGCACAAGACATTGCGCGAACGCACATTTTATAGATGATTAACACAGACCCTCGTGATCTCGAGACAAGGCACAGGTGCGACTACGAACACGCTCACAAACAACCCACACCCACGGAACTACAAACATGGACATATCTGCACGCAGACGACATAATGACACGCCCACAGGAAAGGGTCCGGAGCTGTGACCGTGAAAGAGCCCATCACCAGGGGCTCGCTACTCCCGGAGCGTCCCGCACAGTTGGAAAGCCCCGAACCTATACCGACGGGCAGGTCCGGAGCCGCCGGGATCACGAGCCTCCGAAAGCAGTCTCCCCCGATGGTGGGAACTGCCGCGAACAGCTCTAGAACACCCTCCCTGGGAAGAGAGGGGAGAATACATTAAACACGGGCACGTGGACGATCACACACACTGGAACATTCAACACAAGGGGCACAAAAGGGAATAGGGGGTTAGGGATACATAACGGAACGGACAAACACACAGGCATGGGCAACCAGGAGATTGCTCTCCCCGCTTGCAGGAGAGCGGCCAGATGCGCAAACCATCCCAGGGCTGCAGGCGGCACTGTTCTGCGGACCCGGTCCTTCCGCGCGCAGCGCTGCTGGGTGCTCCAGGCAACCGTGCACCCGCTGGCTCTGCTTTGGGTGCTTCTGGCTTCTTCATGGGCGTTGGTGGGGGTTTTGCTTGATGCCGTTCACTGGCCGGGGTACGAGGTGCCTCTGAGGGCAACCCGAAACACACCCTTGGGCCTCGGATCTCCTCCGCTCGCCGGGGTAGCACCTCCTCGCCCCCTGACGTCTCCATCCCCTCCTCCTCATCCTCCGAGGCTCCTGGGCTCCGCGATATCGCTTCCTCCGTGGAGATGCAAGGCGAGCAGTCCATCTGGCTCGCCTCAGAGCCCGACCGCGCTTCGTCCTCCGGTCTCTCCCCTTTCTCCGTATGCAAGGTCGCTTCTGACCGCACAGAGGGGAAAGAGCCAAGCGCTTCCTCGCCCTCGCTGTCGGATTTGGCAAGGGGAGCACACACGGACAGCGGAGGGCTGACGTCGAGTTCCTCCTCGCTGTCATCTCTGATGGAATCTGAGCAGACGAACGGGGAAGAACTGACGTCGAGATCGTCTCCTCCGTAATACACCATAGGTGCTGAGTGAACGGAGGGAGGGGCCTGACGTCTGGATCGTCTCCTCCGTAATACAAGGTGGGCGCCGAGTATAAGGAGGAAGGGGGACTGATGTCTTCACCCTCGCCTTCTCTGTAGCGCGCCTGCCTCAGCACCTACGGAGGGTAGAGGGCTGGCTTCCTCGGTCACGAGGGGAGCGGAGTGCTCGAACGGAGCAGAGCTGGCACCTTTCTCCATCTTCTCCTCGGAGTCTTCGGACTGGAAGGCACTCTCCTCCTCCTCGGACTCCCTGCTCCCAAACTCGACCTCGGGGGGGCGAAGACCCACTCACTGGTGCCTAAGTAGAACGGCCCAGTCTCCTCCAGGTCTGCTGGGGGGAAGGTCCCTTCTGCAGGGTATGCCAGGGGTGGAGCTCCGTGCCTCTCGCTCCTTACCCTGCATGGGGCCAGTCGGAAGCACTCTGCCTCATCCTCGGTCTCGGCCGCTTTGGCTTTACGCAGCAAGCTCGCACAGATGGGGTCCTGCTGCATCCTCTCATCCGGGTCTTGTACCTCGCGGCGACGCGCAGGGGAAGAGGTATGATGTCGTTTGGCCTTCTTCTTGCCCTTTTTGTGTGCTGATGTGTACCCTGGCATTGTAAGGCTCGTCTTTCTGTGACGCTCGAAATATGAAGCACGACAAACGTCGAAATGTGCAACACGTAACGTTTAATATGACAAAACAAACACGTGAAGCTCTGTGCTGGGTGCAAACAGAAAACACACCTCTCACACAGGCACAAAACTTTAGACAAAGACGAGCACAAGACATTGTGCGAACGCACATTTTATAGGTGATTAACACATACCCTCGTGATCTCGAGACAAGGCACAGGTGCGACTACGAACACGCTCACAAACAACCCACACCCACGGAACTACAAACATGGACATAACTGCACACAGACGACATAATGACACGCCCACAGGGAAGGGTCCGGAGCTGTGACCGTGACAATATTGCTTACTCCCAATGACCTTTTGTCTGTTTGTTTTGTTTATGTGTTGTTTTGTTACTGTATGTGTTGCATGTTTTCTAATCTCCTGGAAAGTGTCCTGAAAGGCGCTTAATAATAATAATAATAATAATAATAATATGTTGTCCTTAACCGTCTGTCTGTCTGTCTGTCAGTTGTATGTATCGGTTTTTTTTGTGTTAGCGCTTGCTAACAACTTTCCGGTCGCTGCTACTCTGTTGCCGTTAGAAACGCAGTACAACCGTTATAACAGTACAACCTTTTATAATTTTACTTTTTAAGTCTCTTTTTAAGCTTACCAAAAACATAATTTGAACACATCTTTCAACTTGTTCCATAGTTTCACACCATTAACTGAAATGCATCTAATTTGACTTTACTTTTCTCTTTAGCACACATGTGCCGGATCCGGCCCGCGAATTGATTATCTATGGCCCCCTGGATGATATTTAATTACTATTAGAACCGGCCCGCAGGCCACAGCCGCCCGATGGTGTTTTGCACGCACAAACACTACATTCCCCACAATGCAACGGTAGCCCGCGAAGTCACTGCAGCGCACACAAGCGGCGAGGGTCTGCGCGGTGAAAATGGTTAAGAAGTTAAGAAGTACTTAGCGCTAAGAACGTTTCGGGAAACTCAGCCCTGTTCAGTCAGACAGATATTTGTTGTGAAACGAAGTCGTTACAATTTCAAGCATTTTCAAGTACTTTAGCCTAAATTCCAGCACTTTTCAAACCTTTATTACTTTATTCATTTAATGTACAGGACATGTTTTCTTTGAAGGAAGTTTGTTTTTTATCTGTTTGCTTGTTGAAAAATGTTTTCACTTGAAATTACTGACAGATCCATAAGAAAATATTGCTTTATTCATTTAAGCATTAAATAATATACACTGTGTTAGGTCTTGGTTCAATAGGCTATGTGCAATCATTTCAATATGTTTTAATAAACATTGAACCAGTCCGGCCCTCGGCTTGTAGCAAATTTGGTTTTTTGGCCCTCGGTGTATTTGACTTTGACATCCCTGCTTTAGCATGTTCAAAGATTAGAAAACCTGGTAAATTATATTCACTCTCTCTTAACTATATTCAATGTTTTATACATTGTATACATAAAAATACTAGAAACAATGTCCAAATTTTAAGGTGTTACTTATTATTAATAATTATTATTAATAAGCCTAATAGCTTTTTTTGTAACTTAACTAATAGTGCAATACTTGTTTTATTTGCATTTCTCCATATTTCTGAACAATATGACAAATAAGGCATAATCAAGGAGTAGATAATATACAAGTCTTTTACATTTTAGATCTTTTTTTAAACAGTATTCCGATTTCAATTATTTATATACCAATTATTTGTACTTTTGTTTTACTACTTCAATGACCTCACTTTCACTTACTCCTCCAAGAAACATTGTATTAATATTATTAAATATATAATTGACTTTTCCATCATTAATATTTGGCAACTCTTTATTTAAATTAGGACCAATACTGATAAAAAAGAACTGAAACTTTTTTTTGTTTTTGTAGTTGTATGTGCATGCATACTCAGAATTTTCCATTCCTTGGCAGGTAAACATTGTTCTTTGTGATGTCTTTTAGATTAACACAGGAAGTGGTGAGCCTTGCTAATGTCTGCTTATGGGTTTATGTGCATATATTTGTTGGCAAATGCAGCATGCTGTGGTGAAAGGATGAAAACGGTTTTGCAAACGGGGCCATGTGAAGCGGAAATATAACTCATCAACTTATGAAGTCACTTGTAAACTACCAAAATGGTCAATCAGAAGTTTAAGGTATGGTGTAAGATTTACTCTCATAGTTCAGTACTATTACAAATGTTTGTGTAGTGTTTAGGCAGGTGTGATGTGCAGGAGAGGATTTTATGGTAACTAAGGAGCACAGACAAAAAACAAGGATTACAAAACAAAGGCAAAACTGCACATGAACACTGAATAGGTAAACCATAAGGCATGACCACTAGTAAAAGCAGCAACATCCATACATACGAAGCAAATGGATAAAATACACAAACAAACAAGGACTAACAAGACACAGGTGACTACATTAAAAGAGGGGAATCAAACAGAGGCAGAAAACATGCAGAAGCACATGTCACAAAATCAGGAACGGAGCAAACAAAACCAGGAAAAAAACCAAAACAAGGAGCACATGTAGACATCATTGTGGGAATGGCTATGCCAAGGAGGAGCCAATCGTGACAGAAACCCATGTCCTTGTGGGCAAAACGAAAGCAAAATGCAAGGAAAATGGAGTGGCGAAGACACAAGATGAGGATGGAACTATTGCTGGGCGGTATGACCAACATTCTATATGACAGTATTTTTCAAAATTATATCGGTTTCACAGTATTTGGCGCATGCATGTGTTAACTGCATTGACTGCGAAAAGAATTACTGCAGAAAAATGTCTCCACCTAAGTATTACATGTAATACAGATTTGCATGGCCCCACATGATCAGTTTTCAAATGGTAGCACTAAAGTAGTGAATGAAGCATGACATGACAGTTGCAAACCTTTTATTTAAAACATTTTTCAGACATCAAAACTGTAGGTTTATACAACTTATGTGAACCAGCTACACATTATAAATTGCACACCAGTTTGTTAACAAAGGTATTTAGACATAAAGTAGACAGTGCTATTTGTCAATGGCTGTATTGTGCTAAAAATCCCAAATATCTCACCTTTAATTAAATAACATAGTATTTAAACAAATAAATAATAACAGTGGTCGAATACTGACAGACGGTGCCATCTCTTTTAATGTGATAAAAAGCAAATTATTTCTATAGAGCACACCTCAGTATAAGCCGCACCTACAAAGTTTAAAGACGCAACAGATTATATTATCGATTTACGTTTCTATGCATAAATATGAGCTAGACTTTAATTATCCTGTTATGGACCCAGAAACTTCCATGTTTTGTTTGTTGGTTTAGAGACCTCTTGTGGCCAATTCACAGTAAAATTACTTGTTTTAATTAGGGGTGGGATGCGATAAAAAAAATTGAATTAATTAAAAGCTTTGTAATTAATTAATCGAAATTAATCGAATTTTAATCGCATTTCAATATTTAACATGAGAAATATTAATTTAAGTTTGAATGATGAATGAATCAATGAACATAAGCATAAACTTCAACATCTTCAACATCTACACAGACCAATAGAGTGCAGAAAACAGAGCAAACAGTTTTCAGAACACTGGAAATTCTGACCAAAAATCTTTACTTTTGGGAGCTTTGCTCAGGATACTGGAAGAATAAGAAGAACTGAAGTAAATCATAAGATGTTTTTAATACCATTTTAGATGGTAGACTTTCTTTAATTTCCCAGGCCTCTGCCACAGGCATCTCCATAGTGCCTAGAAGTGGTCTTCTGCATGCTCAAAGCAAATGACTGGATCTTCCATTCATCATCTATAATATGAGCTGTCACACCAAGATCATTCTTGTTGCTAACAGAGGTCCAGTGATCCCCAGTCAGAGCCACATTTGTGGCGCTCTTCACAATAACCTGTTTTACTTCCCTTTCCTCATCATACAGCTGCTGGATTTTCTTTGACATTGTATTTCTGGACGGCAGTTCGTAACTTGCATCAGCTGACGCAGCAGTGCTTCTTGTAAAGCGGGCGAATTTACGGTGCATCGACTCTAGCCTTTTTGCATCGGCAAATACCATGGTTAAATCGGGTGTTTTGTTTTCCAGTATCTATTCCTTATTCTAACGTATTTACAGAGGCAACATACTTTTTATTTTTATTGATTTCTTTTTTTTTACCCTTCGTAAGTCTAGCAGAGACAGTAGTGTTGCAGATCATAATTTTCACTGTTAATACAGTACTTTTAAAAACTGTTCATCTTATGTTTTAAACGTTTTGTACTGTGATTCAGTGTGAAAAAGTGTCCAAGTACAAACCTCAGCTTCTGTGGAATTTATTGATTCTTTGTCGTGCCTGCTGCTTGCATGTGTTAAATGAAAATGAGCACTTCTTTGATTTACAACTTTGACCTATCACCTGATAAACCCCTGATGGGTGAAGAAAAATCTACAGAAAAGCCACACCTCATTATAAGCCACATGGTTCAAAGCGTGGAGGAAAAAAGTAGCGGCTTATAGTCTGGAAAATACGGTAACTTAATTAAGCTGAAGGTGCTGGAAAATATTGAAAATGGACCTTGAAAGTTCCATACAAGTGCTTGAATTCCACCTTGTAAAGGTGTATGGACCCTGCAAACATATGTTGGTGCAAAACAGTGCTGAAGAGCGGACGCACAAAGTTACAAAAATCGAGAGGTACACGAGCTCGCAAAGCGACAGGGGAGCCACCACGACTGTGTCATTTTTGCCACGTGGACCCTTGCGGCAGTTGCGACGCGTCAAGTATAAGCTAGATATATTCAAATATTGAGCTTTATGGGTGATGTAGCAGATTGTTCTTGTTACCACAAGCCGCGACCACTTTAGCTCAACAGCATTTGCAGTAAGTGACTGGTCCACGTCTGACCTTTAAAACCCTATGTACTTCCTGACAACGGACACAGCTCCTTTTCTTTGGTAAAAGTTCCTTTGGGGCATCATCTTTTACTTCAATGTTTGGTAGAATTCCTGGTTCAGAACGTCCCTCGTTTTTAGCAAGCAAGATTTGCACTCTGTTGTATGTGTGTGTACATGTACAAACAACAAAAAAGCAAAGAAACCCCATCAAAATGAGCCTAAATTGGAGAAGTTGGGTGGAAATATTGAGTGAATAAGAGCATTTTTAATTGAACCTTAAATAGTGCTGGTTGATAAAACAATATTGATTTGTTTCATGATAAATCTTTCCTCGATGACGATGATAAGCTTGGGCAGTAGAATTCAATAAACATTTGTTTCCATTTCCTGCCTTAAGTAGCACCGCCAACGGAAGCAATCTGATGATGTAGCACACTATCAGGCTGAACGTGCTGCAAATACGCAAAGCAAATTAAATGCCCCTATTAAGCTCACAAGTTATCCTGCTTGATAACTAAATCAGTACATGTAGTTATTTTTTTTTTATATTTCATGCATTTTGAAGCCAATCATACTGCTGCATATTCTGAAAATATCCTGTCAATATTCCCGCTTCCCGGTGGCCATTATGAAAACTTTGATCTGGAGAGATTTAGAACATTTTATTATTTAGCAAATTTTAATTTGGGTATCACCAATTTTTACAAATTGAAGAGATTAATAGTTTTAACACAACCTAGCACAAGTTGGAACTTGGATGCAAGAGAAAATTACAGTTAATTTAAAAGACAGTTTTACAGTGTTTTATCCAATGGTGCAATTTGTACCTGGAAAAGTTATGGAATTTGAAAATAGCTATTTCCAGGCCTGGATAAGTTTTGGAAAAATAAAAATACTCAAATGTTTTGGAAAAGTCATGGAAATTAGCTTGACACAATAAATGTATGTCATTCTGATAACCGGAAGAAAAAAAAAATATATAAATATATATAAATATATATATATATATAATAAAATATAGCCTTTTTTTTCATTGTGCGGACCACTAACATAACTTCACACGTGCTCTGCGTTGGTTTGATTAATCGAATTTACAATATCTTATTTCAAAAGGTGGGTTTGATATAAGTGATGCAAAATGATAATTGTGATCTGTAATACACCACATTAGGCACTAATGGTCAAATTTAAATAATTTAATTAGGATAAATGTAACAATCTTGTTCTCAGTGGAAAACAACAAAAACAAACAAATAATAATAACAACAAAAATGAGAGGTCACAGTGGGTACCTGCTATCTAGTGGCTTTTTTGGTAGCAGCAATGTGCACTATTAAAACAGCAATGTGCAACATAAAATAAATAAAAAAAAAATACAGGAACAGTCATGTACAAAATATTAGAACAAATAGAGCCTTAACAAACTAAACTCTATACAAATTTTTTTTAAACAATTTCTTTAGTGTCTTCATACATGGAGGGCCACACTTTAGTTGTAAGATGCAACCTTATACTTTAGTGACCTTAGCGCACGACTCCGCACACCTGGCGGAGGCGTTTATACTTGCTGGAATTTAGGCGAAAGTACTTGAAAATGCTTGAAATTATAACTACTTCGTTTCACAACAAATAGCTGTTTGACTGAACAGTTCTCTTGTATCATGTTAACAAATACGAGCCTCTTGTAATTCCAGGAGGAAACATGAGAGAACGTGAAGACGTTAAGATTGGGCGTTTTGAAAATAAACAATCATTAAATAATGTGATGAAAAAGCGAATTATTTTGAATCATTACGAGTATATGTATAAATATTTAAATGAAGTTTAACGTGCTGGGAATTATTGAAATGGACCTTGAAAGTGACGTACAAGTGCTTTAATTCCACCTTGTGAAGGTGTATGAGCCCAGCAAACATGACTTGGTTCATTGCGCTGAAGCACGGCCCACACAAAGTTACAAAATTCAAGAGGTGCACGACCTCGTGAATCGCCAGCACGCGAGGCTCTCGCGCACGGGCGGAGCCACCGCGATTGTCATTTTTGGCGTGCGGACCCTCGCGACGCGTCAAGTATAAACCAGGCTTTACTAGTAGTGTGGGTGCTTGCGTAGCTTAGAGGGAGGGATCGTCGATCCTCTTTTTGACTTCGAGGCTCAAGATCGTGACATAATTTCAATTAAATATCGAAATCATGACACCCCTAATAATCCTAAACATGAAACCAAACTAACACAAATAAACCATAAGGACTAACAAATGACAAAGACTACCAAACAAGGTGACGGGGCAATAGGAACTTATGAACGATAAGGAGATATACAAAAACTAGATACACAGGAGCATAGAGAGCTTTAACTTCACGAACATATCAAAAGCAATAACCGACAACTTATATAATTTTCTAATTTTCCAAATGTAATTATATCATTGGTCATTGTATTGACTGCCATGCAAAATTGTGGATTTCTTGTGAGAGGCTTCCAGAGCATACCTGTCAAGTTTTGTATTTAAAAATACGGGACATTTCCCATATATGATGTCATCGCCTAATTTGTATAATCGGTTATTTGCATATAGCTGCAATCGAGGCTGTAGGAGAGATGAAAACATCTTTGGAGTGGCAAAAAGTGAAGAAAAAACACCCCAAATATGTTTTGAACTACAAATGTGACTAAACCCGCGAGTTTTCAATTTTAATTTTTTTTAAAGCATTCATGTGCCGTGCCAAACAGAATTCTGTCACTAGCCTCGCAAGAACTGCCACCTGCAGTAAAAATAAAAATTGAAAACTGAAAATACGGAAAAAATACGGGAAAATAAAAATACGGGATGACGCTGGGACAGACTGGGACAGACTTTCCCGGCCAAAACGGGACACTTGACCAGTCCCACCAGGATTTCGCGGGCCTTTTTTGTGATTGTTGCGGGCTAAAATGTTTGATGTTGCGGGTGTTTTTCAAAAAAATTGCGATGGAAGTTGCGGTGTGTTTTTGCTTTTTTGTGAGTACATTACAATAGGGAGTAAATGTTGTATGGTTTCCTCTATTTAGTAGTCCGTTTTAATTATCTATTTACCTATTTAATCAGGGTTGCCAACTTTTCAAGATCGCTTGGAGTGAGATTTGAACCTGGAGGGGGTGGCGAACATTAATTGTTGACGGGGGGCGGGGTTAGCAAACGTAAGTTGTTACCGGGCGGCCTGTAAAATGGACACAAATTAAGTATTATATCGAGATCGATCGCCAGTGGTTGGCGCCAGAGCGAACTAGTAACTCATAGATATGGATCAGAGATAAATAAACTTTATCTCAGTTTAAAGTTTAAACTTATAAACTTTATCTCAGACCCTCGCCGCTTGCGTGCGTTGCAGTGACTTCGCAGGCTACGGTTGCATTGTGGGGAATGTAGTGTTTGTGCGTGCAAAACACCATCGGGCGGCTGTGGCCTGCGGGCCGGTTCTAATAGTAGTTAAATATCATCCAGGGGGCCATAGATAATCAATTCGCGGGTCGGATCTGGACAGTTTACCCCCGCTTTCATGTAGTGTACCGGGATACTGCTTTTCCTGATCTTTTTGCCGTTATTTTCGTCGCTCATGCTGCTTTCAGTCTGCTCCTCTTGAACGTATTTACGGAAGTAAGGCGGAAGTTTGTCGACGTCACATCAATACGACATCAGTGATTGGTCAAATTTGCGGGAAAGTTGCGGTGATTGGCTGAAGTTGCAACACCGCCCTGAATTCGCGGGGTTTGCTTGAAGTTGCGTTGAAGTTGCAAATCGCAACATCGCGACTTTCTGGAGGGTCTGCTTGACGGGTATGTTCCAGAGGTGAGCACACCAGCAGTGCTACACTGCACAATCGATGATAATGGTAATCATACAGGAAAATCAAAGTGCTATCTGGAGAAAGAGTTCAGGTGTCTGAAGAGCTTTGGGAGCAGCTGTGCCATAAGTCGCTTCTTCTCTCTTGCATTACTGGGAGGCAGTGATGGCTTAGTTACCTTGAAAAAGTAATATGATTACTAATTACTGATTGCTCCTTTAAAAAGTAACTTAGTTACGTTTCATATTATTTGATTTTAAAAGTAACTACGCTAGATTGCAAGTTACTTTATTAGTTACATTTAGCAGCAAAATGAGTTTTTCCAATACTCTATTGGAAGTGCATTTTTAACAGTAACAATATATTTCCTGACATTTAAATAATATATCTCCTGACATTACGTTTGTGTTGCTGTGGTATTATTTGTAAATATGTTTGTAAATGTAATACAAGCAAATTATTCAGTCAGACAGCAATTTGTTGTGAAACGAAAAAACTTGGAACACAATGCAACATTAAAATGTCTGGTAAATGTTCCTTTCTCTGTTTTTGAGGGGTGTTTTTTTACACTACCACATATCGTTACGGAGAACACTGCACAGAATGACGTGAATGCTTGCGCTCTCACAAGTTCACGCGCAACGTGCGGAGTCGAGCGCTACTGTCAGACGCAGAAGTATATAAAAATATATATTTTTACTAAGGAAAATAAAAATAGTAACGCACAGTTACTTGGATAAGTAACTTTAATCTGATTACTGGACTGGAAATAGTAACTCGTTATATTATTTGTTACTGAAAAAAGTGGTAAGATTAGAGTAACGCGTTACTAAGTAACATGTTACTGACATCACTACTGGGAGGTCTCAAGACCTTCACTCTATATCCTGATTTCAACACCTACATAAAGGAGTTTTTTAAAGTATTAAGCAAAGACACTTGTTGCACAAGATGGTGACTGGGATAATTTGCATTTTCTGCCAGAAAAGAAATCCAGAGTACATCGCATATTTAAGCATAGACTATCAAGACTAATGTAATAAATTACACAGTCTACAGAAAAATCACTTTCACCCGTTGAATCCACCCATTGAAAACTGGAGAGGCCTAGAACTGCCATTGAAAAAAAGACAATCTTCTTTCCTAAATCTTAAGTCAGGCTTGAACAGGGTGGGAAATTGGCACCGTTACTGGCTAAATGCGAGTAAATTTATGAAGCGGTGGGTAAATTTGATCAATTCACAAGCAATAGTGGGTTAATAACGTGGACTGAGAGTACCCATTCGATGTACTGGGTAGTGACAGGACTACATATGCATGTAATTGAACATAATTTCCAATATGTCTTATGGCAATGGCTGCTAATCTTACAATTGTGTAAGATGTTGGTTATCGCAGCTCACTGGGATTACTTTTTTTTTTTTTACAATTATACTCTCACGGTACAACCCTTTGGGCGTGTGCATGTGTAGTCCACGTTGTTCATGTCCATGTATGTCTTTCTTTTGGGTGTGGTCCAATGTGCTCACGTGTTCATCTCACCTGTGCCTTGTCTCATCAACACTTGGGTCTCATTTGTTTCAAAGGTATTTAATGTGTGTCGAAATGTTTCGTGCTCGTCTTTGTCTGGCTTGCTTTGTCTGGGGATCAGCTGCACAAAACACACTCACACATGCACACCCACACAAACACACAATTACATTAATGTAGAAGAGCCCTGGCCTTTCCAGCCTGGGCTTACATAAACATATATACATATCCCCTCTAAAAACGATAGCATAGATGTTTCTTTTAATACTACAAACCAGCACAAACAATGCACGAATGAATGAGAGTAATTTGGTGTGATTTTGGACATTAATGGTTTGTTAAAGGATGACATCATGACTAAAGAAAATTAAATTAATTTGAAATTTTAATTAATGTACGGTGGATCACATTCTTCCACATGAGGAGGAATGTGTGATGGCACTCTTTTGCAGCAGTTACTGCAGTAGTTCCTGTGTTAATAATGTAGCACAACTAGAATGTTTGGAGACTACAGAACAGTTCTTATCTGAATTGTTTAAGAATACTATCCACTGTTTTATTTGTGGAATGATAAGTCAGGAGCAAAGGAATTCTTATTATCTTAACAGTAGACTGGTCAATGTGTCCACTCTCCGAACTGGTAAAACTTGACCAAAGGAATGATCTTTAGGAAAGTAGTTTTGAATATGTATATAAATATTTTTAAATATTAACATATGTTTGTACCTCTCTGGTGGAAGTCCTCATTCACACAGCAAATGTGCTCAAGTCTTAGTAGCTGTATCTTTTATGTACTTTTAAAGGCCTTGGAATGTTACGAATTGTATTGTATATTGAACCTTAAGCACTTCAATGCTATAATGCTGATGTTTATGAACTGGTATATGAACTAATGCATGACACATTTCCTGATCCATCCTGCAGCTCCACACTCGCCCCTTAAAAAGTTACAATTACTCTCTCTGTTCTTGCAGGTAACATATAATGGGGGAATCCTCCGTGCAGGAGCAGCCTTTGCTAGGTTAATTTTTTTTTTTTCTGCCATCATTGCATCTGTGGCCCCAAATTATAACTCATCATGACCAATCACCTTGAGCTGTTAAATGAGCTGCAGCAACTTGATAAGGCACCAAGTCTGGAGCGACTGCGAGCAGCTCAGAAGCGTCGCACCCAACAGCTGAAACGATGGGCCATCTATGAGAAGGAGATGCACAACAGGAAGCGCAAGACTGACCGGAGACGTGGAAATGGACACCATGGAAGTGCAGCTCATAAACGGGTGTTGTTTGCAGCAAATGTGGCATTGTTAGAGGCCTCGGCAAGAAATGACCTGGAGGAAGGTAAGAATATTGATGCATTAAATTAAAAGCTAGATTAGCATGTTTATAGATTTGTCTACTATAACGTGTTAGTGAGTCTTATCTGTACAATACCTTATACTAATACTAAAACTTTTTATATATAAGACAGATAAGACAAATTCTACAAAAAACACAATGTTGCATTTGTCAGTACAATAAAATAATTGCAGGTAAATCAGTGTCAAAGAGATAAGTAAATATTGAAATAGTGAACATAATGGGGACTAAATATATTATTGAACAAAGAAAAGAAACAATATTAAACCAGGAAGTCAGCCACTTTTAGCTACAGTCTGAATGTATTGTGTATACATGGCCACACAGTTGATATATCCAGTGGGTTGATATATAACACCAGAATATCAGGTATGGCCTGTCTGCTATTCCATCATTTAAGCAATCTAAACATCAAGATTTTGAAAAATGTCTGCAATTAATCATACCCATTTTCTTCATCTGCATAAGCAAAATGGATTTGAATTTCAAATCGTCAGAATTGCCTTTTTTTACTACTGACAATAGAAATAGTATAGTTAATCAAGTAAAGATTTACTGTAAAAAAATGTCTAGGTAATCTGAACAATGTAGGATTTTATAAGTATTTGAGCTGATAGCATGTAAATAACCATACATTCCAAAATAACAGTATAAATACATAAATATGTGATATGTAGCATATAGAGCAGGGGTGCTCATTACGTTGATCGACCGGTCGATCGCGAAGGAATGTGCGTAGATTGCGTCACATTAAAAAGTAGTAGATGAATCGCACATCTGCACTGACGGTTGTATTTTGATTGACATTCACTCCTCATTCACAGTAGCCAATCTGCAATCCGCGCAACAAATGACGTTCGCCACCTCACAACTCACAACCCCCCGGTAGATCTTTCTGACTTGGTCATCATATAAGTAGCTCGCAAACTGAAAACTTGTGGGCACCCCTGATATAGAGTATGCGTTGACCATAATGACTTATTACCATCTAGTCAGTCTTAAAATTGAGGAGTAAGGATTTCAACTCCATCCCTGTGGTACTGAGACTTTGTTTCATGTTGAGACACTAGCCTGGTCAGAGCACACCATTTCATCGGTGTAGATAAAGAAAAGTAATTTAACAAATAACTTGATATCTGTGAAGTTGAGACTTTGTTAGGTCTTTGTAAGGAACAGTGTAAGAGCAACTGACCAATAATGGCCATTCTCAGTAGAGAAAGGTAAAGCCTTCCATGAAATCAGCAGGATTTTGAATTGTAGAAGCCTCTCCTGTCGGATCATAAGTGTGCACTCCCATTGTGTCCATCAGCTGGTCATGACTGCCCAGGATTGCTGACCTGAAAGCTGTTTTGACACAGAATGAGATATCAATAGTCACACACAAACGATGGGGATAAGGTTGTCTTTAGGGCATGGTGTGCTGCAGTTTTGGTACAAGTACATCCTGTATGGGTTTCTTGTCTGTTTTCAAGTAGTTGCAGAATGTTCAGAATGCAGCTAGTAAGTTTCTGACATATAGCAGGACAATATAGTTCTTTTTATATTTCACTGATTGTCAGATCTGCATATAAAACAAATATGTATCACACTCTGTCCTCCTAACATATGCACTCTGTACACCAGTCTAGGAGTTTCTGCACTGTTGAATTTTTTTAATTGCAGGCCCAAAAGTCTTTTTCTATGCATCAGTCTCTCCTTCTCATTCCTAAAAGAGAATTTCCAGCTTGCTCTTTCTTTGACATAATCTCTGACTGTACTCTGTAAATATATTGTGCACCTGTCTGATTTTGTTTAGCAATATCTTGTTCTTATTTATTCTCATTTTAGCTGTGTTTTTCATGACATTATACTCTTATTTTATTTATATCTTATTGTCATCATATTTACTTACAACAAAATTAAATGGTATGTCACTTAAAAAAATATATATTACCCACTCCTACAAATCGGTCCTGCTCTGTCAGCAAGCAGGAATCTTTAACAGAGACCATATCACTGTAATGGTCTGGTCCCAATATATGATTAGATATTGTCCAAAAAAGTATCAAACAGACTAGCTATAAAATAACTCATCAAGCCATCCCCACACTCTGGTTGTAAAACTGTCCTTGAGGGTACAAAGCTCTGTGTGACCTGGGGCGATGGATAGGCTCTCTACAATTACTTCATACTACAGTGGTCAGTGGATTCATCATTTATGTGCTGTTACTTCTGGTAGACACAAGAAGACATAGGTCACTGTGTTATCTGAGTCAGACAAAAGGATTAAGAACAGAACTCATCAACTGGTCTTGAGTAAAAGCTTAATATGTTATGCTGCCCACTGACATTTGCTAATGCAGATGACAATCCAGCATAGGGTGGTGGTTGATAGCAGTTAAAGCAGCAGACAAGTTAACATCCTGTAACTACTAAGGCATTTCCCCTTCTTCCTTATCTGGCCTGATATTTATTTTAGAAGCTTTCCTTTCTCGTCTTCTACAAACATACTTTTCACAAGCCACCAAACTTGGGCAGTTAGGTCTAAATTAAACTCAAATGCTAAAGAATGGAAATGTTCTCTTTAACTGTCCAAAGGACTTTTTGGGCAGAAACTGAAGTGAGCATTTGGTAGAATGAGACAGTGACATACACACAACCACACATCCAGAGAGAGAGAGAATCTATTACCCTTTTTTTTTTTTTTTACTCATGGCAATTAGAGTAGACTCATTTCTGGCACATTCAAATCACCTATTGATTATGTATTTAATTTATTAGATTGAATGGAATGTTTAGCAAAACATGTCGGACTCACCACATTTACAGGAATCATAGAATAGAAGAACTAGCTGGAGTTAATGGCTTGCTCTAGTCTCCTTAAGCATCATTGTAAGCACCACCATACAGACACCCCCCAAAAATTCATTTTTCAGTTTTGCGATTATGCAGTTTTTCTACCACTAAAATATTGACCTGAAATGTAAAATATGACATTGTATTTAAATGTAATAAAGGAGTAATGGAATAAATCTACTGTGTTAAAAGGCAGCAATGCAGGGAGTGTCCTGCATGACAGCACTTTATATTAGGGTTTGTGGGATGCATTTCACTTAAGAAAATAGTGTTCAGTGACTACACTGTTGTGTTAAATACTATGTTCTGCTATGTCCTGTGAAATTAACAAATGTTTCTTGGTACTGTGGGGACGTGATTGAGAAGGGGTTATTGAGGGGGTTTATTTGCTTTTCTGCAGTTCTTGTCTTTTCATATTGCATATATTCTTGCCAGTTGTGATTTTCACCCCAATCGGAATTGGTCCGATACACCCATCTGTGCACCTATCTGTAAGAACAAACAAATACACACTACTGACCTCTAGGGGGCTGTGGAACACACGTGACCAGAGCAGCGGAAAGCCCTAGCCTGGCGCTTAAGTGCTTTATGGGAACTGTAGTCATGGTCTATGGCTCAAACTCGGAACCCTCCGGTCACAAGACCAGTTCCCTAACCAGACCATGACTGTTGGAAAGTGTGAGTAGCCTAAGAAGGATTTAACATTTCTCTAACTTATTACTTCTGTTAGCATTGTAGAACAGCAATTTATTGACCATTTCTGAATAGATGAATACTTAAATAAATAAGCCATGTCCAACTTTCTTCCCCACCTCTTCTGTTGATGAAGGGCGCTCCTTTATTATATTTCAAAATCAACCATTCATTTCGAATTTCTCACATTTTCAGAGGCGAGAGATACAGGAAGTCTGAAAGCATCTTGTAGGATTAAGACAAAAGCAAAAGGAAAAAAAACATTTGATGGTTTAAAGAGCCTAACATGCTTGTATCCAGTTCAATACAAACAGAAGCAAAAACAGTCAAGTCAAATTTATTTATATAGCACTTTTTACAACAAATATTTTCACAAAGCAGATTTACATTTGCATAGGTCCAGATCCCTAATGAGCTAGCCAGGAGCGACAGTGGCAAGGGAAAAACTCCCTAAGCAGGGATTAGGAAGAAACCTCGGGAGGACCGACTTCAGGTAGGAGTCTGCGCATCCATTGGCGGCATTGGCACATTCATCCATGGCATCGGCACATCAACTGGCAAGCCAGACCATCTTCTAGGAATTGTCTTGTAGAAGCATGTAACCAGGATACAAAATACAGGTGAAATATGTAAACATCAAAATAAACATTCAGGGTTGGTCACTTCTGAAAATTTTATCTTCAATTTGATCATTTTTCGTTATATATTCATTAGCTACAGGTTATATACTATCAAAAAGGTTGATTTGTCAAGCTCAGGTATGGAGGCAGTTTTTTTTTTTTTTTTTTAGATGTAATTGGTATGCAGTAACAGGGTTGCGACTAACAGGGTTGCAAATTTAGGCTAAGTTGTGGTCTACCCCAGGAACAGATGCTAACTGTAAAATTTAGCTATGTATACAAGATCAAGGACAAATATGGTTATATAAGTATATAAAGTACATTTTGACTACTCAATATTAGTCTTACAATTTGAGGAACAGGGTTGCATTCATTGAGTGACACACACAACTTGGACAAACATATTTGGGAAAAAACCTTGAAAATTGTTAGAGCACTTACCATTGGTCTTGCCATTTGGGCAGGAAATGTCCTTGTGATGCAACTTCTTTTGTGCCAGTACACAAATATTTAAAACTCTTTCTCTGCCAGATAAAATTCCTTATGGTAACGGGGCTGTGTGCATGTTGTGGGACACAAATTAATAGTGTAAAAACTGTGACATGCAATACAATGTATTATGTTTTGTTCAAATAAAACGCCAACAAACCTGAAAGACAGCGTCTGCGCGTGAACTGGAGTATGGCTGGGACAGAAGTTGTTTTCATAAGTAAAGGAGATGCATTTCAACAATATTCAAGAGGAAGCTATTTATTTAGAGCTTATTTTAAATGTTGAATTTGGCAAAGGAGTTGGTCACCCAATGTGTGGGACAAGAGAAAACTGCCATTTTTTGAGGTGGTCCAAAGGTATTCGGTCTTTTGAATAATATCTAAGGAGCATATTTTTCCACCAAATTTTACAGTTTGTCTTATAACAAGTGCATTGTTAAAAAAAATTGACATTTAGATATTTTGGACATGTACACTACCGTTCAAAAGTTTGGGGTCACCTAGACAATTTTGTGTTTTCCCTGAAATCTCATACTTTTATTTATCAAATGAGTTGCAAAATGAATAGAAATATAGTCCAGACATTGACGAGGTAGAAATAATGTTTTTTTTTTTATTTTAAATAATTTTCTACTTTAAACTTTGCTTTCGTCAAAGAATGCTCCCTTAGCAGCAATTACAGCATTGCAGACCTTTGGCATTCTAGCTGTTAATTTGCTGAGGTAATCTGGAGAAATTTCACTCCATGCTTCCAGAAGCCGCTCCCACAAGTTTGATTGGGTTAATGGGCACTTTTTTCGTACCATACGGTCAAGCTGCTCCCACAACAGCTCAATGGGGTTGAGATCTGGTGACTGCGCTGGCCACTCCATTACCGATAAAACACCAGCTGCCTGCTTCTTCTCTAAATAGTTTGTGCATAATTTGGAGGTGTGCTTTGGGTCATTGTCCTGTTGCAGGATGAAATTGGCTCCAATCAAGCGCTGTCCACAGGGTATGGCATGGTGTTGCAAAATGGAGTGATAGCATTTCTTATTCAAAATCCCTTTTACCTTGTTCAAATCTCCCACTTTACCAGCACCAAAGCAACCCCAGACCATCACATTACCTCCACCATGTTTGACAGATGGTGTCAGGCACTCTTCCAGCATCTTTTCAGCTGTTCTGTGTCTCACAAATGTTCGTCTGTGTGATCAAAACACCTCAAACTTTGATTCATGTCTATAACACTTTTTTCCAATCTTCCTCTGTCCAATGTCTGTGTTCTTTTGCCCATATTAATCTTTTTCTTTTATTAGCCAGATATGGCTTTTTCTTTGCCACTCTGCCCTGAAGGCCAGCATTCCAGAGTCACCTCTTCACTGTAGACGTTGACACTGGCGTTTTGCGGGTACTATTTAATGAAGCTGCCAGTTGAGGACCTGTGAGGCATCGATTTCTCAAACTGGAGACTCTAATGTACTTGTCTTCTTGCTCAGTTGTGCAGCGGGGCCTTCCACTTCTCCTTCTACTCTGGTTAGAGCCTGTCTGTGCTCTCCTCTGAAGGGAGTAGTACACACCATTGTAGGAAATCTTCAGTTTCTTGGCAATGTCTCGCATGGAATAGACTTCATTTCTCAGAACAAGAATAGACTGTCGAGTTTCAATTGAAAGTTGTTTTTTTCTGTCCATTTTGTGAGTTTAATCGAACCAACAATTGTAATGCTCCAGATTCTCAACTAGCTCAAAAGAAGGTCAGTTTTATAGCTTCTCTAATCAGTTTTCAGCTGTCCTAACCTACTTGCACAAGGGTTTTCAAGGGTTTTCTAAATATCCAATAGCCTCCTTACAGAGTTAGCAAACACAATGTACCATTAGAACACTGGAGTGATAGTTGTTGGAATTGGGTCTCCATACATCTATGTAGATATTGCATTAAAAACCAGATGTTTACAGCTAGAATAGTCATTTACCACATTAATAATGTATAGAGTGTATTTTTTATGCATTTAATGTTAGCTAAATTGAAAAAAACTGCTTTTCTTTCAAAAATAAGAAAATTTTAAGTGAGCCCAAACTTATGAACGGTAGTGTACATTTTAATTTTAAGTGGTGGGACAGGAAATGTACCAAAATCTTGGAATGACCCACCTATAAATTAAATGTATAAATAAACAAAAAATGTTTAGCAGATAAATAACAAAAATTCAACCTAGTAGAGATACTGCTGTCTGTAATGAGGAGCGATCAGGAAACCGAAGCATATGCTGAGAAGAATGAGATTTATTAATGGAAAATCCATGAGCAGAATCTTGTACACGGCCCAGGGTCAGTTTACCGGAGTAATCAGAAACGTGACCAACAAGGAGACATGACCAACAAATAAATCCGGCTGAGACATGACAAACACAGTCATGTTAATTCGGCGCATGCTCAGCCGCAACGACGCTGTCTGTACACTCGTGTGCCTCTGTGTCTCCATGCGTGAACTTGTTACTTTCTACTTAGTTTGTCAGTCAGTGTCAAGTGTAGTCTTGGTAATGGTCTTTAGAAGTAGTATTAACAAACACCACAATGAGGAGTAAGGTGTTTAATACAATCTCGATCCTTATCATCATGATATGGATCTTTGCTAGTGAAAGCTGGGCGCTACTATCTGAGCAACCCAGCAATAGCGGACTTGCCTACACCCGGGAAGATCTGCTACAACTCCATGTTCATGCCGAGCAGGATGAAACCATCGGTACCTCTCCAACCAGAAATTCGGTGGAGGATGAAAGACAGGAGGGGAGGTGTTCACACCCGGCTGAGGAGACAGCCCTTTAGACCCCCACTATCCTCCATGATCATGGCCAACATGCGATCCCTCCAGAATAAAGGCAATATACTCCATGCCAAATGCAGGATGGAAAGGTCCTACAGAGAAGCCAGTATCCTAGCCCTGACAGAGACCTGGTTGAACAGGCCGTTCCGGATACTGGGGTATATCTTAACAACTTTAATATTTTCAGGGCGGACTGGACAAGAGACTCATGAAAGGAGCGTGGTGGAGGGGTTTGCATATATGTCAACAACAGATGGTTTAACAACATCAAAGTTCATGGCCAGGTATGCACACCTAACCTGGAAATGCTGACTCTGTCCATGCGACCCTTCCACCTCCCAAGGGAATTCCCTAACCTGGTCATCAGCTGGGTTTACACCCCACCCAGAGCGAACGACACAACAGTAGCTGAGCAAATTGCTAGCACCGCTAGCAACATGCAGGAGAAATATTCAGATGCACCGGTGTTTATCATGGGCAACTTCAACAGCTGCAGGCTCGAAGGTATAATAACCTCCTTCTAACAATATGTGGATTTTCCAACAAGGAGGAGGAACACACTGGACCTGTGTTATGGGAATATTAACAACACAAAAAGTTTTCTGGGCTCACCCGCCACTAGGTCTAGGTGATCAGAACGTCATCACTCTACTTATGCTCTACAGACGGACACTGACATGGGAGAAGCCTGAGATCCACAAAACAGTGGCCAGAGGACGCCATTGCACAGCTGCAAGGCTGCTTTGCATGCGCAGACTGGAACATCTTTAAGGGTGCTGTAATATTATTGTAGTAGCTTTGTTCCTTTTTTGGCTACTATTGGTGACTGAGCTGGAATTGTCTTGACACGTGCAGGTGAATGATGAGGAGAAGTTGATGTTTTTTGTTTGCCCATTTATTACAGATAATGATGGATTACAATAAAGACATTACTGTGAGAGTGTAGCTGTAATGCAGTCCAGTAAGCACAATCCACACACTTCCCCTCACTCCACATGGTCCACGAGGTCCACATGGTCAAAAGACTGTTTGCCCTCTCAGCCCTAAGGCCTTCCCCCTGGGCTCCACCTTCAATATCACAGTCTTCCTCTAGGTGGGGACAAACCCACCTGTGGCCAAGATCACCTCACTTCCTCACTCACTCTCTCAGTCAGTCACACTTAAACAGGAAATGGTGAGAAACAACATGAAAGTCATTTTGGCTCCTACAGGTGATTTGGAGGAAAAGGTCTCTGTCATCATGGATTATATAAAATTCTGTTTTGATATGATAATACCAACAAAGACTGTCAGAAGATTTCCAAACTTCAAACCCTGGATCACCAAACAAATCAAGCTTGGAATGAGAGAAAAACGGGTGGCTTTTCTGAGGTAGGATTGGCTCACACGTAAAGACATTAACTGGGAAATAAAAAATGACATTATCAAGGCTAAACTCAAATATGAAGACAAATTAGAACAAGAATTCAGCATCATGAATATAATAATAATAATAATAATAATAATCTTTATTTGTATAGCACCTTTCATACAATCAATCAATCAATCAAATTTTATTTATATAGCGCTTTTTACAACAGTTGTTGTCACAAAGCAGCTTTACAAGTGCCGAGTCCTAGCCCCCAGTGAGCAAGCCAAGGGCGACAGTGGCAAGGAAAAACTCCCTAGTTTTTTTGCATGAGGAAGAAACCTTGAGAGGAACCAAGACTCAGGGGGGGAACCCATCCTCCTCTGGCCGACACCGGTCACCATGACAACAACAACAACAATTTAGACAGAAAGAAGAGAAAGAAAAGGAAAAATATGTAATAATGTCCATCATGATGTATGCATCCGGTTAGGCAGGAGGTGGCTGGCTCAGGATGGATCGCTGGTCTCCTCATCTCATTATTCCTCAAGCAGGCGGGCAGCCATGTGGAGAAATGAAACAGGGAAAATTAGCTCTGTATGAGGACATATACAGGACAGGTAAAATTATAAACATTTCCGGAGTGTGGCAGCAACTCCGGCATTTAGTTAAATTATTACAGCCTTGCTAAAAAGGCAGAACCAGAAGGTAACATAGGCTTGGGGTCATTCTGAGACAATGGCATCCGTCCACTGCACTGTCAACAAACTTGAGTGACCACGAGCAGTGACAGGACGACAGCACCAGCGCCCCAGTCTACCATAAAACCCTTCGTCTATGAACCCCTGGATCTGTACTTTTATCTAAGGGGGGATATTAATTATCAAACGCTAAACTAAATAAGTGGGTTTTCAACCTAGACTTAAAGATTGTGACTGTGTCGGAGTCCCGGACGCATTTAGGAAGATTATTCCAAAGCTGGGGGGCCTTACAAGAAAAGGCTGTTCCCCCTGCTGTTACCTTATTAATTTTTGGAACTAATAAAAGACCAGCACCCTGTGATCTTAGTGGGCGTGGGGGTTCGTAATAGGAAATAAGTTCCTGAAGGTACTCAGGAGCAAGCCCGTGCAATGCTTTATAAGTTAATAAAAGAATTTTAAAGTCAATACGGAATTTAACTGGGAGCCAATGCAGGGCTGATAGGACTGGACTGATATGCTGAAATTTTCTAGTTCTGGTCAGAACCCTGGCTGCGGCATTTTGAACTATTTGAAGTTTATTTAGATTCCTATTTGAACATCCTGACAGTAGTGCATTGCAGTAGTCTAATCTAGGGTTGTCCCGATCCGATATTTGGATCAGATCGGCCGCCGATATTAGCAAAAAATACGTATTGGTATCGGATCGGCAGACACGAGAAAATGCCGATCCAGACTCCCGATCCAGTTTTTTTTTAAGTCCGATCCCGGTTTTCCAGCGCACCCATTTAGATAATCCATTCCAGTTTTTGCTAGTGAGAGTAATCCGGTCCGCATTTTCCAGCACACCTTCAGCACACAAGCGTAGTTTCTGCCCCAATTTAGCTCCGTGGCATCGCGGACCGCCGTGTAAATTTGAAGTTATCGGTCAGTTGTGTGGGGTTATTTTACCTTAAAGGATGACAAAGACGAAGAGGTAGAGTGCAACATATGCCACAGTAAAGTCAAGCATTGTGGTAAAGCTGTAAGAACTTTTAATACCACCAATCTAATCAAGCATTTAGCGAAATACCACCATAAACAACATGATGAGTTTCTAATGAAAACCGAAGACAAAAAGAAAGGTCCTACACAACTAACACTGGCAGAAACGTTTGAATTGAAGGGAGTGTATAGATGAGGATGGAGCAGCAAAGTGTGGAGTAGAAGGCATTTTGCTTTTAATTCGTTTACGATATGTGCACGGATTTTTTTTTAAGCTTTGGTTTACACTTGTTCAAGAGCACTGATGGATGTTAATGTTAATAATACGGCCAGAGGAGGATGGGTTCCCCCCCTGAGTCTTGGTTCCTCTCAAGGTTTCTTCCTCATGCAAAAAACTAGGGAGTTTTTCCTTGCCACTGTCGCCCTTGGCTTGCTCACTGGGGGCTAGGACTCGGCACTTGTAAAGCTGCTTTGTGACAACAACTGTTGTAAAAAGCGCTATATAAATAAAATTTGATTGATTGATTGATTGATAATAATAGACTATTTTCCACTCAGGTTGTGTGTTTTTTTTTAAATATAATTTACAATATTATTTGCTTGTGGCTTTTTAATCCTTGGTTTACTGATGCTATTTCTGTTTGTTATTTAATATTTTGTCTATTTTGAGTTTATTAATTGCTAAATAAACAGGTCAGTTTCTCCTTACCAACCATTGTGTATTATTCAAACACACCTAATTCAGCTGGCTACTTATCAAGAGTAAAACGCTTTTCAACATGAGTTTGACAACAAAGTAAGTTGGCTAAATAACTTTAAACTTTAATACATGCTCGGATAGGCCGGTATCGGTATCGGCCGATATCGGTATCGGATCGGAAGTGCAAATAAATATCGGTATCGGATCGGAAGTTCAAAAAGCTGGATCGGGACATCCCTAGTCTAATCTAGAGCTAACAAAGGCGTGCACCAATTTTTCCGCATCATCCTGTGATAATGCATTTCTTAATTTAGCAATGTTACGGAGATGTAGAAAAGCTATCCTAGTAGTATTATCTATGTATTTATCAAATGATAGGTCAGAGTCGAGTATGACGCCTAGGTTTTTGGCTACTGTGCCAGGTGTAATGGGGTAGCCTGCGAGATTAAGCATTAGATCTGGAATTTTCTGTTTTGAGGCCTTAGGGCCCAGAAGGAGAACTTCTGTTTTGTCCTCATTAAGTTGGAGGAAGTTTAGAGACATCCAGCATTTAATATCTTTTACACAGGCCTCAATTTTTCTTAAACTGAGTTTGTCATCAGGTTTGGCTGATATGTAAAGTTGAGTGTCATCTGCATAGCAGTGAAAATTGACACCATGTTTGTTTATAACTGTGCCCAATGGTAGCATATATAATGTAAATAATAGTGGTCCTAGAATGGAGCCTTGCGGGACCCCATATTTAACTTTTGTACGTTTGGATGGAATATTATTGAGCTCTACAAACTGATAGCGATTTGTTAAGTAAGAATGAAACCATGAAAGGGGTGTGCCAGAGACTCCAACCCAGCGTTCTAACCTTTCTAGCAAGATCCTATGATCAATTGTGTCGAAAGCTGCACTAAGATCAAGAAGCACTAACAGCGATACATAACCTTGATCTGAAGCAAGGAGGAGGTCATTTGTTACTTTAACTAATGCTGTTTCAGTACTGTGATGGGGCCTAAAACCAGATTGGAACTTTTCAAATATGTGATACCTATGCAGATATAGGCATAATTGCTGGGCAACAGCTTTTTCTATGATCTTAGATATAAATGATGTGTTTGAAATAGGTCTATAATTAGATAGTACAGTAGGATCAAGATTTGGTTTCTTAATCAGAGGTTTAATAACTGCTAATTTACATTATTTGGGCATGTGACCTATTGTAATGGATGAGTTAACTATAGTTAGAAGAGGTTCAGTTACCGCTGGTAATACCTCTTTTAATAACTTTGATGGAACCGAGTCTAGTGTGCAGGTAGCACAATTTAAGGAAGAAATTATTTTCTCTAATTCTGATTGTGGGAGTGGATGAAAAGCATCAATTTTTTCTTTCAGTATGCGATTTAAATCGATGTCAACCAAACCAGATGACATACCAGTTGTATTACTAATAAAAGGTTTTATATTTTGTCTAATATTCTCTATTTTATTATCAAAAAAATGTATAAATACATTACTAGTGAGGTTTACTGGAATCTGAGGTTCTGCGCCTGCTTGATTTTTTGTAAGTTTGGAAATAGTATTAAAAAGAAATCTAGGATTGTTTTTATTTTTCTCTATCAGTGAGGCTAGGTATGCTGAGCGTGCTTTAGCGAGTGCCCGTTTGTAGTCAATGATGCAAATGATGTCAATGATGTAGTCAATGATGTAGTCAATTATTCTCTATGCAGTTGGTTAGACTATCTAACTCTCCTGGATAGGATGGCGAGCGGGCTAGAGCAGTTAAATCAGGGAGGGCTTCAATAAACTGTGTTGCTGTTAATGAATTTATCGAGCGCTTTATACACTGCCGAGGAGATGAGCGGGTATTTATGTTAAGATGAATCTCAAATTTGACTAAATAGTGATCAGAGATAGCTACGGTTTGCGGGAGTATATTTATATTATTTACGTCAGGGGTCACCAACGTGGTGCCCGCGAGGACGTTATGAGTCGCCCGCGGGCTTGTTTTAAAAACAGCTCACTATATTGCCCTGCACCAAAGCGCTGCATCGTTTATGTTTTTGCTGCTATTAGCGATTGTCCCCGGTTTTGTCCCCGGATTGTAGCGATTGTAACACGCGCACATAAACCCAATCCCCCCCCCCCCACCTCCCCTCAACAACTTTCGTTCGCGCCCCCCCCCCCCCCCCCCCCCCCCCCCCCCCCCCCCCGCTCAACAACTTTCTTTCTGGTAGCCCTCCGCAATAATTGGTATCCAAGAAGTAGCTCCCAACTTCAAAAAGGTTGGTGACCCCTGATCTACGTCAATACCCAACGTTAAGATTAAATCTAGGGTATGATTTTGATAGTGTGTGGGTCCTACAACGTTTTGTGTAATGCCAACAGAGTTCAATATAGAAGTAAAAGCCCTTGTCAGTGGATCCTCCGCATTATCAAAATGTATGTTAAAGTCTCCTACCATTATTATTTTGTCACTACTAACTGCTAAATTTGCTGTAAAATCTGTGAAATCTTTTAAGAAATCTGAGTAAGGCCCTGGTGGTCTATATACATTTGTTAGGGAAAATGAACTTTTATTTTCAGATGGACTAATTACATTAATAGACAGCATCTCAAATGAATTAAAGATATCCAAGTATTTCTGATGAATTTCTAAACAATCACGATATACATATTCCTCCTCCTCTGCCTGACAATCTAGGTTTATGTATATAACTATATCCCACAGGAGTGGCTTCGTTTAGAGATAAATAGTCACCAGATTGAATCCACGTTTCAGTTAGACATAGAATATCAATTTTCTGGTCAGTTATAAGTTCATTCATAAAAACTGCTTTAGAGTTGAGTGATCGAATATTAATTAATCCAATTTTCAGATCGGTCATATAGGTAATAATTGGATGTGAAGTTTAAATATTAGTTAAAAACTTAGGACGGACTATTTTCTTATGATTTAATTTAACCCGGGGCACAGACACAGTCTTAATCCTATGGGATCTTGGTGACGCCTCTAAGCAGCTCGCAGACAGACGGTTTAGCCCGTTAGTCTGCGGCCTGGTCGCGACTCTGGTTAGTCAGCAGCTCCTAGTACTACACTGCCCACTAACTAACAGACTACGGGCTATGCTGCAAGATAACAGGGCAGCGCCATCCCGGGTGGGGTGGACACCGTCCCTGCCTAAAAGACCAGGCTTGCCCTCGAACTCTTTCCAATTATTAATAAAGCCCACTTGATTGTCGGAGCACCACTTGGACATCCAGCGGTTTAGCGACGTGAGCCTGCTGTATTGCTCATCGCCGCGCCGCATTGGGATGGGACTAGAGCAGATTACGGCATCGGACATCGTCTGGGCTAATTTAACCACCTCTTTAACATTAGCCTTAGTCACCTCTGACTGCCGCAGACGTATATCGTTGGCCCCTACATGTATAACTATCCTAAAGAATCTCCTATGGGCTAACAGTCTAAGGTTGCCACTAATGTCCGGCGCTCTGGCTCCCGGTAAACAGCTGACTGTAACCGCTGGTGCCCCTACAGGAATCGCGACTTTCACGTGTCGGACTATAGAGTCTACATACATACATACATACATGCAACTCAAAGTGCTTTACAGAATAAATAAAAAGAAACATTAAAAGGAAGCAAAGATAAGACAAAAAGAAAATGTTAAAAGAAATTAAAGATAAAAAGGAAACAAACATAATAAAATAATGACAAATTATAAAATAATAATAATAATGTAATAAAATAAATATTAAAATAACATAAAATGTAACTAAATAAAATAATGTAAAAAAGTAAAGTAAATAAGATAATAATAATCTGGAAAACTTAAAATAATTAGAACAGAGTTAGTTTCTTAGCAGATCTAAACAGGAAGCTGTGCAGGGATGAAATGCCTCTGAGCTCTTCAGGAAGAGAATTCCAGAGCTTTGGGCCATAGTGGCTAAAAGCACCCTCGCCGGTCTTTAATCGGCTTTTAGGAATCACCAGTAGATTACTGTTTGAAGACCTGAGAGACCTGACTGGAACATATCTAATCATCATTTCATTGAGGTATAGAGGAGCAAGACCATGAAGACATTTAAAAACCATGAGTAGAATCTTAAAATCTATTCTAAAGCTGACAGGTAACCAGTGCAGTGAGTGGAGTGCAGGTGTAATATGATCTCTCTTTCTCTTGCGGGTCAGAACCCTTGCAGCAGCATTCTGAACTCGCTGTAGGTGAGAAATAGAGCTCTTTGGAAGAGCAAATAGAACAGCGTTACAATAATCTAGCCTTGATGTGATAAATGCATGGACAAGTTTTTCACTGTCAGCAGGAGAGAACATATCTCGGACCTTAGCAATGTTTCGAAGGTGAAAATGCTGTCTTGCATGTAGTCATGATGTGTGATTTGAAGCTGAGCTCATTATCAGAGGTGACACCCAGGTTCTTAACACATAGTTTGGCATTCAGATTCATTTGATTTAAATAAGTCTGGACATCATTCCTTTGTGAATCACTACCAAGAAGAAGAACCTGTCTTCTCTTTATTTAATTGCAGAAAATTTTCAGACATGCATGTCTGTATATCACCTATGCAGTCAAACAGTGAGCAAATTGATTTTAGGGCTTTAGGTTCTAGAGAAATATAAAGTTGAGTGTCATCTGCATACTGATGATAACCAATACCATGTTTGTTAATGATATGTGGTAACGGAAGCATATATAGGTTGAACAATAACGGCCCAAGAATTTATCCTTGGGGGACGCCACAAGTTATTTTTTGACGTGTGGAGGAAGAGGTACCTAATGCAACATAGTAATCATGCCCAGTTAGGTACGATCTAAAACAGTCTTAAGACTAAGCCTCTAAGTCTTAGTAGTCCATCAAGAAGTATTTCATGATCAATGGTGTCAAAAGCGGCGCTTAAATCTAGCAGAAAAAGGACTGAGAGTTTGCCTGCATCCTTATTCAATCTCAGGTCATTTACTACCTTAACTAGTGCTATTTCAGTGCTGTGGAGAACTCTGAAATCAGACTCTGAAGTGTAATTTATCTGATTTACTTTGACATAATCATTCAACTGGATTGACACAACTTTTTCAGTGATTTTGCTAAGAAAGGAAAGGTTAGATATAGGTAGATAGTTATTGAGAACAGTGGGATCAAGTTAGTGGTTTAACCATAGCAGTTTTAAGAATATTATGGAATTCTCCCAGTTGCCGAGACTGATCAACAATCTTTAGAACTTCATTAACTAATGAGTTCAGAATCTGCTTGAAAAAACATGTTGGTAAAGGGTCCAGTTCACATGTAGAGGATTTTAGTGATGAAATCACATCAAGTAGTGTTACCATGTCAACTTCTTGGAAATAAGACATTAAAGTTAGGCTGAGTAACTGATATAAGGGTTGATAGTCTATTAGTGCTTGTTGCTATGTTCTGCCTTATACTAGTAATCTTGTCCCTTGTTTTTGAGAGATGCTGATATTTTTTCCATTTCTATGTGTTCTATGAGTGAGTTTTCCCATTGACTGATGGTGATTTTTTCCCTTGATTTCCAATTAGTGAGAATTGTTTTTTTAGCGATGGTTAGCACCACTAAAAGTGCTTTGCATTTCTCTTTGTTAAGGTTTATTGTTGAAGTGTCGCCAAGAAGACAGAGTGATGGTGATTGCAAGATGTTCTGTTTGAGTATTGGAGTTAGGCGAGTTATGATAAGCTGCCAGAAGTGTTTGATCGGTGAGCAGTCCCATAAAGCATGTATGTAACTGTCAGGGGTGTTTAGTGAGCAATGTATGCAGATTTCTGAATCTACTAGTCCCATTTTATTTAATCTCTGCTTAGTGTAGTGTACCCTATGAATTACTTTATATTGTATCAAGTGAAGGTTAGTGTTGTTAGTCATGGTGAATATCTTTTTCATAATGTTTATCCATTGGCGGTAATTGAGAGATCTTCCCATTTTTTACTAGGGATGGTGACTGTTTGATCTAGTTAGGAATCTATATACTTTACTCAGAGTTTCGTCTGAAGAAGAGATGTTAAGGAATTCTGATATTACTGGACTCGGTTCGAGTATTGCTTTATCTTTGATTATTGAGTTGAATATGGATCTTAGTTGGAGGTATTCCAAAAATGGCTTCTTTCAATGCTATAATTCAGGGATAGATGTGAGATAGTTGCCAGATTATTATTGTGTATGATATGGTGTAAATGTGTGATACCTTTTTTTTCCATTTTTGTAGTTTTGGTGTTTTTTTTGTGGCGGGAAAATCGGGGTTGTGCCATATAGGTGAGTTTATTGTGGGCGCAGTTATAGTATTTGTGTTATTGTGAAGTTTCCACCAAGCTGTCAGAGTTGATGATATCATTGGGTTTTTGAAACAGGGGTGACGTTTGAGTGCTATACTAATAAATGGTAAGTCTGAGATTTGTATGTCATTAATAAGTGTTTGTTGTATGTCTCTCCATATTTCATCTGCTTCATGTGGTTTGATCCATTTAATTATGTACTGTAATTGATTTGCTGAATAATATTGCTGAAACTTTGGAGCTTCTAGGCCTCCCTGGGTTTTTTGTTTTTGTAATGTAGCTAATTTAATTCTAGGTGGTTTGTTTTTCCAATAGAATTTGGAGATGATTGCATCCAAGGCTGTAAACCAGGTAGGTGGGGGTTGGATCGGGATCACTGAGAAAAGATAGTTTAATGTAGGTAGTATTTTCATTTTGATTGTGGATATTCTGCCAATGAGGGATAGGGGTAGGTTCATCCATCGTTGAATATCATTGTTGATGGATGTGAGTAGTGGGTTAAAGTTAAGTGAAGTAAAGTTAGAGAAAATCATACTGAAACATCTGCTTAGTGAGGTAGCACCATCTTTGGACCCTCTCCAGTTTGCATACCAGCCAAGGCGGGGAGTGGAGGATGCACTGCTAACCATGACAAACAGCATATTTGAACATCTAGAGGAGCCTTACAGCTTTGTAAAGATTGTTTTTATTGATTTCAGCAGCGCATTCAATACCATCCAACCCCACCTACTGGTGGACAAACTGGTCAAGTTAGGTGTTAACCCAAGGCTCATCATATGGATTAATAACTTCCTGTTAAATCGTACTCAGCAGGTTAGATTTAATCAGGCCATCTCATCCCCTAAGGTCATTAACACAGGTGCTCCCCAAGGGTGTGTGCTGTCTCCCATACTCTATACACTTTATACCAATGAGTGTCGTGCTCTTACAACTACACACTCTTATTTTAAGTATGCAGATGACACTGCCCTGGTGGGGTTCTTGAAAGCAGGGGAGTTGTCAATGACCAGCTTTGAAGAGGAAGTGAAGAGCTTCATAAAATGGTGCTCTGACAATTTCCTTAATGTTAACGCAAGCAAAACAAAAGAAATGGTTATCGACTTTAGACATAGTGCAGAAGAAGCACCAAACACTGTCATCAACAATACACCGATAAAGAGAGTTAACACTTACAAATATTTAGGGGTTGAAATTGATGATCAGTTGAGATTCGACAAATGTGCCGCTTTTAAGGTGAAGAAGCTTCAACAAAGAATGTTTTTCTTAAGAAAATTGCGTAGTTTTAATGTTGACACTCATATTTTAGAGCTATTTTACAAGTCTGTACTTCAGTGTGTCTTGTCCTTTGGTCTGGTCTGTGTCTTTGGTAGCATGCGTAAACAAGACCAGGATAAATTGCAACGCATTATTAAAACAGCTAGTAGGATAATTGGGTGCAATCAAACATCAGCTGCCCAGCTGTTTCAAGATATCATACTACACAAGGCTGGAAGTATTATTGCAGACACTACCCACCCTTTACATAATAGATTCCAGTTAAGTCAACGTGGTACGGGGAGGCTACTACAAAGGAAAATAAGAACGACTAGGTTCAGTAAGTCATTCGTTCCTTCTGCAATTAGAATGGTTAATGAAAGACACAGTTCTCAGCAAGGGACTTGACACTGTAGTACTGTGTATGTGTGTGTGTGTGGTATTTTTATTTTTACCCTGTTTATGTTGTTTGTACCATATGCACCATGACCATTTGAATTTCCCTTCTGGGATAATAAAGTTAACTTTGACTTTGACTTTTGTGTGTCCACATGTGATTTTATATTCTGTGGCGTGGGTGTGGATACCTTTGATATTTGGGTATTGACGTATGGCTGCTGCTAATGGTTCTATGAAAATTGAAAATAATAAAGGAGAGAGTGGGCATCCATGCCTGGTCCCTCTGTGTAGTGTGAAATTCTGTGATATTAGACCGTTAGTATTTACTGTGGCTTTGGGTGCAGTATACAACGTTTTGATCCAGTCAATAAATGATTCTCCAAAACCTAGCTTATGTAGTGTACTGAAAAGGAATTTCCAATTGACCTTATCGAAAGCCTTCTCAGCATCTAGAGCAGGGGTGGCCAACCCGCGGCTCGCGAGCCGCATGCGGCTCTTTGCCTGGTTTAATGCGGCTCCCCAGCCGGTCCACGGGCTCACCTGCACAAACGGGGCGACACACTGCTACATTTTCGTGGTGCGCGGTTAGTTTACAAGCCTAGCGAGCCGCTAATACTTTTAAAACCGGCGTAGTGGAAAACACGCATTTGACTGTCTTCACAGCTAATAATTTACACTCGCCACCCCCCGCTCAACAGATTACACTCGCCCATGTACGATGTGGCTCTTTGCCGTAACGCAGTAAGAAAAGTGGCTCTTGGTCTATGACAGGTTGGCCACCCCTGATCTAGAGTGACTATTGCGGTTTCGGACTTATGGATTGTCGTGTAATGTATCAAGTTGAGTAGTCTGCGCATGTTGGTGTTGGAGTGTCTGCCTTTGATGAAGCCAGTCTGGTCCAGATGAATGAGGAATGGAATAACCGTTTCCAATCTGGCAGCTAAAGTCTTATTATCTTTTTGTCTGCATTAATTAGTGACAGTGGAAGGTAATTGTTTGGTAAGGTAGGATCTTTGTTGGGTTTAAGATGGAGAGATATTGTAGCTGTATTCATTTCTGTTGGTAATCTCTTGTTGTGTTTAATTTCGGCTATTAAACTAATAAATATTGGAGTAAATATTGTCCAGAAGTGCTTATAAAATTCAACGGGGAAGCCATCTGGTCCTGGTGCTTTGTTATTAGGCATCTTTCTGAGGGCTTTATGGAGTTCTTCTGTAGTTATTGTTTTTTCTAGTGTGCCTTTTTGTTCTTCCGTTAGTTTTGGAAGGTTTATATTATTGAGGAAAGTATGGATATCCATTGGGTCCGGATCGTGTTGTAGTGAGTATAGATTTTTATAATACTTCCAAATTACTTCATTCATTTCATTTGTTGTTTGCCTGATTAGTCCATTTTCATCTTTGATTAATGCAATTGTAGTTTTTTCTTTGTTATACTTTAATTGGTTAGCTAGGAATTTACCTGATTTAGTATTCAAATTGTTCCTGTCTTAATCGTTGTATTAAAAATTGAGTCTTCTTATTTATTAATTCATTATATTGTGATTTGCATTCTTTTAACTCTTTTTATTTTTATTTTTTCTGTTGGGTTTTTTTATAATTTCATTTGATAGCTCCCCAATTTTTGGTTGTAGATTAGTCTCATTTTCTAAATCTTTCTTCTTATAAGAAGAGTAAGAGATAATTTTGCCTCTTAACACTGCCTTCCCAGTTTCCCAAAGTAGTGTTGGTGGGGTTTCTGGAGAGTCATTTGTTTCTAGGAAAGATGCCCACTCTTTTTTAATATAGCTGTCAAACTCTGGACCTCTGAGTAAGGAGATATTTAGTCGCCAGTTGAAAGTTTTATATATTGGATTTATGTTCCATGTAAGTGATACTGGAGCATGGTCGCTAATTATCGGGTGATATTTTATTTCAGATAGACTGGATATAATAGATTTGCTGGTTAAGAGATAGTCAATGCGAGAGTGCGAGTGGTATACTGATAAATAAAAAGAAAATTCTTTAGCGTTCAGGTTTTTGAGGCGCCAACCATCACTGAGCCCTAAGTCCGACATGTATTGTTTTATGATGTCTGTGGACTGCCAGTTACGTGTATTGTGTGAACTGGTTAATCTGTCTATATGTGGGTCGAGGGTTAAATTAAAGTCACCAAAAATTTGTGAAAGAAGGATGGGTTATCAGTATTGGGGGCATATAAGCTAGCTATTGTTAAGGGGGTATTGCTGATGTTTATGTTGATTATAATATCTTCCTTCTCGGTCTAATATGGAGGTGTTATGTGTAAAAGGTACATTTTTGCTTATTAATACTGATACTCCTCTTTGTCTGGAGTTATAGTAGGCTGAGAATATTTTGGTGTATTGTGATGACCTGAACTTGTGGTGATTTGTTTCTGATGGATGTGTTTTTTGTAGTAAGCAAATGTCTGATTTAGTACCTTGGTTTGCTTTATTTGTGTGCCGATACCTCGTATGTTCCAGGTTATAAATTTGAGTGAGGACATATAGTGGGATATGGATTAATAGTATTTATCAATGATATGATACGAGTGAGCACATGCTTGAATATTTTCTGCTGTGTATGGGATGGAATGTAAACAGAGTTATTTGTTAGAAAGATAGAGAGAAGTGCTTCCATAGAGACAGATAGAATATAATATAAAAGGAGTTGAGTTCGGAGTGACATGCATGTTGAGATGTTACGTGCGTTGTATTGTTCCTGAGCTATTCCTTGTGTTATTTATGGGATTTTATGGATGGATTAATATGTAATAAATAAAGTGCGGTGTGTTTACGAGTGCGTGTACATTTGCGTACAGTTAATGGACATGTTTCTGGATAGCGAGAAATCTAAAGTTAGAGGGAGAAGAGAGACAGAGAAGAGAGACAGAGTGAGCAAAGTTCAGTGAGGAATATATATATACATTGTATATATATACTGACAAACATCAGTTTGCCTACAAGGTTAAGAGGGGGACGGAGGATGCTGTGGCATCTGGAAACACCCGGCAACTATACCAGACTTCTCTTCATTGATTTCAGTTCTGCCTTTAATACCATTCAGCGTCACCTGATGATTAATACACTTCACACATGCACATCTCTCCAGCCCTCATTCACTGTATTCACAATTTCCTCAGTGACCGACCCCAATCCGTCAGACTAGATACAGTCTCATCACTCACCACTATCAACACAGGTGCCCCACAGGGGTGTGCCCTAAGCCTTTTTACTCTTCACAACAATGACTGTGTAAGTCTCACACATTACCACATATTTCAAATTCTCTGATGAAAGCATTATACTGTCAGGGCAGGCTCGGATGCCGATCCCCCAGCCGTCACTGGAGGCAACCGAGTCAGTCCCAGACTTAATCGGCGTAATCAGCAGTGAATCATTTTGGTTATGCTGTCACACTTTCAGCCTATCCCTGCCTTCTCGGTTGTTGCGTTCGTTTGCAAGGTGTCTCGCCACCTTTCTCTCTGCTTGTCTTTCACTTATTCGAGTCTCTATCTCCTGTGTTGCTTTCTATCCAATCAAGTTTTCCCCCTACTGTTTTCTTCCTATCCGTTTTGCCTTTATTTTGGGAAGGGTTTTATTTTACTGTGACGTCTTTTGCCAGCTGCCAGTTACTTCCTCTGTCATTCTCAGTTTAGCTTTATGCATTGTTTTTCCGCATCCTTTCTGTAGCCTTTAGTATTTTTCTTTCCTGTGTCTCTTCGGTTAAGTTTCATTTTGCACATGTTGAATTTTCCGCGTTTTTTGGTTCTCTTTTTTCCTGAGCTCTATTTGCTCTGTTGTGTTTCTTACGCATTGAATTATCTGCATTGTTTTGAGTTTATTTTCTACTGCGTATGTCTCTCACACTGATTATAGGCGTTGCCTATCCCTCTGTCAGCGTGAGCCGGCACTTAGGCCCGCCTCTCACTCTGTTTTTACACAGTTACATATACTTGCACTCCTCAATGACAATAACTATCTCAGCATACCAATACTCCATTTCTCATCTCACACACTGGTGCACAAACAACTATCTCCAGCTCAACATCAGTAAAACCAAAGAATTGGTAATTACCAACCCCAGATCACATACACACACAATTCATAATCCCATCTATATAGACAGTGAAACCATAGAAATAGTTCAAATACCTTGGACTCATATTGGTCAATAGACTCAGCTTTGAACAACAAACCACTGAGATCCATAAACACAGCCAACAGATACTTATAGCTATCCGCAAGCTTAAAGCTCTTTCTGTTGACCCTGTCACTTACTCCTCCTGTATAATGTACAGTATGTAGGCTTACAAATTCATGTTTAACTGAATAAACCATTGAATACGAGTAGCCTACATTTTATTGAGCATGATTTTTTTCTTCAAGTATCAAAGTAGAACAGCTTCCTCAAGCAGTCATTGATGCATTTTGGAAACAGGAGATGAGCCCCTGGTCTAATGCACCCTCTGTATTAAGAAACCCTATCTCAAAAACTGACTTTTAGTCATTACTTGGGTAGCACGCATATGAGCCATTTTAATCTAGATTAATTTCAAGATTTCAGTGAGATTAATCTAGACTAAAAAAATTTATCTATGCCCACCCCTAATATTTATACATATACTCGACATGATTAGATATAATTAGCTTTTTGATCACATTATTAGCACTACGATTACTCGTGAAAGTATAACTGAGCCTTTAGTTGCCATTGTTGTTCAATGGGATTTAAACCATTTTGAGACTGTGCTCCAAGCTTTTGCTGTATTTTTGTTGTTTTTGTAGTGTTTTAGACAAAAAACATGGGTCCCAGAAAAGCAGAAGAGGAAAACGGAAAGAACAACAATGGAGTTGAAAAAGGCGATCATAGAGAAGTATGAAAAAGGCATTCGTGTGATGAATTGGAATTCAATTTGATGGTTGAAAACAGATTAATCCATTTTCAGTTATTTCTTATGGGGAAAATTGATTCGGAACTCGACTGCATCGCTTCTCGACGCTCCTTCCGAAACGAATTTGCGTCGAGTTCCGGGGTTCTAATGTATAGGTAGTGTTCCTAATTTCAATGAATTTGAAGTAGTAGGAAGTACAATTGCTACTAGTTCCTGCATGTCTGCCTGCCTAAGAGGCAGTCATGGCCTGGTGGTTAGGGAACTGGTCTTGTGACCGGAGGGTCGTGGGTTCGATCCCCAGACCTGAGGCCATGACTGAGGTGCCCCTGAGCAAGGCCCTTAACCCTCAATTGCTCACTTGTATAAAAATGAGATAAAAATGTAAGTCGCTCTGGATAAGGGCGTCTGCCAAATGCCATAAATGTAAATGTACGAGAATGGCATCCTCATAATTTCCCTTGATGAACAGTATTGTTTGTGATCACTTTATAAACACCCCCCCCCCCCCCCCCCCCCCCAATCATTCTCCTCTTTGTGATGAGATAAAGTGATAGGGTGTGGTTCTGCTTCCTGTTTCTGTTTGTTGATATGTCATTTATCTTTGTGGAATCATCTGTTGTCCCCTCCCTGCACTGGTATTATTCCACTAACACTATGTATTTTCAGCTTCAGTTTCATATGAGGAAGAGAGGCATATTTGGCAGAAGAGGCTTTACTGTAGGTGGACGTTTTACAGCAGGGGTGCCCAAAAGTTTTCAGCATCCAACTTATAAGATGGCATTTATGTGTGTCGATCGTTGATAAAGGATAAAGAAGTACTTTTTATTGATTCTCTCTTGCTCTGCATTTAGCCTGTGGAATGAATACACACCAGTTAGCACAGTACACACTAGGGCAGGGATGTCAAAGTCAAATACACCGAGGGCCAAAAAACCAAATTTGCTACAAGCCGAGGGCCGGACTGGTTCAATGTTTATTAAAACATATTGAAATGATTGCACATAGCCTATTGAACCAAGACCTAACACAGTGTATATTATCAATCAATCAATCAATCAAAGTTTATTTGTATAGCGCTTTTAACAACTCAAGTTGTTGCAAAGCAGCTTTACAGGATTTACAAGGTTAACAATACTATGGGACCAGAACCCTAATGAGCAAGCCACAGGCGACAGTGGCGAGGAAAACTCCCTATGATGGTAGGGAATAGGAAGAAACCTCGGGAGAACCAAGACTCAAAAGGGAACCCATCCTCCATTGGACTAATAAAGGCTTATCTTATCTTATCATTGGGCGGCCCGTTAACACACAAATACACAAGTCACACACAATTCACACAATCAGACTAGGTAAAAGGTAGAATTGAAAGTTCTGGGTTTTGATATTGTCACTGTAAATGTCTGTTGATGAATGCCAGGCTTTCATTCCGTGTCGGAGCAGTGATGCTGGTTTTGTAGGCTCCGACTGCAGTGTTACTCCCCAGGTGAACCCCGGCATCAGCACATCCACCAGCAGCCAGACCATCCCCCAGGTGCCTGCAGGTGCCTGTATCCAATCGTCTTGGGTAGAGCCATGCAAGAAGATAGACAATACAGACTGAGTGGACATGAATTTAAACCACCATTGATTTAAATGTACGTAGCTCACGTGCCAGTGATGAGCATGTGGCTCCGGCAGACTAATCTATAGCAGCATAACTAAAGGGAGGGGTTCAGAGGTGACCACAGGCATGAGGGCTCACTGAGACATTGCTTTCCAGTCAAGTCATAGTCACAAATAGAGTGATGCCAAGACACAGCTGGATGACAGCATCAACATCTCAGATCACCAGAAATCTCAACGTCTGGGGGCCCCCAAGCCCCTACACCTTACAAGGGGAATTTTAGCTGAAGGCTTGACTAAACAGGTGAGTCTTAAGTCTAGATTTAAAGATTGGAACTGTGTCAGAATCTCGGATTTGAGCTGGAAGGCTATTCCATAATTGAGGGGCTTTAAAAGAGAAAGCTCTGCCTCCGGCTGTAGTTTTACTAATTTTTGGAACTAGGTTAACAGGAAAACTTTAAATTCAATGCGATATTTAATCGGCAGCCAGTGTAGTGCGGCGAGAGTGGGACTAATATGATCGAATTTCCTAGCCTTGGTTAGGACTCTAGCTGCGGCATTTTGTACAAGTTGTAGCTTCTTTATGGACTGTTTAGATCATCCAATTAGAAGACTATTACAGTAGTCCAATCTCGACGAGACAAAAGCATGAACTAGCTTCTCTGCATCAGCTAACGAAAGTAAGTGTCTCAGCTTGGCGATATTACGTAAATGGAAAAAGGCAGCCTTAGTGACATTGCATACATGTGTGTCAAATGAAAGATCAGAATCAATAGTGACACCTAAACTTTTTGCAGTAGATTTTGGTGTTACTGAAAAACCATCTAGGGTAAGGGGAATATCAGCCCAATTGCTTCTAACAGCTTTAGGCCCAAGAATCAGTACCTCAGTCTTGTCAGAATTTAGTTTAAGAAAATTAGACGCCATCCAGTTTTTAATATCCTGGACGCAGTTCTCAATCTTGAGAGTTGTGGTGGTATCATCTGGATTAGAAGATATATACAACTGAGTATCATCTGCGTAGCAATGGAAGCTAATACCATGCCTACGAATGATGCCCAGTGGTAGCATATATAATGAGAATAATATGGGGCCCAGTACAGATCCTTGTGGGACACCATACTTTACTTTAGAATGCTCAGAGCATTCGTTATTTACTAGCACAAATTGGTAACGATCTGTCAGGTAGGACCTGAACCAGGAGAGTGCTTGACCTCTTATGCCAATGAGTGTCTCCAGTCTATTAAGTAGAATATTATGATCAATGGTATCAAAAGCAGCACTGAGGTCTAGCAGTATGAGAAACGAAATGTGTCCTTTATCAGAGGATATTAAGAGATCATTCAGTACTTTAGTTAGTGCTGTTTCAGTGCTGTGATGAGCTCTAAATCCAGACTGAAATAACTCTGACATGTTCTGTCTGTAAGAAGGAAGAGAGTTGTGAAGAAACTACTTTCTCTAAAATTTTGGATATGAATGATAGATTAGAAATTGGCCTATAGTTGGACAGTTCTTGGGGGTTAAGACCAGGTTTTTTAATTAGCGGCTTGATGACTGCAAGTTTAAATGAACTGGGAACGTAGCCCAGGCTCAGAGAATAATTTATTATAGTAAGCAACGGTTCTACATTGCTGTGCAGTAATTCTTTAAGTAGATGTGTTGGTACAGCATCTAGTATGCATGTGGAGGGTTTAGCAGATTTCACCAGTGAAATAAGCTCCTCACGACCAATTGGGGAGAAGGACTCTTAACAGGGCATCAGAGCTGACCAGACAGCTGTCAAGGTGCATTGGCATGTTGACAGGCTCTGAGATAGCACTACTAATGTTTTCCCTAATTTTATCAATCTTATCATTAAAGAATTTCATAAAATTGTTACTGCTACACTCTAGTGGAATAAGAGAATTGTTTTGTTCATGACTCCTCGTAAGGCTGGAAACTGTTTTAAAAAGGAGTCCTGAATTGTTTTTATGTTTTTCTATTAAGGCCGATAAGTATAAGGACTTTGCCGTATGGAGGGCATGCTTATATTCAATAAGGCTGCTTTTCCATGATAGTCTAAATTTAATTATTATTAAATTTAAAATATACATTATTATTTAATGCTTAACTGAATAAAGCAATATTTTCTTATGGATGTCAGTCATTTCAAGTGAAAACATTTTTCAACAAGCAAACAGATAAAAAACAAACTTCCTTCAAAGAAAACATGTCCTGTACATTAAATGAATAAAGTAATAAAGGTTTGAAAAGTGCTGGAATTTAGGCTAAAGTACTTGAAAATGCTTGAAATTGTAATGACTTCGTTTCACAACAAATATCTGTCTGACTGAACAGGGGTGAGTTTCCCGAAACGTTCTTAGCGCTAAGTACTTCTTAACCTCATACGTTTCATACGAGGTTACGAAGTACTTAGCGCTACAAACGTTTCGGGAAACCCACCCCAGTTCTCCTGTATTACGTTAACAAATACGAACCTCTTGTAATTCCAGGACGAAACATGAGAGAACGTGAAGACGTTAAGATTGGGCGTTCTCAAAATAAACAACCATTAAATAATGTGAATAAAAAAGCGAATTATTTCGAATTATTTCGACTATATGTATAAATATTTAACTTAATTAAGTTTAACTGGTGCAAGACCTTGCGAATCGACAGCGTGCGACGCCCTCGCGCACGGGCGGAGCCACTGCGATTACCAGGGTACCCGTGGGTCCTTAAAAAGTCTTAAAATGTCTTAAATTTAGTTTTCCATATTCAAGGCCTAAAAAGGTCTTAAAATGTCTGGAATTTTATGAGGGGAGGCATTAAATTATTATAAGTGTGTGTTGTTCAGTTGTTCTGGCGGGATGTGAACTTTGCCAAATCTAGCGCTAATGCAGAAAATAACCGCTCCAGGGTCCTAGTGCTAGATTCCTAGCGTTGGAGTATACGGCCTCAACAACGTCAACAATTTTCGTTCGCCAACACCCCCCCGTCAACGATGTGGAACACACCTGCATCCCCGGTAATAGTATTATTTTTTTTCTTGTGAGAGGTATTAAGAAGGTCTTAAAAGTCATTGAATTTGAGATTTAAAAATGTGCAGATACCCTGGATTACGTCGCCGCTTGTGTGCGATGTAGTGACTTCGCGGGCTACCGTTGCATTGTAAATATAAAGCTGCTCGAAGGGCGCGAGTTGAAATTGTGTGTGGGGGGGGTGGCGAGTTTAAATTGCTTGGGGGGGGGGGGGCATGAAGCCAGAAGGCAGGCCAAATTATTTATCAACCGGCGGGCCGCAACGGAGGCGCCCGCGGGCCATTTGCCCGCGGTATGTTGTGCACCCCTGCCTTACAGTGTTAACCAGTGTTCGTTGTTAATTCTTGGTTTTATTGCATTACCTAGCTTAATGCCTTATATTCTCTATATAAAAGATAGGCATGGGTTTGTTGTACAAATGTACTGGCTTCATAAATATACAGTGAAACACCAAATTATTTATACACATGGCAAGTTTTTTTTACTGGAAATGACAGTTTCATAACTCCCAGAACATAATTTGATGGCATCATATGGAAAAAATGTTTTCTCAGCTTGTATTTACATTTGTACGTAGCCCCGGAGGGGACATGGGTAAATAAAATATTTAAACGAGGGAACGTTTTACCATTCGAGTGCACGTTTTCTGTAATTCATGCTCACGTTTTGTTTTAATCATGCACACATTTTCACAGGGTGTCCGTGGGGTTGTAAAAAGTATTAAAAGGTAGTAAATTCTGTTGGCCAAAATTAAGGCCATTAAAAAGTATTAAGCTTCATCTGACGAGGTATTAAATTTTCGAACCCTCATCCAACTGCCTAGACGTTTTTGAATGTGTGTTATGTACAGGTCTTTCTCCTAAAATTCATTAAATTAGATTTATTTACATGTCGCTAGCAGTGATATCAATTGACGTGACCTGATGTTTGTCCGCGCATGCGCCAGTCACCTAAATACCGGCTGGTTTGCCGCCAAACCTGTTAGCGAAACTCTATGGGATTTAAACAGGCATAAAAATCTGTCACCTTTCGGCAAAATTTGCCGTTTTGAAGTTGAAAAGGGTGACCTTCGCGAATCGTTTAGATCCGAGTAGTTTTTTTTTGTGGTGCGGGGGTTCGGGAGATTTACATCTATATATATATTTTAATTATCATATTGACTTAATAAGCAAACAGAGCACTTCCGAAATCGGCTGTTTCAATGGCACAGTTGGCCACCCAATATCAGAAACAGGTAGATTTGTCCCACCCAAAAATTAAACCACAGAAAAAGAGGAAACTGTTTTAAAAACTTTTTTTCTAAAAGCGGGTTTGGCAGCGCTGTGTTTGTTGGTAGCAACTTGTCAGGCGCTCTCTGGGTCTTTCGCTTTCTTAAGGCTTGTGTTGAGATGTTCAGAAATATCCCGCACTCATAGCTTCACTGACCCGAGCTCTCGCCTCGCTGGAGCGTCGGTAGTTTGCGCCAGCGTTAAATGCGAGGTCAGTGATAAGAGCAATGAATAGCCAACCATATGACCATATATATGACAATAAAACAGCTTTATTGTAACGTGCTGTTAACAGACTAGGAGGGTTTGGGTTAGCTAATGTTTATATTAACGCTTGTCAGAAAGCTCTCTGAAACGTAAAGTTACATTACTCTCTGGCCACGTCCCAAACTGCAGACTGCTACTACACTTAATGTGTAAAAAATAAAATATAAAAATTAAACAAATGAATAAATAAAAGGACACCATGGTTTGAAGTGCTTTCAGTAGTGCAATATGTAATCTTCCAGAGTGTGCTGTTTGGGACACATGCCTTACTGTCTAACATTAATGTTAGTCTTGTCTAGTCAGCAAACCTTAACATGCATTTTTTGTCATTTCATTTCAGCATGCCACCAAAGAAAAAAATAAAACCACAGGACACAACACTCCTGAGTTTTTTTTTTTTTAAGTGGAAATAGTTTAAGTATACAACAGAGTTTAGAAATAATAATAATCAAACCTGTTGTTATATTATTTTAAATATAATGTATCACCTTATTAGGAGAGTACTGGTACAAAGATACAGTAACAGTGCAGAAGCTGCCGAGATCATTCGTGCTTTGCCTTCACAGGTACATGGATTATTTGGGCAAGTGGAAGCTCTGGTTGCTTTTAGTAGTCCATGTTTCATCCTCTGAGGCAGAGAGAAGTTTTTTGGTTATATCTGAATATAATCCATACATTGCATGCATAATTTATTTAAAGTTTGTGGACAACAGTATCATGTTGTATTTTGTTTATTATTTGCAATTTACCGTAATTCCACAAATGTTCTATGTCACTATACATCAGTAGCGAACCGTGACCATTAAACCTGGGCCCTAACCCCCCTCCCGGAAAATTTTTTTCCTCTCCTAATAAACTGCAATAAAGAAAAAACCGAGACGACAGTATAGCTTTAGAAACGCAATAAATAATAACATTTGTACTAGATACCTTGTTAAGGAAAATAAGTTTCCAAACAAAATAAGTTTTCACAGCTCCGTGGTTCTCGGAAGCGGAATATGTAAATGAGGACGTCAAAGGACTGAATCAAAACTAGCTAGCGGTGGTGCTAACGACAGCTAGCATCGCCACAGCGGGCGGAAATTATCACACAGTTAAGCCCGCCCACTAAGAGGGAAGATATGATTGGTCAATTTTACTGTCATTTGAAACTGGTATTGCGCTGAATTATAACTGCCAGGCCCTCTGTAAACGAACAGCGGGCATCACAGTCCTGATAGGGGGAGACACAGGCTCACAGGCTTCCACTTAACCCTTCACCTTCAAACACAGATTGAATAGACACGGGTGAATAACTTATTTGCTTATATTTTTGTAATTGTTTAGATGTCGATTGTAAAACAGTAAGTAGATCAAATAAAATTGGATAATTATATATATATAATGTTTTAAGAATATTTTAGGCCCTCTGAGAGGGTGTAGAGGGCCCTGACGGTTCCCCACTGCTATACATACAGTGATTAACTACCTTACCTACAGTGGAATCAGTTTATATAAATATTTTAGAGGATAGGGTGGGCTTTGATTTGATAGCAAATGTGTCGTGTGTCGTCGTCCGTCCGTCCCCCCATCTCAAACCCGCTCCTAACACCCTTGCAGTTGGGGTTAGGTGCCTTGCTCAAGGGCACTTCAGTCATGGCTTGTCTGGGAATCGAACCCAATCCTTTCTGGATGGCAGTTCGTAACTTGCATTAACTGACGCAATTTGCAGCGCATCTTGTAAAGCCTGGATTATACTTTCACGAGTGACTTTCGCGTGCGACTTCGCCCACCTCACGCGAACCTTTTAAACTCGCCGCGTCTTACTTAAGCCTTCGACCACAGAGAGCGGTCTACAGTCCACAGCAATCCATCTCGCCAGTGAATTGGTCAATTTGTCTAACTTGGACTTTGACATTTTGTTTCTTAATTTGAACCCCGACATGTGGTCGAGTGTTGACTGGCGACACTGTTTGCTCGTACTAGGAATACATTTAGCAGCTAAATTATTATTACTGACCTGCGCGTTAGCCCCAACATGTTTTGTGTTGAGGTGGTAACGAAGGGTGGAAGTGCTCCTGTGATAAGCAAACTCCTTCCTACATAAAGTGCAAATAACATTATTTTTGTTTATACTTCCATCTGGAAGTTTCTTATATTTAAATTTCCCATCCACCCGCGTGGCCTCTTCAGTCATCTCCGTCATGATCTTATTGTGCGTCCATATAATCTGTATGTCTGGAACTCGTGCACTGAGAAACATTCCACGGTGCAAAAGTGTCTCATACGTTAAAATGCGTAAATTTTTTTAGTTAGTTAATTTCCCTGTAATTAATTAATCGAAATTAACGCATTAAAGTCCCACCACTAATAAAAACGTGTGCATGATTAAAACAAAACGTGAGAATGAATTACAGAATTACAGAAAACGTGCGCTTGAATGGTAAAACGTTTACCCATGTACCCTCCGGGGCTCGGTACATTTGAACAGAAATTGGCATGTCCAAATGTATTTATACCCTTCTCTATAATAAATAGAAAGGCTTATTGTCTATTACACCAATCAAAGGCTTCCTATAATTGCTTACCAGCTTTTTGCATGTTATACATCTTTCAGGTTGGACAATCTCCTTATTATAACCCTGATCTTTAGCTCTCTCCACAGATTCGCAATTGGATTTAAGTCACTACAAAACCATTTCTTCACCACTTTTGCTGTGTGTTTTGGGTTGTTGTCATGCTGTAATGTCCACTGTTTTTCTGCAGACTGTTGTTGTCCTTGATGTATTGCTTTTTTCATGGGGCCATTTACTGTGATGAGGTTCCCTAGACCACTGGCTGAAAAACACATCCACATCATTTGCCAGTGGGGATGATGTTCTTAGGGTTGAAGGCTTCTACTTTGTTATGCTAAAGGATACATAATTGTAACCAAACAATTACATTTTTGTTTCATGTGACCATAAAACAAAGACTCAAATTCTTCTTTGTCCAGATGAGCATTTGCAAATTGCCTGTTCTGAAGAAGTGGTGGTCTCCTTGGTCTGCGTCCTTGGGACCCAGCAGTGTGCATATGATGCGAGGCTTAATACGAGATGCCGAGGAGGGCAGAGTAGCAGTTTATCTGTTTCGTTTTATGTTAAGACAAACAACACCTAACAATGTCAGTGACGACTAAGGGATACACATTTGGCTAGCTCACTCCCCATGAAGCTATAATAGACTAGTAATTAGGGGGAAGTCTAGCCAGTCAGCAAGGGAATCTTCTCTGCGAGGAGTCACGGTATAGCCACTGATACCTGTGTTTAAATAAATGTCCTGTGCACAAAGAACACTCTCTGCCTGGCATCTTGTTCCTGATTCACATTAAATAGGGAAGAAAATCATTTTTACTTGCTCCTCGGGAGAAAAAACTCATTTCAGTAAGGAAAAAAGAATAATTGGAAAGTGATATTTCTGCTCATATATGAGATGTGTTCAAATGCACAGAGACAGTGAAAGGCTTATTTGGATCACAAAAGCCAAGAGCTGGTGCAGATACAAAATGATGTTATTTACAAAATCAGTGTGTATAAGAAGATTGTGTTGCCCAGGATTGTTGTGGTTAGTAATGGCATTGCATTAATCAAACAACCATAAGGATATATGTATGAGAAGCAACAAAAATAATTATGATCATTAAATCAGTTAAAACAACAAATATCTGCTGTGACATTTGAGAACATTTGAAAAAAAGACCTATATTGCTTTTGTTCTTGATAATCTCTTTCTCTTGCTTACAGTGAGATACCTACTTAAAAACAACATAAATCCTGATCTCTGTAATGAAGATGGTCTCACTGCAATGCACCAGGTAAGTCCTAGAACTCAGACATTACTTACATATCTATTTGAACTGGGATGTTATAGAAATACTTTGGATCATCCAAATGGGTCTGTAACATTTTGGGCTATGCCAATAACGAATAACTACAACATTATTAATAGTCTGTTATATAACTCCTTAAAAAAAAGTTGTCATGTCGTGTTACATATTTATGTACTGTGAAAATGAATCTGTCTGCTGCCAAATTTAGCATGAGAGAGTTTAAATTAAAACAATTTTAATACTTTTAAAATAGGAGTGTTCAAATTTTAGATAATATGTTTCCCCATTGTCAGTCTCTCCCATGTAACGTGTCTCCCTGTACCTTTATTATTGTTCTCACCTGTATCTTGTTGTGTCTTGGCATTTCTGTGTATTTATTCCCTTTCGTGCTGTTCTTCGTTGTCATTGTCTGTAAGTTGATCTTTTGCCCAGCCCTGTTCTCCCTTGTTACCTAGATTTTGCTCTGTTGGCCTCGCTTTCTTTGTTTCTGGTTCGTGTTGCATTAGTTTGTAGTGTTTGTCTGTTTCTTCGCAATTTCTATTTATTCTCTGTCGCTGTACTTCGGTTTGTCCCTGCCTTAGTGTGTTTCTTAGTTAGCTCAGTTAGCTTCCCTTTCTCCCTGTTATTTCAGCTGTTTTGTATATTGTTTATCACGTTTACTTCGTTATGTATGTTTTGTAATGCATTCGTGTTTATTACTTTTAGTCATTTAGTCATTATCTCTTTATTAACCCGTCCTCCAAGTATTTTTCCGTACTTTGTTCTTTGCTTCTGTTTAGTGTTCTGGTGTGTTTATTTAAATAAATAGGCTATTCTAAAACCTGCATTTGCGTCACGCCTGCCTGTGCACTTTTATAGCTACCTTCAAAGCTGTTATATTTCTTTCGTTAGTAGGCACAGACCATGCCAGGCCCAGGTGCTGTCCACTTTTTTACGTTTGTGACCTGTTCTTGGGCATCTGGTGTTGTAATGCTGAATTGGTGCTGTCCACTTTAACGTCTATATACATTAAATTGTAGTGAAGTGCACAGAAAAAGGTCCTTCATCAGCTATGCAAGTTTTTTTGAATTAATAGGAGTCCCCCAGTGAGCCCCCTAGCCCCCAGTGAGCAAGCCAAGGGCGACAGTGGCAAGGAAAAACTCCCTAGTTTTTTTTTTGCATGAGGAAGAAACCTTGACAGGAACCAAGACTCAGGGGGGGAACCCATCCTCCTCTGGCCGACACCGGTCACCATGACAACAACAACAATTTAAACAAAGAAATAAAGAAAAGCAAAAGATGTAATAATGTCCATCTTGCTGTAGGCTTGTCCGGTCAGGCAGTAGGTGGCTGGCACAGGATGGATCGCTTGTCTCTCCTCATCTCATTTTTCCACGAGCAGGCGGGCAGCCATGTGGAGAACATAAAACAGGGAGAATTAGCGCTGTACGGGGACATATACAGGACAGATGAAATCATATACATTTCTGGAGTGTGGCAGCAACTCTGGCATTAAGTTAAATTATTACAGTCTAGCTAAAAAAAAAAAAGGCAGGACCAGAAGGTAACATAGACTTGGGGGCATTCTGAGACAATGGTATCCATCCACTGCACTGTCAACAAACTTGAGTGACCACGAGCAGTGACAGGACGACAGCACCAGCGCCCCAGTCTACCATAAAACCCTTCGTCTATGAACCCCTGGATCTGTACCTTTATCTAAGGTGGAATATTAATTATCAAACGCTAAACCAAATAGGTGGGTTTTCAACCTAGACTTAAATATTGTGACTGTGTCAGAGTCCCGGACGCATTTTGGAAGGTTGTTCCAAAGCTGGGGGGCCTTACAAGAAAAGGCTCTTCCCCCTGCTGTTACCTTATTAATTTGTTGAACTAATAAAAGACCAGCTGTGATGTTCTGTAATTAACATAGGGAAACATTGGGGACCTCTAGTGGTCAGAACTTGTTGCAGTAACATTCATTTGAGCCTTCAGTGTTCCCGTAGTTAGTTCAGGTTGTATGAAGGAACTAAACAGTCACAGTTCTTTCTCTGCGTTATATGGCCAGGAAAACATTTAGGCCGTAAGGTGAACCCCGTTTTCGTTCTGATCCGCTCCGCGATCTCCGAACTACATCAATCAAATTTTATTTATATAGCGCTTTTTACAACAGTTGTTGTCACAAAGCAGCTTTACAAGTGCCGAGTCCTAGCCCCCAGTGAGCAAGCCAAAGGCGACAGTGGCAAGGAAAAACTCCCTAGTTTTTTGCATGAGGAAGAAACCTTGAGAGGAACCAAGACTCAGGGGGGGAACCCATCCTCCTCTGGCCGACACCGGTCACCATGACAACAACAACAATTTAGACAGAAAGAAGAGAAAGAAAAGGAAAAATATGTAATAATGTCCATCATGATGTATGCATCCGGTTAGGCAGGAGGTGGCTGGCCCAGGATGGATCGCTGGTCTCCTCATCTCATTTTTCCTCAAGCAGGCGGGCAGCCATGTGGAGAAATGAAACAGGGAAAATTAGCTCTGTATGAGGACATATACAGGACAGGTGAAATTATAAACATTTCCGGAGTGTGGCAGCAACTCCGGCATTTAGTTAAATTATTACAGCCTAGCTAAAAAGGCAGAACCAGAAGGTAACATAGGCTTGGGGGCATTCTGAGACAATGGCATCCGTCCACTGCACTGTCAACAAACTTGAGTGACCACAAGCAGTGACAGGACGACAGCACCAGCGCCCCAGTATACTATAAAACCCTTCGCCTGTGAACCCCTGGATCTGTACCTTTATCTAAGGGGGGATATTAATTAAATAAGTGGGTTTTCAACCTAGCTAACTAAATAAGTGGGTTTTCAACCTAGACTTAAAGATTGTGACTGTGTCGGAGTCCCGGACACATTTAGGAAGATTATTCCAAAGCTGGGGGGCCTTACAAGAAAAGGCTCTTCCCCCTGCTGTTACCTTATTAATTTTTGGAACTAATAAAAGACCAGCACCCTGTGATCTTAGTGGGCGTGGGGGTTCGTAATAGGAAATAAGTTCCTGAAGGTACTCAGGAGCAAGCCCGTGCAATGCTTTATAAGTTAATAAAAGAATTTTAAAGTCAATACGGAATTTAACTGGGAGCCAATGCAGGGCTGATAGGACTGGACTGATATGCTGAAATTTTCTAGTTCTGGACAGAACCCTGGCTGCGGCATTTTGAACTATTTGAAGTTTATTTAGATTCCTATTTGAACATCCTGACAGTAGTGCATTGCAGTAGTCTAATCTAGAGCTAACAAAGGCGTGCACCAATTTTTCCGCATCGTCCTGTGATAATGCATTTCTTAACTTAGCAATGTTGCGGAGATGTAGAAAAGCTATCCTAGTAGTATTATCTATGTATTTATCAAATGATAGGTCAGAGTCAAGTATGACGCCTAGGTTTTTGGCTACTGTGCCAGGTGTAATGGGGTAGCCTGCGAGATTAAGCATTAGATCTGGAATTGTCTGTTTTATAATAATAATAATAATAATAATAATCTTTATTTGTATAGCACCTTTCATACATACATGTAACTCAAAGTGCTTTACAGTATAAATAAAAGAAACATTAAAAGGAGATAAGACAAAGACAAAAAGAAAATGTTAAAAGAAATTAAAGATAAAAATATTAAAATAACATAAAAAGTAAAAAGTGAACTAAGATAATAAAAAGTAAATTAAATAAGATAAAACTATTAAGATAAGAGTTTCTTAACTAAAAGCGGATCTAAACAGGAATGTTTTGAGACTGCTCTTAAAACTATGCAGGGATGAAATGCCTCTGAGCTCTTCAGGAAGAGAATTCCAGAGCTTTGGGCCATAGTGGCTAAAAGCACCCTCGCCAATCTTTAATCGGCTTTTAGGAATCACCAGTAGATTACTGTTTGAAGACCTGAGAGACCTGACTGGAACATATCTAACAATCATTTCACTTAGGTAAAGAGGGGCAAGACCATGAAGACATTTAAAAACCATGACTAGAACCTTAAAATCTATTCTAAAGCTGACAGGTAACCAGTGCAGTGAGTGGAGTGCAGGTGTAATATGATCTCTCTTTCTCCTGCGGGTCAGAACCCTTGCAGCCGCGTTCTGAACTCGCTGTAGGTGCGAAATAGAGCTCTTTGGAAGAGCAGATAGAACAGCGTTACAATAATCTAGCCTTGATGTGATAAATGCATGGACAAGTTTTTCACTGTCAGCAGGAGAGAGCATATCTCGGACCTTAGCGATGTTTCGAAGATGAAAGTAAGCTGTCTTGCATGTAGTCATGATGTGTGATTTGAAGCTGAGCTCATTATCAAAGGTGACGCCCAGGTTCTTAACACATTGTCTGGCTTTCAGATTCATTTGATTTAAATAAGTCTGGACATCATTCCTTTGTGAATCACTGCCAAGAACAAGAACCTCTGTCTTCTGTTTATTTAATTGCAGAAAATTGTCAGACATCCATGTCTGTATATCATCTATGCAGTCAAACAGTGAGCAAATTGATTTTAGGGCTTTAGGTTCTAGCGAAATATAAAGTTGAGTGTCATCTGCATATTGATGATAACTAATACCATGTTTATTAATGATGTGTGGTAACGGAAGCATATATAGGTTGAATAGTAACGGCCCAAGAATTGATCCTTGGGGGACTCCACAAGTTATTTTTTGACGTGTGGAGGAAGAGGTACCTAATGCTACATAGTAATCACGCCCAGTTAGGTACGATCTAAACCAGTCTAAGACTAAGCCACTAAGGCCTACCCAGCTCTGTAGTCGATCAAGAAGTATTTCATGATCAACGGTGTCAAAAGCGGCACTTAAATCTAGCAGAAAAAGGACTGAGAGTTTGCCTGCATCCTTATTCAATCTCAAGTCATTTACTACCTTAACTAGGGCTGTTTCAGTGCTGTGGAGAGCTCTGAAACCAGATTGAAGTATGTCATTTATTTGATTTACTTTTACATAGTCATTCAACTGGATTGACACTACTTTTTCAATGATTTTGCTAAGAAAGGAAAGGTTAGATATAGGTCGATAATTATTAAGAATTGTGGGATCAAGATTTCTGTTCTTTAATAGTGGTTTAACCATTGCAGTTTTAAAAATTTTAGGGAATTCACCCAATTGCAGAGACTGATTAACAATCGTTAGAACTTCATTTGCTAATGAGCTCAGAACCTGCTTGAAAAAGCTTGTTGGTAAAGGGTCCAGTTCACAAGTAGAGGATTTTAGTGATGAAATCACATCAAGTAGTGTTACCATGTCAACTTCTTGGAAATAAGACATATTAAAGTTAGGTTGAGTAACTGATATAAGGGTTGATGGTCTATTAGTGCTTGTTGCTATGTTCTGCCTTATACTAGTAATCTTGTCCCTAAAAAATATAGCAAACTCCTCACATTTTTCAACTGAAACAGTCTCAGGGAAGCCACAGGAGGTGGGGTTTACTAGCTGATCTATGCTTCTGAACAAGACAGCTGAGTTATTATTGGATGAATTGATTAAGGTAGAGAAATAGTTTTTCCTTGCTGATTTCACTTCACTGTTGTAATTCTGCAATGTTGTTTTATAAATATCAAAATGTACTTGCAATTTTGACTTTCGCCAACGTCTCTCAGCCTGCCTACAATCTTGCCTAAATTTTACAATAGATGGAATGTTTCTCCAGGGCATCTTAATTTTACCAGAGATTATTTTAGTTACCTTTGGTGCCACAGCATCAATACAGTTCCTAACTCTGTATGTGAATGTTTCAACTAGCTCATTCCCATTTTCTGAGAGGGGAGGGAGGGACTGTATCATGTCTGTGAAGGCCACGGCACTGCCAGCACTGAGATAACGCTTGGTTATTGTGCGCTTTTCACTGAGTGTTCTAGTAGATAATGACATGTTGAAAAATACACCAAAATGGTCAGAGATTGCAACATCAGTAATTTCAGTATTATTAACCTCTATACGTTTAGAAATGACCAAATCTAAAATGTGGCCATGCTTATGAGTTGGGCCTGATACATGCTGTATGAGATCAAAAGAGTTAAGCATCCTCATGAATTCTGAAGTGATTGGATTTGTGGATATATCCATGTGAATATTAAAATCCCCAGCAATTAAAACATAATCAAAATCCATTAAAATCCTTGAAAGCATTTCTTCAAAATCTTCAAGAAAATCTGCATGTAGTCTGGGAGGATGATAGATAACAATCAAAAGAACTGAATAAGTACTGTTGAGTTGTACTGCCAGATATTCAAACGTAGGATGTTCCCCTAATGAGATCTGCTTACATCGGAATGCTTTATGGTAAAAACATGCAACACCACCACCTCTCTTATTTACCCTGGAGACATTAAAATAGGTAAAGTCGGGAGGTGAAGCTTCATTTAGCACTATTGCTCCATTGCTATCAAGCCAAGTCTCTGTTAGAAAAAGAAAGTCCAGACAGTAATCTTCAATTAATTTAGCTATTATAAAAGACTTGTTTGTGAGTGAGCGGACGTTTAGTAAGGAGACTTTGAAGACTTGATGTGTTTGATCAGCATCGCTTACATCACTTGTGCATTTCACTGGGATCAAATTTTGTTTGTTACAATGTTTTGTACCCTTATGTTTTCTTCTGATTACATTTTTATTTCGATTCTGAGAGCCATGCCACCGGCTATTTAAAATAACTGGAATGTAGCACTGACTAGGAGCATGGGTTCCAGTGTGTCAGACCTGAGAATTCACTGAGTGTGCAGGAGAAGTGGGTGAGTTCCTGCAAGACAGCAGACTGTAGTGTTGCAGAACCTCTTCAATCTCCTGGAGTTTACCTCTGAGACTGTGGACAGATTCTCTGACAGGAGATGGTGGGCTCCTTTGACTGACATTACTGACGTTACTGCTGGCGGTTGGGTGCAGGTTCCGCATGTGAGTGATTCCATACATTAGATTATCCACAAGCATTTGAGTCCCAGCCCTGTTAGGGTGAAGCTGATCAGGTTTAAAAAGCTCAGGACGCCTCCAAAAAATGTTGAAATTGTCAATGAAGTTTACCTTCCGATGTGCACAGGCTGTAGTGAGCCAGCTGTTTAGAGCCAGCAGTCTGGTAAAGTGACCACTGCCTCGACGTGCAGTTGGTATCGGTCCAGAAATGAACACTTCACACCGGGAAAACTCCAGAATGTCGAGCAGATGGTTAAAATCCTGTTTCAGTATCTCAGACTGTTGTTTGTAAACATCGCTAGAGCCGACATGTACAATCAGTCTTTCCGTAGCTGGATGGTCATGCAATATGTGTGGAATCATGGGTATCACTTCACAGACAGTAACACGAGGAAAGCAAAAGGCCTTAATACTGTTGCTCCATACATCTCTGATGACTGAGTCCCCAATTAGCAGCGTTTTGGGCTGTGGCGGTGTTCCTCGTCTTCTTTCACCATTAATGCCTCGGCGGCTAACATGGTTAGCATCCCGATGGCCAACATGGTTAGCATCCCGATGGCCAACATGGTTAGCATCCCGATGGCCAGCTTGGTTACCACCCCGATGGCCAGCATGGTTACCACCCCGATGGCCAACATGGTTACCACCCCGATGGCCAACATGGTTACCACCCCGATGGCCAACATGGTTACCACACCGATGGCCAACATGGTTACCACCCCGATGGCCAACATGGTTAGCATCCCGATGGCTAACCCTCTTAGCATGCTTGTTAGCATGCTGCTGGCTAACACAGTTGGCAGCCTGGTGGTTGGTCCGCGAATGGCCAGAGTTATTTGCAAGCTTAGCAGCCAGACTGGAGTCGGATCTCTGATGCTGATTGGGGTGCGTTTGATGTCCTTGATGTCCTGGAGAGGGAGGCAGTATGTTGTGATGAGACTGCTCAGTTTCTGCTACTTCAGTTGAGGCAAGAGCTTCATATCTGTTATCGAGAAGAATGTTCTGTTCTGAAGATTGCTGCTTGCCGCCGCTGCTGTGCTGGTTTCTGCTACGTTCCTTCCCCCGAACAAGAGTCCAGCCCTTATCATTGTTGTTGTTAACAGGATTAGGAGTTGAGGCCAAGATGAGCTTAGGCTTTGCCCCCAGTACATCCCAGCGACAATGGAGAGAAACGTCTCTTTCTTTGCCAGTCACAGGGACGGTTTTGTCAGCGGTTTGTGTGGCAAGAATCGAGTCCAGATATTCTTCCTCCTCCCTTATAGAATGTAAGGTATGGATTCTTTCCTGAAGTTCTGCAACCCTCTGAGACAGTTTGATACACTCAGAGCAAATAGATGATGTGGAAGCATGAGCCATAATCGCAAAAGCACCGGGCACAAGGCTCAAATATCCAAGTTAAAAATCCAAAGTGCAAAAATAACACCCAATAAGTTCTGGCAGGTATTTCACAGCTGAAAACAATATCAGCTGCTGATAAAACAGTGCACAAAAACCACTCACAAGGATGAGGCGCAAAAAACAGTTCACTCGCAGTGTCGGACTGTCGGAATGTAAAAAATGCTAAATAATCCTTTATAGATGAATGTAAAAAAGCTTACCAAGTGAAGTAACGAGTAATGGATCCTTTTAACTTGTAAAAATAACTTGAACTTGTAGATATAACTCAAATAAATGAAAGGACAGGCAGAGCTGACAGAAAAGCGTCTGTACAGGAGGAAAGCAGGAAGTCACTGAATCCTGTTCAGTTTTGAGGCCTTAGGGCCCAGAAGGAGAACTTCTGTTTTGTCCTCATTAAGTTGGAGGAAGTTTAGAGACATCCAGCATTTAATATCTCTTACACAGGCCTCAATTTTTCTTTAACTGAGTTTGTCATCAGGTTTGGCTGATATGTAAAGTTGAGTGTCATCTGCATAGCAGTGAAAATTGACACCATGTTTGTTTATAACTGTGCCCAATGGTAGCATATATAATGTAAATAATAGTGGTCCTAGAATGGAGCCTTGCGGGACCCCATATTTAACTTTTGTACGTTTGGATGGAATATTATTGAGCTCTACATGCTCGTTAGCTGATAAAAATGATCAAGTTATATTGCACTTACCAAAAAAGTTTCGCGTCACAGAATCCTGTACTTTGTTTGAACCGAGACGTTTTCTGAAGAACTATTTTCCTCACGCTGAATGACGATTTTGACGTCAAAAGACACCGCGTGACTGCGCTAAACCAATCACGTAACCGATTTACGACAACAAACGGGAAAAAATGACAACCTGCCTAGTGCTGTCAAATATAACCTACAGAAAGAAATCTCCCAAAATATAATTTTATAGTGGGCATAAAATAATTATCAACAATATCGTTGATTAATATTATTTTATGCCCACTTTATATACAATAACGCACTATTTAGTATTTATTTGGCCCTCAGAAATAGATGAATGAGCATTATCATAATCCTCATTCATGTATTTCTGAATTGGGCCAAATTAATACTAAATAGTGTTTTATTTACAGCACAAATCACAATTATGCAAGTGACCTTTCATGTTGTCAGTTGATCAATTAATGGAAATAATTCCAATAATTATTGATAGCCATCCATGTGTTTGTAACAGGGGCTAAATGAATTCCAAGCAGTGCTTTATAGAACAAACAACTGGAGCAAGTGGATGATAAGGTTACCTTCTCATGTTGTCATTTTTATAAATAAATGGAAATAATTGTAATTATCAATAATTATCAATAAGGACCCTTCAGGTATTCATTTATTCACTGACAACACATAAAAAAACTATCAAAACTGGCATAAACTTATATACGTATATACATAACCATAATAAAAGGAATGACAAATAGAATAGAGGTAAAATCACACACACACACACACACACACACACACACACACACACACAGTGTGTGACATGTAGAACAGAATGAGGGGCTGGATTTCTTGTCATCATGTCACTTGAAGGTTTCCATCTTCCAGTCTGTGTCCTTGATGTGAATGAGGATGCTCTGGTCATCCTTCACTTCAACAGCTTCCTGCAACTTGCCTTATACAAAAGAAAACAACAAAGGATGAATAAATAGGCAGGCAAAAAAAATGAAGACTTAATTTTTCCTGGTGGTGTGGTGTTGTAAAAATGGTGCTAGGTGTTGCACCCAAAAAAAGATTTCTTGTGCACACAGATGTACAGCACAGGCAGGACACACCTCTAGAGACAAGTCTGGTTGCTGGGGCCGCCCAGCAACACACAGGGACAGTCCCAAGTGTTCAAGTGTGAGAGAGGCAGTGGGGGGTGGGGGAATGGACCGGGGGATGGGCTTGCTGCTGTAAAGCAGTGTGTTGACCAGACAGGGGATCAGGCTGAGGAGCCACAATTCTAAACAGGTATTCAGTGGCATAATAACATCAGGCATGCTATGACATTTATACAAACATACCCAGTACCCCATTAAAGTCAAAGTGTGCTTCATTCTATATCAAAGATCTCAAAACAATGGGGGGGGTATTATAGGCATAGGGATGTTATGTATTGGAAAGTAATTTTACACCCACACACATCACATTATGGCAATTCAGACATACATTGAAATTAGAATTAGACAAATACAAGGATTGTGTAGCAGTGTAGGCTACATAGTCATTCAACTTCTCCCAACATCTGTGTGTGTGTGTGTGTGTGTGTGTGTGTGTGTGTGTGTGTGTGTGTGTGTTGGGGGATGGGATGCATTTGCATAGACTACCTACTGTGTGGTGGGGGAAGAGGGTGATACACAGTCTTACCTGCAGTTAAAGTCTGTGTTTTTGTCAAAGCTTCTTTATGGCGTCTGCCACCCGCGACGACAAATTTGCAGCCTTTCTTGCAAATGATGCAGATGGCAGGAAGAACAGGGCCAGAGCTCGAGATGGACAGGCTTGATCTGGACCGAAGTTTCCTGGTCGGAGTAGTCCCAGTAGTTTGGGGGTCCTGTTGGTCATCTCCCCTCTCCGTTTCTCGCACGAGACGCCGTTTAGTTCTTCCGATCTCTCGCTGGTCAATAATCCTCCGTTACATGTGGGATGTAAACCCGCATCATCGGGAATTTCTTCAAATGCAGTTCAAAAGTGTTTGAAACTTTCTGCTACGTCTCTGCACTCGCCCCGCAACTTTAGCCACTGCCGAAGACTATTTCGAAAAGTATTCCACCTTGTGCTGGTGAAATTCTGTATTTCCTCATGTTTAACAGACGATATATGCATGTAACAAATCTTATGTTTCGAAGATTTCTTTTTTTGAACACTTTCGGACGAGATTTCCTCTTCTTCGGTACAGCTGGATCAATGCGCTGCTACAACGACGTCTGCTTCTGTTTACTAGCTCAGCTGACATACCAGCTATCCGATTGGTCCGTTCTGGTGACGTCTCAACCGTGGCACCTCTCAAGAGCCAAAGTGTTATTACGCCTACCAGGCACTAGTCCTTCCATTAAATGCTGCGAACAAAATAAGTACTGTATTTTGAGCGGCGAAACTTTTTTTTAAACCTCAACATAACTCGTTCTTTTTTATGAGCTGAAGCGTGTTTGGTTCGGATAGCGCGGAGCGGAATTTCTTTTCTGAAGGACTTTTCGATGTTCACCTTACGGCCTAATTTGCCTGTGAGTATTATTGTGTTTAATTGTTGTATAACTTTATACTGAGATTACTGATGTAAACCTTGGTTAAGGAACGAAAATAAGTTATATATTCCTTCAGTTAACTGTAAATGCTAACCGCTAGCATATATATGGGTTTTTCCATAGAAAAGCTAACAGTTCAGTTCCCATTAATGTACAGTGTCACACAATTGCACTAAGGAAACGAAGGTAACTAAGATATATTTTGTATGTCTGCTTTATAGTTTTACAGTGAGTCTTGAGTAAAGCTTTTGAAGAGAACTTCGGCATCCGGCTTTTCTTGAGAAACTGTTGTCTATCTGCCGAGCTAGTAGCTACACACACAAGCAGGGGCAGAATACCAGCACCCTGTGATCTTAGTGGACGTGGGGGTTCATAGTAGGAAATAAGTTCCCGGAGGTATTCAGGAGCAAGCCCATGCAGTGCTTTATAAGTTAATAATAGAATTTTAAAATCAATACGGAATTTAACTGGGAGTCAATGCAGGGCTGATAGGACTGGTCTAATATGCTGAAATTTTCTAGTTCTGGTCAGAACTCTAGCTGCGGCATTTTGAACTATTTGAAGTTTATTTAGATTCCTATTTGAACATCCTGACAGTAGTGAGTTACAGTAGTCTAATCTAGAGCCAACAAAGGCGTGCACCAATTTTTCTGCATCATCCTGTGATAATGCATTTCTTAACTTGGCAATGTTGCGGAGATGTAGAAAAGCTATCCTAGTAGTATTATCTATGCATTTATCAAATGATAGGTCGGAGTCGAGTATGACGCCTCGGTTTTTGGCTACTGTGCCAGGTGTAATGGGGTAGTCTGCGAGATTAAGCATTAGATCTGGAATTTTCTGTCTTGAGGCCTTAGGGCCCAGGAGGAGAACTTCTGTTTTGTCCTCATTAAGTTGGAGGAAGTTTAGAGATATCCAGCATTTAATATCTCTTACACAGGCCTCAATGTTTCCTAAACTGTGTTTGTCATCAGGTTTGGCTGATATGTAAAGTTGAGTGTCATCTGCATAGCAGTGAAAATTGACACCATGTTTGTTTATAACTGTGCCCAATGGTAGCATATATAATGTAAATAATAGTGGTCCTAAAATGGAGCCTTGTGGGACCCCATATTTAACTTTTGTATGTTTGGATGGAATATTATTGAGCTCTACGAAATGATGGCAATTTGTTAAGTAAGAGTTAATCCATGAAAGGGCTGTGCCTGAGACGCCAACCCAGCATTCTAACCGCTTTAGCAAGATCCTATGATCAATTGTGTCAAAAGCTGCACTAAGATCAAGAAGCACTAACAGTGATACTAACAGTGATAAGTGATAGCCTTGATCTGAAGCAAGGAGGAGATCATTTGTTACTTTGACTAATGCTGTTTCAGTACTGTGATGGGGCCTAAAACCAGATTGGAACTTTTCATATATGTGATTCCTATGCAGATATAGGCATAATTGCTGGGCAACAGCTTTTTCTATGATAAATGATGTGTTCGAAATGGGTCTATAATTAGATAGCACAGTCGGATCAAGATTTGGTTTCTTGATTAGAGGTTTAATAACTGCTAATTTACATGATTTGGGCATGTGACCTATTGTAATGGATGAGTTAACTATAGTTAGAAGAGGTTCAGTAACAGCTGGTAATACCTCTTTTAATAACTTTTAGGGAACTGAGTCTAGAGTGCAGGTAGCACAATTTAAGGAAGTGTGACGGCGGGTGTAGGAGGCAGGCACCACGACGTCAACGTTGAACATTTAGAGTTTTATTCTCTCTCACACACACGTAAGCTCCGGGTGGACCGCAAGCAGTGATAAACACACACTCGTGCAGACACGAAACTTTAGACAAAGACGAGCACTAGACACTGCGCGAACGCACATTAAATAGGTGAATACACATACCCACGTGACCTCGAGACAAGGCACAGGTGTAACAAACGAACACGCTCACAGACGACCCACGCCCACGGAAGTACAAACATGGACCTAACGACACGCAGACAACATAACGACACACCCACAGGGAAGGGTCCGGAGCCGTCACCGTGACAGAACCCTCCGCCAGGGGCTCGCTACTCCCGGAGCGTCCCGCGCAGCTGGAAAGCCCCGAACCAGCACCAACGGGCAGGTCCGGAGCCTCAGGGACCCTGAGCCTCCGAGAGCCGTCACCCCCGACGGCGGGAGCCGCCACGAACGGCTCTAGTACACCCTCCCTGGGAGGACAGGGGAAAACACGTTAGATACACAAAACGGTACAGTCACGAATACACATACAGGTACTTGCACAAACATGGGCACGAACGGGAAAAGGGGATTAGGCAAACATACGGGAACAAACACGAAAACAGGGACAGACGGACATGAAACAGGCGCCAAGCTACGCGCCATGAGTAGGGCGATGAGAGGAGAGAGCAGGGGAGCTGCAGGCGCTGCAGCGAACAGGACCCTTCCCGCATTTGCCGCGAAGCCACCTCCCGGTGCAGTATGGTTACGTGCCTGGTGCCGCGCGCTGGGCTGACGCGCCTGGTGCCGCGCCTTGGTCTGACTCCTCATCCGACTGGCCACTCGATACGCCCGCTTCGCCTCGCGACCACCCTCTGGAGTAGACAGCGGGAGCGTCCACCTCCATCTCGGTCGCTGCCTCGCTGCCCTGGCTCCAGCTCATGGGCAGCTCCGGGCTGCCACCCCGGGAGCAGTCCATCGCACTCCCCTCGGAGCGATAAGAGGAAGCGCCTCCCTCTGAGCGGTTCCACCCCTTGACGGTCCCGGCAGAACGCTCAGATAGGGACGGACTGCCCTCCTCCTCAGTGCCGGGATCGCTGTCCGTGCCCTCGGAGACACCCGAGTACACGGATGGAGGGTAGCGCTCTTCCTCCTCTTCCTCCTCCTCTTCCCCACTGTAGTCAATGGTGGGGGCGGAGCACACGGACGGAGGGTAGCACTCTTCCTCGTCCTCTCCGTAGTAGACGGTGGGAGCGGAATATAAGGAGGGTGGATAGTCCCCTTCGCCCTCACTAAGGTCGTCTGCAGAAGCAGAGCCTACGGAGGGAGGGTAGTCCAGCCCCTCCTCTTCGCCCTCCCCATAGTCCACCGTGGGGGCGGAGCAGACCGAGGGAGCCGGGTCCACTCCTCCGCAGTAGTCCACAGTGGACGCTTCGCCCACCGACGGAGGGTAGCCCTCCTCCTCGTCCGAGTCCTCTGCCTCGGAATCCCCCTCTCCAAACTCGTTCTCTGGGATCTTCTCCACACCGCCGAGCGCAAAGGAGCTCACCCGCAGGGGTGAAAGCTCCCTGGAAGAAGGGGGGTGGTACGTCTCCCAAAGTCGCACCGCCTCTTGGCGGAGCTTCTCCGCCGCCTCGGGGTTGTGGTGCACCCTTGCCTGTCGTAGCAGGGACGCACAGACCAGGTACAGCTCGAGCTGCGCCAATGTCGGCGGGGCTTCGCGGCGCGGGGGGGAAGGAAGAAGAGCGGTGGTGCTGCTTGCTGGGCTTCTTCCCCTTTTTGGGCTTCGCCTTGTAGCCTGGCATTGTGTCTCGTTGTCGGCTCATCTTTCTGTAACGCGGGGAGTGGGCGGAAGGATGAGACACGGATCCAGTCTGCAGTAGCCAACATTACTTGCTTTTATTTGTACGAGTAACATAAACACACACACGACGTGCAAACCAAGATAAATACGAGCACACGACATCGCGCGAACGCACATTATATAGCAGACTAACACACACCCTCGTGATCTCGAGACAAGGCACAGGTGTAACAAACGAACACGCTCACAGACGACCCACGCCCACGGAAGTACAAACATGGACCTAACGACACGCAGACAACGTAACGACACACCCACAGGGAAGGGTCCGGAGCAGTTACCGTGACAAACATAGAGTTATAAATTAGTAAAAAAAAAAAAAAGCTCAAAGGCTTTTATATGGTCTAGCTTCAAGATGATGATAGTCACAGGTTGAAAATAAAAATATTCAAAGGAAAACTGATTAAAGGAGAGAATATACATAATGAAAGTTGTTGATTATTTTTAAAAGATGCTGTTGAAAAATGCATTATAATTCTACTATGGTGGGAAGGAAATGTCAAAATTAGTTACAAAAATAAGTCCAAAAAATAAGCCTCAAGTGGCTATTACTGGTTCAAGCACATACATGGGACCAAGGGACCTTATAAGAAGTGAGGAGTAGGGTTGAAGAATAGGTTTTAGGAGTGAGTACCTTTGATCATCACAACCCATTAACTGTATTTTTAAATGTCAATATCCAGTTAGAACGCCTATAAGACAGTAAATGCCCAAAATGATTCAGATGATTCAGATCATAGAATTACATCTCATGTGCTGATATGTAAGTTTTTGTGTGTGTGTGTGTGTGTGTGTGTGTGTGTGTGTGTGTGTGTGTGTGTGTGTGTGTGTGTGTGTCACTGAGGTATGGGTGCATATTGCTAGAGCAGAGTTTTTGAGAAGCCTGTAGGTAGGTGTGTGTGTTTGTTTGTGTGTGTGTATTGACAGAGATCTTGGAAGTTATGGATAGGGCAGTGTTTATGTAAACCCTTGTAATTGCAAAGTTGAATGAATACCTTTATTGATCCAAAATTTGGGAAATTACGTTTGTTCAAGTTTTCTTTATTCAGAGAGCGAAGTGAGTCACAGTAGACAGCATTATGGGTAACCCTGTGTCAAAACATAAACCTACCAGAAGGTGGCAGCATATACAAGGGTTATACAAGGTATTAACTATTACAACATGCCCCTTTTTAAGTGGTGCTTCAGAGCTCTTCAAACATTTCAAACATGTCAACAATGCAGAACATGAGCATGCAACAACAGCAAAAAAAAACAAAAAACAAAAATGGAATGTTCCACATTGACTTCAGCTGGCTGGGATTACTCTTAAAGAGTCCACAGTGAGGTGAGTACAAGTACAAAATATTGTGAACATATGCAACACAACAATCTGTCTTTTTTTTTTTTGACAAACATACACTTGTAAGACAGAGGTCCCAGGACATGTCTTACTGTAGGCTAGGTCTTCAGCACCTGCCTTTGTACACAGTGTACACGAAGTTGGGGTCTTTTGTTGACTTGGCCTCCCGACCAGATCGCCTCTTTACTGGTGATGGTTTTTCTGGAGGCACTGGTTTCAAGGAGACCGGGATGTTGACTGTAGGGTCATCAGGCATTGCTGCTTGTGGAGTGGACTTGGTGGCAGCCTGATTGATCACCTCACCATCAGTGGTGGCAGGTGGGGCATCATCACCACTGTTAGGGAAGCTGAGCTCTGCATGATGGAGTGCCGCTGCTCGTGGCCTGAGTGGATATCAAGCCTTGAGGTCACGTTGGTTGCGCCTAAGTCGACTGCCCGTTTGTGTGATGATCCAGTAGGAGTCTGGATGTTTGTCGGCAATGTCTATGTAGCCTGCTTTCCACTCTGATGAGCAGTCCTCGGTGTACCAGATAGGCTGTTGTGGCGTGTAGTGTACCTGTGGTGCATGTTGAGGTTTCAAATGGGCTCTCTTGTCTGTGAGGTTGAGCTTCTGTTCCTCAGTGAGGTGAGTGGAGTCAAGTGGCTGACCGAGCCGAGTGTTTATTCGTCTGTTGAGGAATAACTCGGCTGGCGATGGCAGGTCAGCACTGATTGGGGTGTCGAGATAGGCCAGGATGGCTAGTGTGATGTCATTATCAGTCTTACACTTCTTGAGAATGTTACGCACAGTTTGGATTGCACGTTCGACTCTGCCATTACTTTGGTGGTGATAAGGGCTGGTGGTGGTGTGGTGAATCTCAAACAGCTCACAAAACTTCTGGAACTGTTCGGACCGAAAACATGGACCATTGTCAGATATTATCTTCTCAGGTAGGCCGAATCGCCTGAAGTTGTCGTTTAAGCGGGCAGTTACAACATTGGTGGTGCTGCTTCGTAGTGGGTCTATGAAGACATAGCCAGAAAGATAGTCAATGGACACCAGGATAGGCTGGCCTTGGAAGTCCATAAGGTCACAACCCAGAACCTCCATGGGTCTGGTCGTGGATATTTGCCTTTCTGGTGGGCGGGGTTTCTTTGCACCATGTATTTGGCACTCAATGCAGCGATTGACAAGATCAGTGATGTCATCCTGCATCTTTGGCCAGTAAACTGAACGTCGGGCTCGCTGGAGCGTGGCAGATATGCCTTGGTGGCCATCATGTAAGCGCTGTAGCGTGTCTGACCTCATTGTTGATGGGACAATTACTCGGCTACCCTTCATTATGAGGCCGTCAGTGCATGAGAGCTCGTCACGGAAACACCAGTAACATTGTAATGTATCTGGCAGTTCTTGTATACTATCAGGCCACCCATTGCTGATCAGCTGACCTAATCTGCAGAGCACAGGATCACACTTGGTTTCCTCCTGCAAGTTTGCCAGGCATGTATGCCTTATCCTGAGGACCTGGGCGATGCTGACATCCAAGCCCGGAATTGTCGGGTCTGAGCCAGGTTTGACCAGCCTGGACAATGTGTCAGCCAGAGGGACATGTTTGGCACCAACGTATTGAACATGAATATTGTAAGTGCGGAGTCTCAGAAGCATTCTCTGCAAGCGTGGTGGAGCCAGGCTGATTGGTTTATTGAAAATGGATTCCAGTGGCTTGTGATCAGTGTGAATGTCGACATGTCTTCCAAACACATACACATGCAGCTTCTCACATGCAAAGAGCACTGCCAAGAGTTCTCTTTCTATGTTGGAATACTCACTCTCAGTTGCGGTCAGTGACTTGCTTAAGAACTTCACTGGGCGTCCATCTTGTAGGAGCACTGCCCCAAGCCCTTTGAGGGATGCATCTGTCTCGATCACCACCTGTTTGACCGGATCAAAATGTGTAAGCTTCATTGCTTGTGAGATCCCTGCTTTGACACTGTCAAACTCGGTTTGCATTTCAGCAGTCCAGGTGTAGCGAACATCTTTTTTCAGGAGGCCACGCATGCTGACTGTTTTCTGGGCCAGATTTGGGATGAAATTGGACATGAAATTGACTGACCCCAGGAAGCTCTGTAGTTCCTGTTTGTTGTCTGGAGCGCCAAGCTGTAGGATGGCCTTCACCTTTTTGGGGCAAGGTTCCACGCCATCTGGGGAAATGATTCTTCCGAAGTACTCAATTTGTGTCTTTTTCACCTGACACTTGTCCGGGTTGAATTTAATCCCAGCAGCCTTAGCTCGGCTCACTGTCTCAAGAAGGTGGATGTCATGACGCTCTTCTGTGGAGCCCTGGATTTTGACATCATCTGCACAAGGAAATGTGCCTGGGACTCCAGCCAGAGCTTTGTCCATTTGGGCACAGAAGATTTCTGATGATACGGATAAGCCAAGTGGTAAGCGAACAAAGCAGTATTTCTTAAATGGGGTGTTGAATGCGGTCAATGGCTGACTTTCTGGGCTCAGCTTCTGTGTCCAGTAGCCACTTTTAGCATCGAGGGTTGAGAAGTATTTTCTTGAATGTGTTTTGGGCATCTTCCCATGAAGCAGTGTAATGAATGTTCCGCACTAAGCATTTGTTTAAATTCTTGGGGTTGAGGCACACCCGGATGTCACCATTCTTTTTTATGACTATCACCAAGTTGTGAACCCAGCTGGTTGTTTCTGGGCATGGGCGTATGATTCCTTCTGCCTCCATGCGATCCAATTCATCCTTGAGCCTGGGTAGTACGCTCACCGGGACCGCACGTGGAGGGAGTTGTACGGGTATGGAACCTGGTGTCAACTCCAGCTCTGCTTCGCCATCAAATAAACCGACTGAACCATCAATCATTTCAGGAAATATGCATTTCAAATCCTCCAGGGGATCGCCTGTCTCCTTTCCCAGGGGTAAGTGACGTCGCCATTTCCTTTGGAGAGACTCATAGTCCATCTCAGACTCCTCTGTAACATGCACAGCCTCAACATTAATGTTTCTCTGAATGCACACACTGGATATTTGGACAAGTTTGAATTGCTTGCAAAACTCGAGCCCTAGTATAAGCTCTGTACCCTCGTTTGTAATGATAATTTCGACAGTGCGGGTGATGCCATTGCATGTGACTTTTGTTTTGATTTTACCACTGACTGGTATGCTTGCTCCAGTAACACTACGCAGTCGAATGTTAGCGGAAAGTAGGGAGTCCTTTGTGATGTTCAATTTAGGCAAGAGTGAAGTCGGCATACATGTTGTCATTGCTCCAGTATCAACCTTTCCTTGTATGCAATGGTCGCCTGTGGTGTGGAAAGTGACATCGGCTATTACCTCACGTGCATGAACATTTGGTGGGTTGAACCGTACTTATGTCATAGGCATAGTCACATGCATCTTCCTCTGCACTTAGGTCAGTGTCTGCTACTTGAACTGCGTTAGTGGTTTTTACTGATTTTTTAAGCCTACACACTTTTTCAAAGTGTCCTGGTTTTTTGCAGAAGTTGCATTTAACATCTTGAGCTGGACATTTGTCACGAGCATGAATTTGTCCACCACACCATCTGCATTCCCTGTTTGAGTCACCTGTTGCAGGCTTAAACTCACGGTGGGCAGAACGGGGATCAGTTGCTGGCTGCTTTGTTTTCGGCTTACCTCCCCGCTGCTGAGATCTGCGCAATGGATCGTGGGAGTATGTTGCATCCACAGACTCGTATCGCCGTAACGTGTCCAAGCACGTTTTTACTGTGACTGTTTTTTCTTTAGTCATTAGCTTTCGTTTGCATTCAACATTAGTGCAGCCATGAATTAATTTGTCTACAATGAGGAAATCAGAGCCCTCAGGAAAGTCAGCCTGTTTGTGTAGGTCAAGAATGCGACTGTAAAATGCGGTAGTATTCTCACCAGTGGTCTGCTTTGCATTGTAAAAGTCCTCTCTTGCCTCGCGAAAGTGTGTCGAGTGTGTGAGGATTCCATCAAGGCAGTTTAGCAGCTCATCTACCGAAGCAACTTTACATGCAGGGTCTTCGGCTTGCTTAGCTTCAACAAGCCGTTCAACTTGTGCACCAGCCCATATAAATACATGGTTTAGCTTAACTTCATCATGTTCCTCGTGGAGGGGACCATTAACAATTCGTTCAACTTCTTTGCGCCACAAACGGTATTGACTAAGCATCTCTGGAGTTCCAGTCGACTTGGGTCTGATGTTTGTAGTGCTGTGCCATGCTTTACTCTTACAGAGATACTTAGCTGGATATTTGGCTTGAAGATACGATAGAGTCCATACATACCCCTTCAAAAATTACACAAGTTTCCATCAAGTTTTCTCCTCGCACTAGCAGCATAGCGTCACAATGTTCAAATCTCGGGGTCACCATGTTCAAGTTTTCTTTATTCAGAGAGCGAAGTGAGTCACAGTAGACAGCATTATGGGTAATCCATTATCCCGCCCTGCATGTCTGTTGCGCTGGTTTCCCTCTGTCTGCCACGCCCGTGTCGTCATTGTGTTCAGTTGTGTGTAGTTTAGTCCTGTGTACTTGTATCTCTGTGTTTCACCCGTTGTCGGTTATTTGTGGTTTGTTCGGTTTTGTGGATTATCTGTCATTGCTGTTCTGGTATTTTCCGTCTCCGTTGTGTTTCTCCGTTGTGAATGACTCTCCTGTTACGACTCCTGCCTGTCCTGTTGACCACTTGGACGGCTCTCCCGTTTTGACCCGTGCCTGTACAAACGACTTCGCCTATGGAATTCCCCTTATTAAACCTCGCTCTTCTCAGCGTTTGTGTCTGCCTCCTCGCTCCGCAGCGCGCTACGCGTAAAAAAAAAGTGCCGTATTTTGTCAATTGTGATTTTTACACCGCAATCGAAATTTGTCCTCTGCTTTTAACCCATCTGTGCAGTTAGAACACACACACACACACTAGTGATTACTAGGGGGCTGTGGATCACAGCCCTAGCCCGGCGCCCGGGGAGCAGTTGGGGTTAAGTGCCTTGCTCAAGGACACCTCAGTCATGGCCTCAGGTCTGGGAATTGAACCCACGACCCTCCGGTCACAAGACCAGTTCCCTACCACCAGGCCATGACTGCTCTTTACAGTTCTTTGATATGAAGGAGTTCAAATTCCTTTTTGCACTTTTTTATTAAGCAATTGTCTTTGTTGCTTATTAAGGACATGTTAATGCATTTATAGGCAGAAAATAGATGTATGTTGGTGCAATAAACATACAGATCTGAATTCATTTGAAATGTGTTCTTATTGAGAATAATTTGTAGTGTCTTTCATATCCAATTATTTGAAGTGCGTGGTCATGTGGCCCTCCAATAATAGTGCAGAAAAAATTTTGGCCCTCTTTATCATGGAAGTTGCCCATCCCTGGTCTAATCCAATCAGCAGAAACCCAGCGATGAAAGTTCCAAATAGATACGTCCTCAATGTCTTCCAGGGAGTCGGCCACGAGTCAAACACATATCCAGCTGAGAATGTCCAGACATGTGGGTTCCCCCATCCCATGACTCCTCGTGGAAAAAAATAGTATTCATTGCATAGAGAGACCACTTAATCAATTCCATACTTCTAGTTTGAAATTCAAAGATCAGCGTCAGAGTACTGAGACAAGGTACTGGGAGTGCAGGAGCAAGAGCTCCTGGTGCGACCGCCAGTCGAGTTTCGTGGTAATTGGTCAATATTAAGCCTGTCAAATGGTTCATGACTTTTAATTGGCTAATGGTGGCCATGTGTTTTATTTTTATTATTTTTTTTAATATAATGATATCATCACTGACCAGAGGTGTCAATTCTGTCACTGACACAGTGGAGCCCATGATGGTGCATGTAATGTTTTGGCTTGATGTGACCAACAGTTGCCGAGAGAGTTTTTTCCATGTTGTAGCGCCCTCATTGAACAGTGTTGGCCAGCATTGACGTGATCTCAAAATCACATAGTCTGTCATTGGGTCCAGTTGCATGAAGATTGAAGCAGTTGTTTCTGAGATATAGATTTTGAATTAAATGAAGCTACCATTCCTGTTTGCAGCAGGTTGGAACCCATCTGCCTAGCTGAGCTGCACAATGCAGCCTGCCAGTTATATGATGCAAAGAGCCAACCTGAAATAGGCAAAGAAATTACTTTACATTTAATGCAAGACTTACTACTTGTTTGGAAATGCATGTGTAACATTACAAACATGATAAAACAGCTTGTTATCACATCCAAACACTGTTTTGAAACAAAATATGAGTTTTCAGTTCATTCTTCAAAAGTTGCACTTTTGCCCCAAGTTATGCTCAGAAACACTGTTTAGAGCGCTTACAGCGCCAGCAAACGCTGTTTTGAACGCCTTAATGCAAGACTTACTACTTGTTTGGAAATGCATGTGTAACATTACAAACATGATAAAACAGCTTGTTATCACATCCAAACACTGTTTTGAAACAAAATATGAGTTTTCAGTTCATTCTTCAAAAATTGCACTTTTGCCCCAAGTTATGCTCAGAAACACTGTTTAGAGCGCTTACAGCGCCAGCAAACGCTGTTTTGAACGCCTTAATGCAAGACTTACTACTTGTTTGGAAATGCATGTGTAACATTACAAACATGATAAAACAGCTTGTTATCACATCCAAACACTGTTTTGAAACAAAATATGAGTTTTCAGTTCATTCTTCAAAAGTTGCACTTTTGCCCCAAGTTATGCTCAGAAACACTGTTTAGAGCGCTTACAGCGCCAGCAAACGCTGTTTTGAACGCCTTAATGCAAGACTTACTACTTGTTTGGAAATGCATGTGTAACATTACAAACATGATAAAACAGCTTGTTATCACATCCAAACACTGTTTTGAAACAAAATATGAGTTTTCAGTTCATTCTTCAAAAGTTGCACTTTTGCCCCAAGTTATGCTCAGAAACACTGTTTAGAGCGTTTACAGCGCCAGCAAACGCTGTTTTGAACGCCTTAAAAACATACAGTGGGATGCGAAAAAAAACCCCCTTAAAAACCCTTATTTAGTATATCCTCCTTTCACAAAAATAACAGCCTCTAAACGCTTCCTATAGCTTCTAATGAGAGTCTGGATTGTGGCTTACAAAACATCTCTAGTTCGTTCAGGTTTGATGGTTTCCGAGCATGGACATCTCTCTTTAAGTGACACCACAGATTTTCAATAATATTCAGGTCTGGGGACTGAGATGGCCATTCCAGAACGTTGTACTTGTTCCTCTGCATGAATGCCTTAGTAGATGTTGAGCAGTGTTTAGGGTCTTGGTAGATGTTGAGCAGTGTTTAGGGTCTTGGTAGATGTTAAGCAGTGTTTAGGGCCGTTGTCCTGTTGGAAGATCCAGCCCTGGTGCAGCTTCAGCTTCTTCACTGATTCCTGGACATTGGTCTCCAGAATCTGCTGATATTGATTGGAATCCATGCGTCCCTCAACTTTAACAAGATTCCCAGTCCCTGTACTGGCCACACAGCCCCACAGCATGATGGAACCACCACCAAATTTTACTGTAGGTAGCAGGTGTTTTTCTTGAAGTGCTGTGTTCTTTTTCCTCCATGCATAATGGCCCTTGTTATGGCCAAATAACTATTTTAGTTTCATCAACCCACAGCATCTTACTCCAAAATGAAGCTGGCTCGTCCAAATGTGCTTCAGCACCTCAAGCAGCTCTGTTTGTGATGTGGGCGGAGAAAAGTCTTCCTCTGCATCACTCTTCCACACAGCATCTTCTTGTGTAAAGTGCGCCGGATAGTTGAACGATGCACAGTGACTCCATCAGCAGCAAGATGATGTTGTAGGTCTTTGGTGCTGGTCTGTGGGTTGACTCTGACTGTTCTCAACATCCTTCGCTTCTGTTTATTCAAGATTTTGCTTGGTCTGCCACTTTAAGCCTTGACTTGAACTGTACCTGTCTTCTTCCATTTTCTCACAATGTTTCTCACACTGGAGACTGAAAGCTGAAATATCTGACATAGCTTTCTGTATCCTTCCCCTAAACCATGACTGTGAACAATCTTTGTTTTCAGGTCATTTGAAAGTGGTTTTGAATCTCCCATGCTGTGACTCTTCAGAGAAGATGCAAAGAGGAGAAAAACTTACAATTGCCACCCTTAACTACCCTTTCTCATAATTGTAGTCACCTGTGAATGGAGGTCAAGGGTCACTGACCATACCAAACCAAATTTGAGTTCAAATAATTAGTTCTAAAGGTTTTGAAATCAATAAAATGACAACAGTGCCCAAACTGCCTATTTTTGTTTAGACAATTATTGCACACTTTCTGTAAATCATATAAACTTCATTTCACTTCTAAAATATCACTGTGTTTGTCCCCTATATGTTATATTTTGCACCCCACTGTAAATGCCATTTTGTGATTGGTTCACAGAGAATGGCAAAAGTTAAAGAAAAATAGCCTTTGCTTGATTTGCTCTTGGGTGGGGAGGGGGGTTGAGACAGGCCTATTGAGCCCTGGCTGCTCCATGCTTTGCTTGCATGCTTCTAAACAAAGTCTACAATTTTTGTTTGTTGTTTACCTTTTATAAAATCCTGTATTTTTTGGTGGTTTTTCATTGTTTTTTTCTAGTTTATGTATTACTAATGTTGTTTTTCCTTGTTTTGTTGTTTCCTATTTATTTATTATTAAATCTCGTAAGCTGGGGTACATAAAACACCCGTGTTAGAGACCAAATACTGCATTATGTGGACTATACTGTTTAACAATTTGAATTGATTATAATCGCATTAAAGATTTTTTTAAATGCTGGTAGCATACTTATTGCACTTCTGAGCAAGTGCAAACTGCAAGTGCCCTATCTTACTTATTGTGGCTACAGTGTACAGTAGCCATGTCCACCCTAAATACATCGCTTTGTGTTTTTTCCTTCGTCTTTGTCTTTGCTCGCTCAATCTCTCTGTTCTACCAGATATACAAACGGCATGCTGTTGTCTCTACCCAGCACTTTCACTGCAGTACACAGTGGCGTAAATGCATTCATATTATGTCTGGCAAGCTATCATATAAATTTTATTAACACCTGAAATTTACATGCAACTTTAGTGATGAAAACTGTGATGAGTGATGAAGTCTTCAGTGCTCAATACAAGTGTAACACAATACAAGTTAATCTTGGTGACGCATTCAAATCACGCTTTTATGTATTTGTATTAGTAAATACAAATCCATCTTGATGCATTCTGGACAACACTGAAGGATTCCCCTAAACTGAAATGTACTTAATCTTAAACTAGCTAGATTGCAAACCAAAATAACAATAGATAAGAGTGACATTAGTACCTGGAATGCTTCAAAGAGTATAGATGTATCATTTCAGTTTGGGCTCAGGAGTACTCTACTGGTGAATAAATGTGGAAAAATTGAAAAGATATGAATACATTTTACTGTATGACACATTATGGCCCATGGCCTGCCACTTACTCCTCCCTCGGGGCTGCCTGTGTGTGTGTGTGTGTTTGTGGCTGTGGTTCTGTGTGTGTGTGTGTGTGTTCATCTTTTGACCTGTTACCTGGCTCGTTATTGTTGTTTTGCACTTGTTCCTCATTTATGTATTTAATGTGTCAATATTGTGCCTGTTCATCATTAAGCGCTAAACACACTATTCGAATAAACATTCTGAGTGTAAACTACACCTCGGTCTTGGCATCCTCCCTCATCCTCGCATCACAGATATTTTATCGGGATGTTATGTGATAGACCAACACAAAGTGGCAAATTCTGAAGTGAAAAGAAAATTATACTTCGTCTTCAATTTCAAATATAAATGTAGAAAGTGTCGTGTGCATTTGTATTCAGCCCCCCCTGAGTCAACACTTTGTAGGACCACATTTTGCTGCAATTACAGCTGTAAATCCTTTGTGCAAATCTCTACCAGCTTTGCACATCTGGGGGCGGGAAATCTTACCCATTCTTATTGGCAAAATAGCTCAAGCCAAGTCAGATAGAATGGAGAGCATCATTGAAGAAGTAATTTTCAAGTCTTGCTACAGATTGTCAATGGGATGTAGGTCTGGATTTTTTGGGCTCGGGAGAATAATAGTTAGGTTGCACTATTTTGAGGACTATGCTCGGATTCTCAAAGAGGCAAGGAATCGTCCGCGGCTCACCTCTTCTAGCATGACGAGAGCAGCCTTCAATTCAATCAGAAGGAAACTTCGTTCAATGGACGGGGTCAAATATGGCATGTTTTACCCAGCTCGACTTTATATCACATATAAGGGCGAATCGCAGGACTTCATTTCTGCTACTGAGGCTGAGCGCCTCATCTCTTCAGTCAGTCACCAGGCATTGAAGTTTTTTTTTTTGTTTCTTTCATGCCTTTTGCCTGCATCCCCTCCATGCTGTTCGAAAGTGAATAATCATGTGCATGGAGCGGGGAAAGTAGAGGGTATAAAATGGTGACTAAGATAATTACAACGGTGATTATACTAAAATTTAAACATGGAGTGGAGGGGGAGAGGGAATGGAAGCGTTTAGAAAAATAATTTATAGCTGTGTTGAGCCATGAGACACTATTTGCAGTATGTTATGGACAGTGATGTCAGTAACACGTTACTCTAATACACGGTTTTCAGTAACGAGTAATATAACGAGTTACTATTTCCAGTCAAGTAATCAGATTAAAGTTACTTATCCAAGTAACTGTGCGTTACTATTTTTAATTTCCTTAGTAAAAATATATGTTTTTGCTTTCTTCTTGGCTCAGTTATACTTTTGCGTCTGACCGTAGCACTCGACTCCGCACGAACCTGTGAGAGTTCACGTCATTCTGTGCAGTGTTGTCCGTAACGATATGTGGTAGTGTAAAGAAATACACCTCAAAATGTAATACACATGTGAAGGGGGGTGTACGGGGGGGTCAGTGGACCCTGTATGAAATACACATGTGAAGGGGGGTGTACGGGGGGGTCAGTGGACCCTGTATGTAACTTAGGGGTGTATTCAACTAAGGATTTTCATAGTCGAATCTGATTCGTCAGCTTTTGCCTTTAGTCGACTAATAGTCGAATCGGGTTTATTTATTTATTTTTTATTTAGAGCATCTTAAACGGGATCCCGTTCTCATTCAGGACTTTTTTCCTCTTCAAAGTAAAAACCTAAAACACTCAGATAAATGAATAAATACGATAGGTTGGCTTTATTCAGCTTTTATTTATTTACTTATTTTTTATGAAACGTTAGAGAACATTAACCGTCAGTGCGCATTGCGCATATCGAACTGTCAGACAGGCACTGTGCAAAATGTCAAAAATATTTTAAATAAAATATGCCTGCCTGAAAATATAAAAAAATTGACACACAACAGCAAAAAAATATAAGGAAAGGTTCAAATAACGGTGTTTAAAAGCAAACAACAAAAAATGTTTATAGGTTTACTTGCCGAGACGCACCGCGAGAGACGAGATGACACGACCCAAACGACTGAACTGGGTTTTTTTCGCCTTACGCGTTTTAAATGGTATGCCATGTTGGTTGTTGTCGTGCGAAATGAAAGACGTTGATGACATAACTTGCACTTTACTCATCTTTATCTTTTTCAAAATACTTTTGAAGTTTTTTAGTAGCCAATATAATCTCGGTAGATGCTGCGTATTCTGCGTGTTCAGCTCCGCTCGTTTGGATTGTGCAACTGCAGGGTGTGATTTATTAATGTGTAGTAAGGAAGATGCCTATTGTTAATGCGCAAACACCATTTTTAAATATTTATTAACAGAAATTAGGATGATTTTATTTGACAAAAGGCTATATATAACGAAAACAAAGACATTTCATGTAACAACTAATGCTTAGCTGCATCCTTGGGCACCTCCACGCAGTTAGAATGGTACATTCGACTATGACGTTCATAGTCGACTAGGGGGTATAGTCGACTATAGTCGAATCAGCGACTATTGCAGGTCACCCCTATATGTAATACACATGTGAAGGGGGGTGTGGGGGGGGTCAGTGGACCCTGGACCCTGTATGTAATACACATGTGAAGGGGGGTGTACGGGGGGAGTCAGTGGACCCTGTATGTAATACACATGTGAAGGGGGGTGTACGGGGGGGGGGGGGGGGGGGGGGGGGGGTCAGTGGACCCTGTATGTAATACACATGTGAAGGGGGGGGGGGGGGGGTTATTGAAAATATTTTCTGATTTATGTTGCTCACGGAAAATGAGCCAAGGACCAATGAATCTCAGTTTGAAAAAAAAACAAGTGTGCTGATTTTTTAAAAATGGGTCCCACAGACCCATAGACCTTTTAAAGTAGATATTTTTGGACCCACCATCCAGCCATATATCTGATTTTGTCAAGAAAGGTATAGTATGTTGTTATGCTTGTATGCTTCTCTTTGACGCACATTCTCTCTCTTGTTCTTCCTATACTACCCCAGTGTTGTATAGATAACTATGAAGAGATGGTTCAGCTGTTGTTGGTTCGAGGTGCAAGTGTTAATGCTCAGGATAATGAGCTGTGGACACCACTTCATGCTGCAGCTACATGTGGACATACTGGGCTTGTCAAGATCCTCATCCAACAGTGAGTGTATAAATAGGTGGGTGGGTGGGTGGGCAAAATGTCATTATTTGCAAATCTTATCTTCTCTGCAGTGGTGCTGACCTACTAGCTGTCAATTCTGATGGTAACATGCCCTATGACCTTTGTGAAGATGATCCCACACTTGACATCATTGAAACAGCCATGGCCAATCGAGGTGAGATAAAATTGTAGTAACTTCTAGCAGCCTCAATCACAACAAGTCATATTGTTTTATTTCTAATTTCATGTTGCAAATTTCCCTGTTGCGGCATTATTAAAGGATTATCTTATGTTTTATTCATTAACATTATTTATACGAAATACTGTACAAATTAAATATCAGGTGAGTCATATTTATATCTGTTTGTGTATTAGATATACATATTCAACGAATGGCCAGTTTATTGCAGACACCCATCTAGTATCAGTGTTAAACCTCATCATGTTAAACCTCCTTGGATTTTCAGAATCGCAGGAGTTCATCATGGTATAGATTCCACTAGGTTTTGAAATTGTTCCACAGTAGTCTTTGCCTATGTGAACAGGATTGCTTCTTGCAATTGCCTTAAATTACATGGAGGTACTGATATGCTATAGATTCATCTGAGAGATGCTCTATTGGATTGAGTCCTGGAGACTGTGAAGACCAGAAAAGGAAAACCTGCTTCTGAAGCTAGTCCATGACAATGCAAGTTTTCTGGCATGATGCATTGGCCTGCTGAAAGTGTCCTCATGCCTTAGGGTGAACAGCTGCCAAGAAGGGATCAAGTTGGTTGGCAACAATGCCAAACATCCATCAATGATATCAGAGTGCCAAAAGGTTGCCAAGAAAACATTTATCACACCTGTGCTCCACCTCCAAAAAAAAGGTTTTGATTTTGGAGATTTAAAGTGTAAATGTATACTGGTGATGTAAAATCTGTCATGCTCTGTTTTTTTCTGATACAGCAGGGTGTTGTTTGATAAAAGAAATAATATTGAGCTTGTACATGAAAGTACTCAAGAAATCCACAGTAATGTCCACATGGTGTCCAAGGCCTCTTCAAAGTGCCACGCCTTTATCCAAACGTGCCACACCCTTATCCAAGACGTTGACCACTATACATCAAGAGCATGCAACATTTTTTTTTTACTAAAACAAAATAATATCTCACAGAAAATCCAGAAAGTTAATTACCTATAGCTTCATTATTAATTGGCCAAAAGATGATACAGCTTCCAAGAGGCTAGCTAAGGCATGGGCGTGGTAGTGGGGGGCAAAGTGGACCTGACTACCCAGGGCCCCAGTAGGGAGAGGGGCCCATTTTGCTCATGTGCCTCTTTTACTGGCATTTATAGGGGCCCACTGATATTGAGAGTGTACAAGGCCCAGAATTAGCTGTTACGCCACTGGCTAAGATAACCATGCCAAGAGGCTAAACGATGCTGAGGAAAATACTACAGTACATTCAAAACCACCACCCCCCAGACCAATAAAAACTACGGAATTCAAAAGTTAACAGATGCTGCTTTGCAATTCAAGAACATATAAGGTAAAACGACGCTGCGATGTCGCTGATAGGTCGAGAATTGTTTGTTGTTCGCAGCAAAGAAGAGGATTACACGTTTATATAAAGATGTTGTGAGCAAGCAAATAAAGGTATTTACCAACATTCCATATGCTGTTTGAAAGTGTGATACGGATGTTTTGATAGTAAGTGAATTTTAGGCGACAAAACATGGTCATCTTACTTTACGTAGACTTTTTAAAGGGCAATTTAAAGGGTGAGTCAAGTAGCATGTGTAAACCACATGTTGTAAACACGGTGTGTTCAGAACGGGATTTCTCGCAAACAGTTGCGTGTACATGGCTGAAAATCGGTATGCAGGACGTTTTACTAGTTCTAAAAAATACAATGTGTTGTGTTTGTGTTTTAAAAATTGTCTGCGATATTTATTATTTTTTGTGGATAAACAGATTTTGCCCGGCGACGGGATTGCTAGGGGCACTATTGCATGGGTTAAAGCCCATCCGTGCTAAGGAACAATAAGTTGTGCATTCAGACATGGTAATCGATGTTCCAGCATTGTATTTGGATGCAGTTTGCTTGTGCATTGCCTGTTCATCAGAATCATTCTGGATTCTTCATTGGATGTTTTCCTCAGCCATACCATTCTCTTGACACAAACTTTTCAACATTGGCAGGTTTTTTTTTTATACTGACCCCAACTAGTGTAGCAACGATGACCAAGCCTCATTCAAAGTCACTTAGATCACTTGATTTTCCTATTCTAATGTTGATTAAAACTTAAATTGGAGCCTCAATCATGAATGGGCAGGTGTCTATATTACATTACCCATTACATATTGAGGATTTCGGACCAAACTGCATATCAGTTTGACATTATTTTTTATGTAACAGATTTTTTTTAAATCATCAGTTATACGCTAGTAGGAATTCAGAAATTGAGTATAGTTCCAACTCTTGAAGAGTCTTGGCAAAACTGTGTAATATTTCATTCATGTGGGGGTGAACATGCATTCAAACACAAGTGTGTTTGATCACTAGGGTTGCAGCGGTAACCAGTTTCACGGTATACCACGGTATTAAAATGCACGGTTATCATACCATGTGCGTTTACTTATTACCGGTAAAAGGCAAGCCAGCGGAGAAACTCATCTGCGCATGCTTTGCAGGGTTCATACACCTTTATAAGGTGGAATTCAAGCACTTGTACGTAACTTTAAAGGTCCAGTTTAATATTTCCCAGCACGTTAAACTTGATTAAGTTAAAAATGTATGCATATACTCGAAATAAATCGCTTCATCACATTATGTAATGGTTGGGGGGGGGGGGGGGGGGCACATGAAACTTTCTTGTCCTGGGCCCCAGCAAGACTGTCAACGGGCCTGTCTATATGTATATACAAATAAAATAGAATAGCAGCACAAATAAATATCAGTAAAGTGACAGTGTTATCAGGTAGTCCGGTAGTAGTGCACAGATGGCATGTAGCTCAGCCATTGCCTGCCCTCGTCCAAGGTGTCGAGTTCAACAGTCTGATGGTTTGGGGGGAAAAGCTGTGGCAAAACCTGGTGGTCCTGCACTGAATACTCCTGAATCTTTTGCCAGAAGCCAGCAGCGAGAATAGTTCACAGTGAGGATGTGAGGGGTCTCCGATGATGTTGAGTGCTCGGAATATGCAGCGCACTGGTGCGAGGTCCTGGATAGGTTGAAGAGAAGACCTGATGATCTTCTCCGCTGTCCTCATCACTCTCCTCACATTCTTCCAGTCAGAGGCACTGCAGCTTCCACACCACACAGAGATGCAGCTGATCAGAATGCTCTCTACTGTGCTAATGTTGGAACTGTAGAACCACCCTGCGACCACGGACTTATGCTAACGGAGGATGGGTTCCCTTTTAAGTCTTGGTCCTCCCGAGGTTTCTTCCTAATCCCCACCATCATAGGGAGTTTTTCCTCGTCACTGTCGCCTTTGGCTTGCTCATTAGGCTGAGGTGGGGGCGGGGGGCTGCTTTGAAAGCATTCAGGTTGGTATAAGCCAGATCTAGTGATCTCATACCTCTGGTTGCACAGTCCACATGCTGGTGGAAGTTTGGAAGAACTGTCTTAATATTCGCCTGGTTGAAATCCCCAGCAACAAGGAAAAAGCCTTCAGGGTGGGCTCACTGCAGCTGACTGATGGTACGGTAGAGAACACTCATGGCGTCCTTAGTATTTGCATCAGGAGGCACATAAACAGCAGTGATGGAAACTAGGTTAATCTCCCTTGGCAGATAGAATGGTGTGCAGATTAGTCATGAACTCGATGTCCAGTGAACAATGGCTTGAGATAGACTTAGCATTCCTGCACCAGTTATCATTTATGTAGATACACAAACCTCCGCCTCGAGATTTACTGCTGAGAGTGCAGCTCCTATCAGCACAGAAAGTAGTTAGCACCTCGATGCTAACAGCGTTGTCCTGGATTGATGAGTTAAGCCATGTCTCTGTCAGAATTATTGCATAGCAGTTCCTCATCTCTCGATTTGTGGTTAGATACAGCTGTAGAAAATCCAATTTGTTCTCCAGGAAGCGAATGTTGGCGAGAAAGACGGATGGAAGTGGTGATCCGCTAAAGGCATCAATGAGTGCAGCTATGGTAATAGATTCCATAGTTTGCATAATTTGGTAGCAAGGCGGCTGATGAATACCATCGTTCAAACACAACTCATACGTTATGAGGCTCTGGTCAGAAACAGCCTCACTCTGAGAAAGTACTGCTAAACTGGATATGTCAATACCAAATAAGACCAAGTCTAAAGTATGACTAGAATTATGCGTAGGACCCACCACATTGAGTGATATCTATTGAATTGCTTGAAAGTTTATGATAAAAGTGTTGTGTAGATTTTCAAAGTGGATATTAAAGTCGCCAACTATAATCATCAGCTGATAGCACTAAATGAGACAGGAAGTTCGAAAACTCCTGCAAAAAAAAAAAAAACTCCAGGAACCAGTAGGATGGTAAATTGTAATTAACATAAACGACTGTGTCGCTTTCTTAGTTGAAGATAAATTTGAAACAGTGAGAATGAGATTTTCAAAAGAATGAAAACCCCTTTGTGCAGAGACCATTTTCAGCCCATTTTGAGACATTTTTGAGCCTCTTGTACTAGTATACTTTAACAGTAGTTGTACATATAGGAAAATTATCATTCAGGGCTCAATTTGAAGTAGACAGTTGAAAACAAATAAGCAGTTTTGATTTTGGGGATGTATAGTGTGTATATGGTGATGTGGATTTTTTTTTTCTATTATATCATCTCTGATTCAATAGGGTCTGACAAAATAAAAAATATTGAGCACTTACAGTCCCTGACATAAGTTCTGTCGCTTATCCATGTTGTGGAATCAAAAGCCTATAACCTGACTTTAAATTCATCGATTGGTTTTCGAAATGAGATTTAATTTACAAAAATAAAGTTGCTTTACTGCAGAAATATTTATCATTTAATGAACACAGAAAGGTCAGATTTTGGCAAGACAAAAGTTGTCGCCCACAGAAAGTAAGGTGAAAATCAAACATATTTCACTTCATATACAAATATATGCTTCATAATGTGACGGGCAGGGGTGAGCAACTAAAAGGAAGCGATCACGCCAAGTCTCAGGGAAAAAGGATGGTTTAATAGAAAGTGTGCAAACCAAAAACCCGTGCAATATCTCCAAATTCAGGATATAATGACCAGCTGTCAACTGGTACAAAGACAAGACATATATAGGCAAACAAACGACCCTCAGGTGAGACGGATCACGGGCTCCGCCCACCTGAGGGACGCACATGACGTCACAAAACAACAACAACAACAGCCGCTGTGGACGGAGGCGGCCGGTAGGGGGCCGCCTCACCGTGACACATAACACTGGTGAATGACGTTGTGGTGCTATTAGAGCCGTATTTAATAGCACAAAAAATCTGCCAAAATCTGACCTTTCTGTGTTAATTAAATGATCAGTATTTCTGCAGTAAAGCAAATAAATTTTTGTAAATGAAATCTCATTTGGGAGAGTTTCAGCTTTCATATGAGTCATTTCTATAACCAATCGTATCGATTTAGCGACAGAACTTATGTCAGGGACTGTACAATGCAAGTATTGAAGATACACAACATTGCACATTAAATGTCCCAAAGAATGTCCATAGTACCACACCCTTGTCCAAATATGGCACACCCTGATCCAAGACATTGGCCCATCATCAAAAACATGCAACAATTATTATTTTTATTTTTTTGCTAAAATAAAAAAACAACAATGTTGGGACATCTTACGGAAAGACCAGAAAATTCCAAATGAATTTATAATATAACATGAAAGTAATATAATAATAATAATATGGACAAGAGATGTCCAAGAGTCTAAGAGGCTAGTTAAGCTAACCATGCTTGTTAAGACCTTAAACGATGTAGAGGAAGTACTACAGTACTTAAATGCTCTAATACTGTTCATCATCTAAAATTTAGTGATATTTAGTATGAATTCTCTTGTGCACAATTGTTTATTCATACTCACAAACACAAACGAGTCCTTTGTAGATCTTCGTAGCTGTTGTTCATGCTAACTTCCAGTTCAATGCAGTACCCAAACAACACGACATAAGCTCCGTGGAGCCTTTTTTTTCTATGATCAAAATATCAGCTAACAAAATAATGAATGACTGCATCAGTTTAACCAAACAGTCAATCGCATGTGTTCTGGAGAGCTTAGCTTAGCTTAGCCTATCTTAGGTTAGCATATCTTAGGTCCCCCTTTCACACCTCGCCAGGCAGAGGTGAGAAAAGTCATTCAAAGTCACCACCTAACTCGGATCCAGTAAAAATGATGGAATTCAAGATTAGACAGATGACATAACACAACGCTGCAATATCGCTGATAGTTCGAGAAGTTTTGTTGTTCTCAGCAAAGGAGAGGATTATGCAATTGTTTATAATTAAGTAAGCAAGCAAATAAAGGTATTTACCGTTTTTTTTTTTTTACTGTTTTGGAGTGTGATATTGAAGCTTTGCTAGTATATGAATTTTAGCAATGTTAGTAAACCTGCCTTTTAAACGGACTTTCTCGCGAAAGTGAAAGATTTCTCACGAACGGCTGTATGTAGACGACTGAAAATCAATATGCATGTAGATGGGATAGGAATTTTTTTATTTATCTGGTTTGTTATGAATTCCGTTAATGTTTAAACCTAGTGGATATGTTACTTGAAATGAGAGCAGCACCAGTAGTATTCAAGAGGGGTGAATGTCGTCCTGCTTCAAAATGCCAGGCCTGCTCTCAAAACATGTCCAGTTGTCTATATAACACACTGTGTTTTCGAGCACCATTTAGACATCCAGCAGTGTAATGCCCATAACCTGCTGTAGGTTTCAGTGCCATGCCAAAGTGGAATGCAGCCCGAGCATAAAACATCATCTCACACACTTCTTTAACGTTATCTTTAGTAATCTCTGACTGTCTCAACCCCACATCATTGGTGCCATCGTGTATAACTATCTTGGAGTATTGATGTTTAGCCAGCACCTTTAGGTTAGACCTGATATCAGGCACTCTAGAGGCATGAATGGCCTTTAGGGCTCATCACTCAGATCTTTCCCAGTAAAGATGGAAAAGTAAAAAAAAAGTGGAGATCAAAGTGGAAGTGAAGTTGAGTGTGGTGTTACAAGTTCAATATAACCTTTAATGTTTTCATCCTAGTGAATAGCACCATCTTGTGGTGAGTCTTAGAATATGTCTGTTTCTGTTTTCTGTTAAAACTGAGGACATACAGGAAGTTGACCTCAGTACGGAGCCCGTAAGGTGACATCATATAAAAAAAACAATAAGGTGTGGCCACGCCTTATTAACTTGTGGGAACGACTTATTAATGCATGGGAACGAGATATTTAAGGTGTGGGAACGAGATAATTAACGCATGGGAACGAGATCATTAGGGCGTGGGAACGAGATACTAATTGCCTTTCACAACAAAGTTTTTTTTTTCACAGCAAAGCAAGCAACTCCCAGGGATGTTTGCTAACTGACTGCCCAAGGAAGGTAAACCTGGCTTTATATAAAGTAATACTTAATTATCTCATAACAAGTCGTTCCCGCACGTTAATTATCTCGTTCCCACACGTTAATGATCTCCTTCCCACGCCTTAAATATCTCGTTCCCATGCGTTAATAAGTCATTTCCATGCGTTAATAAGGCGTGGCCACTCGTTATTATATTTTTTACATGATGTCACCTTACGGGCTCCGTACCTCAGCACATGTTTGCTATAGCACATGATAGAGAAGTCAGCCATTTCCAGTTCATCCACTTCAGATCTGTTTTCATCCTGCTCGTTGGTGGCGTCCTCTGTATGTATCAACATATATTTTCTGTTTATTCATAAATCTATATCAGTATATGTTAATATATTTGTTTCGTAATATTGTTGACAGTGTCAGCTAAATTGCTAAATTGATGACTGCGTTAAATCCCATTTCTTAGAATGTGAACTATACATATACTGGTCTCTGTAATTAGAGAGAACGCTTGTTTATTATAAACGTGTAGCTAAGCATACAATCAGGTTAATGCTTTACTGTACTTTTCAGTTTCACCCTTTTCAAATAATTAACGCTAGAAGTGCTGCGCCTCATTTACATACTTATACCTAGAAGCACAGAGGGCCGATCATTTGACCGCTTACACCACCTACTACTAGCGCCATGTTGTTTTCACCTACTTAAAGCACACCTCTGACGGTCAAAAGACCGCTGAGTCTTTACACAAGAAAGCTGGTACTGACACATCATTAACACTAGATGGCGTTTTGCAAAAAAAAAAGAATGAGCCGCCCAAACAAAATATTCATAATGGTGACATTTGCACGTAACGTCAAAATGTTAATGAATTAATGTGACAAAATAACCTTTTAGAATCAGGTCCTTGTGACCTTGTTTTCAGTAGCTTCCCCATTGTCAGTTTTGTTTAGTTTCATATTGCATTTCCTGGTTTGTGCGAAAAGATAAATACAAAATATTGTTTTAGTTTAGTTTCTTGGTTAGTGTAATAGTTTGCTTATTTGTTTGTGTTATTCTGTTGGCATATATGTCACTAGATTAACATCTAGTTCATACGGCACACCACTAACCCACTGGCCCGCACCCCCCACTGTGAAGCGTTCACGTCTTTTGTCTTGCTAATGCAGCAGACTGCGCTTGTTCAATACTCAAAGTACCAAACGTGAAGCCCGGACACCAAGCCAAAGCAAGTTTATTTGTATACTCAATGAATGTTACGCCATTTCAAGTTTTAATGTCTAAAAGTTGTGTATGTTAGTGAATTGCAGGCTATGGTGAACATAACACAGGTTTGCCAACTCTCACGCAATGAGCGTGAGACACACGCATTTGACCGTCTTCACACGCTCTCATGCCACACTTCCGATTTCTCACGCTGAAAAAAATCTAGTTTATTTACCTCTGATCCACATCTATGATTCAATGAGTTACTACTTCACCAACCACTGGCGATATAATACAGTTGTTTGAAGATGTTTCCATCAAAGTATGGAGGTTCACAAGCAGCGTTATCACCATTCTGCGATTTACATTCTCTTTAGCTTATATTGCATAAGTTTCGTTTCCCAAGCTCAAGTTAAGTTCCCTTTATGTTTTGAATTGTGAACTCGAGAATAAACCTCCGTCGCTCTGGTTAGTGTTCATGCACTGTTTAAACAATATTTGTGTATTTATTACAGCCAGGTTTAGGAGGTTGTAGAACACCGCTACAGGCCAACAACGGGTGCCTCCCTTCCCTCTTTAGCCTGAGATTTCCAAGATTTCAAGCAAACTGTGTTGCTGTTCGATCACCCAAATCGAGTTTTCAAGCAAACTGTGTTGCTGTTCGATCACCCAAATCGAGTTTTCAAGCAAACTGCGTTGCTGATCGATCACCCAAACCGAGATTTCAAGCAAACTGTGTTGCTGTGTTTTCACTCAAACTTTGTAGCCGCCCCAACTTCATTTATAGCTCGCATTGCCTCATGAACGCTATTGTGAATAATTATAGCCCATGCTATAATCTTATCTTTTACACTGTTCGCAAAGGTACGCATTTACATTTTTCTTTACACACACTTAGTTTAATTTTGTTTTGAAAACTATTGCTCTTTATTTATACTAAATATTAAATGACATACAAATCTTTGCGACACCCGCTGGCAGAAAAGAGAATCACAGTCTTGAAATGTAGGCGACAACGGCAATATTACAGAGATACGAGCGAAATTTATTTAAACTAGCCTGTACAGGCTTTCTTAATAATGCTAGTTTATTAAAAGGACAATTCTGGGAAAAGTCGATGCAACAACACCTTCCCAGGAATTTAGGTATTTTGCCCAATTCTAGTTAAAGCAGTAGAACTACAATTTATTTATTGAAATAGGAGTGTATGTGGAGAGCTCCATTTAATGCTTACTATTTTGTCTTCCTTATAAATGGCAGGAATTACCCAAGACATGATAAATGAAACTCGAGCAGCAGCAGAGAGGAAGATGGTTGGAGATATCCAGAATCTTCTACATGACGGAAAGGACATCAATCAGCCTGACTCACAGGGAGCTACTCTGGTAAATAAGCAGGTTGTGTGTATTGGGTCAGGCATTAATCTCCAAAATGACACTTGCTGCCATAGTATGCATATACAATTCTAAATAGATATTTAAATTGTTTTGAAATTACACATTGACCAATATGCATTCTTGAATATACTAAAGCCTCAAACTTGTGTGGCTGATTAGTACATGTTTGCACTGGTACATTGTTTAAAAAAAAACTGAAAGCTGTGGTTGAAAAGGTCTGCGGTTGAAAAAAAGCATGTGAACATTTTTACAGAACAACCTGTAAATTGCGCAGCAGCTATATATTTGCTAAATTGGCATAATCACAGTGCTAAAGTTTAATGTTGAATGTATTGTTCCAGTAATATTTACATTCATCGCTTGTATTTTAAATGGAATCCAATTTAATTTAACTGAAAGATATAAAAGTAACATGATTTAGAATCATCTGTAGAAGCTTCAACTGATTTAACAGCTTTAACTGATTTTTTCTTGCCAGTTCTACTTTTTGTTAGTCTTTTACATTTTATTTCTATACATTACAGGAACATTGATAGGACACCTACATATACCTTTCAATTAAACTCCACACCTTTCATAGATGTTTGGGTTACATTTTACACATTTCTGGTAAATAAACTGTCCACAAATTTAGCAATTAAAAAAAGAAAAGCTACATATGAGGTACTGTACTGAAATACCTTTTAAAATAATCTGAGAATAGTATACATTACCAAGTAACATAATACAGGAAGATGATAAAATCCTGCACCTAACATCTGGAGTCATGCAACGGGCTTAACTAGGATGTATTAACCAACCAACGACTATGATCTAATGATACCTACTACTATGCTCATGACCCATCGTCTCAACTACCCAGTACTACTAAGAAGACAAGATAGATTTCACACACCCTATGCACACACTAGTTGCTTGAACAGAACACAGCAGCAGCTACAATCTGATACTGGCTTGACAAGGATCCAGAAGCACAGCGCACTATGTTCATGGTCCATTGCCTCAACTGCCAAGTACTCAGACCACCAAACAAAGCTGGACTGACCTTCAACACAAAGTGACAAGGACACACACAATACCTTGCAAGCTTTTCCTTGGGGTCATCAGGAAGGCACCTCCCTTCGTTGGTGTTTCGATGAATTGAGCCCCCAACACCTCCAGAAGGCTCATCAGTGGAGTCTGGCGTCCCAGACCCACCCCCCTCCAAGCTCACAATGTAGCCCATCACAAAATTACCAACAACCCTGCTACCAATATCACACCAAACAATTTATCTTTTCAAGTACTATCCTTACCCCACCTAACCTCAGCCCTTCTTAGCCACACCCACTGACTAGATCTCTCAGCTACCGCTGACAACTCCTTTAACACTGCCTCTCATCACTCTCATCACACAGCCTCTAAATCCAAACTCAGCCAGTAGTCTTGTGGCAGACTTCACCACAAAACCCTAGCCCCTACCTCTACAGGTCTAATATGTGCTTGCCAGCCCCGCTCTCTTACCTCAGCCACCAAATCTGCATACTTCAACCTTTTCCTTTCATATGCTGCATCAACTTCATCTTCAAATGGAACAGTTAGCTCTATGAAATACACTATCCGCTTACTTTCAGAATACAACACATCTGGCCTCAAGTTTGTGACTACAATACACTCTGGGACCTGCAATTTACAGCCTACATCAACCAACAGCTTCCAATATCTTTCATCAGCCCACTTACCACAAACTTTTGAAAACTGTGCTGGCTCCTTGCTATGCTCCCCCTCACACACAAACCTAATTACTCTATTGGAACTAGCAACTGGCATGTCATTAACTTCCAACCGCTTCTTATCAAGTGCACCTGCCAATGATTTGAGTACCTGATTATGCCTCCATGTATAACGTCCCTGTGACAAACTGACCTTGCATGCTGACAGGATGTGCTTCAATGTACCACTTCCTGCACATAGCTTACAAGTTGGATTCTCACCTAACCACTGCCCAGGGTTTTGTGGAGTTGAAAGCACATCATAAGTAGCTCCCACCAGAAACTTTATACGACTTGCATCCAATGCCCACAACTCTCGCCAGGTGATTCTCCTCTTCTCTACACTTTCCCATTTCATCCACTGACCCTGCTTACTCTGTCCTGCAGCTTTTGCCCATCTTACTTCCTCCTCCTGCTCTCAAATAAAACCAGTCACCATTTGCCTTCTCTTGGGTGATGTGGCCTTGGTGAATGCTCTCCATGTATCACCTGACCCTAGTCCTGCCCTCCCATTTTGCACCTGCCCTACAACATCTCTATGCTCCAATGCCCTCTTTGCTGCCTGAGTTGCTGCCACTTTCTTCCTGTACGTGTCACTGGTGCCGCTGCTTTGATCAGTGCATCTTTCGACCCTATTAAAAACATTTCTCTGCCTACCTTGGCACATTTAAACTCCTCAACTAAGCTTGTTAGTGGCAATTCTAGCACTCCTCTCCCAAACCATGCCACACTACTAAGACAATGTGGAACCCCAAGCCATTTTCTTACAGCCTTATTAACAATCCTTTCTAGCCTCTCAACTTCAGTCATCGGAATATCATACACTGTCAGTGGCCACCTTAGACAAGGCAACAATCCAAACCGCAAGCACCACAACCTTTCTGTGTTCATTAAATGATCAATATTTCTGGAGTAAAGCAAATTTATTTTCGTAAATTAAATCTCATTTGGGAGGGTTTCAGCTTTCATATGAGTCATTTCGAAAACCAATCGATGAATTTAAAGTCAGGTTATAAGCTTTTGTTTCCACAACATGGAAAAGCGACAGAACTTATGTCAGGGACTGTACTTCATTAAAATTATAATGGGGAGCAAGTGACACTAGTGATTGTCTTACTGGAAATGAATTGACCCTGGTTAGGAATGAGGTTAATAAACAGAAAAGTAAGTAAGAAACAGAGAAACAGTAAAGATAGAAACAGAGAGAAACGGATAAACAGAAAAGAAAAATGGATATGGCTGGAATGTCTTTCATCCTAGAAATGTCTTAATAATTAAGGGGTTATTTGTTTTCTGAATAAATGTAAACCTTATTGTTTATATGTTTGATACATTTCCATATTAAAACATGAATTAATCCTCTTCGAAATATACTCTTCGAATCTTGGATACAGATGGGCCCCCACAATATTTGTCAAAATGTACCTCACCAATTTCTAGGAACATTTTTGAAAAACAATAATGGAGAATTCAAATTCAATAATGGAGAATTCAAAACTCTATGCCAGATTACTCAAGAAGCAAGTGTAACATTCAAAACGTGTCACGTCTCTGTCCACAGAAGACTACACTTCTGTAGATCAAGATTGCCTTAATACAAATTGTCATCTGTATATAAACCCTGCACAACTCACAGACTTTGCGAAGTATTGACAGCTATCTTTGATTGTCTTCATACCAAGTATATATTCTGTTGTCTACCTGCATTCTTACCAGCGTTTTGTCTTTGGATTACTTCTCTGCCTATCCCGTCTGGTTTGTCTGCCTGGTTTCTTCATACTCTACCGCAGAGGTGCCCACACCTTTTCATCTTGCGAGCTACTTGTAAGATGACCAAATGAAAATGATCTACCTACAATAAACATTCTGTTTTTTTAGTTATTATTATTATAGGGCTTGAAAAGATTTTTGAGTCGATAGGATTTATAGATTTTAATGAGTTTAAGTTTAAAAATTTAAACCCCCCCCCATTAAAATGAATGGTGGAATATTCAGAATTTCAAATTAAAACTGCCAGTTAGAGTGTGTGCCGTCATGAAAAATGATAAAAAATCTCCTGGATAAACTGCTGTAAAATCCTTCACCTAGAAGCTCCATTTAAATTTTAAATGGGAGAGACACTTGTTCTTTCTGGCACGCCGAGATAACTAATCATTTGATCCATTACTTTTAGAGTTATGAGCATTTGTTTGGCACTAGGCACAGAAAACTGACACACATACATACAACTCTCTCACAAACACCACACACACACACACACACACACACACACACACACACACACACACACACTTCTCTCATGCACACTCCTCACACACACACATGCATCTCTCACACTCACACCACACTGACACATGCATACCTAAGGAGGTGTTGTCATACACACAATACACACCTTCATGCACATCACACTATACACACTACACACCTTCATACACACAGCATACATTACCACACACCATACACAGCTGAACACATGCAAACCTCTACACACATTACACTCTAGTGCCCCCATACTCAAATAGCGGCCCGCGGGCCTAAAGTGGCCCACGGGCCATCTATTTCTATAGTATTTCCTTCAGGAAGTGCAAGTCTAGTTGCTATTTTATATTGTGTATTCTTTCTTTACTTTTCCCCTTTTCCTTTTAGGATAAATAAAGTATTTTATTTATTTATATTTATAAAGTATTTTTAAGTATCGCTAATTGTAGCGAGAAACACTCGCAGTCCGCAATATCCTTCCAAAGTTGCTGCGTCAAATCCTCAGTCATGGCTTCAGAGCGCCATGTGACTGTATTCCTTGATAGCTGGAGAGCTTTGATTGAAGATTATATTTCAGATTTGTTTTTAAAGTCTCGGAACAAGGAATTAGCGGCTTCAACAAATGCCTCTTTTATCATCTCTCCGTCTTGGAAGGACTTCTTGTGCTTAACAATTAAGTAACACCCGAAATGATGCTTCAGTGGCTGCCTTCGCTTTTGTGTTCAGATGTAAGAAAAATGACTGGTGTCCGGACAACTGGGATTTTAGTTCTTTCACCTTTCTCCTTTTTAGCTCACTTTTCGGAGGAAAGTCAATGTCAAAGTTTTTATGAACAGTCCGAAAATGCCGCTCCACATTTCCCTTCTTTGGAATAGCAACAGCACACTGACAGACACACTTAGAATATGACATAGAAATATAATGAATATGACATAGTGGAAAAACAAATCCTCCTCCCATTCTGTATGGAAGTGGTAAGTTTTAGGCTTCTTACTCAGACCAGCTATGGCACTCATTTTTATACCCTTTGTTGTATTTAGTTTAAATACGCAGCAAAGTAACAAGTTAGCGCAGTTTAACACGCATGCGTAGGTTGTCAGAAGTTCAGACGTCAGATTGGTAACCCTGCATATCAATCAAAAGACGACACTCAGTGCCCCCCTACATTTTAATGTCATGCAATCTACCCTCACTTCCTTCGTGATCGACCAGTAGATTGTGATCAACGCATTGGGCACCCCTGCTCTACCGCATATTGACCCTGGACAGTTTTCTCTGTGCTTTTTCGGATTCTGATTGTGATTCGCTGACGGCCCTTTTGTTATCGTACCCCTGCCTGGCACAACATCACATCTTCCTTCTCATTAAAGTAGGACAAAAGGAGCAGCACCATCACTTTGATGTCTTCAGAGCAACCAATCAGCTCTCCCCTCATCACTTTAAATTTCGTTACAGCCTGTAGAAACCTTTTGTTCCTGTTCACACAAACAGTATTCATATAATTAATGAGCCATTTTGCCTTCAGATTCAAGTTTTTTTAAAGCCCAATTCCAGTAAGTTCCCTAAAATGGATAGCCATGCCAAGTACAAAATGGCCAATAATCCATGAAGTTTTAAATATGTTTACCCCTGGTTGACTTCATTATGCTCTGTGTAGAATAATAATAATAATAATAATAATAATAATAATAATTTTATTTATGAGTTCCTTTCAGGATACTCAAGGACACTTTACATGGTGTACATAACTTAAGACATGGCACATGTTAAATAAATTAAATCAATAAAATACATTACAAATAAAATAAATTAAGAATTCATATAAGCAATCTCAAAAAGATAAGTTTTTAAGTGCTTCTTAAAAACATTAATTGATAGGCAAGTGCGGAGATACAAAGTGATAGAGTTCCATAATTTTGCACCATGAACACTGAAAGCTCTTTGACCGTACAGACTAGAGAGAGCGAGAAGGACAGTATCTGGACAGACTAGAGAGAGTGAGAAGGACAGTATCTGGACAGACTAGAGAGTGCGAGAGGGACAGTATCTGGACAGACTAGAGAGAGCGAGAAGGACAGTATCTGGACAGACTAGAGAGAGAGAAGGACAGTATCTGGACAGACTAGAGAGAGCGAGAAGGACAGTATCTGGACAGACTAGAGAGAGCGAGAGGGACAGTATCTGGACAGACTAGAGAGAGCGAGAAGGACAGTATCTGGACAGCAGACTAGAGAGAGCGAGAGGGACAGTATCTGGACAGCAGACTAGAGAGAGCGAGAGGGGCAGTATCTGGACAGCAGACTAGAGAGAGCGAGAGGGACAGTATCTGGACAGCAGACTAGAGAGAGCGAGAGGGACAGTATCTGGACAGCAGACTAGAGAGAGCGAGAGGGACAGTATCTGGACAGCAGACTAGAGAGAGCGAGAGGGACAGTATCTGGACAGCAGACTAGAGAGAGCGAGAGGGACAGTATCTGGACAGACTAGAGAGAGCGAGAAGGACAGTATCTGGACAGACTAGAGAGAGCGAGAGGGACAGTATCTGGACAGCAGACTAGAGAGAGCGAGAAGGACAGTATCTGGACAGACTAGAGAGAGCGAGAGGGACAGTCTCTGGACAGACTAGAGAGAGCGAGAGGGACAGTATCTGGACAGCAGACTAGAGAGAGCGAGAGGGACAGTATCTGGACAGCAGACTAGAGAGAGCGAGAGGGACAGTATCTGGACAGCAGACTAGAGAGAGCGAGAGGGACAGTATCTGGACAGACTAGAGAGAGCGAGAAGGACAGTATCTGGACAGACTAGAGAGAGCGAGAGGGACAGTATCTGGACAGCAGACTAGAGAGAGCGAGAGGGACAGTATCTGGACAGCAGACTAGAGAGAGCGAGAGGGACAGTATCTGGACAGACTAGAGAGAGCGAGAGGGACAGTATCTGGACAGACTAGAGAGAGCGAGAAGGACAGTATCTGGACAGACTAGAGAGAGCGAGAGGGACAGTATCTGGACAGCAGACTAGAGAGAGCGAGAGGGACAGTATCTGGACAGCAGACTAGAGAGATACTCAGGTGCTAAACCATTCAAACATTTAAAAACCAAGACAAGAGTTTTGTATTGAATGCGATATTGAACTGGGAGCCAATGCAATTCTTTCAGCTTTGGGGTTATGTGTTCCCATGACCTAGTGTGTGTGAGAACTCTTGCTGCTGAATTCTGCACGTACTGTAACTTCTTTAGACTTTTGGATGGGAGCCCAACCAGGACATAGTTACAATAATCAAGTCTTGCTGAAATAACACCATAGGACAGTGTTGTGGTGCCAGATCTGAACTTACCCAGTGATACAAACTGCTGTCTGTTGGTAAGATATGATCTAAACCAGTTAAGAGCTGTACCAGTCACCCCGGTTGATGTCTCAAGTCTGTGCAGGAGTATATCATGGCAGACAAATGCTGCTGTAAGATCTAGTACAGGGGTGGCCAAACCGTCATAGACCAAGAGCCACTTTTCTTACTGTGTTACGGTAAAGAGCCACATCATACATGGGCGAGTGTAATCTGTTGAGCGGGGGGGTGGCGAGTGTAAATTATTAGCTGTGAAGACGGTCAAATGCGTGTTTTCCACTACGCCGGTTTTAAGAGTATTAGCGGCTCGCTAGGCTTGTAAACTAACCGCGCACCACGGAAATGTAGCAGTGTGTCGCCCCGTTTGTGCAGGTGATCTAGTAGAACTAGAATGTTCACTTGACCAGAATCAGCTGCCAGAAAGAGATCATTGAGTACCCTCAAAAGAGCAGTTTTGGTGCTGTGATTTGCTCTAAAGCCAGACTGAAACTGTTCAAACAGTTTGTTTGCACTCAGATGTTCCTTCAGTTGGACAGAAACAGTACGTTCAACTAATTTGCTGATGAAAGGGAGATTTGATATTGGTCGATAGTTATTAAAGTCATCAGGGGCAAGACCTGGCTTCTTCAAAACGGGTGTAATGACAGACAATTTTAAGCTGGGGGGAACAAAACCTGACGTAAGAGAAGTATTTATTATGTCCATGAAAAGATGAGAAAGTGATGACTGACAAGCTTTAACCAGGGCGATGGGCAGTGGGTCCAAGGTGCAGGTAGTTGCTCTAGAACCCATAATTAGTTTAGTTGTAAAGTCATTATCAACAGGATTGAAAGTGGATAGCGGATTTGCAACTGTTGCACTTGATTCTGGAAATTCTGATAATATGTCGTGTTTAAACTCAGAGTTTATCTTCTTTACCTTTTCATTAAAGAACAACATGAAATCATTGCAGAGGGCTGAAGAATATGTAAGGGGAAAACTGTTTGCAGGCTACAAAAGTTTGTTAATAGTGGAAAATAAGGCTCTTGGATTTCTTTGACAGCTGCTAATGTTCAAAGAATGAAAGTCTGCCTTAGCCTTATTTAGAGCAGTTTTGTATTTCAAAATGTGCTCTTTATATGCAACTGCGTGTACTGATAGCTTAGTCTTCCTACAAAGGCGCTCAAGTTGACGGCCTTTTGACTTCAGTAACCTGAGATCAGAAGTATACCAGGGGGCAGGGTGGCGAAAACACACAACCCGTTTTTTTATAGGGGCATGCAAGTCCAGTGTGTCAGCGACGATGCTATTATAATGGTTAACTAAATCTTCTGGTGATGATATGAACTGTGGAGCTAGGAATTGGTCTAGTGTGTTCATAAAATCAGAAGGACTGATATTTTTTATTTTTATGAAAGAAATAGTTCTTGAGCTTAACTTTCTTTTGGAGAATGGAGACAGTGACAAATCAAAAAGGATTGCATCATGATCAGAAATATGTAAATCCTTTACATGCAGATTGGAGGGACAGACACATGATGTGGTACAAACAAGGTCTAAAATATGTTGTGGCAGTCGCAACATGTTGAGTGAGATCGAAGCAATGTAAAAGATTAAGAAAGTCTGCAGAGTAAAAACATTTGACAGAGTCAATGTGAATGTTAAAATCACCCAGTATCAGCATTGAAGGAAAAAGGGTACTAAGTGAAACAAGTAACTCCGAGAACTCAGTTATAAAATTATTAACAGAATTCAGTTTAGGTGGACGATAAACCAGTAAGATCAGTAGAGGTTTTAACCCAACAACTTTTAAAGCAATACATTCAAATGATGTTGACTGCACAGATATTGAATGGACCCTGTATGCAGAACAATAGAACACAGCCAGTCCACCTCCACGTCCAGTGGTACGCGGTTTATCGATGTACTGAAACCCAGGAGGCGTGGTTTCATTCAGTGTCACTTATTCACCTGGCTGTTGCCAAGTTTGTTATTAGACAAAAGTCAATGTTATTGTCCTTGATGCCCTTGATATGTAAGCTGATTTGTTATTAAGGGAGCGCACATTAAATAGACTAAATTTTGTAGACATGTCCGAGTCCTGAATGAGAGATGAGTCTTGGAGTCTGGGTACTTTCAATAGTAGAGAATGGTCCACTAAGCAGTGTGTTTTCGAACGACAATGTCCCATGTTTAGAACATACGGAATAGATCCAGTGTTAGCGGTGTAATAGTTCAAGGTTGGTGTGTTGTGACGGAATCCACGATGTATATAGCGTGGGCGGCGTCTTATACCCAAGCTTACACAGTTCCGGTACACTGCAGAAGGTAGACTAGAGTATCTGCTGTTCAGTTGTAGAAGTTTGCAGGCAGTATAAGAGACGGTCATTGTGCATGACAGAAGAGCTTTAGGTTCACAGTTAAACCAGTGAGGAGCTACACGGCTGAACACCAGCAAGCACACTGCAATGATCACCACAAACAGCTCACTACAGCAGACACACCCTGATCAGCCACGTTAATAAACCACGTTAGCCTACAAGTCACAGCTGCTGCACGACATGATAAAGTAGTTGTATCCACTTATCAGGACGCACGGAGGAATTTAACACAACATGCAAGAGAGTGGAGACTTACTTACATGGAGTAGGTTAATGCCAGGCAGTTATGAAGCGAGAAAGCTCGTGTTAGACCTGAATCAGAGTATGTACAGCACAAGACGAGCAGGTGATCCAGGGCTCAGCACGCAGACACAGAATTGACACGACAGGTAGGAATAAAGTAATACTAAATGATAAAAATTGAACTAAAATATTACTAAAGAAGAATAAAAGTATGTTAAACAGAATAAGATAAAATAAGGCTAGACTCTGGAGCAAAGCGGCAGCCAAAACGCGCACAGCGTACTTGCAACCCGGAAGTGTGATCTCCTGTGAATTTTACATTGGTTTGCGATGAAATCAGCTTCTTCGATTTCTGACTCTCTGGAGTCTCTCTAAGGGGCAAGAATTTTGTATCCCATTTAATGCACCCATGAGTGTCCTGGATTGGTGCTCTCTGTTCTCGAGGGACTTTGTGTGTGTCCGACTGATCAGGAGGATGCTTTCATTTTCTTATTTTGGAGTCATAGTTCACTTTTCTTTTTCTACCCTATTTTGCAATTGCTTGACTAGAGTGATACCCTGGCCCAACCATTTCTCCCTCTTGTAAATATTCAGGATATTTTGCAACCATCTTTTTTGCAACTTCAATAGAGTTTCTTCTATTTATGCAAGAACTCCTTTCCATCATCTCACGTACCACAATCCGGACCATTTCCCTTCTCATTCTTGGCCTAGGTCATTTTCCACTCTCCAATGACTGCATCAGTTCCTCTGGGAAGGTGTCCCATGGTATCACAAAGGTATCAACCCAGTCTATAGGAGGGCTCTGGAAGCCATTGGAAAAGGTTGAGGATGAACATCTTGGTGAAATTGAGGTCTTGGTGGGACACCAACAGTAGAGCTACTGGTTTCAGGAGACTGGCCTGAATAATTTTTCAGGAAAGTGAATGTTTTTTTTTATTTTTATTTTTTTTAAATAAAAACTTTTTGCACTGGTGAGCATAACTTTTTTTCTTCGGTGCACCAGCACAAAAGTTAGGCGCACCCAAATTTTTCGACTGCATCACATTTTTACGCAGTTTTACTTTTTTTTTATTGCTGTTCATATCTACCATATCTATCTCCTGACCCAGATAGGCCCTAACACTGCCCGGATGAACCAATTGGTTTTGACTGAGTTACCCAAGCAAAGTCTTAACATCAAAAGTTCTTTTAGATCAATTTATATGGAATATACGTGAGTACAAAATAGCCAATGTACATACTCTCCAGTGCACTGGTGCTAGTTGCATAGAACTCTACCCCAAGTGGATCTCAGCAGCGTCCGAGCAAAAAGATCCCGTGCTGGGCGATGTCCTCCCTTTCATACTCTTTCTCTCTCCAAGTTTCTATTTCTCTCTAAGTTTTGATAACTCCCCCACCTTCGCTGCTCTCCATTGAAACCCACCTGTTCCTCTGTAATTGCTTACCTGCTTATCTAAACACTGCTTACCTTTCATCTTGTACTGAATGGGCTCATCCTGTTCTTCTCAAGGCCACTGTGGCCTCTTCACTTCTGCTCCTCCACAGTCTTTCAGGCATCTTGTTTATTTCTCCCACATAATATATCCGTTAACACTATTGTCTCTAAGAGGCTCTTACATGCTAAGCAGCAGGGGTGGAAAGTAACTAATAACATTTACTCACATTACTGTAATTGAATACTTTTTATGAGTAATTTGTAATTTTCTGAGTAGTTTTTGAAATATGTAATTTTTACTTTTACTTGAGTACATTTTGACCCAAGTAGTTTTACTTCACTACATTTGAACGCCCTCACATTACTGAATAAAAAAATATTGATGGTGAGAAATTAAATAAGGGCAGAAATTTAAACTTCTGAGTCCCAGAACTGAAGGCCAATTGCATGGCCTTGCCTTGCGCGCGCCCTTTCCATTGTCTCATAATCAGGTCATAATCTGGTGCACTTTTTTTCCAAAAGGATGAGATTGTTCTATCTTTAAATCTTCTATCTATCAGGTTCTGTGAGATCCTGTGGACATTTTATTGTGAAAAGTTGAATCCTGTGGGCACTGTATTTTGAATAGTTGGATCCTGTGTGCGTTTTAGATAGTGGAATCCTGTGCGCATTTTGTTTTATTTTGAGATGTGGGATCCTGTGGTCATTTTATATTTTATTTTGAGTTGTGGCAACCTGTGGGCATTTTATTGTGAATAGTGGGATCCGGTGGACACTGTATTTTGAATAGTTGGATCCTGCGAGCACTTACTTTTAAATTGTGGGATCCTATGAGCATTTTTTAATTTTTGATGTGGGATCCTGTGCATTTTAGTTTGATTTGTGGCATCTTGTGGGCACTTAATTTTATGTGCATTTTGTTTTTTGAATAATTTGTCATTTAAATTTCTTTATTCTTATCATAGTGTTGTCCGTTGGACAATAGGACTGAAAATTGTTTGCACTTTATGGTACAGGTTGTGACTGTCCTTGTGCTGTGAGGAAGTATGTTCCTGAGCCCAGTTGATCTTTTTGCAAGTGTGGATGTGCACTTAAATACACTTTGAAATCAATTAAAACAACTTGTGCTGAATTTGGTTCATGATTAATCCATGCATTAAATAACTGAAAGTAACTAACTTTTACTCAAATTACATTTTAAATGAAGTAATTTTGTACTTTTACTCGAGTAAATTTTGAGATGGGTAATTTTACTTTTACTCTGAGTAGATTTTAGGCAAAGTAATGATACTTTTACTCAATTACAATTTTTCAGTACTCTTTCCACCTCTGCTAAGCAGTTAATTAATACTAAAATGCTAGCAAAACATTAAGTTTCGCTTCACCTTTAAGTTTCTTTGTTCCTACAAATATTAGCCATCTGACACTCCAGAATTGGCCCTGATGGAGTCATGATTACTCAGAATCCGAAAGACTTTATTGTCATATATTGTACAAGTACAAGGCATGAAATATTGTTCCCTGGGGCCCAGTGTTAAAGCACCGGGATCCGCAGCCGCTACATCTAAGACCCGGTGCCAGCTCCACAGGGTGGGGGAGTAACATTGAGAGATAAACACTAGGAGACAAAAAATATGACCACAGATTATTCTCACAACAGGACAACAGTCTGTGTGCACGCAAAAAATCCCCATAGGACATACAAGCATTGATAACACAGACAGTCAAGCAGAGAGATGCGTGATTCATTTAGATAGGGAGGGGGGAGCCAGAGGCCTTTGTGTCAAAGTTCTTGTGTCAAAGTTCGTTGTGGAAGGCGAGAACCATCTCTGACAGTCTCTGTGTGGGGAAGGAGCAGGTAACCAATACGACGACCTTCTGGGAGAATTTTGTTTGGGCGACAATGCAGATTAATACTGCCCAACAGTCACAGTCTGCGTTCTGACAGCTCTACCCATTGCATTAATCATGTTGGGCAATTTTTGTGGGCGTTCCATAACTGACCCCACTCTTTTAATTTCCTGATACAGCAGGGCAGTGCCTAATTCGATCAGCAGAACCCCAGCGATTAAGGTTCCAAATAAGAGCACGTCCTCAACATCTTCCAGGGAGAGAGACGCAAGACACAAACTATGCCACATCCCTCATGAGTCAAACACATATCCAGATGAGAACGGTCCATCCGGACATGTGGGTTCTCCCGCACCATGACTCCTCATGGAAAAAAATGGTGTCAATTGCATTGAGAGACCACCTAATCAAATCCATTTTCTTTGTTCAAATTCGTACAGCAGTGTCAGGGTACTAAGATGAGACAGAGAAGCTGAGCAAAAACCTGGGAAGGGAGTGCAAGAGCAAGAGATATGTGCGACCGCCTCTCATTAAAGCCACTTGGCCACAATATCCGTAAAGAGGTCTTGGTGATTGCATTTGACTTGTACATTAAATGCAAAGAAGCATTTATGGCAGATACAGATAGGGCTCAAGAGGCTGGGAGTGTGTACAGAGATCAGAATGCACCAACAACTCCAGGAATGTTTGCAATTGCATGAATGTTTGCACTTGCATTTTTGGCTTCATGCAATGCATTCCTAGTCCTCGGAAATTATACATATGTTGGTACATGGCGAAGCAGTGCTTTAGTAACAGCATGCACACATTTTAGATACGGCAGCTTTACTTAGTACATGGGCATCACCAACACTGCAGGAACTCACCTGTAGCATAAAAAAGGGGAATATTTCTCCTGATTCCTCTAGTCAGCTCCTGCACTAGTACAAGGAGAGTCATGATCTCCTCCCTACGTAGCGGGTATCTGTCATGCAGCAGATTATCTGGATGAACTAGGGGGTTAATTTTAAATGCTGTGCTGCATTCAGACAAACTGGATAACTTTGTGGATTACATTCTTTTCTTAAATTATAACTTCTATTCAAAACCAGAATTCTTTGGAGAGCCACCATGTTCATCACAAACTTATAATTGGTAGCCTTATTCTACAGGGGTTGGACAATGAAACTGAAACACCTGGTTTTAGGCAACAATAATTTATTAGCATGGTGTAGGGCCTCCTTTTGCGGTCAATACAACATCAATTTGTCTTGGAAATGATATACAAGTCCTGCACAGTGGTCATGGATTTTAAGCCATTCTTCTTGCAGGATAGTGGCCAGGTCACTACATAATGCTGGTGGACGAAAACGTTTCCTGACTCCTCCAAAACACCCCAAAGTGGCTCAATAATATTTAGATCTTGGGACTGCTGTGTGTATTGTCATCCTGATACACGACACCGCCTTCAGGATACAATGTTTGAACCATTGGATGCACATGGTCCTCCAGAATGGTTCGGTAGTCCTTGGCAGTGACGCGCAAATGTAGCAGATGTCAACGAGCTTGGAACTCAATTACGGAAGAAGGCCACATCGAGTTGGAGATCTCAATTGCCTCACCGTTTATTTGTGCCTGTACAAGACATAAGGCGCAATTGACACACACAGACTTAGTTGTTCTCTCTTCCTCTCCCATACTTGTTCGCCGTCCGAGTGACGAAAACCCGGGAAAACACTCGATGGATAAAAAAATAAGACAATACAGATATACGGAACAATGAATGACCACAAGATAAACAGCAGAAAAAATAGGCGGGAGCGTAGATAAGCTAACAAAGCACGACGCTAAACAGCACAGTGACATTACAGATCGGCAATATCGATGCATATAGTTAATCTTACATTTTACATTTAATGATGAACAGCAGATAAAAACATACCTGTACAAGACATAAGGTGCAATTGACACACACAGACTTAGTTGTTCTCTCTTCCTCTCCTAACGAAAAGGAAAAGAAACATGAGGATCAAAAATTGTGCACAGAGTACCGCGTATGCAGTAAACTCAAAGAAAACCCCACTAACAAAGTTAACAATGGTTCGTTAGTGTTTTTGGCAACCAAGGTTTTACTGCGGTTTTAATACTAAAGTCCCCAAAGAACAACTCTGAAGAGAGAGAAATCGTCGTGCCTACCCATACAAGGTTCGCCGTCCGAGTGACGAAAACCCGGGAAAACACTCGATGGATAAGAATGGTGTTACATCAATTAGCGCCCTACGTGCAACCGATTAAGGGGAACCCCCCAAAAAAATAAACATGTCTATATATACATAAGCCTTTCCTCCCACAACCAGCTAATCTCAAGCGGCACATTTTTCACTAAGCTTTGGGGAGTTAATTTCAAAACATTTCCGATGTAATAACATACAAAAAAGAATAAAAATTAAATAAATCAAAAACGAAAGCATCATTGCCACACAAATATGGCAGCCCAAACCATCACTGATCCACCCCCATGCTTCACTCTGGTCAACAATCTGGGTGGTTCGCTTCTTTGGGGCTTCTCCACACCGTAACTCTCCCGGATGTGGGGAGAACAAGAAAGGTGGATTCACCAGAGAACAATACATGATCCACATTGTCCACAGCCCAAGATTTGCGCTCCTTGCACCATTGATGTTGACCCTGTGGAGCTCCTGACGGACAGTTTTGGTGGAAACGAGAGTTGAGGTGCACATTTTATTCTGCTGTGATTTGGGCAGCCGTGGTTTTATGTTTTTTGGATAAAATATGGGTTAGCACCCAAAAATCCCTTTCAGACAGCTTCCTCTTGCGTCCACAGTTAATCTTGTTGAATGTGGTTTGTCCTTCTTGGTGATATTCTGACATTACCCTGGATACTGTGACTCTTGATACATCAGAAAGACCTGCTATCTTGGTCACAGATGCACCAGCAAGACATTCACCAAAAATGTGTCCTCTTTTGAACTCTGATATTTCACCCATATTGTTGTGTGAATTGCAATATTTTGAGCAAAAATGTGCTCTTACCCTGCTAATTGAAACTTCACACTCTACTCTTACTGGTGCAATGTGCAATTAATGAAGATTGACCACCAGGCTGGTCCATTTTAGCCATGAAACCTCCCACACTAAAATGACAGGTGTTTCATTGTCCAACCCCTGTAGATTACTTATAGGTGCTATGGGTTAATCGGTCAATTTGATTGGTGAAGTGAAAACAAGCTTAATAGGCCCACTTGTAGTCATTTATTTGCAAAGAATACCTTAATTGTCAAAGTTTGAAATGCTATCAACTCCACCATGATGATTTAATTCAACATTGGGAACATACCAACTAATGCTAAATAATTCAAGGTAGTACATTTGATTTTATTGATGCTTAATGTGGTATATGCGATGTAATTACAAGAAAATACTAATTATACACATGCTAATGTTGTAATGCTGTGCTTGGAATGTGTGTTTTTAAATGGAATTGAGTTAACTCTATAAGTAAGGTAATAAAGACAAAATAAAAATGACTTATGAATTCAAACATACAAAAGAAAAATAGCAATACTGCTCAGAAAAGATTTCAGACATCCCTGGAATAGACACAATATGAATTATGTGTTTTATTCTTCAAAGGTTTGATACCTGAACTAAAGCAATTCATGAAAACTTTCTTCTTCGTGTATCTTCACATGAGAAGTTCTAGGTTATTTGCTGATGGGTATACCTCAAAGGGTTTGAACTGTCTGAGCAGTCAACAGGTCTAGATGCAAAAAAGAAAAAAAAATATTCCTAATTCATCACTAAAAAAGACTGCTATGTTATTTCATTTTGGTGTCTAAGAATAATATTCCACAGAACATATATGTACATAAGTGATGAAACAATTTCAAATTATCTGCTGGTACTTGAAGCATTCTTGTAGGTCACACATAGTAAAATGTTATTTCATAGAAGCAGGCCAGTTGACATACATGCCATGGGGCATAAAGTCATTAGAAGAAATTAGTTAGTCTTATTGAACGAGACAAAATATTGTAATGAAACTGTAGCAAAAACCACAAATTTACTGTGACATGGCAGGGAAATTCTCAATTCTCCCTGTCTCTGCTGTATTTTTGCACCTGTGCTGCTCTTGTGTTTCAGTCAGGGATTAAGAGTTAGGTCTCTTCACAGCAAACGTATTGGGTCTTAAACTATATGGTGCTACAACGTTAGCATTTGAGGTTTACTTACCCTCATGTCTGGGCTCACCAGAGTCAAACCCAGCTGTCCCTTCTCTCTTTTAAAAACCTTTTCATATAATCTTTCACCTCTATGATCAGGGCTCTCAAGTTTTGGATTCATGTCAGTGTGAGAGTTGTTGACGGGGGAGTGGCGAACGTAAGTTGTTGAGCGGGGTGGGGGTTTGTATATTGCGATCAGTGATGGCTGTTACCTTGAGAAAGTAATCTGATTACTGATTACTCCTTTTAAAAGTAACTTAGTTACGTTACATATTACTTGATTTTAAAAGTAACTACGTTAGATTACAAGTTACTTTAGTAGTTACATTCAGCAGCAAAATAAATTTTTCCAATACTCACTTTATTGGAAGTGCATTTTTAACAGTAACAATGTATTGAAGCAGGTTCGGTAACCGAGGCAGAAACTGCTTAATCCAAAAATCCCGAGGAGGGAAACTTTATTGATAACGCAACCCTGGTGCTCGCAGTCGCCGCCCCCCAGTGTCACTTCAAGGGCAAGACTCGCTGTGAGGAGTAGTAGTCGCTACAGTATCTCCTGACATTACGTTTGTGTAGCTGCGCGGTATTATTTGTAAATTTATTTGTAAACGTAATACAAGCGAACTGGGGTGGGTTTCCCGAAACGTTCGTAGCGCCAAGTACTTCGTAACCTCGTATGAAACGTACGAGGTTAAGAAGTACTTAGCGCTACGAACGTTTCGGGAAACCCACCCCAGTTCAGTCAGACAGCTTGTGAAACGAAATACCATTACAATTTCAAGCATTTTAAAATAGGCGACGTTAGTCAAAATTCCAGCACTTTTCAAACGTGGAACACAAAGCAACATTAAAATTGGTCAGGTAAATGTTCCTTCCCCTGTTTTTGAGGGGTGTTTCTTTACACTACCACATATCGTTACGGGAGGACACTGCACAGAATGACGTGTAAAAACGCGCTCGCGCTCTCACAGGGTCGCGCGCAGCGTGCGGAGTCGAGCGCTACGGTCAGACGCAAAAGTAGAACTGAGCCAAGAAGAAAGCAAAAATATATATTTTACTAGGGAAAATATAAATAGTAACGCACAGTTATTTGGATAAGAAACTTTAATCTGATTACTGGACTGGAAATAGCGCGTTATATTACTCGTTACCGAAAAAAGTGGTAAGATTAGAGTTACTGACATCACTGATTGCGATCGATCGCCAGTGGAGGGCGACATAGATATGGATCGGAGGTAAATAAACTAGATTTTTTTTTCTCGCCGTGTGAAATCGGAAGTGTGGCGTGTGAGCGTGTGAAGACGGTCAAATGCGTGTGTCACACGCTCATTGCGTGAGACTTGAGAGCCCTGTCTATGATCTTCCTGTCTTTTCCTTTTGTCCTTTCTTTTTTGTACTTCAGATTTGTTCTGACTGGCCACACATATCTGTCATCTAGCTCAGATTTACGTAGTATCAGAAATGTAAAATTCCCACTGTTGTCCATGGGCCAGCTACAGTCAGTGCAGGATCAAACAATTTTTCTGTGGATCACTGAGGTGTATGCACTAATAATGTTTAGTTATTGAGCTGATTTTAAGTGGAAAATGTCATTCTAATGAAACATTCCAAGATTATATAAAATAATAGAATTAAAATATAAAATAAATTAATAGGGCTCTAACCCTAATAGGGCTCAATCGTTCTTTCTTACGATTGTAAAGCTGCTTTGTGACAACATGTATTGTAAAAAGAGCTATATAAATACATTTGACTTTTGACTTTGACCCTGAGGTCAGGGACAGGGGCGGACTGGGGAGAAAAAGTGGCCCAGGAGTTCCTGACAGACTGGCCCTGTGACGGGCAGGGTGAATAAAAATAAATGGAAGCGATCACGGCGAGTCTCAGGGAAAAAGGATGGTTTAATATGTAAAGTGCACAAACCAAAACCCGTGAACTGATCCGAATTAAGGATATAATAACCAGCGGTCAACTGGTACAAAGACAAGACATATATAGATGAACAAACGACCATGATCGCGGGCTCCGCCCACCTGAGGGACGAACACAACACCACACCCACAGGACAAGCTGCCGCTGTAGACGGGGGCGACCAGTAGAGGGGCGCTGTACCGTGACAGGCCCACTACATTTTATATATATATATATATATATATATATATATATATATATATATATATATATATATATATATATATATATATATGTGTGTGTGTGTGTGTGTGTGTGTGTGTGTGTGTATAGGCCTGTGTTGAAAAAATCAATTTTCCGATTCAGAATCGATTCGCATATAATGATCTGATAATCGATTCGTATATCCAAAGATCGATTTTTTTTAGTGAACTTTTACCCCCGCCTCGTCACTGAATTCACGCCGGCGCGCTCGGTCTAACTAACTGTAAAACAACATGGCGTCGGACAGTGCCGGTAACGACGATAGTCAAATTGGAAATCTAAAAACAGAAGGACAATTTATCCAGTGACAGTGACTATTTACAGTTAGTCCGTGTCACTGACAGTTTACCCAGTGTTTTTACAGTTTAAAGTTTTAAATGTTCTTGTAACGGGCGCAAGGCAATGGACGAGACCGAATCCTTTGCACTTTCCAAAACGTTACGTTTATTACATTTACCACAGACAGCGCACATAAAACACGTTTACATAGAACATGTATGACTCAAACAACGACGAGCACAGGACGCTGCGCGAACGCACATTAAATAGACAAACCACACAAACCCCACGTGATGACGAGACGAGCCACAGGTGAGACGGATTATCACGAGACACACCCGCACCCACGGAGATCCACAGACGATTAGACGCAGATGACGTAAACACAGGCCCAAAGGGAGGGGTCGGGGACCGTAACGTGACAGTTCTGTTCTTATATTCTCACTCTAAAGAAAAATACACGTTTACATTTTATACTTTCAGTTTATTAAGTGTGAGCACTTTTAAAATAAAAATGCATTTGGTAGCAACAGCTTTTGGGTGAATTCTTAATTATTTCAATCATAATAATAATGCACTGGTTAGTGTCCCAGTAGGAGTCCACTGTTGCAGATATAGACACCTCAAATATGTCCTCTGTTTATTGTCCTGGATTACCTTTCTTGAAGGTAGATTTATGATTACCCTTTTCACCAGTCTTCCAGCCATCAGTAACTACCAACTACCAGTAACTATTTGCTGATTAATATCGATATAATACTAGTTTTAACATGTTGCTTCTGTACACAGTCAGGAAACAGCTCAAATACATTTTTAATAACACTAAACCCCAAATTGGATCGAATCGATTAAATCGGATTAAATCGAAATAAATCGATTCTTAATCTTCAGAATCGGATCGATTCTTGGGATTTGATTCAATACCCAGCCCTAATATATATATATATATATATATATATATATATATATATATATATATATATATATATATATATATATATATATACTGCATATGAATCTATACATGGCACGTAGTGTATATGACAGCTTTTATTGTCATATGGACAATATTACTTCCAGCAATGATATGATTACAAAGCCACATAGTGGCATAACAAAATAACTAACAAAATTAACAACTTGACCCTGACAAAATATACAGGGGAAAAACAACTGGAAAACTACTGAAACCTACATTGTTCATTCAGTGAGTAACCTCTACAGCTTTTCTTTTTTTCTCTCTCAGCTTTTCAGCGCCACCTTTACATTTTCGTAGTTTGTTTAGACCCTGGCTTAGACTGCCCCATCTTTACGGCAATACGGACTTATTTTTTCACGTTTCAGTAGTGTGAACCGTGTGGCGGATGGATCACATGAGGAGTTAGACCCTCAGCAGTGTCAGTGTGCAACTGGCGTCTCTCTCTTGACTTGTCACTCTTGGGATACAAACAGGGAGATATCATTAATGTGTCATTAGTATGGACAAGGCTTTTCCAGTTGGTGACTCCTTGTATTAATAAGTGACGCAGCTGCTGTATGTTTTTATAGTCTGGCCCGGATTTTCTGGGACAAGTTGTTTTTTGTCCGCTGCATACCGTCAGCCCGCATCAGCTGGCCCAGTCCGCGGCCCGGTCCAACTCGTTCATGTGTTTACAGGATCAGTCCGCGCGCTTAGCAGGTTAGTCTGACTGGAACGGGGGAGGTAATAGACACCGTTAAACAGCAGCATGACTACAGGCCGGGGCCGCAGTGCGCGGCAACGGCTCCTCCATGGGCTGAGTTAACCTGCATATTGTGCCACAATACATGTTTAGATTCAGCTGAAAATACACTAATTTTGGTTAGATTGTTGTGATTATTTGCAATATATAGGTCTAATATGAGAATTTCTATTGGATTTCTATGGAGTTCTGGCATTCCACTGAGTGATGTTGAAGCAGCAGCTTTACTATGCCAGATGTGATGCTGACGAAAAGGCAGAGAGATCACAGTGCTAATGAGCAGTGTGCCCAGAGGAAGAAGTTGTAGTCATTGTAGTTTCACTCACTTTCTATTAAACCAAAAAAATATGCATTTGGAGGTAGTTTTACTTAAAATTAGGGTTTAGAATATTAATACTATAAAAGAAAACACTAGCTAGATATTTTACATTTTAGTTAATTTGATGGTCAAATTACAAAATGGATTGCAGTTGTTATAAATGAAAATGTTTTATGAAATGTATTTAGATGTTGCAGATTTTTATTATCAATGTATTTTTCTCTTTCCAGTTGTCAGATGTTGAATATGAAAGTCCAGTAAGTTATTTTTTGTTAACAATTTTTTTTTGTTTTTTTATTTTAATTTTTTAAGCTGCATATTGCAGCAGCTAATGGTTACATGGAGGCATTGGAGCTGCTACTGGAGGGAGGAGCGCTGATGGACTTAAGAGACTCTGACGGGTGGCAGCCGTTACACGCCGCAGCTTGCTGGGGACAAGTACTCAACAACTCAAACCACCATTCAAATTATTCTCTTACCCAAACTATTCTCTTACCCATAATAATAAAACATTCTTTAAAAGTTAAAATGTTCTTAAAGTGTCCCAACCCACACACTCACTCTTTCTTTGTGCATTTTTTTCCTTGTCTGTAGATGCACGTAGCAGAGCTGTTGGTGTCTCATGGATCCAATCTAAATGCCAAAACCTACATGGATGAAACACCTATAGGTATGAAGAGGAGTGTTTCTCCTGTTTCTCCTGTCCTGCAGTTTACTGATCTACTGATCTACTTTTGTCATTTTCCTCACACATTTGCTCATATAGATAAATATTAATATGAAATATATGAATTCATATAGATATTTGATATTCATATTAAAAGGCACTAAAGAGAGAAATGCTTACATTTGTGTATGTTAAATGTATCAATAGACCTTTGTGAAGATGAAGACTTCAGGAATCATCTTCTGGACTTGAAGCACAAACATGACATTATCATGAAATCACAGCTGAAGCACAAGACCTCGCTTTGTCGTCGCACAAGTAGTGCAGGCAGCCGCGGGTACATTTTGATTGATATCTAGTACACCCCTGCTTAGGTGCACTGTAATTGCTCTTTGTGTTGCATCTTGGCCAAAATCACATTACCAACATTATTAAAGAAAGGAAGAGATATGGTGAGGGGGAAAAGCAAGGAAGATATTGTGATCCTCTTGTAAAGTTTTTTTTTAAACTAGATTATGCATTAATATTTCCTGCATAAATATTTCCTAGAGAATTGCTCATTTTGCAAGCTTATGTTACCTAGCTAGCATGAACTGATGACGCAAAAACAAAACCACATAATTCCCATGTCTTTTATGTATCAAAGGAATTACTTCACTCGTACATATGGGACAGAAGTGAGAGGAAAAAAACAGAGAAACAGTAAAAGCAGATGCAAGTAGAATCATGCATCACACAAAAATGTGTCAGATAAAGATATTACTGGAAGATCCTTAAAAAGAAGAATTAATGATTTTGTTCCCAGTGGCACAACATTTTTAATACTAATGGGCATTGCAACAATGACATATTTCTTTGCATTGCCAGTTGTGGCAGCAATGAAATAATGCTATTCGGTTTGAAGTCTCATGCCTACAAACGATTCATTGCCATGTTGATGGTATAAAAGCACTGCCTCTCATGTGATGCTGCTTAATTATTACATTGACCATTGCTCATCATTAATCCCAAAGCAATAACTTTGGATGACAAAGAACTTTGTCAACTTATGGATAAAGCCTGTATGACACAGCCACATCTTTCCTTTCCATATTTTTAGTCATGCGTTTTTATGAATGGTAAAAAATGATTTGAAAAAACATTGCAGTAAGGAATTTGAGAATGTTGAGAAATTTCATTTGTTTTTTTTAAATGATGCACAGCTCAGAGCCACTAGTATCCCTAACTAGTGTCCCCTAGTTATTTTTAGTTTATGTTTAACATTTAAGCTATGTGATCACACACACAAAAGAGTTAAATGTTGCTAATAATGCATATTAGGACCCATTTTTTGCAAGGATCTAGCAAAACCATGATCATAGATTTGATTTGCAGTGCGCAGACATTTTGATGAAGACAGCAGTGTCTATGGATTGAGTCATATTGCACTTGGGCAATTGAACCCTCTTTTCAAGAAATCTACAGTTTTGGTTTTGATTCATATAGAAAAATGTTTTCAGTAAAAAGCCTAAGTTCTTTGTTAAATTGACATTTATTATTAGAACTTGATGAGATCCAGTTAAATCCAAAGGTTTTTAAACACTTTCTGTGTACATGTGTGATTTTTATTCTATGTGCATGCATGTGTGTGTATGTGCACACATGTATAGGAAGGTGGTGAGGAGGGCTAGTCTGTCAGACAGACACAACTTGTACCGGAAAGAGTATGAAACAGAAGCTATTGTATGGCGAGGTGGACGAGAAGAAGAGGAGAGAGAGAAGGAGTCTGATCAGGAAAACAGCAACATGGTGAGTTGTTTGGCTCTTTGCTTTCTGAGTTGTTTCTTTGAGATGTTTTGATATTTTTTTGGGGGGGGGGGAATCTTTTTTTTGGAGTCACGGCCATAGAATAGAAAAGAAAGGAAACAAACAAATCTCCAGTTGAAAAGTGATGAAATGAAAATGAACATAAGTTCACTTACAAATGATAGAAGATGCAACTGTAATGACTGACAAACAAATATGATAGTCACACCCCACCTGTGACACAAAAACATAACAGACGTGGAACACAGAATAAAAACACAAACAAAAAGTGCTGAGCTGACCACTGGCAAGACATGAGGGCTCACTGAGCCATTGCTTTCAACCCAAGTCATTATCACAACTAGATTGAATGCATGACATGGCTGGATGACAGCATCAACATTTCAGATTACCAGAAAACTCAAGTAAATCAAATAAATGACACTTTTCAATCTGGTTTCAGAGCTCTCCACAGCACTGAAACAGCCCTAGTTAAGGTAGTAAATGACTTGAGTCCTTTTTCTGCTAAATTTAAGCACCACTTTTGACACCGTTGATCATGAAATACTTCTTGATCGACTACAGAGCTGGGTAGGCCTTAGTAGCTTAGTCTTAGACTGGTTTAGATCATACCTAACTGGGCGTGATTACTATGTAACATTAGGTACCTCTTCCTCCACATGTCAAAAAATAACTTGTGGCGTCCCCCAAGGATCAATTCTTGGGCTGTTACTATTCAACCTATATATGCTTCCGTTACCACATATCATTAATAAACATGGTATTAGTTATCATCAGTATGCAGATGACTCTCAACTTTATATTTCATTAGAACCTTAAACCCTAAAATCAATTTGCTCACTGTTTGACTGCATAGATGATATACAGACATGGATGTCTGACAATTTTCTGCAGTTAAATAAACAGAAGACATAGGTTCTTGTTCTTGGCAGTGATTCACAAAGGAATGATGTCCAGACTTATTTAAATCAAATGAATCTGAATGCCAGACAATGTGTTAAGAACCTGGGCGTCACCTTTGATAATGAGCTCAGCTTCAAATCACACATCATGACTACATGCAAGACAGCTTACTTTCACCTTCGAAACATCGCTAAGGTCCAAGATATGCTCTCTCCTGCTGAGAGTGAAAAACTTGTCCATGCTTTTATCACATCAAGGCTAGATTATTGTAATGCTGTTCTATCTGCTCTTCCAAAGAGCTCTATTTTGCACCTACAGAGAGTTCAGAATGCGGCTGCAAGGGTTCTGACCCGCAGGAGAAAGAGAGATCATATTACACCTGCACTCCACTCACTGCACTGGTTACCTGTCAGCTTTAAAATAGATTTTAAGGTTCTAGTCATGGTTTTTAAATGTCTTCATGGTCTTGCCCCTCTTTACCTCAGTGAAATTATGGTTAGATATGTTCCAGTCAGGTCTCTCAGGTCTTCAAACAGTAATCTACTGGTGATTCCTCAAAGCTGATTAAAGATTGGAGAGGGTGCTTTTGGAATTCTCTTCCTGAAGAGCTCAGAGGCATTTCTTCCCTGCATAGTTTCAAGAACAGTCTCAAAACATTCCTGTTTAGATCTGCTTTTAGTTAAGAAACTCAATCTTATTTACTTTATTACATTATGTTGTCTATTATTTTATAATGTGTCACCTTATTTCATTATTTTGTGTTTGTTTCCTTTTTATATTTACTTTTTTACTTTTTATGTTATTTTAATATTTTTATCTTTAATTTCTTTTAACATTTTCTTTTTGTCTTATCTCCTTTTAATGTTTCTTTTTATTTATACTGTAACCCACTTTGAGTTGCATGTATGTATGAAAGATGCTATACAAATAAAGATTATTATTATTATTATTATTAATAATAATAATAATAATATTTCCTCCAAATGCACAAAAGTGATATAAGGAGTCTGCAAAACTTCATCCTGTGACCACTATTATTTACATTATATATGCTATCGTTGGGCACAGATGACACTTTAAATATTAGCCAAACCCCCAACTATGGAATAACCTTCCAGAATGCGTCCAGGACTGACACAGTCTCAATCTTTAAGTCTAGGTTGAAAATGTACTTATTTAGTAGGGGTGACCTGCAATAGTCGCTGATGCAACTATAGTCGAATATACCCCCTAGTCGACTATGAACGTCATAGTCGAATGTACCATTCTAACTGCATGGGGGTGCCCAAGGATGTTGCTAAGCATTAGTTGTTACATGTAATGTCTTTGTTTTCGTTATATAAAGCATTTTGTCAAATTTCTGTTAATAAATATTTTTAAATGATGTGTGCGCATTAACAATAGGCATCTTCCTTACTACACATTAATAAATCACACCCTGCAGTTGCACAATCCAAATGAGCGGAGCTGAACACGCATCAAACAAAGTAAAGTGCAAGTTATGTCATCAACGTATTTCATTTCGCATGACAACAACCAATATGGCATACCATTTAAAACGCGTAAGGCGTTTCGGTCATTTTTGCCGTTTGTCGTTTCGGTCGTGTCATCTCGTTGCGGTGTGTCTCGGCGAGTAGACCTATAAACATTTTTTGTTATTGTTTGCTTTTTAAACCCCATTACTTGAACCTTTTTTTTGCTGTTGTGTGGCAATTTTTTTATATTTTCAGGCAGGCATATTTTATTTAAAATATTTTTGACAATTTGCACAGTGCTTATCTGAGAGTTCGATATACGCACTGCGCACTGACGGTAAATTAGTCGACTAAAGGGAATATCTGACGATTCAGATTCAACTATGAAAATCCTTGGTTGAATATACCTCTATTGTTTAGTTTAGCATTTGGTAATTAATGTGCCCCCTTAGATAAAGGAGTTCATCCAGGAGTTCATGGGTTTTATGGTAAACTGGGGTGCATGTGCTATCATCCTGTCACTGCACTTAAGTTTGTTGCATAAAAAATTAATAAAGTATCCAAAATATAGTTGGTAAGAATGTAAGGGAGCTTATTTTTCAAATGGACCTGTTCAGGTTATATAATATACTTGACCAACTTTATAAAGTTCCTTGCTATAAACAATAGCCTGCTTTGTCAGAGGTTTATCATAAACATGGCTGACAACTGGGGGCAGGACCAGGCATGATGCTGTCAAATGGTGAGACTTTCGGTAAAGGTCTTTTTACAGTTGAGCAAACGTAATGAAAATTAAATGAACATTTGTTAGAAATCATTTCACTTCTGCTGACTAAAAACAAATCTGAAATTAACCACAGCATTTTGGTTAATTTCCAACAAAAAAAATCAGACTTTAATATCTACAAGTGTCCAGCATGCAACACCTTGAATGAACTTGTTCAACAATTAAGTCCAAAAATGTATCAGAGAGCACTTTTATAATTATGCCCACATCATCAGGAAAACTAAGTGTTCATAGTTTTATATAATAATGAATGTATCTGTTTTTCTTAGTGCTAGGAGATTGATTAGTTTCTTGACCCTTAACCCAACTCCAAAAAATCTAACGTTTCAGACAGTGATGCTTGCAGTTTTCTTCCACAAAAACTCTTGTTGCTTTTCTGTTGCATCTGAATCAGTCTAAATGTAAATGTGCCATATTTGTCAATTGTGATTTTCAACCCAATTGAAATTTGTCCTCCGCATTTACCCATCTGTGCAGTGATACCACACACACACACACACACACACACACACACACACACACACACACACCCCTAGTAATCCCTAGTGATTAATCTAGGGAGCTGTGGTGGCCCAGAGTAGTGGGCAGCCCTAGACCGGCGCACAGTTGGGGTTAGGTGCCTTGCTCAAGGGCACCTCAATCATGACGTCAGGCCTGGGAATCAAACTCATGACCCTTTAGTCACAAGACCGGTTCCCTATCCACCAGACCATGACCATTTGGTTATTTAGCCAAAGCATTATTATTGTTATATATTGTTGCTGCTATATGCATTGCTCACTATTCTCGTTCACTATTCCTATTCATTCTGAAATGTATTATCTTTTATTATGTTGGCCTTTCTCTGCTGTTATATCTTCTCATTTACCATCTTTTGTTTTTGTAGGTGAAGACTGTGAACTGGCACAAGGCATCTAATATCTTAAAAGATGGGGCACAACAGACTGACACTGTCTCAGCCACAACCTACTTTACAGCTTCACCCACTTCTAATGGTAACTCCTTGACCTCTGAGTCCAGTTTGACTACCTCTAAGGACTCTTGGCCAAGGGATCGTGCACAGACACTCTCTGAACTCAAGAAGCAGCGAGCTGCAGCCAAGCTGCTTAATCATCCCATTTTTAATGGTCACATTAGCAATGGATCCATTGCAGCAAAAAAGACTCAGGACAGCATGCCAGTTGTTTCCTCCAATGGCAACACAGTTTATTTCACTCTTGCTAGTGGAGACCCCCCTCTCCTCAAACTCAAGCAACCAGTGGAGGAGGAAGAGACCAACAGTCATGGATGTTGCTGCATCTCATAGGTGGGCCATATCATCATGGAGTAGTGTACTGAATGGACACTGTAGAACAGCTGAAATGAATTAAGAGCTGAACCAACCCCCAGCTGATAAGACATGTAGGTCTTAAAATTATGTAAATGGCACAGACTACTAAAAAATAAGAATATAAGACCACACAAAATATTTGATTTATTAAAAACTGTACTGCACTTTCTGTAGCAAAGTTTATCCACAAGCATGCTGCCATTCATATATATATATATATATATATATATATATATATAACAGGGGTGGCCAACCCGCGGCTCGCGAGCCGCATGCGGCTCTTTGCCTGGTTTCATGCGGCTCCCCAGCCGGTCCGCGGGCTCACCTGCACAAACGGGGCGACACACTGCTACATTTTCGTGGTGCGCGGTTAGTTTACAAGCCTAGCGAGCCGCTAATACTTTTAAAACTGGCGTAGTGGAAAACACGCATTTGACTGTCTTCACAGCTAATAATTTACACTCGCCACACCCCCCCCCCCCCCCCCCCCCCCCCCCCGCCGCTCAACAGATTACACTCGCCCATGTACGATGTGGCTCTTTGCCGTAACACAGTAAGAAAAGTGGCTCTTGGTCTATGACGGGTTGGCCACCCCTGATATATAATATCCTTAAAATTACATACAAATGTGCTACACTGTGATGCACATTTGTATATAATTCTAAGCAATAAAAAATACATAAATTTTATATATATATAAAAGTTTTATATATATGTTATATATATATATATATATATATATATATATCAGTAGCGAACCGTGACCATTATATCTGGGCCCACTCCCCCGAAAAAAAATTGTTTCCTCTCCTAATTAACTGCAATAAAAAATAATAATAAATTGAGATGACAATACAGATTTAAAACCGCAATAAACAATAATATCTGTACTAGATAACTTCTTAAGCTAAATATGATTCCAACAAAATAAGGTTCACAGCTCCGTGTTCCTCGGAAGTGGAATATGTAAACAATGCGCATGAGGACATCAAAGGACTGAATCGAAACTAGCTAGTGGTGGTACGCTAATGACAGCTAGCGTCGCCACAGCGGGCAGAAATTATCATACAGTTAAGCCCGCCCACTAAGAGGGAAGATATGATTGGTCAATTTTACTGTCATTTGAAACTGGTATTGCACTGAATTATAACGGCCTGGCTTTCTGTAAACGAACAGCGGGCATCACAGTCCTAATAGGGGGAGACACAGGCTCACAGGCTTCCACTTAACCCCTCACCTTCCAACACAGATTGAATAGATACGGGTGAATAATTTATTTGCTTATATTTTTGTAATTGTTTAGATGTCGATTGTCACACACACATATACAGTGGGATGCGGAAGTTTGGGCACCCTTGTTAAATTTCCTGAGTTACCTTTATAAATCATTGAATGTTTGGATAAAAAAATTCAGTTAAATATATCATATAGGGGACAAACACAGTGATATTTGTGAAGTTTATATGATTTACAGAAAGTGTGCAATAATTGTCTAAATAAAAACGGGTGCATAAGTTTGGGCACCCAAAAAAAAAAACCCTTAACTTTATATTTTAAAGATCCTCCTTTCGCAAAAATAACAGCCTCTAAATGCTTCCTATAGCTTACACTAATGAGTGTCTGGATTGTAGGTGAAGGTATTTTAGACCATTCTTCTTTACAAAACATCTCTAGTTCATTCAGGTTTGATGGTTTCCGAGCATGGACAGCTTTCTTTAAGCGACACCACAGATTTTCAATAATATTCAGGTCTGGGGACTGAGATGGCCATTCCAGAATGTTATACTTGTTCCTCTGCATGAATGTCTTAGTAGATGTTGAGCAGTGTTTAGGGTTGTTGTCCTGTTAGAAGATCCAGCCCTGGTGCAGCTTCAGCTTCGTCACTGATTCCTGGACATTGGTCTCCAGAATCTGCTGATATTGACTGGAATCCATGCGTCCCTCAACTTTAACAAAATTCCCAGTCCCTGTACTGGCCACACAGCCCCACAGAATTATGGAATTACCACCAAATTTTACTGTAGGTAGCAGGTGTTTTTTCTTGGAGTGATGTGTTCTTTTTCCTTCATGCATAACGGCCCTTGATATGGCCAAATAACTTTATTTTAGTTTCATCAATCCACAGCACCTTCCTCCAAAATGAAGCTGGCTCGTCCAAATGTGCTTTAGCACCTCAAGCAGCTCTGTTTGTGATGTGGGTGGAGAAAATGCTTCCTCTGCATCACTCTTCCACACAGCATCTCCTTGTGTAAAGTGTGCCGGATAGTTGAACGATGCACAGTGACTCCATCAGCAGCAAGATGATGTTGTAGGTCTTTGGTGCTGGTCTGTGGGTTTACTCTGACTGTTCTCAACATCCTTCGCTTCTGTTTATTCAAGATTTTGCTTGGTCTGCCACTTTAAGCCTTGACTTGAACTGTACCTGTCTTCTTCCATTTTCTCACAATGTTTCTCACACTGGAGACTGAAAGCTGAAATCTCTGACATAGCTTTCTGTATCCTTCCCCTAAACCATGACTGTGAACAATCTTTGTTTTCAGGTCATTTGAAAGTTGTTTTGAATCTCCCATGCTGCGACTCTTCACAGAAGATGCAAAGAGGAGAAAAACATACAATTGCCACCCTTAACTACCCTTTCTCATAATTGGAGTCACCTGTGTATGGAGGTCAAGGGTCACTGAACTTACCAAACCAAATTTGAGTTCCAATAATTAGTTTTAAAGGTTTTGAAATCAATAAAATGACAACATTGCCCAAACTTATGCACCTGCCTATTTTTGTTAAGACAATTATTGCACACTTTCTGTAAATCATATAAAGTTAACTTCACTTCTCAAATATCAAATCAAATATATTTGTATAGCGCTTTTCACAACACATGTTGTCACAAAGCGCTTTACAGGATTTACAATGTTAACAATACTATGAGTCCAAATCCCTAATGAGCAAGCCAAAGGCGACAGTGGCAAGGAAAAACTCCCTAGATCAGGGGTACTCAACTGGTCCGGATGTTGGAAATGCAACACTGTGTTTGTCCCCTATATGATATATTTAACTGAATTTTTTATCCAAACATTCAATGATCTATAAAGGTAAATCAGGAAAATTAACAAGGGTGCCCAAACTTTCGCATTCTACTATATACACATATATACACACACACACACACACACACACACAATATATATATATATGGATGGACACACACACATACTGATAAGCAATAACATTAAGATCACCCACCTAATATTGTGTAGGTCTTTCTTGGGTCACCATAACAGCTCTGACTTGTCATGGACTCTACACACCACAACAAGACCTGAATATCCTTTATACAGACCTTACACAGATCCAAGTGTTGTAAATTGCAGGTTGGGGCCTCCATGAATCGGATTTGTTTTTCCAGCACATCTCAGAGTGACTGGATTGAGATTCAATGGAATTTGGAGACCAACACCAAATTTTCAGTATGTTCATCACAACTCCTAAACAGTGTGTAGTGTAGCCAGTTGCATTAACCTATTAAAAGATGCCACAACATTAGAGCTATTGTGGTCATGAAAGGATGTACTTGGTCTGCAGTGTTAGGTAGGTGGAACATGCCACAGTAAGTTCTACATGAATACCTTCATTGGTTTATGATCTTCTCATAAAATGTCCTGGTGCCACCTCTACCTCAGGTAAACAGTGTGCATATTGGGCCAGGGGGTGATTCATCAGACTCCTTGGCAAAGCCCAGCTAATGAACAGTCCACTAAATTATGTTTACTGCAAGTAGCCTCTTCAGTCTAGATGTGGGAGTTAGCCACTCTGGGTTTATGGTGGGTAAGCTGTTTCTGCATCTAGTAGAATACATGGGATGAGTGGATGGATATGGCAGCACCAGGACATTTTCTGTCTTCTAGACATTTTGTCTTCTGGCAGCACCAGCACATTTTCTGTCATCTTATATGCTTTGTTAGAGATGAGCAGGTCTAGTACTGGCATCATCTCCACTCTAACATGCAAATAAAACCGAAAGATGCTGTTAGAACTGTAAAGAATAGCACATGACAAGTCCATATTCAGTAAATATGCCAAAAGTCATCATGCAGATTTGGCAGGTATCTGCATACGAAGCAGCATAACTATAAAGGGAGGGCTAAAGACATTGCAGATCCCAGATCATTGACATGAACCCAAATGAAAGCATAAAATGGCTGGACAACACTGTCAACACATCAAGATTACCAGAAAAGTATGACCTGGGACCCCAGGCTCTGCACCCAAATCAAGAACAATACAATTTTTTTTTTTATATTGTCAATCTTGTCATTTAAGCTTCATACAAAATCTTCTTCTATATTCATGCAGGTTAAGGAATCCAATTTCATTTTGAGTCCTAGTTAGTTTTGGTACAGTATTAAATATGAATCGTGGTTCTGTTAGAGGTGATAAGTACAGTGATTTTGCTGACATGAGTGCATGTTCCTATTCAACTTGGTGATCTTTTCATATAGCTTTAAATACCTGTAATGTATTTTGCCATTTATTTTTTCAAAACCATTGTACCAAAGCGCTAGTCATTTTTCTCATCTCACTAATTCATTTTGGTAGCAGTGGAGCAACTTGTCTAAAGTTAGCCTAAATGAATTCTCAACATGCTCAGTTATATGATCATTTCCTTCTGGATTTACAGGTAAAACAAAGTTTATTAATTCTGGTAAATTGTCAATAAATGCAGCAATAGTAGCTATATGTAATAGTTTGCTTAAATTGATAATGGAGTCTCAGACACATCCCGCAGTTCAAACACTAAATAAATGATTGGAAACTGGCCCCATCATAGTACCTAAGCTTATCCAGTTATTGAGGCTTGACTTGTACTCTAGCTAGAAGACTTGTGCCTTAACTTGGAATCCAGCCTAAAGACTCATGTCATGCCAAGTCAAGACTTAGACTTGTATTTTGTGACTTTTGAACATCTCTTTTTACTAAACTAAAGCCTGAAGGAGTGGATTCATTCAGTGTATTGTAGTCTGATTCAAATTAAAATATTCTCAGATTATGGTCAGTAATGGTCTTATTAATTATCAGGCCTCATATTCACTAAGCCCTTGTTTCAAGGATTGGTGTTGATATTACCATAATCTACTTTGACATTGTGTTTTAACAGATTTTATGGGCTTTATTTAGAAAACTAAGAGCAAGACACAGTCTCAATAGAATATAACCAGGTGACAATTCAATGTAGCTTGCAGTTTTGCTTTTTATCTACTGCTTGGCCTTTGCTCTGGTTAGTCAGTAAGTCAAAATGTAAGCCACATTTATTAATATAGTGATTTCTACATATGTTGTCACAAAGCAACTTTACAAACACCCGGGTCCAGATTGCTAATGAGCAATCCGGTGGCGACAATGGCAAGAAAAACTATAGGTGGTGTTAGGAAGACGTCCTGGGGGTACCAAAACTCAAAAGGGAACCCATCCTCCATTGGGTTGGCGAGCTAGTAGCAGCTGCAATCCGTCATGCTATAGTAGCTCATTTGTGGCATTAGATCATAAGGATTCACTCCCAATCTAAAGTGAGCATTTGACACCCATGACCTTATTGTGGGTTCAGTACCTGTCCTTGCTTTGACCAATTTGGGTAGGTATTAACCAGTGGAATCACCCCTCAGGAGCCATTTTGGGCTCTAACCCAGTCTTCTCAATTTGGCCCTTGCCTAAATTGCTTTGATACTTTTGCTTGCCCATTTTACTGCTTTGTACACATCAACTTCAAGAACTGCCTGTGTTCTTGTTCTCTGCCACTGTTTTGAGTTAGATGGCTAATCCAAATGCAGCACAATGTAGCATTGAATGAGAGGTGGACATTCCAGGTTCAGAAAGTAAAACTCCTTGCCAGGATTTTACTCAAGCTTGCTGGATTTTCTCATTAGTGCCTGCTAGGTAAAATTAGTGGAATCAACACAATCCAGGAAGCCTGAGTAAATTTGTACTTGTACTTGTAAAATTGTACTTTCTAAACCTGGAATGTTCACCTCTGCATTGTATATATATGTTTTTTAGGTAGAGAAATGTTCAACATGCAGAACTGGTGTCTCTCTGATATTGGACATATTGAGAAATATGAAATGGAACATTTATCTATGAAAAAATGTTTATTGAATGGCTATATATTATTTGGCATTGAAATTCAGATTTCAGAAATTTTACCTCAATGTGTGAACTTAATTATTAATTATTTATTTAAATGTTATTAAATGTTAATGTTCTCACTGGGACAAAGTTCATATATGAGGTTTAATTTACCTTTCCACCAGCTCCTTTGTGCGGTTATAATAACATACAATGCTTAAGGCTATTTACATCAACAGAACTACATGTCTAACCAGTGAGGGTGTATTAGAAGTTGAACATCCAGGATGTTTTGGTTTCATTTGTAGAGGCTCTGAGGTAAGAAGAAAATTTGAAGAAAATGTGCCTGGTTATTGTCTGGACTTCTTTTAATGAATGAAGAGGACATTGAAATAAAGAAGGATGACATGCTCAAATTTCTCATTTGAGAATTTCTTTTCTGTAAAAAATCCTACAGTATTATGAGGTAAACTGAAATTGGTAAAACACTGAAAAAGGGAAGAGATGACAGCTTCTCTGTTGATCTATACAAATTAGGTTTTTATGTTCAAGTTTTGGACTGGTGCATGTTCCACATTTATTAATTTCAATTTTGCTTATAAGATAATTTATAATAAATATGACAGCCAATTATACTATGTTTTGTAGAATATTTATTTATGTATAAATCTGTTGTTAACAGACATCTCTTCTAGCAGGAATATTATTTACTATATCAATGGTTGAAAACCAAATGGCATGGTAGATTCACGAATCAATTTGACAAAGAATCCTTTGACAAAACTGATTTTACATAGCATTTCTATGATAGTATTTAGTTTCCAAAGTCTACAACTCAAATATAGTTTGTGAGTTTTAAGACCATCTTGTACAAGTAATAAGTTAACAAACATTAGAAGTTCCTGTTCCTAAAGAAACTATACTGCTTTTTCTGTATGATAGGGTTAAAGTAGCACTTTATTATGGTCTTATGATTTTTAAGGTCCAAAACGAAGGAAATGTAATGCATAGATAAAATGTGTCTTTGTTTGAAATTAGGTTATGTATATGTAGTTCCCATAAAGCCAAATTAACAGTTGTTTGTAAACCTACATCATATCCAGCCAATGGATAATAAATGTATTCTCACCATATGTTGATTATAAATATGCACATCGGGCACCTAAAATCTGTACCTTTTTTAAATGTCTTACTTTCTCACTGCGTCATAAAGAGTCTTCCAGGTGATAAATATGTAGAGTATAGCAGACCTTCAGAGATATGTCTCTAATATAATACTGACTAATATGTCAGTATTAGTTTGGTAATGTTGAAGTCATTCCATCTATACCTTAACATTGTATCCTATTCATGCAAATTCAAAAAGATGTGAATTGGTGTGTCATTTTGTTCTCAGTAAAATTGCAATAGACAGTGTTGCTTTCAGTGTGAGACACTTTATAATTTTAGTAATCATTTTTATCTTAGTTTATTATATTATAATTTGTAATATATTATTATACATTTTTGTGTTTTACATGTTTTCTATTTTGTTTTGAGGCCTTTTGGTACCCCAAAAAGCACTTAGAAATAACAAATTTTTTGTTTGTATGTTTAAAATGTTTGTTTGTATGTATTTTACATATTAATTTAACTACCCGTAATTAATAGTTTCTTGAAGTCTTGTATTTTTCAAGCTAGTTAAAAGAATGGACACAGGAAGACGATGAATAGTCAATGACTAATGCCTTGGAGTAAATGCTCTTAAATTTGTAATACTGCCTCAACTAATGTAAAACAAAGATTTATAATTTTATTATTATTGTTGTTGGTTGTGGTGATAATAATGATAATAATAATACATGTTGCAGTAATATGAACAGAAAAGGGAGTGGTTTATTCTTTATGCAACTTTTTATGCTTTACAGATGGTTAAAAATGTCATTTACTAATTTTATAATTATAGGGCATATTCACTGCTGTTTTAAAACATTTTGAATAAATTGTATATTTTGCTCACATAAATATTGTGTTTCATATTCATATCAAAATTAATTTAAAAGTCAATTTTGTTATTTGTTTACACAACTCCATATGTTCTCAGGATACACAAAAACTGTTCGTTTGTTCATTATTACTTTTTTTGCATCATTACTTTTTTTTTTTTTAGAATGAGTTTTTTTTGGCTCCTCTGATGTTCTTGCCAATATTTTTCTGGGTGCCACTCGTGTATTGAGTATGTGCCTACTCGTCGTAGCTGCAGTGATACCTGACTGGAGCTTCTGTTATGCATTGGCAGGTTATCAATAGTTTAATGGAAATGCCACTTTTGGGAATCCTTCAGGATCAGGACTCTCCAGCCTTTGGTTAACCAGTCATGGTGGGTTCCATTTGTTAGTAGCTGGTTCATTTTGCACTCCCAACCACTCATGGAGTGCATGTTGCTTCTTTGGCCAGTAGGTGTTCATCAAGTCAGGGCCTGGAGCTGTCCAACTCCTCATACTTGAGACTCTATCTTGAATGTCTGCTAGCATGATGGTAACTGGATCCTGTTGAGGGACGTTGCTGTGGTCTGCTCTTAGGTTTGATAAACACTGAGCATTGTTGATGTGTGATGCCTCCTTCTCAGATATGCTATTCCAGTGTTGTTCAGTCTCCAACTTTGGTGGGACAGTTCTCATGCTGTTAACCGTGCCACCAAGAGAACACTTTGGATAGTTTATGAAAAAACATCCTGTTTATGACTTCATTTTCTTGTGTGGCTTTTGAGATGTGCATTCATTTGTGTTCATCTTTGCTTGGCTCCAAGGCCTCATGTGCCATTATCACAGCTTTTTGTAGTTCTGCTTCATGTTTGTGTGCAAGTTGAGAATTTATTGGTCTCAGCGCACACAGTGTCTTTCACAATGTTTTTGACCCATCACTGCTGAAATTGAAAATTCCCTGGATATCTGTTGTCTTCGTTGCTGTAGGCGACATTTAAACCAGAGAAAGCCAGGGTTCCCACGGGTCCTTGAAATCCTTGAAAGTTTGTGAATCTGAAAAAGTAAGTTCAAGGCCCTGGAAAGTTTTTGAAAACAGGCATAAAAGCCGTTCTTGAAGGTCCTTGAATATTTTGGGGGGTTTGAAATTTCATATGGATGAAGACCGCAGTCAAGGAATAATAGGGCAAAGTTGGTGGGAAGTCAATATTTACAAATGATTGCTATGAAAAAGATTGTCATAATGTTTTAAATTTCTCATCCTTTGTTGAAAAATATGATCTGATATGATAGTTATTGTAAATATTTTAAGAAAGTCTGCAAAGTGATTCCTTTAGCATTAATTCAATTAATCAAAAATGTAATTTTATATTCAGAGTTGAATGAATGAGATTCTTTAAAGAAACATCCTAATAAAAATTATAAAACCACAATGGCTTGTCAAATGGCCCATATCTTCTAAAGTAAAAGAGACTCATTATACCCCCTGGTATCCCTTCAGTAGCTGTGGGGCCCAGTATCCCCAGTGTCTTCTCCTACTCTATAGGAAGGGCACATTTGACCTCCACCAGTCTTAGCCCTCTCCTTTCTGCACCCTTAAGTATGGCTTGACTAGAGAAATGATGCCACATGCTATGCCTGATCTCTTACTTCCACTACATGCACTGATATTCTTGGCAATATCGTCCCATTTCGTTTAGCTTTTTCTGAATTTGAGGAACTTCCTCGAGCTTTTGAAAACAGTATACTTTTGTCTACTTTGTCTACCATTTGGCTCAGTTGACTTGACAGAATGTTTCATTTTCTCTGCTTGTTTGCCATGGTTTTGAATAACATGTGAAAGGTTAATTGTTTGCTCTATTTATAGCCTTGATATTGTAGTATCGCTACAGGATACTTGCTCTTGAGAAAATTATCAGAGACAGAGATCCCAACTTAACTGCTTTACTTCGGACGCTCTCACATACACACTGCTGTGAACACGCACAGTACCGTAATCACTATAGTAGACAGCCTCAACCATAGTTATTCTACTACTCTGAACTACTACACTTCTCCCTTCTACTTGGTCTAGTACTTCCTGCTTTCCTCCTGTACAGACGCTTTTCTGTCAGCTCTGCTTGTCCTTTCATTTATTTGAGTTCTATCTACAAGTTCAAGTTATTTTTACAAGTTAAAAGGATCCATTACTCGTTACTTCACTTGGTAAGCTTTTTTACATTCATCTATAAAGGATTATTTAGCATTTTTTACATTCCGACAGTCCGACACTGCGAGTGAACTGTTTTTTGCGCCTCATCCTTGTGAGTGGTTTTTGTGCACTGTTTTATCAGCAGCTGATATTGTTCTCAGCTGTGAAATACCTGCCAGAACTTATTGGGTGTTATTTTTGCACTTTGGATTTTTAACTTGGATATTTGAGCCTTGTGCCCGGTGCTTTTGCGATTATGCCTCATGCTTCCACATCATCTATTTGCTCTGAGTGTATCAAACTGTCTCAGAGGGTTGCAGAACTTCAGGAAAGAATCCATACCTTACATTCTATAAGGGAGGAGGAAGAATATCTGGACTCGATTCTTGCCACACAAACCGCTGACAAAACCGTCCCTGTGACTGGCAAAGAAAGAGACGTTTCTCTCCATTGTCGCTGGGATGTACTGGGGGCAAAGCCTAAGCTCATCTTGGCCTCAACTCCTAATCCTGTTAACAACAACAATGATAAGGGCTGGACTCTTGTTCGGGGGAAGGAACGTAGCAGAAACCAGCACAGCAGCGGCGGCAAGCAGCAATCTTCAGAACAGAACATTCTTCTCGATAACAGATATGAAGCTCTTGCCTCAACTGAAGTAGCAGAAACTGAGCAGTCTCATCACAACATACTGCCTCCCTCTCCAGGACATCAAGGACATCAAACGCACCCCAATCAGCATCAGAGATCCGACTCCAGTCTGGCTGCTAAGCTTGCAAATAACTCTGGCCATTCGCGGACCAACCACCAGGCTGCCAACTGTGTTAGCCAGCAGCATGCTAACAAGCATGCTAAGAGGGTTAGCCATCGGGATGCTAACCATGTTGGCCATCGGGGTGGTAACCATGTTGGCCATCGGGGTGGTAACCATGTTGGCCATCGGGGTGGTAACCATGCTGGCCATCGGGGTGGTAACCATGTTGGCCATCGGGGTGGTAACCATGTTAGCCGCCGAGGCATTAACGGTGAAAGAAGACGAGGAACACCGCCACAGCCCAAAACGCTGCTAATCGGGGACTCAGTCATCAGAGATGTATGGAGCAACAGTATTAAGGCCTTTTGCTTTCCTCGTGTTACTGTCTGTGAAGTGATACCCATGATTCCACACATATTGCATGACCATCCAGCTACGGAAAGACTGATTGTACATGTCGGCTCTAGCGATGTTTACAAACAACAGTCTGAGATACTGAAACAGGATTTTAACCATCTGCTCGACATTCTGGAGTTTTCCCGGTGTGAAGTGTTCATTTCTGGACCGATACCAACTGCACGTCGAGGCAGTGGTCACTTTACCAGACTGCTGGCTCTAAACAGCTGGCTCACTACAGCCTGTGCACATCGGAAGGTAAACTTCATTGACAATTTCAACATTTTTTGGAGGCGTCCTGAGCTTTTTAAACCTGATCAGCTTCACCCTAACAGGGCTGGGACTCAAATGCTTGTGGACAATCTAATGTATGGAATCACTCACATGCGGAATCTGCACCCAACCGCCAGCAGTAACGTCAGTAATGTCAGTCAAAGGAGCCCACCATCTCCTGTCAGAGAATCTGTCCACAGTCTCAGAGGTAAACTCCAGGAGATTGAAGAGGTTCTGCAACACTACAGTCTGCTGTCTTGCAGGAACTCACCCACTTCTCCTGCACACTCAGTGAATTCTCAGGTCTGACACACTGGAACCCATGCTCCTAGTCAGTGCTACATTCCAGTTATTTTAAATAGCCGGTGGCATGGCTCTCAGAGTCTAAATAAAAATGTAATCAGAAGAAAACATAAGGGTACAAAACATTGTAACAAACAAAATTTGATCCCAGTGAAATGCACAAGTGATGTAAGCGATGCTGATCAAACACATCAAGTCTTCAAAGTCTCCTTACTAAATGTCCGCTCACTCACAAACAAGTCTTTTATAATAGCTAAATTAATTGAAGATTACTGTCTGGACTTTCTTTTTCTAACAGAGACTTGGCTTGATAGCAATGGAGCAATAGTGCTAAATGAAGCTTCACCTCCCGACTTTAACTATTTTAATGTCTCCAGAGTAAATAAGAGAGGTGGTGGTGTTGCATGTTTTTACCATAAAGCATTCCGATGTAAGCAGATCTCATTAGGGGAACATCCTACGTTTGAATATCTGGCAGTACAACTCAACAGTACTTATTCAGTTCTTTTGATTGTTATCTATCATCCTCCCAGACTACATGCAGATTTTCTTGAAGATTTTGAAGAAATGCTTTCAAGGATTTTAATTGATTTTGATTATGTTTTAATTGCTGGGGATTTTAATATTCACATGGATATATCCACAAATCCAATCACTTCAGAATTCATGAGGATGCTTAACTCTTTTGATCTCATACAGCATGTATCAGGCCCAACTCATAAGCATGGCCACATTTTAGATTTGGTCATTTCTAAACGTATAGAGGTTAATAATACTGAAATTACTGATGTTGCAATCTCTGACCATTTTGGTGTATTTTTCAACATGTCATTATCTACTAGAACACTCAGTGAAAAGCGCACAATAACCAAGCGTTATCTCAGTGCTGGCAGTGCCGTGGCCTTCACAGACATGATACAGTCCCTCCCTCCCCTCTCAGAAAATGGGAATGAGCTAGTTGAAACATTCACACACAGAGTTAGGAACTGTATTGATGCTGTGGCACCAAAGGTAACTAAAATAATCTCTGGTAAAATTAAGATGCCCTGGAGAAACACTCCATCTATTGTAAAATTTAGGCAAGATTGTAGGCAGGCTGAGAGACGTTGGCGAAAGTCAAAATTGCAAGTACATTTTCATATTTATAAAACAACATTGCAGAATTACAACAGTGAAGTGAAATCAGCAAGGAAAAACTATTTCTCTACCTTAATCAATTCATCCAATAATAACTCAGCTGTCTTGTTCAGAAGCATAGATCAGCTAGTAAACCCCACCTCCTGTGGCTTCCCTGAGACTGTTTCAGTTGAAAAATGTGAGGAGTTTGCTATATTTTTTAAGGACAAGATTACTAGTATACGGCAGAACATAGCAACAAGCACTAATAGACCATCAACCCTTATATCAGTTACTCAGCCTAACTTTAATATGTCTTATTTCCAAGAAGTTGACATGGTAACACTACTTGATGTGATTTCATCACTAAAATCCTCTACTTGTGAACTGGACCCTTTACCAACAAGCTTTTTCAAGCAGGTTCTGAGCTCATTAGCAAATGAAGTTCTAACGATTGTTAATCAGTCTCTGCAATTGGGTGAATTCCCTAAAATTTTTAAAACTGCAATGGTTAAACCACTGTTAAAGAACAGAAATCTTGATCCCACAATTCTTAATAATTATCGACCTATATCTAACCTTTCCTTTCTTAGCAAAATCATTGAAAAAGTAGTGTCAATCCAGTTGAATGACTATGTCAAAGTAAATCAAATAAATGACACTTTTCAATCTGGTTTCAGAGCTCTCCACAGCACTGAAACAGCCCTAGTTAAGGTAGTAAATGACTTGAGATTGAATAAGGATGCAGGCAAACTCTCAGTCCTTTTTCTGCTAGATTTAAGCGCCGCTTTTGACACCGTTGATCATGAAATACTTCTTGATCGACTACAGAGCTGGGTAGGCCTTAGTGGCTTAGTCTTAGACTGGTTTAGATCGTACCTAACTGGGCGTGATTACTATGTAGCATTAGGTACCTCTTCCTCCACACGTCAAAAAATAACTTGTGGTGTCCCCCAAGGATCAATTCTTGGGCCGTTACTATTCAACCTATATATGCTTCCATTACCACACATCATTAATAAACATGGTATTAGTTATCATCAATATGCAGATGACACTCAACTTTATATCTCGCTAGAACCTAAAGCCCTAAAATCAATTTGCTCACTGTTTGACTGCATAGATGATATACAGACATGGATGTCTGACAATTTTCTGCAGTTAAATAAACAGAAGACAGAGGTTCTTGTTCTTGGCAGTGATTCACAAAGGAATGATGTCCAGACTTATTTAAATCAAATGAATCTGAAAGCCAGACAATGTGTTAAGAACCTGGGCGTCACCTTTGATAATGAGCTCAGCTTCAAATCACACATCATGACTACATGCAAGACAGCTTACTTTCATCTTCGAAACATCGCTAAGGTCCGAGATATGCTCTCTCCTGCTGACAGTGAAAAACTTGTCCATGCATTTATCACATCAAGGCTAGATTATTGTAACGCTGTTCTATCTGCTCTTCCAAAGAGCTCTATTTCGCACCTACAGCGAGTTCAGAACGCGGCTGCAAGGGTTCTGACCCGCAGGAGAAAGAGAGATCATATTACACCTGCACTCCACTCACTGCACTGGTTACCTGTCAGCTTTAGAATAGATTTTAAGGTTCTAGTCATGGTTTTTAAGTGTCTTCATGGTCTTGCCCCTCTTTACCTAAGTGAAATGATGGTTAGATATGTTCCAGTCAGGTCTCTCAGGTCTTCAAACAGTAATCTACTGGTGATTCCTAAAAGCCGATTAAAGATTGGCGAGGGTGCTTTTAGCCACTATGGCCCAAAGCTCTGGAATTCTCTTCCTGAAGAGCTCAGAGGCATTTCATCCCTGCATAGTTTTAAGAGCAGTCTCAAAACATTCCTGTTTAGATCCGCTTTTAGTTAAAACTATTAAGATAGAGTTTCTTATCTTATTTACTTTACTTTTTATTATCTTACTTACTTCACTTTTTACTTTTTATGTTATTTTAATATTTTTATCTTTAATTTCTTTTAAAATTTTCTTGTCTTTTTGTCTTTGTCTTATCTCCTTTTAATGTTTCTTTTATTTATACTGTAAAGCACTTTGAGTTACATGTATGTATGAAAGGTGCTATACAAATAAAGATTATTATTATTATTATTATTATTATTAAATAATAACCCATTCTAGACCAACTACTAGATCTTGGTAACACATTTTCGAAACTTAAATGTACTCTTATACTGTACCTTTACATACTAGAACTTCATGAACATACCAGTAACAGTATAACCTTATTTACTTTTGATTTTTTCACTCCTCAACTTTCACAGATTCAGTCTTGTTGGTGCCGCAGTCAAGGAATAATAGGGCATAGTTGGTGGGAAGTCAATATTTACAAATGATTGCTATGAAAAAGATTGTCATAATGTTTTAAATTTCTCATCCTTTGTTGAAAAATATGATCTGATATGATAGTTATTGTAAATATTTTAAGAAAGTCTGCAAAGTGATTCCTTTAGCATTAATTCAATTAATCAAAAATGTAATTTTATATTCAGAGTTGAATGAATGAGATTCTTTAAAGAAACATCCTAATACAAATTATAAAACCACAATGGCTTGTCAAATGGCCCATATCTTCTAAAGTAAAAGAGACTCATTTCAAAATAATAAATAAGATATATCCTGTAGCCATGTTTCTTGAAAGAAGATATAAACTTGATGTGGATTCATGTGCCTTTTGTAAGTCAGAAGATGAATTCCAGGAGCATTAGTTTTTTCATGTCAATATTCACAAAGTTTTTGCATGGACACTAGAAACTCAATTAATCTCAAACTTAACATTCTTTCTTTTGATACCATTTTACTTTATGCAGAAAACTTCGGAAAAGTTCGGATTTCTCTGATGCCATAAATGTAGTCGTACTTTTAGCAAAATACCACATTCACTACAGTAAGTGGAGTGGTTAAAAGCCTTCTTTTCTCTTAATGATTGAATTAATTAAGAATCATTAAGTATATTAAAAAACTTGAAAAATGCAAGAATCATCTTACACCAGATTTCTCTAATCTAATCTCATTATATGGCTTTGCTCCTCTGTTTTATGTATGTACTGTATGTGTATATGCATATGTGTATTATTATCATTATTTGTCTACTGTCAACGTGTCAGCACAAGTTCATTTAAAATTATATTGATTCTATAGGGCCTATGCTGACTTACTTTGCAAAAGTTTGGTCATTCTCCTATAGAGAAATTTGTTTGTTCAGCACCGAAAGCTAGTGTTTCCTGTAGGTAGTTAACGTATGTGTAGCCACTTTACGTGAATGTCACCTTCTCACAGGTACACTGCTTAACCCTCCTGTCGTGTTCGGGTCAAATCTGACCGATTTACAACTTAAACCACTCATAAATATTGTGTTTTACATCTGATTGCTACAAGGCCTTATGCCATCCTCCACACTATGCACTGGAACATATAAAAGTGATGATCATCTTTTTCATTGACTTTTGAGTGTTTTAAACCAATGTTTTACATCTGTGTTGTTGCCGGTCAAGCGTGACCGTCACAGGAAGTGAATGGGTATTCAGAATATATTCATCTATGAGACAGAAAACATCCCCATACACACTCACACCTACACACACACCTACACACACAGACAAACACACATCTACACACACAGACACACACCTACACACACACACCCCCACAGACACACACCTACACACACACACACACACACTCGCTCTCTCACACACACACACCTATACAGACACCTAAACACACACACACACCTAAACACACACAGACACACACACACACACACCTATACACACAGACACTCACTCGCTCACTCACTCACTCACTCGCTCGCTCACACACACACACCTACACACACACAGACACACACATATACACACACACCTACACACACAGACACACACACACGTTATGCCTATGTTTGCAAGGCCCCTCTGATCTGAGTGTGACATGCCACTCATGTGCATGAATTCACACACACACACACACACCTACACACACAGACACACATACACACACACCTACAGACACAGACACACACACGTTATGCCTATGTTTGCAAGGCACACTGATCTGAGTGTGACATGCCACTCATGTGCATGAATTCACATGCGCGCGTGCACACACACACACACACACAGACACACACTCTCACTCACTCACACACCTAAACACACACACACACAGACACACACACACCTAAACACACACAGACACGCACACACACACACACACTCACTCACACACACACACCTACACACACAGACACACACACACACACACCTACACACACACCTACAGACACACACACGTTATGCCTATGTTTGCAAGGTGGTGAAATTTTTTTTTGTGTGTTAAAACAGACCGGTCTCTGAAGACCGGGAACACTAAAGTAAAAAACGTGAGGTCAACAAAACCGAAGGGTTAATTGCCAGACATGTTGTGTGTGAATTAAGTTTTCGTTTAATCAGTGCTTAACGTCATGCACAGAACATTTCAGGATGCATGGCTTGAAATGGCATTCGGTTTTTTGAATTTGCATTGAATTAACATTGTTTTTTGACAACATATTCAGGGGTAACAGTAGGTAAATGGTGCCAGGTGCAGTCCTTGAATTTGAGGAAGTTGGTCCTGGAAAGTCATTGAAAGGTCCTTGAATTTGATGTTAACCGAGGTGTGGGAACCCTGGAAAGCAGTGCCAGAGAAAACGTGAGTGAAGGGTTGCTAAGCAGGGCTGCATTTCCCAAAACGTTTGTAACTCTAAATACTTCGTAACCTCATACTTACGAATATTCTTACATTTCCGAGTGTTTCCCGAAACTCTTCATAACTTGCGTCATACTTATAGTCGTCCGTAACTTAAGAATAAGAAACTTAAGAATGCGTAACTCCCTAAGTATTTCTTAACTTGCAGCTCACGTGCAGTTCTACCTTAAAAAGGACAAAGGTTGCATAATTTCACTTGCACTGGTTTTAAGCACAGCATAACATTTGTGTATAATTAGCCTAGTATTTTCTTTTGAAGTAATTACATCGCATATACCACATTGTCAACAAAAATCAAATGTACTACTTTGAATGATTTAGCATTAGCTGATATGTTCCCAATATTTAATGAGATCTTTCGGTTCATCATCGTTAATAGCATTTCAAACTTTCACAGTTAATAAGAAATGGCTAGAAGTTGGCCTATTAAGCTTGTTTTAACTTAACCAATCAAATTGATTGATTAATCAGTAGCATATATAAGTAACTTGGATTAAGGCTAGCAATTGTGCTTGTGTGATGAACATGGCAACTCTTCAAAGAGAATTGGCTTTGAATAGAAAACATAATTTAAGAAGACGATGTAGGCTAATCCACGAAACCATGTAGTTCTCCTAAATGCAGAACAGCGTTTAAATACGAACCCCCTAGATCTTCCAGATTATGTGCTATGTGACAGATTCCGGCTGCGTAGGGGGGAGATCATGGCCCTCCTTGAACTTGTGCAGGAGGTGCCAACTAGAGGAACGAGGAGAAATTTAGAACTAAGCCCCACGGTGCAGTTACTGATAATAGCCTTCTGATTTTATGCCACAGGTGGGTTTCTGCAGGTATTTTGTGGTGCAAGTGTTTCAGGTGAAGCTCTCTCTCTCTGGCCTGAGCTCAGGAAGGCCCTGGAGATGCCTCAGGACTGCTGCTACATGAAGGTTGTCTTGGGTATGTAGGTTCAGGCAGGCTAGATGGAAACACACCCAGAGACACATTATACCCCCTGGTATCCCTTCAGTAGCTGTGGGGCCCAGTATCCCCAGTGTCTTCTCCTACTCTATAGGAAGGGCACATTTGACCTCCACCAGTCTTAGCCCTCTCCTTTCTGCACCCTTAAGTATGGCTTGACTAGAGAAATGATGCCACATGCTACGCCTGATCTCTTACTTCCACTACATGCACTGATATTCTTGGCAATATCATCCCATTTTGTTTAGCTTTTTCTGAATTTGAGGAACTTCCTCGAGCTTTTGAAAACAGTATACTTTTGTCTACTTTGTCTACCATTTGGCTCAGTTGACTTGACAGAATGTTTCATTTTCTCTGCTTGTTTGCCATGGTTTTGAATAACATGTGAAAGATTAATTGTTTGCTCTATTTATAGCCTTGATATTGTAGTATCGCTACAGGATACTTGCTCTTGAGAAAATTATCAGAGACAGAGATCCCAACTTAACTGCTTTACTTCGGACGCTCTCACATACACACTGCTGTGAACACGCACAGTACCGTAATCACTATAGTAGACAGCCTCAACCATAGTTATTCTACTACTCTGAACTACTACACTTCTCCCTTCTAAATAATAACCCATTCTAGACCAACTACTAGATCTTGGTAACACATTTTCTAAACTTAAATGTACTCTTATACTGTACCTTTACATACTAGAACTTCATGAACATACCAGTAACAGTATAACCTTATTTACTTTTGATTTTTTCACTCCTCAACTTTCACAGATTCAGTCTTGTTGGTGCCCTACGTTGTCTTTCAGGATAGCGACACTCAGGCTGAACTTCCTGGGATGGATTAGCAGAAACATCTGCAGGTTCAGCGCTTTCTGCTTGATCTTCAGATGTGATTGCGTAGTCAAGGAACTCTGTCTTCTTCTCTACTTGGACAGGGTGCCTTGGATGCGCGCAGGCCATCCACATGCTAGTAGTATATATCCTACACTACCTGTCAAACACCTTTTTGAGTGATTTATGACCCTTGATTTATGACCCCTTGAGTGACACGTTTGATTGACAGGTCACCCCCCCCCCCCCCCCCCCCCCCCCCCACAAGGGCAAGTCTGGGCTTGTCCTACCCATCTCCACCTCCCTTGATTTATGACACCTTTGAGTGACACATTTGATTGACAGGCCACCCCCCACAAGGGGAAGTCTGGGGTGCGTCCCCCTACAGCTCACACCCCCTGTCACACCTCACCTGTTGGCGCATGACGCCTTGACGTCTATGTCACACAGTTTAGTCAATCAGACACGAGACATTTAAATATGTAGATGCTAAGAGGCGTTGTTCTTTAAAATGGTATATATAGACGGCCCCCACGACCCTCAGTGTGACAAGACCCTCAGTGTGACAAAACTCCGTTCAGACACTATTTTGGACAATGGAATCCCACATTCTCAGTAAGTATGTTTTGTATTACAGACTTTTACCTATTTATAGTAAGAATTCAGTGCTGTAATCATTTTCTTGCTTAACAGGGATTTTGTTGTGTAGGTACACCAGAGCGTGAAACAATACAGGCCGTTAGAAGTATTGAAAGATTATCACAACTTTGTGACAGTATGTTTCTTCTTATTTTTATTTGTCTTTTAATGTTAGTTGTTGTTTGTTGTTGTTGTTGTTGTTAAGCAATTTTATTTCACACATTTCTACAGAAACTGTGAACACGTCTGGGTATTTGAACCCTCTTGGTGAGTTACTTGACCATTAATATTGGGGTAACTGTGTCATAACTGTGTGTGTGTAACACAACGACTTCTAATTTGTGTGTTTGTGTGTGTTCTGTAGTGGGGCTGACGCGGTTGGTTGAAGCAACTAACCTCTTAACGCCGCCGGGGTTCGATGCTGTCCCCAGCACATCGGCCGCATACCCCAAGGACATCGCGACCGGTGACATCCGTCACGCGTCTACGACATTTAACCCGTGTTTAACAAGCGGTCCTGGGGTCGTCCCAAGAGACCCTAGAGGTTCTGATTCACGTGGAAAACGCGTTAATTTTGGCTCCGACGGCTCATGTAGAAAGCGGTTTAGGTTGGAAGACAACTACAAAACAATCGGTAATGAAACACAAATTAAATCACTATCGTGTTGATCATAACACTGTGTTGTATGCACGCTTGTCTAATAACTTGAAATCTTTTCACAGATTTGTGCAACAGCGATCTGTCAGTGTATGAGGTCGGCTCTGATCCTGATCTGGGGGTCATTGCCTGGTCTGACGAGTTACTAAAGACATGGAACGATACCAGTTTTACACTAAAGGCGGACGACATTGTTGCTGTTTTGCCAGACGATTGTGGTCTAAATGCCGTCACTGGTGCTGCACCGGATAATGGACTAAGCGCCGTCTTCACAGCCGTATGGGATGATGGACTAGATGCTGCCTTGCCAGGGTCAAGAGACGTTTGGGATGAACTAAAACCCAACCAGGAGCATGAGTGGCAATATCAGGTTGGGCAATATGTTAATTCTGACAATGCTGGGGAACTCACAACATTGGTGAGACAGATGTCGCAGGAGATCACGAGAATCTCCATCGAGCAACGCAGACAGGCCGCTCTAAACCGCAGACGCGATAACGTTATTCAGAGGCAGGTTGCGCGTATTGAGGCTTTGCACAAAGACGTGCAACGCAGACAATGTGTTGTAAACGATAGGGTTGATGTTTTGAAACAGGTTGAACGTATTGGGGGTTTGTGTAAAGACAATACAGATAATTCTATTTTAATTAAAGAAATTCATGAAATGTGTAAGGACCATGTTACGCACAGTAAAAAAGTGGTAGACCTGATGTTTAATTTGAATCGGTTTTTACAACTCAAATTACCCTCGTTGCTACCTGTTGCTGGTCCCTCTTCTACCAGATAACAGTATAATTTATATTGATATATACCTGGGGGCTTACACATTTGTTGTTTTCAGAAAAGTATCTTTAGCATTGTTCAGGACGCGTGTTAAATAAATCAACTCATCAGCACAAGCTCGAAAGTACTGGCGTTATTTAAAATCTTTGTGGTAAAACAATTTGTTTTGCGGGGGGCTAAACAGTCATGGCATCTAAAAGGTGTTGGGGGTCAAACAACAATCAGCGCGATAGTGATGTATTTGATGCATGGGGACAGTTGTCTCTAAACGATCAAATGCGATGTCTAAACGACGAGTATGAGACAGCTATTGATGAACTTGTTAATAACCAACAAGACGATGTAACCACTAATGTCAGCAATGTGCACAGTCTTTTACAAACCACATTAGATAATTGGTTAACACAGCCAGCAAAACGATATAGGTGTGATGGTGACGATGTCAGTCAATCGCCTGATTTATTGTGTAATGATCCCGTGTATGAAGTGTGGGATCATTTGTCACTAAGCGATCAAATACAATGTCTTAATGACGAGTATATGTCTGCTATAACGACCCTAGAAAGCGACATGCAAAATAACACACAACACATAAACACAGAACAGACGGGGTGTGGTGTGCAGGTCAAAGGCCGTCCAACACTTGACCCGACAGCACCTAACTTTGGTTTGTCTGCGGGTAACATAACAGAATTGGTGAGAGTTGGCGGTGTTGTAAATGATTATACAGTTGTGCCTAGAATTAGGTTTAACAGCATTGTGTTACACAGGTCGCTGAATTTACACAACGCCCCAACCACAGACCTGGCGTCATATGCTGCCTATATACACAATGTGTTGTCAGAAATTGTGGCATTCTCCAGGACGCTGGCTGACGATGGCGGCGTTATAGACATTACCCTAAGGGGGAGTAGTTTAACATCTGACGTAAACGCAGTGTTGTCTTCAAGAGATGGTTATAGCGTAGATCAGTTTTCAGATGCTATTGAACGGGTTATGCAGAGTAACAATTGCATTAAAACGGACGATAGTTTGGTGTTGACGGTTTCGATAGCCATGGGTAAAAACGGTGGTGTTCGTCGCAAGCTGCGCGACCTGGTACACGATCAGGTGATCAAGAAGAACAGACTAAATCTTTTCTGCCCAACAAACGTGTCAAATAACATGTGTTTTGCAATCTGCGTGGCTCTTTTTCTAAACCCACACGCACCACACAACACTTTAGAATCTATAGCTGAACAGATACTGACAAGCATTGGCTATACACGTGACCATAGAGTTGGGTTTGGTGACATTGGGCGTTTTGAAAACAAGTATGGTGTTAAAATAGTTGTTTTCCACAAGTCTCCTTCGGGTGACTTGGAGAAATATCAAACAAATGACAAACCCCACACCAAGACAATGTTCCTGTACCTCCATGACGGTCATTATTACTTAGTAAAAAATTTAAAAGCGTTCATGGGTGTTCCGTATGTTTGTAGGTTTTGTTATAAGGGATTCACCAACGCCAGAGATCACAGCTGTAAATGTAGTTGTGATGTGTGTCACGATGTGATGTGCCACAAATACCCCAGACAAGTTAAATATTGTGACGACTGTTCACGTTACTGTAAGTCCGTATATTGTTATGAACAACATAAGAAACCGAAACAACTGTCTATCGCAGACGCGATGGCATCTTCATGCAATGTAACTAAGTATTGCAAAAAATGTGGACGACGTTATCACATTAGTTTAACAAAGCCTAAACCCCACAAGTGTGTGTCGGGCCGTTGTGTTCATTGCGGTGAAGATTTAATATCAGACACCATTCATCAGTGTTACATACAGCCGAGCAAATTTAAAGAGCCTAGCGACTCTTACATATTTTTTGACTTTGAGACACGTTTTGAAAACGGGAAGCACGAGGCAAATTTTGTCTGTGCTATCACATTTGACGGTGTTGAATTCACAGCAGAAGGGTCTGACTGCATAGACCGCCTCATCAAAAAGTTTAGAAACCCAAAATATGTGGGTTACACATGGCTGGCGCACAATGCGGCCGGTTTTGACAATTTCCTGTTATTGGAATATTTTTCTAGAGTGGGGATTGCTGTGAAAATCACTATGATGGGGTGTAGACTGATTTCCATGTATGATGAAGCATACAAACAGCGCTACATAGACTCATATTCTTTCATACCGATGTGTCTGGTTAAACCACAGCAGCCTTTAATCTAACATGTTCTGACAAAGGACATTTCCCACACAAATTCAATTTAAAACAAAATGAGAACTATGTGGGCCCATACCCTGGAAAGAGTTTTTACGGATATGACACAATGAGTGACAAAGACAGAAAAGAGTTTGACGAATGGTACAACACGGTCTCTGATGGCGTGTTTGACTTTAAAAAGGAGTTGTATGTTTACGGCAGGAACGATGTTGTTTTACTGCGGGAAGCGTGCATCAAGTATCGCGACGAGTTCATCCAGTGTACAAAACTGGACCCGTTTAATTACACGACATTGGCATCATGCTGTATGGCCGTGTACAAGACACATTTTTTACCCAAAGACACGCTAGCGCTGACACACAACAATGCGTACGTTAATCAACACAAGACATTCTCTAACGCGTCTATCGAATGGCTTGAGTATGTCAGGTGTGTGAGAGATGTTGATGTGCACCACGCCCTAACCCATGGGGAAATGAAGTTTGGCGCATATTATGTGGACAGGTATTATGAAAAAGATGGTGTGCGAAAAGTCTTCGAATTTAACGGATGTATGCATCATGGTCACAAATGTCGTTACAATCCAAACCAGGTACATCCTATGTCAAAGGTGTTGTATGGTGATTTGCGGAAACAGTTTGACACCAAGGTAGAGACACTTGTTCACGCATATGGTTTAGAAGTGGAGGTTATGTGGGAATGCCAATGGACCGCGACTAAGAGGTGTGATCCGGGTGTTGCGGCTTTCATGTCCAACTACTCCGCGCCCGAAAGACTTAAGCCAAGAGATGCGCTCTTTGGTGGTCGAACAAATGCGTATAATTTACACTACAAAGCAAAGGCTGGTGAGAAAATTAGATATTTGGACTTCACCAGTCTATATCCATTCTGCCAAGCCCGAAAGAAATACCCTGTAGGGCATCCCGAAATATTTTTCAAAGACTTTCGACCTCTTGAGGAATACTATGGTTTGGTCAAGGCTACAGTATATCCTCCAAGAAAACTCCTACACCCTGTTTTACCATACCGCTGTAATGGGAAGTTGATGTTTCCACTATGTCGCCTATGCGCAGAGCAGGAAAACCAGCTCCAGTCATGCACGCATAGTGATGAAGAGAGATCCATCACAGGGACATGGGTCAGTATTGATCTGATGAAGGCTGTTGAGAAAGGGTATGTGGTTGCAAAAATCCACGAGGTGTGGCATTTCCCAGACAGTTCGGAGACATTGTTCTGCGAGTATGTAAAGACCTTTTTACAGTACAAGCAGGAGGCCAGTGGCTACTCCGCGCATGTGGTCACAGAGGAAGACAGGGCTGAGTACATCAGGGATTATTTTGAAAAAGAAAAGATCCAGATGAACCCTGACAAGATATGTCTTAACCCGGCGCATCGTTCTATTAACAAATTGTTGTTAAACAGCCTGTGGGGGCGCTTTTCAATGAGGGAAAACTTGCCAGTGTCTGAAGTGTTGACGGACCCTGAACAGTTTTCACAACACATCTTTGGTGATGGTTAGGACATCAAACACTTTTCATTTGTATCCGACACAGCTGCTTTGATTCAGTGGTGCTATTCCGCCGGAAACAGTTGTCTGACACGCGACATTAATGTGTTCCTCGGTGCCTTTACAACGGCACATGCCGTTTAGAACTATAATCTAATGGATAGATTGGGTGACAGATTGCTGTACAGCGACACTGACAGCGTAATATTTGTTTCTCGCGAAGGTGATTGGGAACCCCCTCTGGGGCCTTATTTAGGCGATTTGACCGACGAGATCGGCGGCGGCGATTACATTACAGAGTTCTGCTCGGGCGGTCCGAAGACATGGTTATCTTACAGCAGGTGGTAAAACATGCATGAAAGCAAAAGGCATCACACTCAATTCTGAAAACTCAAAGGTTATCAGACTTGACACATTGATTGACCTTGTTGATCATTATGTGGTGAATCGTGACAGTAACTATCACATACTTGCTTGTGCAGACGGCATTGTGTGAAATAAAAAGAACCTCACACTGAAAAACAAGTCAGTGGTGAAACGTTTTAAAGTTGTATACAACAAACGCGTTCTGTTGTCTGATTTTTCAACGCTACCTTATGGGTACTAAAGATAGCCATGTCGGTCGCTGCGGCAGCGTAATAGGTGTTGATGGGTTTGATTTTAGATTACAACACCCGTTTTCATGTGTAATAAGTGGGCCATCAAATTCGGGAAAAACATTTTTTGTTAAACAGTTGATTGAGCGTGCTGATGAGTTGGCTTCAAACAAAATAGAAAATATAGTGTACATTTATGACTGCTGGCAACCCCTTTATGATGAAATGTTAAAGATAAGAAATATTGTCTTTGTTCAAGGGATACCAACATCGCTATGTGATGATACACTTCTACCAGTTAACAAAAATAATTTGTTAATAATTGATGACGTTATGAAAGATGCTAGTAATAATGCCGAGGTGGAAAAAGTGTTTACACAGTATGTGCATCATCGTAATTTAAGTGCCATTTACCTATTGCAAAATTTGTTTTTTCAAAGAAAGTCTAGCAGGACAATCAGTTTGAACACAAACTACCTCATATTATTTAAAAATCCTAGAGACAACAATCAGGTTTGTGTGTTGGGTAGACAGAGGTATCCGGGCAATACCAAATTTTTCATGGAGTGTTTTTAAAATGCCGTAAGTAATCCGTTCGGTCACCTTTTAATTGATTATAAAGCAAAGACCCATGAAAACTTCCGTCTCAGAACAGATTTGCTTTCAAACATGCCTGTTGTTTACATTCAGAGACAACGCCAGTAGTGTAAACATGTCAGACAGACTACATAGAAACCTGCCACTTCTTAAACTTTTATTTAAAGCCAAACCGGCACAGAGACGCGTTATTTTACAAACGGCGTCTAATTAGCTAATTTTAACACTGAGCGAGTTCGCTCTTAACGTAGTTAATGGTACAATACCTCTCACATCAACGCAATATTGCAGCCTAAAGAAGAAGAGGTCTGAAATAAAATTTATCGCTGATAAAAAGGTTGGTGTTTCACGGAAAAAGAAAATAATTAATCAGAAAGGGGGTTTTCTTCTACCGTTGTTGAGCGTTGCTTTACCGTTTATAACAAGTTTGATAACTGCCAAATAAGCTGGAGAGATGGAGTTCGCTGAAAAAATGTTTTTGGTGCCACAACACCAGTTGGATAAGTTAAAGAGCGAGAACAACCAGGGGTCTATCAGACAATTTGTAGAAAATGACTTGGACATGTCGATTAGAAATATTTTGGCCAGGAGGGATCTTGACGCCCATGAGAAGGCCAAACTTTACACAACTGTGTTACAGAGATACTTATCCATTGTTAAACATGGTGATATGGAGACCAACACATTAACATTGTCATTACTGCCTGCGGATGTTGTTAATAAAGAAACGTGTGTTGTTGTTCAGACGGGTGACAAACGTTCAATAATCGACGATGTTCTAAAAAATGTACCGTCACGAAGCAGACGGAATGTTCAGTATGTTTTAAATAAAATGTCTAAATCAAAAGAGGTGTCTTCCTGGAACGAATCAGGCGAATTTGTCTTAAATGGACGAGCTGTCCCGGGGTCACACATACTGGACTTGGTGAAAAGTGTCACCGGACCACATAATGTTAGCGATGATCGCAGACCATTGGGGTGGGGGGAGTTTCTAAAGGCTTTTGCTGTTTTAAACATCCCTCTTTCCACCATACCAAACAAGCATGTCAGGCAGAAAATGTATTTGTTGAAAAAGCCTGCCGACTATGCGACACCATCAAGAGATGTTTTACAACCATCTGTGAAGAGTGTTGAAACCCCCAAATTTGTTTCACCCCTTCTAAATAGAAGTGTTTGGTTAAACTTCTGAAATGTTATTTATTTTTATTTTATTTTATTTGATTATTGTTTACATGATGAATGATGCACATTGTTAAATTGTCAATTGTTTATTATTGTTGTGTTTCTAAATAAACAAATAAATAAGTTAATGTTTAAATCTTTGTTTTTATTTGACATCTTACATAACAGTGGTCTTGTGTTACACAATAAACATGGAACCTTTTTGAACATGCTGCACACACAAAAACCTTCTGTTCTTACAAATACATGGAAACAAACGTTTCACAAAGTTTGAAACCATATAATAATTTTGTACCAAATTAAAACTAGATTTGGCCATCACCTCTTCATAACTGCATCGTCTAGCCATGTGGTTTAGAAAAAACACACAGTGTTGGCCACATGTGGTTGATGTAAAGTCTTGTACTTGTCTGGTAGAATACAACGTTGTCGTGCATGTTGTTTTAAGAAAATTGCCAATCATTTTAGGGAATTTGTCATAGTCGGGTGCGTTTCCAAAACTGTCAAAAAAACATCCCACACGATCTTCGCTTATGTAGACAGCAAGCCAGTGTTCACCAGGAAGATCAGACGGGTGTGTATTAATAATCACCATAGCCGGTAATTTCCTTATGACATTCGGTGGTAATTGGTCACATGCTAACACGCCAAGAAAATGTGTGTTGATAGCCACTTTACCCATTACTGTAACGCGTTGCCGCCGATCACGGCGGTGACGCGTTGGTTTAAACGTGGTGAGAACCCAAACGCTAACCAAAAATAAAACGGCAAAAAGACAGCCAACTGAAACCTCCGCAGATGCGGGAAAAAACGAAAATAAAACTCAAGGGTAACAACAGAAGGATAACACGGAGGAACTCGACGTGTACAGGTAAGTAAACAAACGAAAAACACGCGGAAGAAATACAACGCGTCTAATAAGGGAAAAAAACAGGAAAACGAAAAACACACGGAGAAACCTCAACGTGTCAGAAGGAGAGGAGAAAAATACACAAAATAAAAGACGAAGCTTTGGTACAAGACCAGCGGCTTCTTACCAGGTTACCTGTCAGACTGTCAACCAGAACACTGGAGGACAACCGACGAAGAACAGAGGGAGAAGACAAAAAAGAAACAAAACCAACCTGAGAACACTCAGGGGAAAACGAGAGAAAGAGAGCAACGAGATCGTAGTAAGAAGAAGAGAGAACTTGGCTTAGGCTGTGAGAGTGCGTGACTACAGACAACTTCAGCAATGCGTTGCTGAAGTCACCTGCTTTAAATAGGCAGCCCAACAGGTGTAATCTATCGGGCTCGATTACCCCTGGTACCAGCTCGCGGGCTCCGCCTAGTGGCGGCAGGAGGCACGTGCCTGGGTCCAACCCTGACAGAACCCCCCCCTCTAGGCCCGAGACCCCGCGGGCCCAGGGCAACAGCCCTGTCGCGGTAGAAGGCCGCGATCAGGGAAGGATCCAGGATGCGTGCCCTGGGAACCCAAGACCGCTCCTCAGGACCGTAACCCTCCCAGTCCACCAGGAATTGATCCCGCCCCCGGACCCGACGGACGTCCAAAAGACGCCGCACCGTGTAAACAGGACCACCACCAACCATACGCGGCGCAGGAGGAGCCGGGGCGGGAGAAGAACCACATAAGTAAGGCCGGAGATGGGACACGTGAAACACCGGGTGGACACGCATGGACGGAGGGAGAACCAAACGGTAGGTGACCGGGTTGATGCGACGGTCGACTTTGAATGGGCCCAGGAAGCGAGGAGCCAGCTTCTTGGTGCCGCCCCGCACCGGTAAGTTACCCGCCGCCAACCACACCCGCTGACCAGGACGGAAGGACAGCGCAGGGAGACGATGCTTGTCGGCGCTGCGGCAATAGGCGGAGGAGGCCTTCAACAGGGCCGAGCGAGCACGCGACCAAGCCTTGCGACAGCGCCGAAACTGAGCCACAGCAGAAGGCACAGCTACGGCCTGCTCGTGATCAGCGAACAGGGGAGGCGCATACCCAAACAAACATTCAAAGGGCGACATACCCAGAGCGGAATGCCATAGCGTGTTGTGGGCGTACTCGGCCCACAACAGGTGGTCGGCCCAGGACGCGGGGTTAGAGGACGCCAGGCACCTGAGTGTCTGCTCCAGGTCCTGGTTGACTCGCTCGGTCTGACCGTTAGACTGGGGGTGGAAACCCGATGAGAGGCTGGCGGAGGCACCGAGGAGGGTCAAAAAGGCCTTCCAGAAGCTACTGGCGAACTGAGGTCCTCTGTCGGACACCACGTCCTGAGGAAATCCGTAGTTACGGACTACATGAACCAGTAATAGAGACGCAGTTTCTCGGGCGGAGGGTAGCTTAGGCAGGCCGATGAATTTGCTGTACTTAGAGAACCTGTCTACAATCACGAGAATGGTGGTCAGCCCTTTGGAAGATGGAAGACCGGTGATGAAGTCTAGGGAGATATGGGACCATGGTCTGGAGGGAATAGGCAAAGGGCGCAACAGCCCCCTGGGCTTGTTATGAGGGGCCTTACTCCTGGTGCACACCTCGCAGGAAGCCACGAAGTCACGGATCTCCTGATCCATCGCAGGCCACCAAAACCTCCTTTTTATGAGCTCGGCGGTCCGCCTAGCACCGGGGTGCGCCGCATACCGTTCGGTGTGTCCCCATAAGAGGACCTTACGCCGGACGGTCGAGGGCACATAGAGACAGCCAGGAGGAACACCGCTAGGGCCGGGTTCGTTAGCGAGTTCATCCTGTACTGCTTTCTCAATACCCCACCGGATAGGTGCGACAACGACTCCCGGGGGAAGCACGGTCTCAGGGGGACTGTCGACGAGAGGTGGCTCCCACTGTCGGGACAAAGCGTCAGGCTTGGTGTTTTTTGAGCCAGGACGATACGACAGAGTGAAGTCGAAACGACTGAAAAACAGGGCCCATCTGGCCTGTCTGGCATTGAGGCGCTTGGCCTGCTGGAGATAGGTCAGGTTTTTGTGGTCCGACCAGACCAGGAAAGGATGGCGAGCCCCCTCCAGCCAGTGTCGCCACTCCTCTAAGGCCATTTTAACGGCCAGGAGTTCTTTGTCCCCTACGTCGTACCGTCTTTCCGTGGGGGTGAACCGGTGTGAAAAGTAAGCACAGGGATGCAGCTTAGGAGGAACCCCGACCCGCTGCGAGAGAACAGCCCCAACACCCAGATCAGAAGCGTCAGTCTCAACAACGAAGGGAAGCTCAGGGTCAGGAACCCGCAGTACAGGAGCACTAGTAAAAAGGCCCTTAAGGGTCTCGAACGCTTTCTGGGCTTCTGGAGTCCATGTGAACTTCCCCAGTTTTTTGCTAGTGAGAGCAGAGAGCGGAGCCGCGAGGGAGCCAAAATTTCTAATAAAGCGCCTGTAGAAATTGGCAAACCCCAGGAAGCGTTGGACCAAACGCACGGACGTGGGCACGGGCCATTGAGACACAGCTTTAATCTTGGCGGGTTCCATTGCCAGTTTACCGTTGGCAATGATGAACCCCAAGAAAGCTACTTCGGCGACGTGGAACAGGGACTTCTCTAATTTAACATAGAGGTGATTCTCGAGCAGCAATTGGAGCACGCGGCGTACGTGTTGCTGATGCTCTTGGACAGTACGGCTATATATTAAAATGTCGTCTAGGTAGACGTAGGCGTAGTTATCCAAAGCCTCCCTAAGGACGCCGTTAACAAACCGCTGAAAAGCGGCGGGTGCGTTCATGAGACCAAACGGCATGACTAAGTACTCGTAATGCCCGGAGGGCGTGTTGAAGGCGGTTTTCCACTCGTCGCCCTCCCTGACACGCAACAGGTTGTACGCACTTCTCAGATCTAGCTTAGTGAAGACCGTCGCCCGTTGAAGGGCCTCGAAGGCAGAGGACATGAGAGGCAAGGGGTGGCGGTCTTTGATGGTGATCTTGTTAAGCCCCCTGTAATCGATGCAAGGGCGGAGACCCCCATCTTTTTTCCCCACAAAGAAAAATCCAGCCCCGGCGGGAGAGGTAGAGGGACGAATAGTACCAGCCGCGAGCGCCTCCTGTATGTAGGTCTCCATAGCCTTGCGTTCAGGCAAAGCTAGGGAAAACAAACGCCCCCTAGGGGGAGTAGTACCGGGCAGGAGGTTGATAGCGATATCGCAGGCTCTATGCGGGGGTAGGAAGCCTGCTTTGCGTTTGCTAAAAACGTCTTTGAGGTCGTGGTAGACAGCAGGAACCTTTTCTATGAACGCTATCTTTTCTTGGCTCTCCCCGGTTTTGCTGCGGTGGGGCGCCAAGCACGACTGTTCACAGACCTTACTCCATCGGTTAATGGACAGATTAAGCCAATCTACGTCGGGGTTGTGGCGTTGGAGCCAGGGAAACCCTAGGATCAGCTGTAGTTTGGGTGCAGCGATGACATAGGGGGTGAGTGTTTCGTGGTGGTTCCCTATAGAAATGTTCAGAGGAACGGTTTGGTGGGTTATGTCCCCGGAAGTGAGCAGCCTACCGTCCACAGCGGACACAGAGATGGGCTTTTCTAGAGGAACCAGAGGTATGGAGAGTGAGGCTACGAGAGCGGTGTCTATGAAATTACCAGAGGCCCCTGAGTCAACGAGAGCCAGGACCCGATGTTCCTCAGAACCTCTCCATGACACCACTACATGAGGCATCAGTCCACATGCGGGGAAATAAGTGCCATGACCCGTCGGTGCAACCCCGTTCACCGACGGGTCTGCCCTTTTCCCTGTAACTCAGGACACTCGGCGATACGGTGGTTAGCTCTGCCGCAATAAAGACACTTGCCCTCTCGTATGCGGCTTTGTCTTTCCTGACGGGAGAGACGAGTGTGCCCTAATTGCATGGGCTGTTCCGATGACGCGCCCTCCTCGTGTGTGGTCTTACGCACAGGGGATACTGCCTTAACACTGGGCGAAGTGAACAAACGGCGGTGTTGTTTACGGTCCCTCAACCGATTATCTATTTTAATGGTGAGGTCTATAGCGTCGTCCAGACCGCTAGGAGGCTCCCTGAGGGACAGTTCGTCCTTGATCTCTTCGCTCAAGCCTTCTATGTAAACGGCCCCCAGCGCCTCCGAACCCCAATTACTTTCTGCCGCCAGTGTGCGGAAGTCCAGAGAGTATTCCGCCACGGTAGACCTGCCCTGTCGCAAACGTAACAGCCTAGAAGCGACCATACCCCCTGAAGCAGGATGAAAAAACGCCTGCCGCATAGCCCGAGAAAACCGTTCGTATGAGGAACAGAGCTCCGGCTGGTTCTCCCATACCGGTGTAGCCCACCGTAACGCTTTCCCCGAGAGTAACGCCATAACATAAGCCACTCTAGCACGTTCGGTGGGAAAACGGGACGGTTGTTGTTCAAAGATAAGAGAACACTGTAACAAAAACCCCCTACACTCGTTGGGATCCCCGTTATAACGCGCCGGAGCGGGCAATGCGGGCTCAGCACGAGAGTCAGCAGGCAGCCCAACAGCCCCGGGGGAAACCAGAGGGCTGGGAGCCGCAGCAGGCGGATCAGGCTTTTGGACAGCGAGAGCGATAGCCTGGAGCTGAGTGTGAATTTCCTGCAACGCCTGCTCATGCCTGCCAATAGTCTGCCCTTGTATGGCAAGGGCGTTTCGCATGTCGTCGGCGTCAGGGTTAGCTGGGTCCATAATAGGCTGAAGTTGTTCTGTAACGCGTTGCCGCCGATCACGGCGGTGACGCGTTGGTTTAAACGTGGTGAGAACCCAAACGCTAACCAAAAATAAAACGGCAAAAAGACAGCCAACTGAAACCTCCGCAGATGCGGGAAAAAACGAAAATAAAACTCAAGGGTAACAACAGAAGGATAACACGGAGGAACTCGACGTGTACAGGTAAGTAAACAAACGAAAAACACGCGGAAGAAATACAACGCGTCTAATAAGGGAAAAAAACAGGAAAACGAAAAACACACGGAGAAACCTCAACGTGTCAGAAGGAGAGGAGAAAAATACACAAAATAAAAGACGAAGCTTTGGTACAAGACCAGCGGCTTCTTACCAGGTTACCTGTCAGACTGTCAACCAGAACACTGGAGGACAACCGACGAAGAACAGAGGGAGAAGACAAAAAAGAAACAAAACCAACCTGAGAACACTCAGGGGAAAACGAGAGAAAGAGAGCAACGAGATCGTAGTAAGAAGAAGAGAGAACTTGGCTTAGGCTGTGAGAGTGCGTGACTACAGACAACTTCAGCAATGCGTTGCTGAAGTCACCTGCTTTAAATAGGCAGCCCAACAGGTGTAATCTATCGGGCTCGATTACCCCTGGTACCAGCTCGCGGGCTCCGCCTAGTGGCGGCAGGAGGCACGTGCCTGGGTCCAACCCTGACAATTACAGCTGACAGCTCTAAAGTATTCATCAGTAAAAATCCACTAAAACCTGCCTACGGTTCGATACTTCAATGATGCTATCAAAAACTGCATACACAACCAAATGTACAGTGTGTGGGAGCGGTTCTCTGAAACGAGTCTCCAGCCTGATATTACCCGATTTGACCAAAGACACGTGTTGACCACACTCTTCATCAGGTGTTAGATTAAATGCATACAGAGTGTACCCCTGTAGGAATTCCTGTCTATCAATAGGCAGTGCTTGGTTTTTCAGATGTCTTCCTGACGCAAGTGCCAGCCGAAAGAATTCGCAAACGGCGGAACCGGTACGGTAATCGGGCTGATGTGGTTTAGCTGAAAATTGTTGACCGTCTAAATAGACGGCAAGAAATTCCAAGTTGTAATGTTTAAATGCGAAAGGGTTTTTATTATAAGCACCAGTGAACGCATCATTATCAACCATCGCTATTATCATAGACTTTGGTAGAGTCCCCAAAAACAAATTTTCCTGGTTAGAAACACGCGTATTGAAAATTTTTTTAGACATACTCTGTCAATAGGGTATTTGGCAGTTGTTGACAACAATGCCTGAGCATGACCCATCCACACAGCTGGTGACACCGATACTTTTTTGACAAATAATGATGCTGTGAAAATGTTTACTTTGTATGCTAGTGCATCATGCCGCATTAGACAGAAATCATCTTTACTTCGTGGCATGCGTATTTTTATATCTACGCCATTCAACATCAATTTCTCCTGAAAAAATATGTCGCTATGAATCGGTGTCAATAGTTCCACCACATTACTAGCATTTGTGAATGCGGCCCTCTTTGTCAATCCAAGATTGGCCCCAGCAGGGTCTGTTTCATCCATATGTCCGGCGGTGTCCAGATAAAAAAAGTCCTGCAGAGAACACTGTTTCCAGGGTGTAGCGACCATAGTTAGCCAGACAATCTATCATGCAGCGGTATGGGTAAGTACTCGAACTCTGCGATACCAGCCTGTCGCCTACCAACACGTCAACCTGCAAAAATATTGTAGCTCCTGGATAGTTTATCAACCCCACAGCGGCTCCATCATCAATATCTCTTCAGGTTTTGTGATTTTAAGCCGGAGGTACAATACAGTGTTATTTAGATCCACATAATCTTCACCGTGCCCCGCTATAAAAAACTCCAATGGCGCGGTGTCAGAAATTGCAGAGAGAGGCGGAATTTCGATATAGGTGTTTTTCTCGATAGCTGTTTGTGTTAAAGGTACTGTAAACAAATCCAATTCTGATTTAATACACTCTTCAGACATGCGATGAAGTAGGGCCATGATCAGAAAATGGTGTTAACAGCCTTTCTACAGGATGGTGTTGTTGACTGTCTCCCCTTAGGCCTACTCTTTCTTTTCGACACTATGTTTTTTCACCTTACGCTTGGTTTTCTTAGCCGGGCGGCCACGCCTCTTACATGCCTGATCCATCTTGATTATGCGCCATCATACGCGTCAGACCGTTACTGACAACGTCGCTTACAATGTTTTTAGCTGCTGTTTTTAGATGTGGTTTGGCTATATTAAAACCCGATTTGATCAGAGGTATGGCCATTCTGAATAAATTTCTAAAAATCCCGCTGAAACAGGTGTTGTGTCCGATTCAGTTCCCCCTCCAATTCATGTTTCTTGTGCTCGCGGCCGCGCGCGTTCACGAAAAAATTCAGCGAGCGACAGATTCCTGAAACTACGGAAGCCGAAACAGAACAAGATGCGGTTTATTACGAAATCTGCTTTGACAGAGATTTATGCGGGTATTTCCTTATTATAATTTTGACTATTGCAACCAAAAAGCTAACGGCGTGATTTGCGCGTTTTACTGACAACAACAAACATGTTAAAGGAGACACGTATGGATTTTAATATTGGTAAACGTTAGCCAACTTAAGTGAATGAAACGTTTACACGCGGCTATGTAATATTACTTCGAGATTATTCTCATAAAGGAAAAAACATGTCCTTATTTCGGATTTATTAAGTTCATATAATAGACGAGGTTCTAGGGGGGGAACAATTATTTACTGATCATTAAAACAAGCTTTGATTCATTTCAGTGAGTGCAAGAGACCAGCTTCTGTAGGGGGGGAACATTTTCAGATAGGTAGAATAGCTTGTCTAGATCCGTTCCCCTGCCATATTTAACTTACTGTACACACTGAGGATCCACAACTGGTGTGAGTGAAACATGTATTCACTAATAATTAAAACAAGCTTTGATTCATTTCAGTGAGTGCAAGAGACCAGCTTCTGTAGGGGGGAACATTTTTAGACAGGTGGAAAATCTCTACAATTGTGAAGTGGAAGGAAAATTATACATGAATCAACATTTTTTTTTACAAATAAAAAACTGAAAAGTGCGATGTGCAAAATTATTCAGCCCCCCTGAGTCAATACTTTGTGGAGCCACCTTTTGCTGCAATTACAGCTGCAAGTCTTTTAGGGTATGTCTCCACCAGCTTTGCACATCTAGTGACTGAAATTCTTGCCCATTCCTCCTTGCAAAACAGCTCAAGCTCAGTCAGATTAGATGGAGAGCGTTTGTGAACAGCAGTTTTGAGATCTTGCCACAAATTCTCAATTGGGTTTAGGTCTGGACTTTGACTGGGCCATTCTAACACATGAATATTCTTTTTTTTAAACCACTCCATTGTAGCTCTGGCTTTATGTTTAGGGTCGTTGTCCTGCTGGAAAGTGAACCTCCGCCCCAGTCTCAAATCTTTTGCTGACTCCAACAGGTTTTCTTCCAAGATTGCCCTGTGTTTGGCTCCATCCATCTTCCCATCAACTTTGACCAACTTCCCGGTCCCTGCTGAAGAGAAGCACCCCCAGAGCATGATGCTGCCACCACCATATTTGACAGTGGGGATGGTGTTTTCAGAGTGATGTGCAGTGTTATTTCTCCGCCACACATAGCGTTTTGCATTGTGGCCAAAAAGTTCAATTTTGGTCTCGTCTGACCAAAGCACATTCTTCCACATGTTTGCTGTGTCCTCAACATGGCTTCTGGCAAACTGCAAACGGGACTTCTTATGGTTTTCTTTTAACAATGGCTTTCTCCTTGCCACTCTTCCATAAAGACCACATTTGTGTAGTGCACGACTAATTGTTGTCCTGTGGACAGGTTCCCCCACCTGAGCTGTGGCTCTCTGCATTTCATCCAGAGTCACCATGGGCCTCTTGGCTGCCTCTCTGATCAGTGATCTCCTTGTTAGGCCTGTAAGTTTAGGTGGACGGCCTTGTCTTGGCAGGTTTACTGTGGTGCCATACTCTTTCCATTTCCGGATGATGGATTGAACAGTGCTCCATGAGATGTTCAAAGCTTGGGAAATCTTTTTATAACCTAAGCCTGCTTTAAACTTCACCAAAACCATATTCCTAACTTGTCTGGTGTGTTCTTTGGACTTCATGATGCTGTTTGCTCCCCAATATTCTCTTAACCAACATCTGAGGCCGTCACGGAGCAGCTGTATTTGTACTGAGATTAGATTACACACAGGTGGACCCTTTTGAGTCATTAGCAGTCATCAGGCAACTTCTGAATGCAATTGGTTGCACTCAGGGAAAATGGGGCTGAATACTTTTGCACGTCACACTTATTAGTTTTTTATTTGTAAAAAATGTATAATTTTCCTTCCACTTCACAATTGTATACCACTTTGTGTTGGTCTTTCACATTAAATTCCAGTGAAATATATTTATGTTTATGGTTGTAATGTGACAAAATATGAAAAAGTTCAAGGGGTATGAATACTTTTGCAACCCACTGTATATTTATAACCGTTGTTTTCCCTAGAATAAGCGCTCATATCAACAAGATCGGCTTGGAATTGAGCGTCAATACCATATACTATAACCCTGTTTCTTTTATAGTTGTGTCGTATGGGTTTGTGGAGCGTGTATGCATCCTCGCCTGCTAACCAGTCTGAAACCTGTTGATCAGACAGACGCACTCCGGTATTCTCTAAAACACCCCGTTTCAAACGATTTCTACCACCAGAATTAGACAGCGTGTAATAAGCAGCTCTCATAAGGTCTGCCATGTTGATAGAAAGCATTGATGAATATAATGACCCTCAAGATTTGTTTGGTCGGATGTTTTATTCAAAAAGGTTACAACGCATCAATGAAATCTAGAAATTCCACACACACCAACATTTTTCTCAACTAGATATTCAACAAGTGTATCAACCACCTTGCAAACATTAATCTGTTTCTTTGTTGAAAGTTTTACCACACAAATGTCTATTATATATGTACACAGGCAAAGCACATGGTCGCTCTTAGGCATGAGAACCAACAATTTGCTAATAGACACATGGGGCGTTTCGTTAGAATCTACACATAACTGAGCCAAATGACGCCAATCATGCGCCGTTGTTGTTTTGACAACATTCATTTGATTCTTGAAATTTTGTAAACGTTTAACATCATCAGCGTTCATGTTATTAAAAAGTGTAAAATCATCCACACTATCACCAATACAATTATACAACAAATGTGTCAATTCGTAGTACACATGATCATTCATCACACGTTCTGACAAACTCTGGCGCACACAAGCCAGACCCATTTTCGACTTAAACAGTACTATGAGTCTTTGAACCACTTTCCCAACAGTCAATAGCGTCAGAGACGAATTTTTCGGATGTTTGATCAACCAGACTTCCCCTTAGCTCCTGCAGCTTTTCCACAATGTACGGCTCACACCGCAATTCACAGACAACGGTTTCAGCATATCCTTGCACTTTTTGAAGAGGCAGCTGTATTCCAAAACACTTTAGAAGACCCGCTATGGCTTCTCTTAACTCGGGTATGAACAATGCTTGTGTTATATCTTTATAGTATTTTTCAAAAAAGAAGATATCCGGCTCAAATAGGCACGTGTGTCGACGCTGGCTGGGGTGATTCACCTCACAACCGAGGCACATTTCCTTTAACTTGCGATCTATGATGTGTTGCAGAATTACAACAATGGCAGACTTTATCAGTTTCAACGCCGTAGTACACACTCGGCTGTCAACATCATCGGGCTGTTCAGGCATGGTTGTGTCTTCAGGAGCCTCAACTTGCTCATCCACATCGCTGATAACCAACGACGCCAGCCAGTCACACAGCGAATCCATCACCTTATCCGATGGGGAGGTCATATTCACATATCCAAGATCCAACATACTATTGTCCGGTCCTGTGTTGTTCATAGCTGATTCATCATAGCTGTAGTCCACAACTCTACGACCGGCGTCGATCGGCGTATATTCAAGGCCCTGGCCTCTGTAGTTTCTATACCACACGCGCTCACCGGCATCCGGCTGGTCTGCTGGATGAAAATCCTCAAACACGCGGGCCTGCATGTTGACCTTTTCTTGATGTTGTGTGCTCACGACGTGGAGTTGTGTTTCTTTTAACACACATTCAGGTAAGCGGTGATCCTCTTTGACCACCCCACAAACGTCATAAGCCAGAGAATCAAATAGATTAATTTTAACATCCCTAAAGTGTTCGCGACGCATTTGACCAAATGCTTTGACATACTGTCTCTTCCTTGGCACTAAAAACAAATTGGCCTCACCACTAGAACTAACCATTGGCGTAACTGTTGAATCTCTAAAAAGAGCCTGATTCACACACGCAGCAGACATTTTTAAGAGGTAGCCATATAAACCACCATGCCAGTTTAAATACTATATGCAACATCTATATGCCAACGGATGACGTAGGGGTGTGATCTGTGGGGGATGCCCCCACCCCAGACTTGCCCCTGTGGTGAGGGGGGGTGACCTGTCAATCAAACGTGTCACTCAAGGAGTCATAAATCAAGGGTCATAAATCACTCAAAAAGGTGTTTGACAGGTAGTGTAGGATATATACTACTCATGCTCTTTGACTTTGCGATGTCCAACTTGTACATCATAAATCAGAGGTCTCTTGAATTGTCCCTGGAACCCACAGGTTTTTTGGATGTCTGAAATCTCTAACACCCTCTCTCCCAGATTAAACATCCAGAGAGGCCTTGTCCACTTTTCATGAGTCTTCTTCTGCTGCAACTGATACTTGGCTACAACTTGAGACAGACCAGGCTTCAGTAGTGATAGGTGCGTGCATGGTTGTCTGTTGAAAAACAGTTTGGCTGGGGTGTGTTCGGTGAGTGTGTGAGGCATATTCCTGTATGTGAACAGAAATTGAGCAAGCCGTTGCGGGGTAGCACTGATTGAGCCTCGAGTCGTGTCTAGGCTTTCTTGAATGTCTGTACAGCTCGATCTGCTGCATGTTTGATGCAGGGTGATAAGGTGGTGTAAGTACATGGTGAATACCATTTCTCTTGAGAAACTGCTCAAAGTTCCTAGATGTAAAAGGCAGACCATTGTCCGATACCAGCACTTTGGGTAAACCATAGGCTGCAAAGAGGTTTCTCAGCAGGTTAGCTGTCTTTTCTGCAGTTGTCAACTGTGTGGGTAGAACATCTAACCATTTGGAATAGACATCAACGACCACCAGGTAGTGCTGTTTGTTGATTTCAGCAAAATCGACATGTATCCTTTCCCACGGCGATGGATGGAGAGGTGCTACGGCAGGCTTCTTAAGAGTGATCTCGCACGCTGTGCACTGGCCAACGTAGGTCTCAATCTCCTGATCTAATCCACCATAAGAAACTTCTGGCTAATGCCTTCATACATGTTATGCCAGGGTGTCCCTCATGAATATCAGACAACATTCATTCAGTCGTTTACTGAATTTCGGCAGAATGATGTCCCTTGACCCCGAGAGAACACATCCCTGGTCCATGGATAATTGGTCCTTTCTCATGTAGAAGGGTTTCAGGTCTGGGTTTGGTACGTACTTTGGCCAGCCTGACAACGTCAGGTCCAGAACTTTGGAAAGGATTGGATCAAGTCTAATCTCCTCTGCTATATCCTTGGGAGAGACAGGCAACTCATCCACATGTGAAACACAGAATACTCCCTTGTCATCCATGTCATAATGCGTGTGCCGTTCATAAGGAAGACGTGATAATGTGTCAGCATTTGCGTGATCACTGGAACGTCTATACTGGATGTCATAATTATTTACCAAGAGGATTAAGGCCCAGCGTTGAATACGCAGAGCTGCAAGTGTTGGTACTGCAGACTTTGGACCTAATATTGTCAACAGAGGTTTGTGATCTGTCAGAAGCACAAATGTCCTTCCGTATAGGTATTTGTGGAACTTGTGATGTCGAAAATTATGCTCAATGCTTCCTTTACTGCTCCAACTCCATATGGACTAGGGTCATTCCATGTCAAATCAACCAAAATTTAGATTGACCATCTCAAAATCCCTTCAAACTTTCCCCATTTGTAGGCAGATATGTTTCATGGAAAAAATCCATTTAAAAAAATCCAAAGTATTTCTGTTCCATGTTCAATATTTCAAGAGTTAGACGTTTCCGACGCATCTTTTGCGAAAGTGGCTAAAGAGCAGTGTTGGGAACGTTACTTTTAAGAAGTAATTAGTTATAGTTACTCACTACTTGTTCAAAAAAGTAACTGAGGTAGTAACTGAATTACTCTATAATAAAAGTAACTCGTTACCAGGGAAAGTAACTATTTGCGTTACAGTTAAAAGAAGGTTATATGCCAATAAATAAGGATGTTTTTGAAAAAGCAGTTTTTACAGTCAGTTGAAATGAGTAGATCAGAAAGGTGTTTAACTTTTGATATTTATTGCACATCCACAAACCAGTGCAGGATAAAAATCCTTTAAAATACCAAATCTTTGTATAAAAAAAAAAAAAAAGCAAAAGTAAACAGTTACACTATATAAAGTGCATTTACATCTATCAAATTAAATTAAATTCTCTCAACCTGAGACAACTGGTTTGTTCACAACAGAAGTTAACAACAATAAAACCTCTATTCTTAATTAAATAAATCAAATATCCAGTCTGGTAGACATTCAGGAACTTCAAGTATTTTCTTAAATAATGTTTATATCGCCTTGAAAATGCTAAATTTTCTTCGGCTTGCACCTGATGCCATTTCGGCCTCTTCTCCGTTTGTGTCGTGTCACTGGCGTGCTTCGGCGCGCATGTAAAAACACTGGCTCTGATTGGCTATCATAATGCTGCCTTAGCCAATCGCTTACTGAATTGTTAAGTTAAACAGGTGTACAGTTGTGATCAAATTTATTCAACCCCCACTGAAATAAAGTGTTTTGGCCAGTTTGACATTGATTTTGATCATTTCAGTCATCTTATTTACAATTATATCAAAGAGGCACTTATAAATTTGACAAACATAACATAATTTTTATGATGGAATAACCACAAATGTCTTTACTGTGCTCACATCATTATCAGTTTTATTCAACCCCCTAGTGACATTATTTTTTAGTACTTAGTACAACATCCTTTTCCAGTTATGACAGCTTTCAAGCGTGAAGCATAGCTTGACACAAGTGTCTTGCAGCGACCTATGGGTATCTTAGCCCATTCTTCATGGGCAAAAGCCTCCAGTTCAGTCACATTCTTAGGCTTGCGCACTGCAACTGCCTTCTTTAGGTCCCACCAGAGGTTCTCAATTGGATTTAAGTCTGGTGATTGTGATGGCCACTCTAGAATGTTCCAGCCTTTCATGTTCAACCATGCTCTAGTGGACTTGGATGTGTGCTTCGGATCATTGTCCTGTTGGAAGGTCCAACATCTCCCAAGCCGCAGGTTTGTGACTGACTCCATCACATTTTCCTCCAAGATCTCCTGGTACTGAAGGGAATTCATGGTACCCTGCACACGTTGAAGCTTTCCTGTACCATTGGAAGCAAAACAGCCCCAAAGCATAATTGACCCCCCGCCATGCTTCACAGTAGGCAAGGTGTTCTTTTGTTCATAAGCCTGGTTCTTCCTTCTCCAAACATAGCGCTGGTCCATTGTCCCAAACAGTTCTAATTTAGTTTCATCTGACCACAGTACACTGTTCCAAAACCTTTGTGGCTTGTCCACATGACTTTTGGCATACTGCAGTCGACTTTTCTTGTTCTTTGGAGTCAGCAAGGGGGTGCGTCTGGGCGTTCTGGCATGGAGGTCTTCGTTATGCAGTGCGCGCCTTATTGTCTGAGCTGAAACTTCAGTGCCCACATCTGACAGGTCTTTTTTCAGTTCCTTAGCAGTCACGCGGGGATTTTTCTCCACATTACGCTTCAGGTAGCGCACAGCAGTCGCGGTCAGGATCTTCTTTCTGCCACGACTAGGTAACGTTTCCACTGTGCCCTTTAACTTGAACTTGCGAATGATACTTCCGATAGTGTCTCTTGGAATATTTAACAACTTCGCAATCTTTTTATATCCATTGCCATTCTTGTGAAGAGCAATAACCTCTTCTCTTGTCTTCTGGGACCATTCTCTTGCCTTCACCATGCTTGGAAACACACCAGTAGATGTCTAGAAGGAGCTGAGTATCACAGTCCTTTTAAATCTGCCTAATTAGTGCTTATCATGCTTGATTGCTGCTTGTTGACATCCACAGATGTTTTCAATACCTGATGGAAAACACTGGAATGAACCTCTGTTCTTAGGAGTGGTAGTCGTAAAGGGGTTGAATAATTGTGTCAATGAAGAAATCACAAAAAGGCCATTTAATACTTTATGACAAAAAAAATTGATGCTATCTTAGTTGCATTTAGTTCTTTAACAAGTCCTTGTAAGATTTCATTATGAACACAATTACAAATGTGCACTGAATTCCATAAAACCCTTCGCAGCATTGGGTGTTGAATAAATTTGATCACAACTGTAGCACTAGAGCAGGTGTCTGGCATTCACGATCATAGTTTAAGTATAACCGTAGCGTTGAAATATGTGTTCTGACGATTCGGAGATTATGGCTAATTTCAACTATTAGTGTTGTATATTTTGATATTGAGGCGTCGGTCCAATGGGGGACAGCGCTGCTTCCCATGAGTCCTTGTGACTCCGGTATCGTTCTCTGTTAATGTGATGTCTATGCATCTAAGTTGATTGATTTGTGTACTTGATTATGTGCGTTGGTTTAAGTTTCCCTTCATCAGTTTATGTAGTTGTACTGTGTGAATTATTTCATGCCATGTTTGTGTAGTGTTGTCGTGTTATTGCCCTTCCCTCATGTTTCGTGTATAAATTAAGTCTGTTTTATTCATATATTGTCATTGTTTGAGTGTCGTCTACGTTTCAGGCCTTCCCCTAGTCTGACTATACCTTTGAGGTTCACATATTGTGTTTGGTTAAGTGTTTTCATTCGTTGGTCTGGCGTTCGTATGAGTTCTTTTCGTCTACGTTGTAGTTTGCTTTGGTCTCAGACTACACCTTAGGGATCATAAATCAAGTCTGGTTGTCAATTAGTGCGTGTGTCGTTTATTGTGTTGATTAGTTGGGTTTGATATGCTGACGGTCTTTTATATTTTAATTGGTTGTTGGGTTTGTCCTGTTAAATGTTAGTGGTTTCTCTGTATCCCATCTATATATTGGCTGAGTCATCTGTTCAATTTCTTCCTTCGTTGTTAAACAAATAGCGTAGTCTGTTCTTTGTCTGAGGTGTTCTAGTTTTGAATTGTAAGTGGGTGTTGAAATGAGGATTGTTTTTTGTAGTTATGCCTTGGTTTTGTCCTTCCTCTGTATTTAGTAAAAGTAATCAATCTTAGTTGGACGTCTTGAGAAAAAGTGCCTCGCCGCGCGTGCACCTGTCGCGTGAGGACAGTGTGCTTAGACAAGCATTCCCGCCGCTCTAAAAGTTACATTTCATTCGTGTATTTGCATCCGCCTCCTAACCAAGAATCGTTACATCTTCGGAAAATAGACCGACTGGTTAAAAGTGCGCACGTTTAACTCGCAAAATTATCAAACGCGGAAAAGATTTAGATCTGAGACACATAAACGTGCAGCAAAAGGAATTTATTCAGGAATTAATGTAATAGTAAAAACTGTCCTAATAGATAAAACCGACGTCGTTGAGTTTAAAAAGCGCGAGCCGCCCCTTGATACTAGATATTAATACTTAAGGCTAGAAAAAGGGAACTCGTGCCGTGGGGTAAAAAGTGTTAACTGCGTTTTAGAAGGAACTTGGATGGAGTTAGTTATATATAGCACACACACAGGGGTAAGTGAAGAGAGTGAAGGTAACATGTCGGAGAGAGAAACAATGCGGGGCAATGGTTTGAAATCAGGAAGTGTCTCCCTAGTAGAGGAACTGATAGAAGCCAGAGAAGAATGACGTAATGTCACAGAACAGCTTCTCTCACTCCAGCATTTTGCACTAGAGTGTTCTGAGTTGATGAGTCTGTAGGCCCGTACCAGGGCACTAGATCTAGGAAAAGTGAATCAAAATTATAGGAAGTTTTAAACATGCCATTTGTGCACAGGCCCACTGGCCTTGGAGAATATTAGTCTCTGCCATTGACTGATGTCACTGCCCTGTCTGACCAACTTCCCCCTCTCAGTGAGGGAGGAGGCAGTTGGCTAGCTAAACTGGACAAGCTGTCAGCAGGAAAGAGCTTGGCTCTGGGAGACTTAGAGGAGGGGTAATAATAATAATAATAAATAAACATAATAAAAATGAATACTTGAAATCGTTTACACTGCGGGCCCTGAATATATAATCCATGAAAGTAGTTTTTTGGATATTAATCAATGTTTCCATGTTTTTCTAATTTTTGGAATGGGTCTGTGAGTTGTCAGTTCAATATGAGGAACCTGATGCCAGTTAAAGTGACTAGGGAACAATTAATAATAATAATCTGTATTTGTATAGCACCTTTCATGCATACATGCAACTCTAAGTGTTTTATAGAATAAAAAAAAATAATAAAAGAAACATTAAAAGGGAGTAAAGAGAAAAGACAAAAAGAAAATGTTAAAAGAAATTAAAGATAAAAAGGAATCAAACCTAATAAAATAATGTAATAAAGTGACAAATTATAAAATAATAGAAAATATTGCAATAAAGTAAATAAGATGGCAATTAGAACAGAGTTGGAGTTTCTTAATTAAAAGCAGATTTAAACAGGAAGGTTTTGAGACTCTTCTTGAAGCTGGGCAGAGATGAAATGTCTCTGAGCATGTTGTTGCACTACAACAGTCCTCAGAGCAGGGGTCCGCCCCAGAGACCTCAATATGTCCCCTAAGTGTATTATTTTATGCAGTAGTATCAACAGTATGGGTCTAACCTAAATTTTAGAGGAAGGGGTTTTGGGAAGGGGCAAGGAAGGTCACAGTGATCCTGGCAACTTCGTTGTGGCAGGTGGGGTGGATGCTTTCTCTTTGTGTTCAGGAGAGTCATTGGCGAAGGAGAGTCCCCACAAAACCGTAGGATGAAGGAGGGCCAGAGGTCAGAGGTCCAGCACCAAACCCTTCAGCAGCACCAGGGCAATGGCGGGGCCCTGATGAGAACTTGGACAGCAAAGCTACGGCAAACCCTATGTTGTCCCTCACTGGCGGTACTCAAAGACTATCATTTCTGGCTGGAGAATATCAAAGTCTGCACAGAACTGTTCAAATGACTGTACAATGTGGCCAGCAGGCCACTAAACACAGGTTCCTGAGATCAAAGACTGCACCTGTTAACCTGTGGAAGAGACATTACAAATGCACTGTTCACAGACAGCAGACACCTGATGTCCACAGACTGGCCTCCACGGTTGCTATCTGCAGGGGTCTCCTGAAGCCTCACTCATGAACCGCGAGGGGCGTCCACTCCCAGTTCATTTCCTGGAAGCCGGATCACTTTGATTGAATGTCCTGCCACCCGACCCACTTCATGTTATATTGTTTTATGACACAGGAGGGGATCCAATTCATGGGGAGGAATTTGAGGAACAGCTACTGGGGCCTGGGGGTGCTGCAACCCCTGTAAAGCTGAGACATGCCCAGCAGTGCTGGTACATGATGGGAGATTCAGCCACTCCACACATCTCATTAGCTTCACACACTGGTCACATGGGAAAGGAGTAGGTAAGCATGATAAGGAGAGCCAGTACACTGAAAAATTTGGAGTATGGTTTACTAAAAAAAAAAAAAAAAAAAAAAAAAAAAAAAACTTAGAAATGTTTTTCCACGTAGAAACAGCAAGTAAATTTAACAAAGTATATATTTAAGTAATGTTTACTCATAATTTCAGTGTATTTAACTACAAAATGTTTATGGTTTACTTTGCTATTTAGACTAAAATATACAAATGTATTTGAAGACAAACTATTATAAAGAAACACAAAGTATTGTATATAATTTTATGTGAGATTCTTAAGTCACCAGCCGGGAATATATTATTCTTTTAGATAGTACTTAAATGAACTTAATTATATTTACAAAGTCAAAAATAATTTTTTACAGAGTACAGCAAGGCATTGGGTAACAACTAACTTTCTGAAGAGTGAGCTAATTTAAATCTTTTAATACCTAGTTTATTAAATTTATAGTATTTTGCCACTACAGAGAAAGACAATACATTAAACTAAAACAGGCATTGGCACAGGCCGTGGACTTGGCAGTTGCTGATTAAAACGTACCATTCTTAGAAGTTTCTGAAACACAGTCCTGAATGTGATTTCAGGAAAAGGGGGAGAGGAAGTCAACTTCCTGTTAGACTGCACACAGCATGAAGCAGAAGTCGCACACACACAGTTACAGGATATCAAAAGGGGGGCGAGCTGAGAGACACAGGCAAGCAGGCTGTGTCACAGGAGCCCATGAGATGGTTTGCAGGGCAGACGAGGAGTGATATCTTCTACCACAGGGCCCAGAGCTACTTAAACTACAGGAAAAATCTACCCCAGAGAAAAAATTAAATAAATAAATAAATTAATGAAATAAAATAAAATGGCATTGTTGAACAAAGATGGTAAGAGATAAGGAAGTCTGGGAAGGACCAAACGGGGTACAGAGTCAATTGATCAAACCAGTGTGAACTGAGGCACATGGGGTAGCACGTGGGTAAAAATACATGAAGGAACATTTTAGTTACTGATGGCACCTATACTGACGTAATAGCAGACTGGACAGAGTAATGTGATATTTGAAATGTGCAGAAAAGCTGTCATGCTTTAAGACCAGGTCTAAGCAAGTTCCGTGGACCACAGGAGCTAAGATAGGATATGATAATTCTTTGTTAATCACTCAGTGAGGAAATTTGCATTGTTACAGCAGCAGGGAATAGTGTAAGGAAATACACATATGTAACATATGCAATGGATGTAGGAGAAGAAATTCAGATTGACTACATGGATATGTTAATACAAATACAGGACTAATGTATTTGTTAGAGGTTGTGGATAAATTCTCAGGTTGGGTAGAAGCATTTCCACCAGGGCAGAGGACTAAGTCAGTCTGCAAAATGTTGATAAAATTACTGGATACTGCAAAATTGTTTACTAAATTAAGTGTGCTCAGATAATGGGATGCACTTCACTAGCTAGGAGCTAAAATTTGTGGAACAAAATTTGGGTTTGAGACACAAATATGGGTTGGTTTATCATTCTCAATCTCAGGTTAAAGTGAAAATTATAAGTGGTAAGTATAAAGGTAAAGGTATGTGCACAAATGTATTTGTATGGTTGGCCAGAAGATCTTCAGTGAATTCTGTTGCAGGATTCACTCCGTTTGAGCTCATGACAGTGAAAAGTTTTGGGGGTCCCCCAATGCGCTTGCGAAACCAGACAGGTACTCGGGGTCGTACAAAGGTTACAATGTACTAAAAAGCAATTTGTGAAGCTTATTCTGTCCAGGTACAAGGAGAGGAGTCAGAACCAACATCATGAGCAGACCTGCCCGTCACCAAATGGGTCCTGCTCAAGGTCATCAAAGGAAGTGGTCAGAGCCCAGGTGGACCAGTCCAGTCGAGGTCACTGAAGGGAACATCACACTCCGTCCTACTGAAGGGCAAAGGAGAAACGTGGTACAACCTCAGACGGTGCTGAGCATCAGAACCAGCGCGCCGAGATACGGAGCTCTCAAGCAACGGGTCAGAATAATTTACCCGAGAGCAGAGGTACATCAGGAGGACAGTCTATCCTCACCTCCAACGCGGGCAGAAGAATAGATGACGCTGGCAGAGATGGAGTAAAAGTTTTGTGATGGATTTGGATTTTTAGTAATATTTTCTAATGTTGTTTTACAGGCCTTGTGTAACATTGTTTATTTGACTATATGTTTTTGTATTTTTATTGAAAGTAGTAGCAGTGTGATTGTTAGTATTTAACAGCATGGTGGGTCACCAGGATCTTACAGGGGACTGCCCCCTGTCTATGTGGGTCTATGGTGGGTCAAAGCCAATATTGTTTTAATGGAAACTGCATAATTTGAGTTTGCTTGGAGAGTTTCACATAAAGCTTCAGGAGTTGACAATCCTACTACTGGCCGGCTGGAACGGTCATTTAGCAAGTATAAAGTTCAAGGGTTAGCATTATTTTCTCAGAGAGACGCACATCCTACCAAAAAACTAGTTACTAATTGGGATGTTTCATCTGTAGTACTAGCACATCCCCAGCACAGGTCGCGTGCCGTATATCTAGTAATAGGAGTGGGCCAATCGGGCTCAGACACCTCAGGCCTTATTAAGATAAGCATAGCATGGTTTAGACCTGTCCCAACACTGGGACCAACACTTGCAGCTAATACATCAGAAATTATATAAGGCATCCGATCACATTATACTAAATGGAACCGACAGCAGATAATTGAATTAACTACAGGGTATGCAGGAGACAATATTTGGTTACTGACTGGTTGGAAGGACAATTTGGAAAATATAAAGGTCTTATTATGTCTGTGTTAACTTCTGTGGGTATATTTTAGGCTATTATGATTACATGTGGATGTTGGTATATTCCAATGTAGAAGAAGCTTAGTGAGAAGCTTAATCAGCAGTAAGATTGAGAAGGAGGAACCACAAAGATGATTGGGTATGATGTCATTGTTGGAGTCAGAAGATGAGAAGGTAGTTTTGGATTAACTTAAAGTTTGATCTATTTAGAGATCAAAAAGGGGGAATTGTTGAGATTTACATTTTAATCCCTTCATATATTGTTTACATTACAGTATTGATCAAGCAGCTTATCATAATCCATATATAATTTGACCAGTCTTAAAGTATTAATTAAACTTCTAATATTAATCACTTTATGTTTAGCTTACAGTATAGTATTAATCAAATAGCTAATTATCAAGTGTGTCTGAGAAAAGGCCTGTATGCTCTGTCCCATATTCCAAGTGCCTGTCGTTTTCTAAAAGAACAGGATGCTTAAGAAGAAGAATAAGAATGTATATCAGTTTGACAGGACCAGGAAGCGAAGGCCTCTCTCCCACTCGTAGTAAGGAAACATCTGTATGTTTAATGTATGTGATCTACGTGCAACTCCTATGTATGGAACCACTATTAAGTCTGTGAAAATCATAATTGGCAAAAGTCATTGTAAGATTTAGGGAAAAAACAAGATGAGCTCAGCGGATTGTGAATGTCTTAGACAATCAGCCTTTGTCTAACAGGCTAGGTTAGGGAAAGTCCAAAAGAAACGGGGGGGCTTATACCCAGGCCACACTATATAGAACAGGAGGAAAATGTGTCGGGCAGAGACCTGCGCACAGAGCCATAGGGTAGAGTAGATAGGCTTGTGTGTGTTCTCTCCAGAGCGCTCTGTATTTTTGTATACATTTAATAAAAGGATAAAGACAAGACTGGTAATGTTTTCTCTTGCAATCAACGAGCATGCTGTGCTAGGTGAAAGAGGATCAAAGCACGACAAGGTCAAGCACTCTCCTGGTTCAAGTCCTACCTGACAGATCGTTACCAATTTGTACTTATAAATAACGAGTGTTCAGAACATACTGTTACGCTTTTAACCTTTTCTTACCTTAGCGCAGCATGTTCGTTGATTGCAAAAGAAAACATTACCAGTCTTGTCTTTAACCTTTTATTAAAAGTATACATATTTATAAATACAGAGCGCTCTGGAGAGAGTACACATACAGCCTGACTACACTACCCTGCAGTTTCTGTGCAGGTCTCTGAACCTGTCTGCTTTTCTTCCATTTTATATGCTTCCCTGCTAAACATAGGAGCTGCACGTTCCATATGTTAAACATACACCTGTCCCTCTTATTTTGGAAGCGAAGTCTTCCCTCCTAACCATATCGGGTCACAGTGAGCCTCCTCTCACACATCCCATTTTAGCCTACTGCAAACACATAGAGTATTGGAAAGAGCATGCAAGCACTTTCCCAGTCATTCTTGATAATATGCAACTTGATCAATAATTTAATTTAAGCAAAACATATAGTGATTAATATTAGAAATTTGAATAATACTTTATGACTAGTCAAATTATATAATAATTATATATTATATCTATAATATAGATGTAAGATGGCGGCGCGCGGTAGTGCAGTGGCTTCTCAAGCTCCCGGTAACTACAGTGTTTTTAGTTGTTTATTTGGCGATTCTGAGCCAGACTTCACATGCCTTAAGCGTGTGAGTTACAAACGAGCAGAACTTTTTAAGTTTAAGGACAATATCAACAACAGCGGCTACAATCGACAACAATCTCCGAGCCATGCTGGGTAGACTTCAGCTTCTCCGGACAGCGGCTCGTCCCAGCCAAACAAAGAGCAGGAGGAGGCGTGTCAGCGGCTGCAGAAACGGGGGGGTGCGCGGAGGAGTGCTAGCCAGGCTAAAGGCTAAAGCGAACCGACTCCTGATACCGTCTTTATTCCTGTCCAACGTCCGCTCTCTGGATAACAAACTGGACCTTCTGCGGCTGAGGATGAATGTTTCTGCGGAGATGAGGAACTGTGCGGTGATATGTCTTACAGAGACTTGGTTAAAGGACAACATTCCCGACTCTGCACTTCAGCTCACCGACCGGCAGCTCTTCCGAGCAGACCGGGACCAGTGCTCATCTAAAACACGGGGAGGAGGCATGTGTGTTTATGTGAACAATCGCTGGTATACAAACTGTGTAGTGGTAAACAGACAGTGCTCTGAGGCTGCAGAACAGCTGACTGTAAAGTGCAGACCACATTATCTGCCCCGCGAGATCACGGCTGTGTTTATCATTGCTGTTTACATAGCACCGGATGCTAACACTAACATCGCACTGAAGGAGCTCCATGACAACATCAGCTCTCTTCAGAATAAGCATCCGGAGGCGTTCTACGTGGTTGCAGGTGATTTTAATCATGTTACATCTTACTGACCGTCTCCCACGTTTCTTCCAACATGTGAACATTCCAACACGCGGAGACTATACACTAGACCGTGTCTACACCAACATCAAAGACGCATACAGAGCCGTACCCCTCCCCCACCTTAGGCTCTCAGACCACATATCCATAATGATGGCCCCCGCTTTCCACCCCCGACTGCGACGCTCCAGACCCACACAGAAGACCATCACAGTGTGGCCTAGCGATGCAGACACTGTGCTGCAGGACTGTTTCGGCTGCACAGACAGGCAGGTCTTCAGGAACGCTGCTGAGAGTGAAGGGGCGCTAAACCTGGAGGAGTACACATCTGCTGTCTTCGGGTACATCAGCAAATGTGTAGAGGACGTCACCACCACAAAGACCGTGACCTGCTACCCGAACCAGAAACCCTGGCTGAATGCAGAGGTGCGTTCCTTGCTGAAAACCAGGGATGCTGCCTTCAGGTCCGGTGACTCACTGGAACTCAGGAGGGCTCGAAGAGAGCTGGACACAGGAGTCAAAAGAGCTAAAGCTTCCTATGCTCAGAAAATCCAGGAACACTTTTCATCCCAGGATCCACGGAGCATGTGGAAGGGCATTAAGTGCATCACAGACTACAAAATCAATGATGCACAATGCCCAAATGACCCCTCCCTGCCGGAAGCCCTCAGCGTGACTCCAGCGGAAGTAAGGAGGACCCTCAGAAGGATCAACCCCCGGAAAGCTGCTGGCCCCGACAACATCCCTGGACGGGTACTACGAGAATGTGCCGGAGTGCTTTCAGATGTTCTAGCAAACATCTTTAATGCTTCCCTCACCCAGGCAGCTGTACCCACCTGCATGAAGGCTGCCACCATTGTCCCGGTACCCAAAAGCTCCACAGTGACCGGTCTGAATGGTTATCGACCAGTAGCCCTCACACCGATAATTGCAAAATGCTTTGAAAGACTGGTCATGACACACATCAAAGCCACCATCAGCGTAACTGTGGATCCACACCAGTATGCTTACAGGAAGAACCGGTCCACAGAGGATGCCATTTCTTCTGTGGTCCACAATGCACTCACCCACCTGGAACAAAAGGACTCTTACGTACGTATGCTTTTTGTGGACTTCACATCAGCATTTAATACAGTGATTCCTCAAACACTGGTTAACAAACTTTACCCACTTGGACTAAACTCCTCCCTCTGCAACTGGGTCCTGGACTTCCTGACCAACAGGCCACAATCAGTGAAGATCCACAACATCTCCTCCTCCACCTTAACCCTTAGTACTGGCTCTCCTCAGGGCTGCGTGCTGAGCCCCCTCCTGTTCACTCTGCTCACGTATGACTGCTCACCTACCCATTAGAGCTGTCATATTGTGAAGTTTGCGGACGACATAGCTGTGGTTGGACGCATCACAAACAGCAACGAGTCCAACTATAGACAGGAGGTGGAACATCTGGAGAGTTGGTGCAGTGACAACAACCTGCATCAACGTGAATAAGACAAAGGAGATGATTGTGGACTTCAGAAAGGGCAGTCACACACACACACACCTGCATGTCGGAGGATTAGGAGATTGTCTCCAGCTACAGATACTTGGGTGTTCACCTGAGCAACAACCTCAGCTGGAGCAACAACACCTCTAGTCTGGTGAAGAAAGCACACCAGCGACTGTACTTCCTCAGGCGGCTGAGACGAGCTGGTCTGGGGAGCTCAGTCCTCACCACGTTCTACAGGTGTGCGGTGGAGAGCGTCTTGTGCTCCAGCATCAATGTGTGGCACGGAAACTGCTCTGCTGCTGACAGGAAAGCTGTACAGAGAGTGGTGAAGGCTGCACAGAGGACTGTTGGAGTCAGCCTCCCCACCACCATGGACATTTATATCTCCAGATGCAGGAAGAGGGCCACCTGCATCATGAGGGACCCCACACACCCAGCTCACTCACTTTTTGTCCCGCTCCCCTCAGGCAGAAGGAGGGGAGCATAAGGTTGAGGAGCATAAAGTGTAGGACAACCAGAATGAGGAACAGTTTCATTCCGGAAGCTGTGAGACTCATAAACTCCTCCTAACAACTCACTGCTCTGACTCTTTTCAAGCCACTTACTCACTGTGGTCACTTTATTGAACTCTGGTCACTTTATATCATGTTGCTGCTATTGTGGACTTACTGTCTGCGTTCAAATTATGCCCTGTGTGTATATATTATTTATTACTAGGGGTGGGACTTTAACGCGTTAATTTCGATTAATTAATTACAGGAAAATTAACGCACTAAAAAAAATTAACGCATTTTAACGCATTTATCGCTTGAGACACTTTTGCACCGTGGAATGTTTCTCAGTGCACAAGTTCCAGACATACAGATTATATGGACGCACAATAAGATGAACATGATGGAGATGACTCAAGAGGCTACGCTGGTGGATGGGAAATTTAAATATAAGAAACTTCCAGATGGAAGTGCAAACACAAATAGTGTTATCTGCACTTTATGTAGGAAGGAGTTCGCTTATCACAGGAGCACTTCCACCCTTCGTTACCACCTCAACGCAAAACATGTTGGGGCTAACGCGCAGGTCAGTAATGATAACTTAGCTGCTAAATGTATAGGGTGACCAAACGTCCGTATTTCCCGGGACATGTCCGTATTTCACATCCTGTCCCGGGTTTTTTTAAGTGAGGAAATTACCTTCATTGGACCATTAAGACTGGATTAAACTTTCGCGAGTGACCGTAGCGCACGACTCCGCATGCGTTTATACATGACGCGTCACATTATTTGCAGTGTTGTTCGCTCTCTGTGGTTGAAGATAAATGCTTACAAGAAGCGCTGCACATTGTGTAAACTGATACAAGTTCCGAACTACCGTCCAGGGGTGAGTTTCCCAAAACGTTCTTAGTGCTAAGTACTTCTTAACCTCGTACGTAAGAACGAGGTTACGAAGTACTTAGCGCTAAGAACATTTTGGGAAACTCACCCCAGAAAGACAATGTCGAAGAAAATCCAGCAGCTGTATGATGAGGAAAGGGAAGTAAAAGAGGTTATTGTGAAGAGAGCCACAAATGTGGCTCTGACTGGGGATCACTGGACCTCTGTTAGCAACAAGAATTATCTTGGTGTGACAGCTCATATTATAGATGATGAATCTATAGATGATGAAAATCCAGTCATTTGCTTTGAGCATGCAGAAGACCACTTCTAGGCACTATGGAGATGCCTGTGGCAGAGGCCTGGGAAATTAAAGAAAAATATACCATCTAAAATGGTATTAAAAAACTTCTAATATTCTTCCAATATCCTGAGCAAAAGTCCCAAAATTAAACAACATTTTTGGTCAGAATTTCCAGTGTTCTGAAAACTGTTTGCTGTTTTCTGCACTCATCTATTGGTCTGTGCAGTAGACTGGTGGAAAAATAAACAAGATGTTGAAGTTTATGATTATGTTCATTGATTCATTCATCATTCAAACTTAAATTAATATTTCTCATGTTAAATACTGAAATGCGATTAAAATGCAATTAATTTCGATTAATTAATTACAAAGCTTCCGATTAATTCGATTAATTTTTTAATCGCGTCCCACCCCTATTTATTACATATATATTCTTCTAAAATACTAGCTCCATTACTGCTCTTTACTTTAATTGTTTTAGATAATTATGTATATTTGTATTACCAGGACCTTGAGTATAAAAATTTTGTTCCACCCCATGCAAGTGTGATGCGAATGACAATAAACACTCCTTGAATCCTTGAATATAAGTATTATAATAAGCTGTTTGATTAATACTGTAATGTAAACAAAATATGAAGGGATTAAAATGTAATCCTGAACAATACAAAGGTAAAATATGGTGTCCCACAAGGATCTGTATTGGGCGCCATATTATTCTCATTGTATATGCTACCACTTTTTACAATACATGTCACATGTTGTCACCAAAAGCAGCTTGACAATTGTATGAGTCCAGTTCCCTAATGAGCAAAACCAGAGGTGACAGTGACAAGGAAAAACTCCATATGATGGCAGAAATTCGGAAAAAACCTTGGACCAAGACTCAAAAGGGAACCGATCCTCTATTGGGCGGCCCGCTAGCAGAAGTCTGTATTTGTAGTTCAAATATAGTTTTATAGTTATAGGTATAGTTCTAATTCCAGGCCTAGTAGTCACAGTCACTTCAATGCAGATGGTGAGCCTCCGGGAGTTGGCATCAACGTGTCTTCTTGCAGCAGTGGCACATCCAACCATGGCATTAGCACATCCACTGGCAAGCCAGATCATCCCCTATGTGCTTGTATGGAATTGTCTTAGGTAGAAGCATACAAAAAAGATATAAAATACAGGTTGAGTATGTGAACATCAATTTAAACAATCATTGATTTAAACATACATAGCTCAGGTGCCAGTGATTAGCATGTAGCTCCGGCAGGCTAATCTATAGCAGCATAACTAAAGGGAGGTGTTCCAAGGTGACCACAGTCAAGAGGGTTCGCTGAACCATTGCTTTCCACCCAAGTCGTTGTCACAACTAGAGGGATCCCATGACATGGCTGGATGACATCAACATCTCAGATTACCTGAAGACACAATGACTGGGAGCCAGGGTGCGAATTATACAATGATAATTGGGGGGGTCAAGTTTTTTTCAGGGTGTAAATGAAAACCAGTACAGCGCAAGCGCGTGCTTCAGTAAACTGAAGTCTTACCATCCTTACAGTGTCTTGCTTTCTTACTGTAATGTCTACAGCACGTACATTATAAATCCATTACATCAGCTGTCTGTAGCACATATCACACAATAACCTTTATAGTCATAATATATTATACAACAAAATCCACAGTTAATCCTGCAAAAACACACACAATGCTATTGGCTGCTATCTTTCCTCAGATTTCTTGCCATCAAAATTTTATTTATATTCTACATGATCTCTCCCACAGGAATAATTTATTGATTTCATTCAATACAAATAGAAAATGACAATGTAACTTAGCGAATAGCGAATGGCTATTAACACGGAATGGTATGATCCACTTTAGGGGTGCTTGAAATTGTATCAGAATATTCTTCCAGCCATAGTGTCACGGTGAGGGGGCCGGGTCGCCACCAGAGGGCGCGCAACCCGGCCAGCAGCCGATCCCAGCACACACCCCCGCGCACGCAGCCACTCCCACAGTCGCAATCACCATCATACTGAGCACCTGTTTCTTGTTTACTTTGCACTTCTTAAGCCCGCAGGTCGTCTGGTCCAGTGCTGCACATTGCCGCTACACGGCTACACATTGCCGCTCTGGTTGACAGCACGTCCCTACCGTGTGTGTACGAGCGTCACCTTGCATCCACAGTGTATGCGCTACGAGCTTTACCTTGCATCTCCAGTGTATGCGTTACGAGCTTTACCTTGCGTCTACAGTGTATGCGCTACGAGCTTTACCTTGCATCTACAGTGTATGCGCTACGAGCTTTACCTTGCATCTACAGTGTATGCGCTACGAGCTTTACCATGCATTACATGCTACGAGTGTTACTGGTTGCCATGGATAATAAACCACCTTCTGTCCAACCCACGTCTCCGGCTGCCTCTGTCCCGACGCCCCCGGCATCACAGAATGTGCAGCCTGGAGCAGCCGGAGGCGAGGGCGCCTCTGCCATAGAGGTGTTGGCCCATCAAGGCATCATCCTGGGCAGACAACAGCAGGAGCTCCAGGAGCTCCGCTCAGTGGTGAATACCCTGACGACCTGCATCCAGGCTCTGACGGTACAGGCATCTGCGCGCCCTCCAACACCAAGAACGCCGATTCCTCCACCCGAGCCCTATAACGGGGACCCGGAGCGCTGTGAGGGCTTCCTGGTCCAGTGCCAGCTCTATTTTACCAGCATGCCTCACCTGGAGGAGAAGGAGAAAGTCGGCTTCATGGTAAACCGGTTGCAGGGCAAGGCACTGGACTGGGGAGCAGCCCAGATCAGCGCGGAGAAGCCCTGTACCCGCAGTTATGACCAGTTCGTTCGCGAGCTGCGGGCGGTCTTCAACCACCCCAGCCACGGGAGGGTCTGCGGCCAGAGCCTGTTAAAGCTACGCTCTGGAGTTCCGGACCCTGGCCGCCAGGACTGGTTGGGGAGAAGCGGCTCAAACAGACGTCTTCCTGGCGGGGTTGAAGCCCGACCTGAGGGCGGAGCTCAGCTGTCGGCCCGAGGGACAGGACCTAAATCAGATGGTGCACCTGGCCATAACCATGGACAGGTTGCTGCAGGAGCGAGGCAGAGGAGCGGCGCTTCCTCCTACCCCGCAGGCTCCCGTGCACACACCGCCCCGTGAGACCACGCCCGCCGAGCCCATGGAGATGGCCCCCCCCCCCCCCCCCCTCACTCGTACCGCTGGTCCAAGGAGGGGGCGGGCTAGGGTGAGTATCGCTCTAATGGGTAATCTCTTAACGTGGGAAGCGTCAGTGTCTTACGGGGCGATGTCTTATCTGTGTTTGCATTAGTGGATACGGGAGCCTCGGGGAACCTCATGCGGAGGAGCGTCGCTGAGCAGCTGAGGGTGCCCCTGATCAGACTCGAGGAGCCGAGACGCGTGCATGCACTGGACGGGCGACCTGTGGGCGGGGGTTTTATTTCTCACCGCACTGCACCAGTCACCATACACGTTCAGGGCCGAAGGGAACAGATTAGTTTTTTTGTACTCCCTTCCACACGCTATTCCATCACATTAGGTCTCCCTTGGTTTAAACTCCACAACCCCGTTATCGACTGGTCCACGGGTAAGCTGCTGAAGTGGGTTGCGCCTCTACAGGGCACCCGGTCTCCCTCCCGTGTGTTCGCGCAATCCACCAGCGTTGAGAGCCCTAACATCAGCTCCACTCCAGTCATTCCCGCTCCGTACCGTGATCTAGCGGAGGTGTTCAGCGCTGCCAAGGCCACCCAGTTACCACCTCACCGACCCTGGGACTGTCACATCACCCTCAAGGCAGGTACTACGCCACCGCGCGGTCGAGTCTATCCACTTTCTCAGGAAGAGGAGCGGGTCATGGCTCAGTATGTTAAGGAGGCTCTCGCTCAGGGCTATATTACTCCCTCCACCTCTCCCGCCTCAGCCAGCGTCTTCTTCGTAAAGAAGAAAGACGGTGGGCTGAGGCCATGCGTAGATTACCGAGGGCTCAATTCCCTCTTAGTGAACTTTGCCTACCCGCTGCCTCTAGTGCCGTCGGCGCTGGAGCAGTTAAGGAAGGCTAAAGTCTTCACTAAACTAGATCTGCGCAGCGCCTACAACCTTATTCGCGTACGCGAGGGTGATGAATGGAAGACGGCGTTTAGTACCTCTACGGGGCACTACGAGTATCGCGTCTTGCCTTATGGCTTGGCGTCTGCTCCGTCTGCTTCCAGGCGTTCATTAATGAGGTCTTAAGGGAGTATTTGAATAGATGCGTTGTCGCTTATATCGATGACATCCTGATCTATTCTCCCTCCCACGACCAACATGTGCGTGATGTACGGGCAGTTCTGGGCACGCTCTTGCGCAATCGGTTGTATTGCAAGCTCGAGAAGTGCGAGTTCCATCTCAGCGAGATGAACTTCCTAGGCTACACCATTAGGCCAGGCTCCGTGCACATGCAGCACAGGAAGGTGGAGGCGGTCGTGAAATGGACGCAGCCTCACACACGGCGCGAGCTGCAGAGATTTCTGGGCTTCGCGAATTTCTACAGGCGGTTCATTCGCGCATATAGTCAGATCGCAGAGCCCCTTACTGACATGCTGAGAGGGGGAGGAGTTAAGCTTCGCTGGACAGAGAGATCTACGAGAGCGTTCAACCAGCTGAAGCAAGCGTTTGTCGATGCGCCGGTTCTGCACCAACCGGATCCTAACCGTCCCTTTATAGTGGAGGTAGACACGTCGAACGTGGGAGTAGGCGCGGTGCTGTCACAGCGACCGAAGAAGCATAGCTCTCCGTCCCATAGCCTTCTACTCGAGGAAGCTCACCGCCGCCGAGCGTAACTACGGGGTGGGAGACCGTGAGTTGTTGGCCATGCGCAAGGCGTTCGGTGAGTGGAGACACTGGCTGGAGGGAGCTAAGCATCCATTCACTGTGCTTACTGACCACAAAAACCTGGAATATATCAGGACCACGAAACGGATGAACGCCCGTCAAGCCAGGTGGTCTCTGTATTTCTCTCGTTTCAAGTTCCAGGTGACATACCGGCCAGGAGAGAAGAACCAGCGTGCGGATGCGCTATTTAGGTCCTTTCCTGGCAGTACGGAGTCGACAAGCGAGGAGCCGGTGCTTACGCCTGAGTGCGTCGTGGGAGCTTTGGAGTGGCAGATCGATCGGGAGATCGAGGCAGCGAACCCGCATCCAGGTTGCCCGCCGCACCGTAAGTACGTTCCCCCCGCGCACCGTAGTGCCCTCATCAGCTGGGCTCATACGTCAGTGGGGATGGGGCACCCAGGGGTGTCAAAAACGGCTCAGTTGTTGGGGGCCCGCTACTGGTGGCCGGGGCTGCACCGGGACGTACTGCAGCAGGTGGCGTCCTGCGCGGTGTGTGCGCGGTGCAAGGTGCCACACACTCCTCCTGCGGGTAAGCTCCTCCCTCTCCCGGCACCCAAGCAACCATGGACGCACATCGCTTTGGACTTCGTCACGGACCTCCCCCCGTCCGAGGAGAACACGGTCATCATGGTGGTAATAGACCGGTTCTCGAAGATGGTTCGCTTCCTTCCCCTGCGGGGCCTGCCCACCGCTTGGGAGACTACGGATCTCTTGTTTCGGCACATATTCCGGCAGTTCGGTCTGCCTGAGGATATCGTGTCGGACAGGGGACCGCAGTTCACCTCGCGTGTGTGGCGGGAGTTCCTATCCAAGCTCAACATCACGGTTAGCCTAACCTCTGGTTACCATCCGCAGGCTAACGGACAGGTGGAGCGAGCGAACCAGGAGGTGGGAAAGTTCCTGCGCGCGTACTGCAGCGAGCACGCGGACACATGGTGCGCCCTTCTGCCCTGGGCCGAGTACGCACAGAACTCCCTCACACATTCCAGCACGGGGATGACACCGTTCGAGTGCGTGCTCGGTCGCCAGCCGCCGCTCTATCCTTGGAACGCCGCGTCCTCAGACCAGCCCATCATCGAGGAGTGGTGCAAGAGGAGCGAGCGGGTGTGGGAGGACACCCATCAGCGGCTGAGAGAGGCGATTCGGCGATTCAAGCGGAAAGCCGACCGTCGGAGGGGAGAGACCCTAGCTAGCTAGCAATAGAGTAAAGGCTATAGCAGTGTTTCTCAACCTTTTTTCAGTTGTGGCACCCTTTATATGCATGCAAAATTTTAAGGCACCCCAGTTTACAATGCGTTAAAAACACAGGCTTTGGGGGGTGGGGGGGTGGAGACGTAAGTTGGTGACGGGGGGGGGGGGTGTGAACGTAAAATGGACACAAATTAAGTATTATATCGCAATCTATCGATCGCGGGTGGTTGGCGCCAAAGCGAACTAGTAACTCATTGAATCATAGATATGGATCAGATAAATAAACAAGATTTTTTTTTCGGATGTGAGATATCGGAAGTGTGCCGTGAGAGCGTGTGAAAACGGTCAAATGCGTGTGTCTCATGCTCAATGCGTGAGCGTTGGCAACCCTGAAAACATACTCTCTGCAACCATCTCCCGGCCAACATAACACAAAAAAAGTGATTATTAAGACAGAGAGCAGATAAATGTGACTTACAGTCAGTGGGAAACCTGCGTAATCACGTGCTGACCTTGGTCATATGCACGCTTTGAGCGTGAGACTCACGCATATTTAGCGATTTCACACGCTCTCACGCCACACATGGAATTTCTCACGCTTGAATATTATTATTATTGATTTTTTTTTAAAATAATCTAATCGCCGCACACCGCAGCATATTCAGCCAATCCATCGGTTGTATATTATAACAGGTTGAACCAATCAGAATATAGATCACGCTGTTTCTTGGTAGACTTTAGCCAGCCCGCTCCCCAACCACACACACACACACACACACACACACACAGCCGCTACACTAACCATCGCGACAGATTCCAATCCCCCCCGCCTGAAAAAAAGCTCACGCCCACCAAACTTGAGAGATCTGGTCATATGAAATACATTTTAATTATTTTAAAAGCGTATAATAACTTCAATTTTTAAAACTATAGTTTTTTATTTCACATCAGAATATTTTGACGGCACCCCCGATGAAGACAGACGGCACCCCAGGGTGCCGCGGCACCCCGGTTGAGAAACGCTGGGCTATAGCCCCATGGTCACCAGCCGTGCATGTTGGGGTAGCCTCGGGCTCACCAAACATAGCCCACAGGGGGTCGGGGTCCAAATTCAGGTTAAACACTTTCGAAAGTGTTCAAAAGATGTCTGTCCGGTATTTATCTAGCTCGTTACATGACCAAAACATGTGAGTTAAGTCAGCCGGCCCAGAATGGCACCACGGGCATGCAGCGTCCATAGTGGAGAAAAATTTTGCCAGCCTAGCCCTAGTGTAGTAAACCCTGTGAACTAATTTCAGCTGCATCAGACCAAGTCTGGCACAAGATGAGGAGGAGTTGACCCTTGACAACGCTCTCAGCCACCACTCCCCATGCAGCTCTCTCCCCAACTCAGCCCCCCATTTAGCCCTCAGCCTGGCATCCGCCTCAGGGTGAATGGTCATAATCCTGTTATAAATTTTGGATATTAAACCATTTGTATCCGGTTTCAGTTTGCAAATCTCCTCCCAAGGTATAATTTCGGGTTTATAGGGAAACGAGGAGGCGAAGAGAACCTGGGCACAATGGCGAACTTGTAGGTAACGAAATAGATTAGTTGGGGGGAGCTGAAATTTTAAACTTAAGTTCTCAAAGCTAGAAAAGACCCCCTCTTCGTATAAGTCGCAAAAGGTAACGATTCCAAGGTTGGCCCAATTCAAGAAAGTGGAGTCAGTCCTTGAAGGAGCGAATAAATGATTATTATAGATAGGCATTAAAAGCGAGGCTGCTCGGGATTGGAACAACGCTCTAAACTGTGCCCAAATTCTCAGGGTTGACAGAACCACCGGATTGTCTGAAACTTGTTCTCTGGGCAGTGGGAGGGCCGAAAGTACCAGAGCAGGCAGGGAGGCTGAATTACAGGACAAGGACTCCGCTTTGCACCAATCTATGTCCGGAGAGTGCAGCCAATAACAAATCTTCTGCACGTTAGCCGCAAGATAGTAGTAAAACATATTGGGGAGTGCTAAACCTCCATCAGTTCTATGTTTTTGCAAAATCGAGCTCCTAATACGAGGCACATTCCCTGACCATATAAAATTTGAAATAATCTTGTCTATTCCTTTAAAAAAAGATTTAGATAGGAAAACAGGAAGACATTGAAACAAAAACAAGAATTTAGGTAAGATGTTCATTTTTACACACTGAACTCTTCCAGCCATTGACAGAGGAAGACTCTTCCATCTCTGAAAGTCAGCCTTCATTTCTGCAATCAAAGGAGGGAAATTTGCAAGCACAATTGAGGGCATGTCATGAGTAATTTTAATGCCCAAATATCTGAAATTGTCAACTGACAAACGAAAAGGAATGTCAGCCTGAGTCAGACAGCGAGCCGCCTGGTTCACCAGGAAACATTCACTTTTTTGAAAATTTAGTTTGTATCCTGAAAATGAGCCAAATTCTTCCAAAATAGATTTTACGACTGGGATTGATTGTAGTGGGTCTCGGAGACAGAGCAGGAGATCATCTGCATAAAGAGAGACTTTACTTTCTGAACCTCGTCGTAAGATACCTTTTATGAGCGGGGCGGAACGAAGAGCAATTGACAAGGGCTCCAGTGCCAAGGCAAAAAGCAATGGGGACAGGGGGCATCCTTGACGCGTTCCACGGAATAAAGGAAAGAATGGAGAGTGGACAGAGTTGGTACTTACACTAGCCTGTGGCATGGTATACAGCAACCTAACCCATGAAGTTAGTTTGTTGCCAAATCCAAATTTAGTCAGCACAAAAAACATATAATCCCACTCGATGCGATCGAATGCTTTTTCCGCATCCAAGGAGACAACTACTTCAGGAACTTGAGAGGGATCAGGACTAAAAATTACATTTAATAACCTTCTAATGTTAAAGAATAAGTGTCGTCCTTTAATAAAACCAGTTTGTTCATCTGAAATAATCAAGGGCAGGCTACTTTCCATTCATTTGGCCAAGATTTTAGCTAGAATCTTATGCTCGCAGCACAAAAGGCTTATTGGCCTGTATGAACTACAGAGAGTAGGGTCTTTATCTTTCTTTAGCAAAAGTGAAATGGTTGCCTGGGTTATTGTCGGTGGAAATTTGCCAGTTTGAAGGGAGTCGTTAAACATATCCAAGAGAAGGGGAGCAAGCTTATCGCTAAATTTTTTATAAAACTCAATGCTAAACCCATCTGGACCCGGCGACTTACAATTTTTCATAGATCTAATGGCATCTGATACTTCTTTTAAAGAAATTGGGTTATCCAATTTGTCAGCAGCTGATGGGTCCAGAGAAGGAATATTGAGATTATTTATAAATGAGTGCATTGACACAACATTAGAACTCTCCGACTGGTACAGTGTGGAATAATATTTTTCAAAAACATTATTAATGGCCCTTGGATTAGTGAACAGCTTCACACTATCGTCTACGATCTGGGGGATAAGTCTAGAAGCCGTTTGCCTTTTAAGTTGGTGTGCTAAGAGACGACTGTTTTTATCCCCATATTCATAGAAATGTGCCCTGGAACGTAAAATAATAGCTTCAGCTTTTCTAGTGGAAAGCAAATTGTATTCCGCCTGGAGATTAAGACGTTTCTTGTATATTGCCGCAGAAGGATTTGAGGCGAATTGTCTATCCAAAACAGATATGGATGTAGACAAGTCTTCCAGATGTTTTACATTGGTCTTTCTTTCATACGCAGAATATGAAATTATTTCGCCCCGTATAACCGCCTTAAGAGCCTCCCACAAGATAGAATTGGATATGGAGTCAGATTTATTAGTAGATACAAAGAAATCAATGGAATTAGACATTTTTGTGCAGAACTCCTCACTCCTTATGAGTAGAGCATTAAAACGCCACGGTGTTCTCTCTCTCTCGTATGTTGCAAATTTGAGTACTAATTGCACTGGTCCATGGTCTGATATTATAATTGGCAAGTAATCAATGCTTTCTATGGACTCTAAAAAATTCTGATCTATAAAAAAATAGTCTATGCGAGAAAATGAACGATGTGGCTGTGAGAAAAAGGAATAAGATTTAGCTAGCGGGTTCTTAAATCTCCATGGATCAATACATCCGTTCTCCTCCATGAACAGAGACAATGACTGGGCCATCTTGGATTTGGGAGTATTCCTAGCCACAGACCTATCCAGCATAGGGTCTACAACACAGTTGAGGTCCCCTCCAAAAATAAGTTTATGTGTGTCCAGGTTGGGAATTTTAGAGAACACCAAATCCATAAAATCCACATCATCCCAATTTGGAGCATATACATTGACAAGTAAAACAGGGGTCTGAAAAAGAAGACCACAGACAATAATGTATCTGCCATTTTGATCAGACAGGATTTCTGATGGTGTAAATTGAACCCTTTTATGAAGAAGGATAGCAACTCCCCTGGATCTGGAATTAAAATTAGAATGGAATACTTGACCAATCCACCTTTTACGTAGTCTAGTATGTTCAAGCCTGGCGAGATGCGTTTCCTGTAGGAAAATAATGTCAACATCCAACTGTTTGAGATGAGAAAATATTTTTACACTTTTGACGGGAGACTGCAAGCCCTTAACATTCCACGAGATAAACTTCCCCCTACAGCATATGTTTTGATTCATCAACCAAAAATATCATCGGGGGAAAGAATCTATGGATTGGTCAATACCAAATATATACCTGTGTTGGCAGAAGAGAAAGAACCGGAGGAGAGGAGGCCCAAACAGAAAGTAAAGAAAAATAAATAAACATAAAATAAGTAAAAGGAAACAGACAACAGAGAACATAGAACATAACTTCCCATACCAAACACTGCCCCACCCCCAACAACCTCCCACCCACACCCCGATAACCATCCTGAAAAAAGAAACTTCCAGCAAGCAAAACACTCTCTATACCTAAATCCTAAAGCCTCCCACCTCCTACAAAACCGCACACATTTGTATAGACCTACTGAACAGTTAAGCATCAATATAATGCAGGGTCAAAATACACACCTACTCACCTACATGCGCGCGCGCAAGCACCTCCGCCCCACATACATGCGCGCGCGCGCAAATATACACACACACACACACACACACGCCTGTAATAACTGTCGAACAGAAGCACGGCCAAAACAAAGGAAAAATACCTTATCTGCACGTGCACTCACTACCTATTAACACAGATTCAGTCCTCACCATCGTTCACGGAAAAATGCCTGAGCCGTTTCTGGCGTTTCGAAAATTAAAGGACGCCCCTCAAAATCCACTCGCAAACGTGCAGGATAAACAAGTCTGAAGCGAATTCCTTTACTGTACAGCGCAGCCTTTATGTCGCGATAAGCGGCTCTTCTGCGAGAGAGTTCGGCACTGTAGTCCTGGAAAAACCTGATCTTGTGACCCCGAAAGGACAGTTCTCCACGGGCGCTTCTAAGAACAAATTCCTTGTCCTGAAAGTTGTGGAACAGAATGATAAATGCTCTGGGTTTTTTATTAGAACCTCCGTTGGTCGGAGCGCGACCCAGTCTGTGAGCTCTGTCCAGGACCGGTTGGAAGTGGAACTTCTCTGCACCAAAAACCTCAAAGAGCAGATCAGTCATGAAGTTAACCGAGTTGTCTCCCTCCAATTTCTCGGGAATCCCAATAACACGGAGGTTCGCTCTCCTCGATCTGTTTTCCAATTCGTCCAGTTTGTCCAACAGTTCAGTGTTTTGAGAGCGAAGAGATTTGCATTTATTTTCCAAAACGACAATTCTGTCACTGGTCAGATGTAGCGATATCTAGCACATTAATACGACCTGTATGAGCGTCCACAATTTGTTGAATGGAATTTAATGAGTCCTGGATCGGTTGTAAGGCCTTGTCCAGCGTGTTTGCATGTTCCGAAAGCAGCGATAGCTCCATGTTTTTTAATGCTGGCAAAAACCATGGTGGAGGAACTGTATCCTCGACAGCTCGCTCATCTTCTATCCCACTCTCCGAGCGTGTGCGCGGCGGACTCTTAGACGGAGAGGACCGAGGCTCCGTGACCGAGTTAGCATCGCCCGATGTAGCCGCTTTAGCCGAGAACAATCGGTCAATGGCGGGAGTGCGAGTTGAAGAGCTTAGTTTTGAAGCCGTTTTATCTCTGAGATTCTGCGACATTCTGATTTTCCAATGTATCGCTTAACATGTAATGATTTCACCCCGTTTGATATGAACTTTAATTAGATTAGATGCTTATATTTGGTTAAATGTGCACAGTCTGCAGGAGAGGCGGGAACCTACGTCTACTCCAACGCCAACATCGACCGGAAGTCAGAGACCCCATCTTATCAGGTAGGGGATAAGGTGTGGGTCTCCACCGAAGATGGACGCCTGGGCAGGAGAGGTAAACTGGGGGAGAGATATGCCGGCCCGTACGTCATCTTGAGGCGGCTTAACCCAGTTACTTACCGCATCAGTCTGCCCGAAGACAGACGTGTGTCGCGTGCATTTCATGTGTCCGCTCTCAAGCCATACAGAGCAGGTGCATTGGAGGAGGCCTCAACGTCACGGCCGCCCTCGCCGCTGCAGTTGTCGGACGGACCCGCGTACCTCGTGGAGAGGTTACTGGACTCGAGGCGCAGAAAAGGTGGCTTACAGTACCTGGTGGACTGGGTCGGATACGGACCGGAGGAGCGCTCCTGGATACCGGCCTCTCAAGTGGTAGGCCCCTCCCTTATCGCCGACTTCCACAGGGAACATCCAGACCGGCCAGCTCCGCGGCGACGGGGAAGACCGCGTGGGAGTCGACGGGAGGGGTCCTTGGGGGAGGGCTCTGTCACGGTGAGGGGGCCGGGTCGCCACCAGAGGGCGCGCAACCCGGCCAGCAGCCGATCCCAGCACACACCCCCGCGCACGCAGCCACTCCCACAGTCGCAATCACCATCATACTGAGCACCTGTTTCTTGTTTACTTTGCACTTCTTAAGCCCGCAGGTCGTCTGGTCCAGTGCTGCACATTGCCGCTACACGAGCGTCTCTGGTTGACAGCACGTCCCTACCGTGTGTGTACGAGCATCACCTTGCATCCACAGTGTATGCGCTACGAGCTTTACCTTGCATCTCCAGTGTATGCGTTACGAGCTTTACCTTGCGTCTACAGTGTATGCGCTACGAGCTTTACCTTGCATCTACAGTGTATGCGCTACGAGCTTTACCTTGCATCTACAGTGTATGCGCTACGAGCTTTACCGTGCATTACGTGCAGGCCCGTCGCGATGGGGCAGGCAAACCAGGCAATTGCTTGGGGCCCCAAGCTGGCCTGGGGCCCCCAGACAACAACAGGTTAAGAATTAAATGCAGCGACAAACTGTGTGAGCCCCCCTTTACATTCTCAAAGTCATGAGCAATGACACTGTTCTCAGAATCCCCCTCAAGGGGCCCCTCCCACCAGCTGCTGAAGGCAGGCAGACACTGTCCTGGCAGACAGCCAAGTTTTAGACGCCGGCAAATATGAAACTTAACCATGAAGCGAATTTATCCATCAGGAAGCCAAAAGAGAAAACAAAAGAAGGAAGAGGAACACAAAAAAACTAGTGGTGGGCCGTTAACGGCGTTCGTTAATTTGATACTCTTATCGGGCGATATAAAAATTATCGCCGTTAATATATCTACTAAATGGGTAAGCAAACTATGATGACTTTCAACTTGACAGTTTAGCTCGGCTGTATTCCTAACCAAATTGCACAGTAGGGGCGAGAACGAGTTTTCAAACCTGTGAATTAAAAATCGTACGTGTGTTTACATGGATGCAGCCACGAAGTCGCCAGGTTTGCTTCATGGAAAATTCATTTTTAGGAACGTAAAATATTACCGGAGCGGAGCTCGGAGCGGTCGTTTTCTGCATGGTCCTAGCGCTAGATTCGTCGCTATTTAAATATTTATTTTTAACCGTTAAAACTTCAGAGGACCAAACCGGCTTTTGAAAAAGTCCCCCCCAAATTATGTCCGTGAGATTAAATGTACTAAATGTTGGCTTACATTTCAAATATCATGTTTAGCTGAATAAACATGTTATCAACCCCTTTTAATGTACAGTATGTAGGCTTACAAATTCGTGTTTAACTGAATAAACCGTTGAACACGAGTAGCCCACATTTTATTGAGTATGTTTTTTTCTTCAAGTATCAAAGTAGAACAGCTTCCTCAAGCAGTCATTGATGCATTTTGGAAACAGGAGATGAGCCCCTGGTCTAATGCACCCTCTGTATTAAGAAACCCTATCTCAAAAGCTGACTTTTAGTTATTACTTGGGTAGCACACATATGAGCCATTTTAATATAGATTAATCTAGATTAATTTCAAGATTTCAGTGAGATTAATCTAGATTTAAAAAATTAATCAATCAATCAAATTTTATTTATATAGCGCTTTTTACAACAGTTGTTGTCACAAAGCAGCTTTACAAGTGCCGAGTCCTAGCCCCCAGTGAGCAAGCCAAAGGCGACAGTGGCAAGGAAAAACTCCCTAGTTTCTATCCCTAGTTTCAAATCTATGCCCACCCCTAAAAAAAACACAAGACAGTGGTAAGTGATGATTTACACTGGATAAATTAGGCCTACCTGTACAAATGGTGTAATTTAGCAGCAGGTAGGCTAAAAACAATATATACGTCCCGGGTAATCCCATACTTAAATCTGCTATGTTCAGCTACAAGTAGTAAATTTGTAAAGTAGTTAGTTTGAGGTGTATATGCTGTGGTTCTTGAAGGTGGACTGCGGCCAGATATGTTTTTTTTTTTGGCCAGAGGGGGGTTTGGGCATGAGATTTCTGGTGTGGAGGTTGGGGGGGCCCCGGTTGGTGTCTTTGCTTGGGGCCTCCAAATACCTTGAAACGGCACTGATTACGTGCTACGAGTGTTACTGGTTGCCATGGATAATAAACCACCTTCTGTCCAACCCACGTCTCCGGCTGCCTCTGTCCCGACGCCCCCGGCGTCACACATAGACACTGCATTTTTTTTGTAGTATTTAACATTATATGTGAGAAGTACATTTAAATGTTTTGACCCCCCCCCCCCCCCCAAATTATTGGTTTTGCCCCTTTAGGGGGGTTGATGCCTTAAACGGGGGGGTCTGACCCCATCAATCAATCAATCAAATTTTATTTATATAGCGCTTTTTACAACAGTTGTTGTCACAAAGCAGCTTTACAAGTGCCGAGTCCTAGCCCCCAGTGAGCAAGCCAATCCCCCCCGTAATTCGAACCCTGCTGGGAGCCCCTAAGTTCCACAACTTCACATGTAGAATATTAACTGAAGGCTTGATTAAATAGGTGAGGCTAGATTTAAAGATTGGAACTGTGTCAGAATGTAGGATCAGATCTGGAAGGCTATTCCTTAACTGAGGGAACAGAGAAAGCTCTGCCTCCGTCTGTAGTCTTACAAATTTTTGTAACTAAGAGAAATCCTGCATTTTGGGAGCGCAGAAGGCGAGAAGGGTTATAGTATGCAATGAGTTCACTCAGATATTGTGGAGCAAGACCATTTAACACCTTATAGGTCAACAGAAGAATTTATTTTATCAATTTGATATTTAACCAGAAGCCAGTGTAATGCGAAGAGAGTAGGACTAATATGATCAAATTTTCTAGCCTTATTTAGGACTCTAGCTGCAGCATTCTGTACAAGATGTAGCTTCTTTATGGACTGTTTAGAGCATCCAATTAGAAGACCATTACAGTAGTCCAATCTTGAAAAGACAAAAGCATAGACCTGCTTCTCTGCATCAGCTAAAGAAAGTAAATGTCTCAGCTTGGCGATATTTTGTTAATGAAAAAAGGCAGCCTTAGTGACATTGCATATATGTGTGTCAAATGAAGTATCCGAAGAAAGAAGAAGAAGAAAATTAGGTGCCATCCAGTTTTTTATGTCCTGGACACAGTTCTCAATTTTGAGAGCAGTATTGACATAATCTGGATTAGAAGATATATACAAATGAATATCATCTGCCTAGAAATGGAAGCTAATACCATGCTTACGAATGATTGTGCCCAGCGGTAGCATATACAATGAGAATAATATGGGGCCCAATACAGAGTAGTTTACTCATCATTCTTTGTCCTCCAAATACGGCAAGTGGAATTAAGACTAAAAAATTCTATTTTGGACTCATGTGACCACAGAACGTTCTCCCATGACCAAATGGTCATGGGCAAACTTAATACGGGCCTGGATGTGTGCTGATTCAAGCTCTCTTCAGGTCATTGAGCAGCTCCTCCCGTGTAGTTCTGGGCTGATTCCTTACTTACTTCCTTACTTACTTCCACGAGGTGAGATCTTGCATGGAGCTCCAGTCTGAGGGAGATTGTTTAGCTTCTTCCATTTTCTAATGCTCCAATAGTTGATCTTTTGGGGGGGAGGTTGTGTGGCGAGTGTAAATTGTTAGCGGAGGGGAGGTGTAAATGGACACAAATTAAGTATTATATTGCGATCGATCGAAGTATAAACGCCTCTGCCAAGCAGAGCATTGAGGAGTGATTTCGATTGGAGGATCGTGCTCTCTGTCTGAGATTTTTTATTATTAATTTTTTTGCTGATGCTGGTCCAGCGTGCCGCGTGCCAGTGATTATGCTTTGGCGTGCCATAGGTTGCCGACCCCTGGTCTAAGCCATGTTAGTAGTTGGAGTCTTACTGATTATGTGGGGTGGGTAGGTGTCGTTATGCAGCTAACAACCTCAAACAGGTGCTTCTAATATAGGATAATAAGTGGAGCGGAGGTGGATTAACAGGTCTTTGAGGGCCAGAATTTTAGCTGATTGGCAGATATTCAAAAACGTATTTGCAGCAGTAACACAAATACATTTTTTAAAAATCATACATTGTGATTTTCAGATTAATTTTTTTTAGATTATAGCCCTATCCGGACGGGATTAGTTTTTCAGGGGGACGTCTGTGAAAAATATTTCACCCTTGTACTCAGTGATAAAACTCTTGCATCCGGACAGCAATTGAAAAAACAGGAGGACCCGCGAGTTTTTGGCTTTCTCGGTCACATGACATCGCCTTGTCACGTGATAGCATGTTTAATAATGTCACACTGCCAACTCTGATGATTCCTTTTTAACTTTACTACTGTTCAGTTCAGCATTTAAGATCTCAGTTTAAGTTAAGCTATTTTGTTAAACCAATACAGAAAACACATTATAAAAAATCGCTAATGAATGTAAATAGCTAAATAAATCCGTTAAATAAAATAAAATAAATCCATTAAAAAATCCAGTAAATCCATTTTCGCTCGCCGCTGTCTTTACGTAGATCTCCGTGAAAACGCGCGCCCAACGTGTAACTACGGTGCGTGGCAGTGGACATATAGCTGTTTTATTAAACGCGAGGTGATGTCTGCATGTATAAACTCAGACATGTGGATCCGGACGGGACTAAAATTACCAGACGACCACGGAGTACAGCGAAAAACAGTAGGTAATTCCGCCTGTAATTTTCTCTGAGGACGTCTGAGAAAAACACGGACATGCTCGTTCCGGACGGGATTAAAATCACAGAGGACCCCCCGTAAAAGAGAAAATTACCCCAGGACCCCCTGAGAAACTAATCCCGTCCGGATAGGGCTTATGTCTCTCACAGTGGACATGCACCTAAGATGAAAATTTCAGACCCCTCTAAGTGGGAGAACTTGCACAGTTGCAGGGTGTTCTATTACTATTGCCTCAGATTCTGGTAGATTCTAGGCTTCTTATCATAGCTTTGTTGCTTGTTAGCTGATATTGGCTGTAATTAGTCACTCCAGGTGTAGTTTTGCCCTGGTCCAAGGTGTGAATTAAGGGGCGGATACAGCACTGACTAAAACAGATCAATTAGGACAGCTCCACTACAGATGCATGCATGCGGTATGCAGTAACTTTCTACGCTCTTTGATTCATCTACTTTCCTCCATAGACACTGAACCCAGCTAAGTATCAACTTATTCTGCCATTTTCTTTCCCTGCTAGTATTCATAAAAGCTTGTTTTATTCCACAATGTGTCTGCCAATTCCTGTGTATGTATCCCACAGAGCTCATAGATACCATCATAGCCATTGCAACACCAAGAACCTAATTTACCCACAATGTTCACCACAAACTTCAATCACAGTGACTGGAGGACTCTGGAATTGCCAATCTGCTGTCCAGAAGGCTGACTTCATCTCAGCTCTTGCATCCCTCCACTCGCTACACTTCTTGGCTCTGACTGAAACCTGGATCACTCCAGAGAACTCTGCAACTCCGGCTGCTCTGTCCTCTACCTTCTCATTCACCCATTCCCCACGACACCTTGGAAGGGGAGGTGGCACAGGTCTACTTTTATCTCCAGAGTGGCGTTTCACCCAACTCTCCTTTTCAGCTCTTTCAATTTCTTCCTTTCAGTTCCATGCTATCACTGTATCCTACCCCACTATTCTTCACATCATTGTGATTTATCACCCTCCAGGTTCCCTTGAGAACTTCATTGATGAACTTGATACCCTCCTTAGTCAATTCACCATTGAAGCAAACCCACTCATTCTCCTTGGAGACTTCAACCTTCCAACCGACAAACTTAAATCATCTTGCATCCTTCCTCTGCTGTCGTCATTTGACCTCGCCATCAACCCATCCACTGCAACTCATAGAGCAGGCAACATTCTGGACCTGGTCTTCACACGAGACACTGGAACATTGGACATCACAGTCACCCCACTCCACCTGTCAGACCATCACCTTTTATCCTTTTCTTTCCCCCTCCCTGCCATTTCCACTCATACTTCCCCTGTACATTCTTCTTACTTTCACCCAAGTTTGCGCTCCATCAATCCCTCAACCCTTGCTGCCACTATTTTGCCCTCCCTTCCTCATCCCTTCCTACTCTTCTCTCTCGCTGGACACAATTACTGATACTTTCCTCTCTATGCTCTCTTCATCCATCAATCTTCTCTGTCCTCCCTCCTCCAGGCTTAAGATATCTGTTCCATCCACCCCCTGGCTAACTGAAGTGCTTCACAGCCACAGGAGAGATCTAAGAACTGCAGAAAGGAGGGAAAGGAGGTGGAAGAGAAGTCGCCTAGATTCAGACCTCCGCTCATATCAATCTCTCCTTTCAAATTCTCATTGGAAGTCACATCAGCAGTCAGCCTACTACAGAAAGAAATTTTAATCATCTGCATCCAATCCACGCAAGCTATTCAGCATTTTTTCTTCACTCCTTAACCCTCCCTCACCCCCTCCTCCATCCTTTCTCACTCCTTAACCCTCCCTCACCCACTCCTCCATCCTCTCTCACTCCTGATGATTGTCATCTTCTTTGAAGAGAAGATTGCAGCAGTCCGTCAGTCCTTCTCCCCAGTTCACAATCTTCCTACTAGTACCCCTAACCCAACACTCAACTCATTGGCTTCTTTCTCCCCTCTCTCCTCAGACAAGATACATCAACTTCTGACTTCTAGCAATCCTACTACATGCCCACTGGATCCAATTCCTTCCACTCTTTGCCAGAATATGTCAAGAGAGCTCCTTCCGTTTATCTCGGCAATCATCAACAACTCCTTAGTTTCGGGTCATGTGCCTACTGTGTTCAAAATGGCAAGGGTGGTACCAATCCTGAAAAAAGCAACACTTGACACCTCTGACATGAACAACTACAGACCGCAATACACTCAAGTGTATCACTTCTTTCTTTTCTATCAAAAACTCTGGAGCAAGCAGTCTATGACCAATTATCTCTCTTCCTCACCCAGAACCAACTCCATGATCCTAATCAGTCTGGCTTCAAACGGGCACAATCATCAGTTTTAATTTTTCTAGATCTTTCTGCAGCCTTTGACACTGTCAACCACAACATCCTTCTCTCTGTTCTTTCTAGCCTAGGTGTGACTGGCTCTGCTTGGAAATGGTTCCAGTCATATCTTGAAGACCGTTCTTATCAGGTAACATGGAGAGGATCTACATCCAATCCATGTAAATTTTCTACTGGAGTCCCCCAAGGCTGTCCTAGGCCCTCTTCTCTTCTCTTTATATACTCGTTCCCTTGGTGACATTATTTTGTCTCATGGTTTCTATTATCATTGCTATGCTGATGACACCCAGCTAATTCTTTCCTTCTCTCATTCTGACACCCAGGTCTCTAGGCGTATCTCAGCATGCTTGGCAGATATTGCTTCATGGATGACTACTCACCACTTGAAGCTCAACCCTAGCAAAACTGAGCTTCTGTACATTCCAGGAACCCCAAACCCACACAATGACCTCAGTTTCCTTTGAGAACATCTTGTTAACACCATCAGAAACCGCTCGAAGCCTGGGTGTAACGTTGGACGAGTTGTCCTTCTCAACACATGTTTCAAAGCTGACCAGATCCTGCAGATTTCTCCTCTGCAACATACGGAGAATACGACCCTTCCTTACACAGGAAGCTACTCAAGTGCTTGTGCAGTCTCTAGTAATCTCTAAGCTGGACTACTGCAATTCTCTACTTGCAGGTCTTCCTCTATGGGTCATCAGACCTCTACAACTAATTCAGAATGCTGCAGCACGACTGGTCTTCAATCTACCCAAGTTCTCACATGTGACTCCTCTGCTACGCTCTCTTCACTGGCTTCCAGTAGCGGCATGCATCAGATATAAAACCTTGATGCTTGCTTACAAAGCCAAAAATGGACTGGCCCCTCCCTGTCAGTCCTGCCTCCCTCCAGTCAGTCATGTCTCTGTTTGTACTCTTATTTTGAAATTCATTGAGTCTGGTTTTAGTGTGTTTCTGTTCACTCCTTGTTTGTAACCCTGCCCCCCATTTAGGGTTCCCAGGTGTTTGTATTTGGTTTCCCTTGATTTCCCCTGTATTTTATCCCTGGTTTCTGTGCAGTCTGTGCTGGCCATGATATTGGTAACATCTCTGTGGTTCATAGTTCTGTCCAGTGATTTCTGTATGTAAGTCTGTTATTGTTGGTTTTGGTTAACAGTATTAAATATGAATGACTCTCTCATGGATTTGACCCTTGCCTGTTTATATGACCCTGATTTTGGATTTCCCTTCAAAACACCTTGCTCTGCTCAGCACATGCGTCCACCTCCTCACTTCCAGCTGCCACAAACGTTACACTCCCTACATGATGTCTTCATTGAAGACCAGGGTAAGATGTTCCTGACTGTTGATGAAGTTGGATAGCTTCCAAGTACACCATGCATCATTGTGTTTAGTATGACCCCTCTCCCCCCTATTGAGCTAAGCTATAATTTTAGTTTAGTTTATTTAATTTGATTAAAGCTTTTATTTTAGTTTATCATTTTTAGCAAAGAAGCTTGTGCAACTTCCTTACCAGCTAGATAATGGAGATGTCATTTATATGCATGCACCAATATCTCATCTGTGCGTACAGTTTGTCATTGTGCACTAAGATTCATTACAAAGTGCCCGTTTTCTACTCATTACTGTATTCTTTGACAAATTAGCCTTGACCTCATTAATTTCAAGAATGTAAAATTATTTCTACATTCTAAATTAAGTCTATTCTTAGTCTATTACCTCCATATTTATGTAATCTCATAAACCGCAGAGAAATTGGAAATTGTGCATTGGGCTCTCACATATTGTATCTTCTTAATGTCTCCTTTGTATGCACAAAATTAGGATAACAGGGTTTTAAGTATGCTGTGCCATCAGACTGAAATATACTGCACAATGTTGTGAAATTGCAGGATTTGTTGAGGGTTTGATTTGAAGAATATGCTTCTTAAAATGGATATAGGGAAATGGTCTGCAAAATGATTTAAAATGATCTTGTTGTATGCAATTGTTGTATGTTGTGAGGTTTAGGTAGCTATGTAATATGCTGCTGCATGCCTTGGCCAGGATTCTCCTGTAAATGATATTGTAAATCTCAGTGAAACTATTTTTTTCGCTAAAAATAAAAGTCTCTAATATTCTGGAGATGGGGGCCTCTAGTGATGAGAAGAGAAATTACCGTCAGTCCTGACAAAGAACTGCTTCTTGGAACATTTAGGATTAAATGGTTAACTCTAAATGAAGCTTCTGTAAAATCTCAGATAGCATCCAGCCAGAAGAGAGTCCACACCGGTCTGAGATTTCAATAACCTCACACCCCCATTTACCTACACGGAAGTATTGATCACTTACACTGACATCTCCACTTACACAATCAATACATATAATCTGCTCCTCCTTACTTACTCGTCTCTTCTTCAGCAGGACACTTGAAGTCAAGTCAAATTTATTTATATAGTGCTTTTCACAACACATGTTGTCACAAAGCAGCTTTAATCAATCAATCAATCAAAGTTTATTTGTATAGCGCTTTTCACAACACATGTTGTCACAAAGCAGCTTTAATCAATCAATCAAAGTTTATTTGTATAGCGCTTTTCACAACACATGTTGTCACAAAGCGCTTTACAGGATTTAAATGGTTAACAATACTACGGGTCCAGAACCCTAATGAGCAAGCCAAAGGCGACAGTGGCGAGGAAAAACTCCCTATGATGGTGGGGAATAGGAAGAAACCTCGGGAGAACCAAGACTCAAAAGGGAACCCATCCTCCATTGGGTGGCCCGTTAACACACAAATTACACAAAATACAGACAAGTACACAAGTCACACACAAATCACACAATCAGACAATGTCTGTTGATGAACGCCAGGCTTTCATTCCGTGTCCGAGCAGCGATGCTAGTATTGTAGGCTCCTACTGCAATGTTACTCTCCAGGTGAACCTCGGAGAAAAGATACGAGATGTAGTAAATATGTAACAGATTAATCAAAGGCCAAACTACACAGATGAGTCTTTAATCGAGTTTTAAACATTGAGACTGTGTCTGAGTCCCGAATAGAGGCAGGAAGATTATTCCACAATTGTGGAGCTTTAAAATAAAAGGCTCTTCCACCTGCTGTGATCTTTTTGATCCTAGGAACAGTTAATAACCCTGCATCCTGCGAGCGAAGTGAACGCGCTGGGTTATATTGTTCAATAAGTTCACTAAGATAGTCTGGAGCTAAGCCATGCAGCGTTTTATATGTTAATAAAAGTATTTTATAGTCAATACGGAATCTAATTGGCAGCCAGTGTAACAATTTACAATCGTATGGGTCCATACTTTACAAGTTGTTCATCTTATGTTCCTCTTCACTCTGAAATTACTCTGAATAAATTATATTGAATAAAGCCAGCTACTCTGAAGTTCAACCAATCAAATTTTATTTTATAGCGCTTTTTACAACAGTTGTTGTCACAAAGCAGCTTTACAAGTGTACGAGTCCAAGCCCCCAGTGAGCAAGCCAAGGGCGACAGTGGCAAAGAAAAACTCCTGAGGAAGAACTTTCATGAGGACGAAACCTTGAGAGGAACCAAGACGTCCCGGACGCATTTTGGACGGTTGTTCCAAAGCTGGGGTGACTTACAAGAAAAGGCTCTTGCCCCTGCTGTTACCTTATAAATTTTTGGGACTAATAGAAGGCCAGCACCCTGTGATCTTAGTGGACGTGGGGGTTCATAATAGGAAATAAGTTCCTGGAGGTATTCAGGAGCAAGCCCGTGCAGTGCTTTATAAGATAAATATAAAATAATTTTTTAATTAATATGGAATTTAACAGGGAGCCAATGCATGGCTGATAGGACTGGTCTGATATGATAAAATTATCTAGTTCTAGTCAGAACTCTGGCTGCAGCATATTTGAAGTTTATTTAGATTCCTATTTGAGTATCCTGACAGTAATGAGTTACAGTAGTCTAATCTGGAGCTAACAAAGGCATGCACCAATTTTTCTGCATCATCCTGTGATAATGCATTTCTTAACTTGGCAATGTTGTGGAGATGTAGAAAAGCTATCCTAGTAGTATTATCTATGTATTTATAAATGATAGGTCAGAGTCGAGTATGATGCCTTGATTTTTGGCTACTGTGCCAGGTGTAATGGGGTAGTCTGCGAGATTAAGCATTACATCTGGAATTTTTTGTCTTGCGGGCTTAGGGCCCAGGAGGAGAACTTCTGTTTTGTCCTCATTAAGTTGGAGGAAGTTTAGAGACATCCAGCATTTAATATCTCTTACACAGGCCTCAATATTTCCTAAACTGAGTTTGTCATCAGGTTTGGCTGATATGTAAAGTTGAGTGTCGTCTGCATAGCAGTGAAAATTGACACCATGTTTGTTTATAACTGTGCTCATTGGTAGCATATATAATGTAAATAATAGTGGTCCTAAGATGAAGCCTTGCGGGACCCCATAATTCACTTTTGTTTGTTTGGACGGAATATTATTGAGCTGTACAAACTGATAGAGGTTAGTTAAGTAAGAAAGCACTGCGGCTACCACTCTGCCAGTGCAAGAGCTGTAGAGAGAGGCAATGGCACAATAAAAGGAGGGCTTTCTAAACTGACTCAGGAAACAGGAAACGGTGTTGATCAAAGATTTCTGCAGACAGAGGTGGAACCAACCCAGGTGGCTGGGACCATTCCACGTGCTGTTGACGACCAACACAGCTGTAAAGACCAGCAGGTGAGCCACGTGGACCTATTATACACATTACAAGAAGAACCCTAACCCAGAGCAGCCGCCAGAGTGACAGTTTCCCTGCTGTTCTTCCACATGCTACTCCCTCACACCGGAAGAAAGATACAAAAGAAACACTGGCTGCCCAATGTCCATCACTGCCACCGCAGTGAAACCAAACCAGACCTGCCTGGTTTGCCACCCTTTCCATGTGCTGTGGACCCTGACCCCAATCACCTATGAAATGCCTACAATGCCCACTAGCGGGACCACGTGTAAAATCAACAGGTTAACAGGGCAGCTGTACAACATGATTCATGCTATTATTCAGAGTGGTAGCATCCCCCACTTGGTAGGCAACTGCATCGCAGACATGGACTACAGGAACCACAACTGTGATACCAATGACAAGTAGCCACAAGCTTGCATTTGCAACATGACGTTTGACACTACCCCTGTTGAAGGAGAGTGATGTCTCTGCTCAGAAGGAAGCAGGAGAAATTATCCTTGGCTGGGGCATATGAAGTACAAGGTTGATCTGGAAGGACCAACAAGGAAGGATCAACATGCACCATTAGATACAAAGATTCCACTGCATAACAAAACTACGCCTCATATGTAAGCATCGTTAACCCAGTGACAGATGGGGCAATGATGTGGGCCTGCAGAAAGAAAACCTACTCTGCCCTACCTGAGAAAAGAATCAATACAACAGGAGTTGGCATTCAATTAGCTTGGAAGGGGTGTGGCACCCTGGGTTTTTTCCCCTAATATCAATTTATGCTGCACAAAGCCATATCACATGGGACACTTCACAGGAGGGGACCCCATATAAGTTTAAAGGAAACACTCTAGCAGACCCCTGGACTACCCCAGGGGCTGCCATAGGCTGGTCACTGTTCCTCGGTGGAAGCACCACAGCAGCAGATCATGGCAAGTTTTGACTCTGGCCTCTTGCACCGAACCTGCATTGGAACTATTGAATAAGGAAGTGAAAGCAATCAGACAAGTAGTGGTTCAGAACAGACTACCCCTAGAATAAGGAAGTGAAAGCAATAAGACAAGTAGTGGTTCAGAACAGACTAGCCCTAGACCTTCTCCTCGCTAAGGAAGGAGGTGTATGTAAAAAGATCAATGCCTCATGTTGCTTCAGCACACGAGATTATTATGACAATATAACTGACCTCGCAGGCTGATGATTCATGGTCTGAGTGGATCACTGCATGGCTAGGCCCATGGGGGCATTGGGCGCTGACTGAAATTCTACTGATTGTAGCAATAATTTTGATAGTAATGTGTGTACTACCATGTATAATGTCTTGTTGTACATCCTGGATCACTGGCCTTATGCACAAACATAATCAGCTACTCCTGCAGGGAGACTTGGAGGAGCCTGAGATAGCATACGCATGTTTAACGAACTTAGCTGGGATGATCTTTCAGAATTCAGTGCCTGACTTAACCCTGGGAAAATATAACAAACCTGATGGCCTGAAATAAATTACTGTCTTATTCTCCCTTTTTAATGATTATACAGAATCAAAGGGGGTAAGTGTGGAGGAAAATACATCATTCTGATTACAAGAAAACTAAGAACAAAAGCAAAGAAATGTGCAAAGGTGCAGAGAACTGTGCACTCTGCACAGAAATGTGCAGAGAACACTTCCTAAACTACAGTCATGGCCAAATGTTTTGAGAATGACACAAATATTATTTTCACATGATCTGCTGCCCTCTGGTTTTGTGTTTGTCAGATGTTTTTATCACATACAGAAATATAATTGTAATCATATTATGAGTAACAAAAGCTTTTATTGACAGTTAGAATGAGTTAATGCAGCAAGTAAATATTTGCAGATTTGACCCTTCTTCAGGACCTCTGCAATTCTCTGTGGCATGCTCTCAATCAACTTCTGGACCAAATCCTGACTGATAGCAGTCCATTCTTGCACAATCAATGCTTGCATTTTTGTTTGTCCACCCATCTCTTGATGATTGACCACAAGTTCTCAATGGGATTAAGATCTGGGGAGTTTCCAGGCCATGGACCCAAAATCTCTGTTTTGTTCCCTGAGCCATTTAGTTATCACTTTTGCTTTAAGGCAAGGTGCTCCATCATGCTGGAAAAGGCATTGTTGATCACCAAACTGCTCTTGGATGGTTGGGAGAAGTTGCTCTGGACATACTGGACATACTGGTACCATTCTTTATTCATGGCTGTGTTTTTAGGCAAGACTGTGAGAGAGCAGATTCCCTTGGCTGAGAAGCAACTCCACACATGAATTGTTTCAGGATGCTTTACAGTTGGCATGAGACAGGACTGGTGGTAGCACTCACCTCGTCTTCTCTGAACAAGCTGTTTTCCAGATGTCCCAAACAATCGGAAAGGGGATTCATCAAAGAAAATTACTTTACCCCAGTCCTCAGCAGTCCACTCCCTGTACCTTTTGCAGAATATCAGTCTGTCCCTGATGTTTTTTCTGGAGAGAAGTGGCTGCCCTCCTTGAGACCAGGCCTTGCTCCAAGAGTCTCCGCCTCACAGTGCGTGCAGATGCACTCACACCTGCCTGCTGCCATTCCTGAGCAAGCTCTGCACTGCTGGTAGCCCGATCACGCAGCTGAAACACTTTTAAGAGATGGTCCTGGCGCTTACTGGTCTTTCTTGTGCACCCTGGAGCTTTTTTGGCAACAATGGAACCTCTCTCCTTGAAGTTCTTGATGATGTGATAGATTGTTGACTGAGTTGCAATCTTTCTAGCTGCGATACTCTTCCGTTAGGCCATTTTTGTGCAGTGCAATGATGACTGCACATGTTTCTTTAGAGATAACCATGGTTAACAGAAGAGAAACAATGATGCCAAGCACCAGCCTCCTTTGAAAGTGTCCAGTGGTGTCATTCTTACTTAATCATGACAGATTGATCTCCAGCCCTGTCCTCATCAACACCCACACCTGTGTTCATGGAGCAATCACTGAAACGAAGTTAGCTGGTCCTTTTAAGGCAGGGCTGCAATGAAGTTGAAATGTGTTTTGGGGGATCAAGTTCATTTTCTAGGCAAATATTGACTTTGCAATTAATTTATGTTAAGCTGATCACTCTTTATAACATTCTGGAGTATATGCAAATTGCCATTATAAAAACTGAAGCAGTAGACTTGGTAAAAATTAATATTTGTATCATTCTCAAAACTTTTGGCCATGACTGTACTGTAGAAGTGACAGAAATACTTTAATTACATTTATTTCCTAAGAATTGTTAGGGATGCCAATGATTTTGGAACAGGTGATTTTATGAAAAATAATTATTTCTTAGTCAGACATCATCCACAAAAAGGAGACGCGGGATCCTGAGGCCCCCAACTCCCTCCACCACTTGGCTACACCAAGAAATTCTGTCCATAAAAGTTATGAACAGAATCAGTGACAAAGGGCAGCCCTGGCGGAGTCCAACTCCCACCGGGAACCAGTCTGATTTACTGCCGGCCATGTGAATCAAGCTCCTGCTCCGTTTGTACAGGGACTGGATAGCCTGTAATATTATAGTTATATTACAATAATATTAGTTATTTTGTAAGCTACTAGTATTTAGCCCTGTCAATGCTGATAGTGCTAAATGTGTGGTAGGCTATTCATAGCTGTCTAAGAATGCTGGGTGTTTTGTACTAAAATTTAACTTTTATTCCAAAATGAATTCTATAGCTGTAGCTTTTTCTGAAAGGCTTTTCAGCATTTTTTCTCCGCCTTCTCTCTTTGTTTCTTTTCAAAACTGATGAACAGTTTGATATTTTGGAATTTCAAAAGAAGAACACTTGATCTTTTGAGTCAGAAAATATATAGCTGGAGCATTATGTTCATCTGACCCCGTAGTATGTTTTGCTTTTGTTGCATACTAGATACTGATATGAGGACCAGTAAGCACTAAGCAGTATCCAGTATGTAGTAGGCCATTTTGAATATAGCTCATGATAGCAGTAATTCTGAATATTCTTTTGATGGTTAACATTTTACTGAGCTATGATATTTTTATTAACTGCAAATTTGTATATTCAATTTTCAAATTCTAATGTTACATGAAAAATGGTTCTTTTCATTACAGCATGCAGACAGAAAAAAACTGACGATGCATTAGTGGATATGATTATGAAGTAACCATTTTCTGTTGCAGACATTAGGGGTTTTAGGGCATTTTATAAGTTATTGGACTTACATGCACTATTCCTGGGATGAAAGCAAAAAAATCCACAGCTGAAGCCAGGGTAGGGTTGACAGAGAGAAGGCTATTGCAGAGGTCAGCCTGCACTGTTGTCAGTATTGCTGCTGATATGTGGACATCCATGTCAAAGGATGCATATGTGGTAGTCACTTGTCACTATATTGGTGATTAAATTATGCTTTCCTTTGTCCTTTTGGTGATAAGACAATTTCCTAAAAAAGCTGCACACCTTGCTGAAGCCAAAGTACAACTTGTGGCAGAGTGGGGAAACAGGGCTATGATGAGATGCATAGCCATTTATGGGACAGTTAATGGGACTGTGTGAACATGCTACATTTGCAGCAGGTGACCTATCTTGCACATGACTTAAATTTAATAGATAGGAAATCACTAGGACAAACTCCATAATTGGATTTCATTCACGTAAATGCATGGAAAATAGTAGCACATTTAAAGCTGAGTACCACAGGCAAAGAGAAGCTGTGTGATATCCAGGCACACGTGGGCAGACCAGTGAATAAACCTATTCAAGAGGTGGACACAAGTGGAATAGCAATTTTCAACTTTCAATGCTCCAGAGGCTGAGCTGATGGAAGATGGAAGATGGGAGACCCTTGCGAGATGCTCACACCACTTTAAGAACTGACCTTGTGCCTTTCACTGCTAAGGAGTACTTTGAGTTACATATACAGTTGTGGTCAAAAGTTTACATACACTTGTAAAAAACATAATGTTATGGCTGTCTTGAGTTTTCAATAAGTTCTACAACTCTTATTTTTCTGTGATAGAGTGATCGGAACACATACATGTTTGTCACAAAAAACAGTCATAAAATTTGGTTCTTTCATAAATTTATTATGGGTCTGCTGAAAATGTCACCAAATCTGCTGGGTGGTTTTTTTCCTCTAAAATTGCAGATATGTACAACAAAAATGGTATGAAGCATAGCCAATGTGTTACTGTTATATGAAAGCAGTTTTTCACAGATAATGCATCATACCTGTCATGCTACGGAGGCACCCTGCCGGCTACCCCCATCAGCAGCTGCGGTATTTCATGTTTTCCTGTTGTGTTCCTCCCTCAGGTGGGCATGGCCCATTAGGAAACCCTACACGTGAGGGTCATTTATTTGTCTATATATGTCTTGTCCTTGTACCAATTGAATGCTGCTTATTGTATCTTTAATTTGGATTAGTTCATGGGGTTTGAGTTTGTGCAGTTTATCCATTATGTCCTCCATTTTCCCTGAAACTGGCATGATCACTTCATTTTGTATTTACACTGCCTTGCCCTTGATGGCCATTCTGTCTGGAAATTATTCCACACCACAGATCTTGCATAATCCTTATTATTGTTACCTCATTATTTTCTTCTATAATCTCACCTATAAGAAAACTCCTCTAACTGGGATTCTTTTGAACTATTTAATTTCCTGAGAATTTATGAGGTTATTCTGGTATATGGGATAAAATTACTGACTTGGTCTGTTAATCAATCACAGGTTGAAGCAGCAGATTTCAGTTGCTCCTTGACACATTCTGAAGCCTTGTTTACCTATGATCATTTTACATTTGCATTTCAACAGCACTTTGAAGAAGTGCATCAAAACGTATACACTTTGCAAACTTTTGTTTACGAATAACATATAACTAATTGTTATGATGGGACAGCTCTGTGACCTTATCACAGTTGTTATATTACTATCTCCCCAAATGTCTCTCTAATCACAAAAATTGGGATGAAGTTGGGGTGTGTTTACTTGAGATTTAAGCATTTATGGAGATTCGTGATCAAACACAGGAGAGGCAAGTATACTACTGTTAAAATGGGTGAAAAGCAACAGAAGCTTAGCTTATCCATGCTGACATATCAGTATCAAGATATATCCTTTTGTGTGCTCTTTTATTTCCTGTGAATATAACCTGGAGTCAGGGCTGGCGCCAGGACATATACAGTGGGGGTGGTGAACGTAAGTTGTTGGGGGGGGGGGGGGGGGGGGGGGGCAACCACTGGGCGCCAGTGGTTGGCCCCACAGCGACTAGTAACTCGTTGAATCATAAATATGGATCAGAGGTAGATAAACCCTGAACCCTGAATAATTGGGTCTTATTATTAAGGGGGTGGGACACTTAGCCTGAGGGGGCAACGCCCCCTTTCGAACCCCCCCCCCTCCCCCCAATTTCCAAATTGAAAAATTCCAAATGTTGTCTATTTGTCTATAAATGCATGTCTATTTGTATAAGCAAAACATATTTATTTTATGCATTGCATCTTTTTATTTTGTGCCTGATTGTTTATTGTTTATCTCCTTGCAAGTACTATATTTGTGATTGCATAATACCTAAAATATAGTCTATAAATAAGGACAAAAAAATAATAATGAGGAAACTCATTAGATTTGTCGTTGTATTTGCTGTGCCATTGACCTTTTTAGTTGCGTCTGCTTCGCCCTGCAACTCACTCCACTCATCCTTGAGCTATTTAGAACCGCATTAGTGTCACTTTGACCTACTTCATTAACATGGATAATCCAAAAATGAAACTTGAAAAAAGTATAAATAAAATGTTAATAGCCTATATTTATTTCGGTATCTTTTTTTAAAATTTAGATAACATTTATTCATTTTTACTCTATATTTTTAGTAATTTATGTATGGTTTTTGCATTTTTTTACATTTAATTATTTGTCACCTTTAGTTCTCCATAGAAAACAAGGCTAATAATAATGTGTTTGCATTTCCACTCTTCACTGTTGATAAGGCGTGTCCTCGCCCGCCACAGCGACTTTGAGGTTTGGGACAAGGAGCGTTTGCGCGGCTAATTTATTTATTTGTTATTTTATTACTGTGCTTGTCTTGTAAACATTTACTCGTCATTGACGTTAGGAAGCGACAATGTTTTTTTCTCAAGAAGCAAGGTCTGTTGTGTCTACGTTTCGTTATGGTAACTTTGCGAGAATACCGCAATACTTTGCATGGACATTGCGTAACTACTACAGTATTTCTCGCCCTGTAGGTAATGACCGATGCACAAGCACATTGTGTGTTTCACGTCGGTCGAGGGAAACGTTCGAAGACAATTTCCAGAGCAGAAGATGTAAGATTAAACTTAGTTCGGTTTCGGGAGTAACTCGGGCATGGAAAACCACATATGGCTTGAAATCGGATTCAGTGGGATCACTTGAATTCACTCTTTTTTGTCTTCCTCGCATGAACAATAGAAAGATACCCGATACACTACATGCATCTCAACGTTTATTCTGTCGGGGTGTCGGGGTATGTACCGTTCGGTCCTCCACGGATATGGTTCCGTCAAGAGCTTTATCCACAGGTACTAAGCAGAAGCAAGTCACTTGGGTCAAGGAAGAATCGTCTCCCGAGGATAAAAAGGTGCATAACTTAAATTAATAGCTAACTAGCTAGTTTATAAAACAGTTTGAATATCCCTTCTTTATACTAACTTGTTGTATTATAACTGCCTATGTTAACTAACTCATTGTCATTAAAAACACATTAATTTATTATGTCCGTTCAGCGGTGTTGCAGTTTTGTCGTTTTGTATATTTTGCTAGTTAGCTAGGTTAGCTAATTAGCTTTCTTGTTAGCTTCATAGTTGGTTGAGGCCGTGTTGCGTTAGGGTGTAACTACTGATATCGTTCTGCGTGTGTTTCTTGCTAGTGGAGATAAAGCCTTCTGAAAAATGGCAAATGACACCAGTGGAAAAGTGAAGTGGTTGTGGTGTGGCCTACTGAACTGCAGCTTCATGCTGTGTGTGGTGTGTTTATCTGCTCCTATGACTCTAGTTATGGTCTGCGGGGGTTCTGTAGGTGGTGTTAAGATTTCCAACATGTTGAACTATTGAAATTTGGAGAGGAACGGAATCACTAGACTTTCTGTTGTAGTACTTTGACCCATGGAGTTGTAAAATGTATAATTAAGCTTCATAAGTGCATAGCCATTTTTTATGCTAAAGAGAAACCATCTATAGTTATTTGTGGTTATTAGTTGCACAGTTGATATATATGGGCGTGGGTGTGGCTGTGTTTTTTCTGCCGTCTACTTGTATTATTAAAACTTTGACACTCACTACAGTATTACTAGTCTGCCCTTTTCTGAGCTAACAGGTCTGAATTCATGTTACCTTTGACCAGCTCCCTTGTAGACTGGATTGTAAGATAAGCATGTCCTGTTTTTGCTATTTGCTATATGTGTTTGCTATTTTGCAATGGCAACTGATAAAAAAACTTTTCAAAACAAAAGAAGCAGACTCTGCCTTATTCAGTCAGTATGAGGCAAGGACACCTTGGGAGGGCCACAGCTAGTACAAGTCCATTATTTGGATCACATATGTCAAAGTCAAGGCCCGCGGGCCACATCCGGCCCGCGAATTGATTATCTATGGCCCCCTGGATGATATTTAATTACTATTAGAACTGGCCCACAGGCCACAGCCGCCCGCTGGTGTTTTGCACGCACAAACACTACATTCCCCACAATGCAACGGTAGCCCGAGAAGTCACTGCAGCGCGCACAAGCGGCGAGGGTCAGCGCGGCGAAAATGACGTAATTGCAGTGGCTCTGCCCGTGCGCGAGGGCCTCGCGCGCTGTCGATTCGCGAGGTTGTGTATGGGGTGATTTTTGTTTCAATAGTTCCATAAAAGCAAAAGTAAATCCAAGAGCAGAAAGTATATGTTATGAATGCAAAACAGAAAAAAATATATCAAAAGTATATTTTTTAAATATAATTGGTTATTTGAAACTTATTTTCGTTTGCATTTTGACAAGTTTTTGGTTCCATTATTTTTGTTTTTTTGGATTTTCCCAGTAAGGTCTTTTGCTTCTGGAATCTCTCTTTGCCTCTGCTTCGTTTTTTGCTTCTGACTTTTGGAACACATTTCACGTGTGGGAGGGTCTTAGATGAAGGCGTTCCTCACCAATCTCCATTGGTCACTGATTCCGGACTGACACAGAGCTCTGAGACCGCCTCTGGGACCAAGCCACGCCCACCCCACCAGCTTCCCAGCGTTTTCAAACATGGCGGAACACGGGGGTTCTGTTTCACAGTAGCATGTAAACTGAGTTTTACCATAAGTTTCTACAAAGGTTATAATTAATTGCTAAATGGTCTGTAGATATTGCAAATGTACAGTGTATCCACTGTATCCATAGTCGTGCACCTCTCGAAATTTGTAACTTTGCACGCGCCGCGCCTCAGCGCAATGAACAAAGTCATATTTGCAGGGTTCATACACCTTTACAAGGTGGAATTCAAGCACTTGTACGTCATTTTCAAGGTCCATTTCAATATTTCTCAGCACGTTAAACTTAATTAAGTTAAATATTTATACATATATTCGAAATGATTCGAAATAATTCGCTTTTTATTCACATTATTTAATGGTTGTTTATTTTCAAAACGCCCAATTTTAACGTCTTCACGTTTTCTCATGTTTTGTCCTGGAATTACAAGAGGCTCGTATTTGTTAACGTAATACAAGTGAACTGTTCAGTCAGATAGCTATTTGTTGTGAAACGAAGTAGTTACAATTTCAAGCATTTTCAAGTACTTTAGCCTAAATTCCAGCACTTTTTAAACCTTTATTACTTTTTTCATTTAATGTACAGGACATGTTTTCTTTGAAGGAAATTTGTTTTTATCTGTTTGCTTGTTGAAAAATGATTTCACTTGAAATTACTGACAGATCCATAAGAAAGTATTGCTTTATTCATTTAAGCATTAAATAATAAACACTGTGTTAGGTCTTGGTTCAATAGGCTATGTGCAATCATTTCAATATGTTTTAATAAACATTGAACCAGTCCGGCCCTCGGCTTGTAGCAAATTTGTTTTTTTGGCCCTCGGTGTATTTGACTTTGACATCCCTGATTTAGATGTTAAGTCTAAGTAGTCACTTCAGTGTAATTGTGGATCCTGTTATTCTAGTGGATCCAGGGTATATGGGCTATTTCTGAGGTAGCAGAGTGGCATGTTATATGGTGAAAATGTAACATTTGGTACAATGGTACAATGTTGGCATCATTTCTGCATTAGTATGCAAATAAAACAGAAAGCCATGCCATATTATTGGTTAATATTATATTTGTATAATAATATTACCAAATTGTATAATATTATTTTGTCTTCCATGTACAGTGATGCAGGGAAATGTCAGAAGTGGTTCAGCCAAGCAAAAGTTGGTTTAGCTGAGGTGTATAACTGTCATCAGCATAACAGTGAATGCTATCAGTGTTTGTGCAAAATGTCACCCAGAAGTAGCATATATAAAGAGAAAATCAAGGGCCCTAGAACAGATCGTTGTGGGATACCAAAACTGACCTTAATGTATGTCAAAGAATCTCTGACAGTGATCAGATAAGTAAGATTTAAACCAGGAAATGGGTACACGCTTAGTCCCAACAATGTTTTCAAATCTATCTAGACAATGTTGTGATCCATGGTGTCAAATGCTGCATTGAAGCCACCAGCAGGTCATTAACTACTTTGGTTATTGCTGTCTGTACTTTGATTAGGTCTAGGTAAACCCTGACTGAAATACCTAATGTATCTGGTTCTGATTTAGGTACGATTTTTGTTGCTAAGTAGGGATGCAAATTATCCATTAATTCATTAGTTGATTGATCTTATCGATCGACTTTCAATTAATTGATAAGCGGTGTTTTTCACCTGAATTTCAGTGTTTCAATGGGGTATTTAAAATATCAGCTAAATGGATAAAACACTGAGTTCAAAAAGTATATATTATATTGTATATTATATTATATTATTATATTGATAATTGTATTATATTATATATTCCTCAAGTAATTATGTATTAGGAAAAGAAAGCAGATATGTTGTTTATGGTATAACAAAGTACATTCTTTAATTTAACAAAATAAATAAATAAAGGTTTAGCGTGTGTGCAAAACATGCAACTGATTTCCAGCTGACTTGTGTGGGGTTGTTTGTTTGGACAATGTTTCTTGCGTTGTTGTGAACTAGGGTTGCAACGGTATGAGATTTTGACGGTATGATAACCGTCTCAGAAAATACCGCGGTATCAAGGTTATCACGGTATCACATATTGTTACATATATTATTAAAAGATACACTGACCCTTAAAGAAATTACAATTTTGTTCAATGAACTATTTATTGTAAAAACCTTATTTTTTGTATTGTATACAAAATGTCTCCTTAAAAAAAATAAGCTGTACACCTGTTTATATAAATACTGCAAAATTAGAGAAACCTAAATCATGGATTTCAGTAGGCCTACAATTATTTAAGTTTAAATTATTTAATATCTGATAAACTGAGCCTGGGTCAGTGTCTGATCAACAACTGATCAAAAACGTCCGTTTTACTGCCAAGTTGGAATATAACCAGATACTGCAGAAAGAGAGGATTTATTTCTGACATGATCCTCACAACTGGTTTTAACATATGAAAAACATGCACGTCAGAATTTGAAAATGAACGCATGTAAATTAATGGCGTCTTTCACATCCATTGAAAGCAAGGACTAGGAAAAAGCTAGGTTTATACTTTCGCGAGTGACCGTAGTGTGCGACTCCGCACACCTCGCACGTTCATACTTGCCGCTACTTCGTTTCACAACAAATATCTGTCTGACTGAACAGTTCTCTTGGATTACGTTAACAAATACGAGCCTCTTGTAATTCCAGGACGAAACATGAGAGAACGTGAAGATGTTGAGATTGGGCGTTTTGAAAATAAACAACCATTAAATTATGTGATAAGTCATTTTGAGTATATGTATAGCCTAAATATTTAACTTAATTGAGTTTAAGTGTACAAGTGCTTGAATTCCACATTATAATATTGTATGAAGCCTGCAAACATGACTTTGTTCATTACGCTGAGATGCGGCGCGCGAAGTTACAAAATTCGAGAGGTGCACGACCTCGCGAATCGACAGCGTGCGAGGCCCTCACGCATGGGCGAAGCCACCGCGATTACGTCATTTTCGCTGCTGATTTTAGTTTAGCCTTTTTTTTGTTAAGTTTTTTTTTAGGTCTGATGCACTTTCTGCTATTCTCACCGCTGTGTGCTGAGTAGCTGAACCGGAGTGGAGTTGCGCATGTGCGGGTCAGTTTCTCCGCTGGCTTGCCTTTTACCAGTAATAAGCAAACGCACACGGTATGATAACCGTGCATTTTAATACCGTGATATACCGTGAAACCGGTTACCGCTGCAACCCTATTGTGAACACACACTGTAATGCGACCGGAGAGTCCCCAAGTCTCCACAACATCATTGAACTTGTCAGCTAAATTGTCAGCGGTGTGTCTATCCAATATGTTCGTCGTAATCAGCACTGCAGATTTTAGCTGCCAGTTCTCGTCAGTGTAGTGGCACGTCACGGTAATGTAACTTTCTGTTGTTGGAGCCGTCCAACAATCTGTTGTAAGGGCTACAGCAGTAGCAGTAGCTAACTTTGTTTTAGCTCACTCTTCTTTTTTCGTAGCGAGCTTCGAAAACGCTCGCCTTCCCAGTGTAGCTGTGATTTTAGGTTGACCAGGTGCACTGGTGATATGCAGGACAGCTGCACGGTGTTCAAATGATAATTGAGTGAGCTAGTGGAACTGTTGTACTTCAATACCGCATTACACAGAGAACATCTGACTTCTTTGCCTAAATTAACAATGTTGAAATTGTAGCGACTACTACTCCTCGCAGCGAGTTCCCTAACAGACAGGCACTTGGCCCTTTAAGTGACACTGGGAGAGCGGCGCCTGCGCGCGCCAGGGGAGGGGGAGAGAACAGTGCTGTTGTTTGAGTTGCGTGGAAAATAAAGTTTCCCTCCTCTGGTTTTTCTGGATTACGCAGTTTCTGCCTCGTTTCCCGAACCCGCTTCAAAATGGTCCCACACCGCACGTCTTTTTGCCCGCTTCATTTTGTTTTCCACTCTGGTCTTTCGCGACACGTGTTCACCTCTCGTTCTTACGCTCTGTTCAAGTTAATACAGGAGCGCTCTCTAATGATTAATCGTGATGAATACATTTTGATCGAGTAACGTCTTAATCGACAATTAATCGAAAGTCGATTAATCATTTGCATCCCTAATATATGTATATATTTATGGGTTAAATGTGTGTGAGTGCATACGTGTATGAAGGAAATGTGTGTCTAGGTGTATGTGGATGTGCGGACCGGCTGCTCTCTGTGGTGGGGGTGGTGTGGATCCGGGCTTGGATGTGGTGGTGGGGAGGATTGCTGGCACGGGACTGGGCTGGTGGCTTCCTAGGACCACTGCCGGTCCTTGCTGGTCCAGCCATTTGCCCCTGCCGCAGAGGGTGTGCTAGTCTGGATAAGTGTGTGTCTCTGTCCTTGTTTTCTTCTTGTTTCTGAATGGGTGGATGAATGAGTGCGTGTTGGAGGGAGGGGACATATGGCCAGGTTTGGAGGTGTGAGGATGAATTTGAGTGTGTGTGTGGGGGTGGGTGTGTGCATGGTGGGGGTGTATAGGGGCGAATGTAGTGTGGGTTTGGGTGTGTGGGTGAGGACAGCTGGTTCTGGGTCGGGGCTGGTCGTGCCCGGTTCACTCCCGGACGCTCCCCTGAGACTACTGCACCACTCCAGAGGGGGGGGCGCCTTGGGGCTCCGGAGTTCGGCTTGGCCCCTCGGCGTAGGGGCGGTTGGCCCGCTCCCCTGGGCGGTGGTGGTATGGGGTGGCCGGGTGCTCCTCGGCGGGAGGTTGGGCCCTGCCAGGTGGTGGGTGGCTTTCCGGGCGCATGGCGCCGTGGCTTTGCCGCTGGCCCCTGGGGGGGGGGGGGGGGGAGGCGCTCTGTTCCCTCTGGTTCCCCTGGACCTGCGCTCCTTGACTGGTGGGGCGCTCTCTCCCGCCTGCGGGGGCGGGCATGTGAGGGTTTCTGGGAAGTGCGGCTCTGGTACTCCACCGCTCCGTGGGGGGCCGTGGGCGGGTGGCATTCCCGGGTCTCTCTCCGCCCGCCTCTGGCCTCTGGGGGAATGTTGTCGCAGCTACCCACCCTTGCTGCTAAGTACATTCCATACATCTATCCTATGTTGCACTTCTAGGTTGCACATAAACACACACTCACACACACACCCATACATCGCAGTCATCTGTACTATATGTATTTGGTTTACTTTCTGTACTTCTTTGCAGTGGTCATTTGAGCTGGTTGCGTGTTTTATTTTATTATTATTATTTTATTTTATTTTTTTCTTCTTTTCTTTTTCTTCTTCTTTCTTCTCCTACCTCTTTGTCTTTTCCCTTTTTATTATTTCTCTCCCCCTCTTTTCTTGGTCCACCTAACCCCAATAATTATCACTTTGCATATTGTTATCACTATATATTGTTATCACTATACTATATATTATACAGAATTGTTATAATTGCCATTTAAATCTGTACATAAAAACAAAGTTGTCCTCCAAAGATGGGGGGTGGAGGTGGGCCAAAAAAAAAAAAAAAAACTTTAAACTGAGATAAAGTTTAAAGTCAGAGATAAAGTTTATTTATCTCTGATCCATATCTATGAGTTACTAGTTCGCTCTGGCGCCAACCACTTTCGATCGATCTCGATATAATACTTAATTTGTGTCCATTTTACAGGCCGCCCGGTAACAACTTACGTTCGCTAACCCCCCCCCCCCCCCCCCCCGTCAACTATTAATGTTCGCCACCCCCTCCAGGTTCAAATCTCACTCCAAGCGATCTTGAAAAGTTGGCAACCCTGAATAAATAGGTAAATAGATAATTAAAATGGACTACTAAATAGAGGAAACCATACAACATTTACTCCCTATTGTAATGTACTCACAAAAAAGCAAAAACACACCGCAACTTCCATCGCAATTTTTTTGAAAAACACCCGCAACATCAAACATTTTAGCCCGCAACAATCACAAAAAAGGCCCGCGAAATCCTGGTGGGACTGATAAATAAATAAATAGATAAACGGCGGTAATAAGCTTAACACAGCGGTAGGCATTACATAACCGCGGTAATGCGGTTATCATCACAGCCCTAATAGTGAGGTGAGTTCACTGTATTGTGGAGGATTCATACTTCAAATGAAATGAGGTCTGAGAGAGCATCAGGCTGGGGTAAGTCACCAACATTAATAACTGTTAATAATAACACTTCCAAGTGACTAGATTAGAGAGAAAATCTGCAGACTCATTAAAAAGAGATTGTCGGAGGATGGCTCTCGCTTTCCATCATGAACTTTGAAACAAAAACTGTACCAGACCAACCTCTGGATATTGATTTCGGGGATGTACAGTGTGTATATGTATACGGGTAATGCGGAATTCTTTCTATCATCTCTAACTCCATAGGGCCTTGTCTGACAAAACAAAAAATATTGAACATGTACTGTACATGCAAGTATTGGAGTTGTACAACATTGCGCATTAAATGTCCCAAGGAATGTCCATAGTGCCACACCCTTGTCTAAATGTGGCACACCCTGATCCAAGATGCTGGCTCATACATCAAGAGCATGCAACTTTTTTGCAATTTTGGACATTCCAAATGAAGTTAAAACATAATTTGCTAATAGACCAAGAGATGTCCAAGAGGCTAACTAAGCTAACCATGCTAGCTAAGAGCCTAAACAATGCTGAGAAGGTACTACAGTACATAAATAATCTAATATTTAGCTGATATTTTGTACGATATTCCACAATTGTTTATTTATACTCGCAATATCAAACGTGTCCTTCGTAGCTGTTGTCCATGCTACTTCCGGTTCAACACTGTTCAACTCGACATAAACTTCAGCCAAAGTTTTTTTATATGCCTTTTTTCTTTTATAATAATAATAATAATACTTTTATAAAGCACCTTTCAAGAGACCCAAGGACACTGTACAGTATAAAAAGAAATGATAAACAGATGATACAGCAAATATTATCAGCAATATATAAAATAGACTAAAAATCAAGAGCAACAATAAAATAGAATAATAATTTAGACAATAACTGACATAGCATTTATACAAAATCAAATAAAATTCTCACTCATATGCAAGCTGGAAGAGATAAGTTTTAAGACCGGCTTTAAAACAAGGTAGGGAAGAACATATACGCAGCTGTAAAGGGAGCCCATTCCAGAGTTTTGGGCCAGCGACACAAAATGCTCTGTCGCCTACAGTACGAAGTTTTGTAGAAGGCACGATTAGGAGATGAGAATTTGGGGAGCGTAAAATGCGAGTTGGAACATACATCTGAAGTAGATTCCTCAGATATGTGGGGGCAAGATCATGGAGAGATTTAAAAACAGTTACCAGTATTTTATACTGTAATCTAAACTGAACTGGGAGCCAGTGAAGATCCCTCAATACTGGAGTAATATGATCCCACGATCTTTTCTGGGTCAACACCCTGGCAGCAGAGTTTTGCACATACTGCAGTCTATTTAAAAGCCGGGTATGGAGACCATGTAACAATGCATTACAATAGTCTAGTCTAGAGGTCACAAATGTATGTATAATGATCTCAGCTGCAGCAGAAGACAGAAATGGGCGAATTCTGGAAATGTTCTTTAAATGGAAAAAGGCTGTTTTGCAGACATTTTTTATGTTGGGTTTGAACGACAGTGTTGTATCAAAAATGACACCCAAGTTTCGAACCTGTGCAGAGGAGGAGACTACAAACCCTGGAATAGAAAAGGGAAGGTTACTGAACTTCCTAGCAGTAGCAGGTGAAGAGATCAATATGGCTTCAGATTTGGTACCATTGAGACTTAAAGTTATCAACCATCCAAGCACGTACATCAAGCAAACAGTCAATCAGCACACTGGGTGGACAGGTATGAGATGGTTTAGTGTAAACATAAATCTGCACGTCATCAGCAAAACTGTGGAATTGGAGGCCATGCCTTCTAATAATGTTACCCAGGGGGAGCATATATAGTATAAAAAGTAGAGAGGGCCAAGTACAGAGCCCTGGGGGACACCACGAGACTGGAAGCCTCCAATAGAGACAAACTGCTGCCTATCTGAGAGGTAGGAATTAAACCATAAAAGGGCAGTACCACTTACACCTATAAGAGTTTCAAGCCTAGCAAGTAGCAGGTTATGGCAAACAGTATCAAACGCAGCTGTCAAGTCTAAGAGAATCAACACATTCATCATCCCCTGGTCAGCAGCTATTAACAGATCGTTCACAACCCTAAGTAGCGTCATTTCGGTGCTATGCTTCCTCCTGAAACCAAACTGGAACACCTCAAATAAATCATTCGATTCAAGATGTTCAGTTAGCTGAGCAGCAACAGTTCGCTCTAGTAGTTTGGCCAGGAAATGAAGATTAGATATAGGCCTAAAGTTAGCAAAATTCTCAGGGTCAAGGCCAGGTTTTTTTAGCACAGGAGTAACAACAGCTAACTTCAAACAGGGCGGGACCAAACCTGCAATGAGTGATGCATTTATGACCTTGGTGATAAGGGGACAGATAGCAGGAAGGCAAAGTTTCACCCACTGAGTTGGGATGGGGTCTAACTGACACGTGGTGGCTCTAGATTTCAAAATGTGCTGACCCACATAACTCATTGACAGTAGAAAAAGTAGAAAAGCAACTACCAGAAAATTGCACAGGCAGAAAATGAGAATTGACTGTAGACTGGGTAGAAGGGAACTGCGAGTAAATCAAGTCAATTTTCAAATTAAAAAAGTTAATAAACTGTGTACAGAGCTTAGCCGAAGATGTTAAGGGAAAACAATTCAGAGGGCGAGTCAACTTATTAACTAATTGAAAGAGAGCCCGTGAATTGCCAGTGGAGCACTGTATGATATTCGAATAATAAAATGTTTTTGCTTTTTGCAGTTCCTCTTTATACCTGCCAGCATGATCCTTGTAAGCGAGGGCATGCACCGTCAGGCCAGTTCTCCTCCAGCAGACGACCAGCAGATTTAAATTTACACAACTCTGGTGTAAACCAGGGGGCAGGCTGTGTGCAAGATACTTTGCGAGTCTTTAATGGTGCCAATTCATTAAAGATAGCAGAGAGAGTATTGCCATAGTGGGTCACAAGCTGGTTTGCATTGTCCCCAATAGGGTCAGTGTGATCAATCAGACTGAGCATGTCCATAAGGACAGAGGGAGAGATGTTTTTGGTGTTTTTAAATGAGAACTCGTGTAAATTGCGCTGCCCACGCTGAGAACATGGTAAAACAACATTAAAAAACACGGCCTTATGATCAGAAATAAACAGCTCAACTCCATGCAGGTTAGTAGGAGTAATGCCAGTAGAGCAGACAATGTCCAGCACATGACCTTTGTTATGGGTAGGAAAATCCAAATTCTGAGCAATTTAGAAGATCTAAAAAACTTTTGGCAAGTGAACAGTTTTCAGAGTCAACATGAATATTAAAATCACCAAGCAGCAGCACATTTGAATACACAGGTAAAAGAGAAGAGAGCATGTCAGCAAGTTCAGAAATAGACAGGCGACATTTTCGGTGGTCGGTAAATAAGCAGAATTAAAACAGATCTTGGGGTAGAGATGAGCAGTAAAAGACATTCAAACGAGGTCGCAGGGGGATGTGGGATCATTCTAACTTTAAAATTAGATCGGTACACCACCGCAAGTCCCCTACCCCGTCCTGTTAAACGTGGTTGACATACATATAGGAAGCCCGCCGGTAAGGTTTGATTCAGCGCAAAGTAATCATTGGGCTGCTGCCAAGTTTCTGTTAAAAACAGCAGGTCCACGTTGCGCTCCACAATAGCATCCGCAATGAGCGGTGCTTTATTATTAAGCGTGCGCACCTTGAATAGGGCACAGTTAACATTAAAATCAGTGTTCAAAGCGGGCACATTTACGGTTTTGACATAATGCAGTATCCGACCTCTAGCTTGAGTAGATATTTCCAGAGCAGATCGACGACGACGTGACGACCAAAGTGTAGAGACAGTGTTCGTGTGCTCCTTATACATAAACATCCGACCTGAGCCCCGGTGGCAGTATTTAGGTCTCCGTAAAATGCAGAGATAACGAAGATGATGAAGCGAGTCAGGGGGTTTACACCGTGTGTTTTGTAGAGCATATAGTTCACTAAAAGAGTACCTTAATGTCCTTGCTGCCATGCTGTAAACCTCCGTACACACCAATACAGAGACGTAGGGCCAGAAGTGATTCCCAATTGCCCAGAGAGAATCGGTGAGCAATCCTGGACTCACACTATCACAACAGCGCAAGCAAGAACAAGGCAGGGGTAGGTGATCCAAAAGTTGACACTGGTGCGAGTCCAAGCAACAGGCACAAAGATCAGGTGGAATAGGCTTGAGAGAGCAGATGTCACCCACAAAATAAGCGATCCAAATCCAGAGTAAACAATACGAGTGAAAATTTATACCTGAACATAACTAAAAAGCTTAAAACTTTAAAGCTTTAAAACTTTAAAACTTAGCGTGATTCAACGGGAGGAGAAGAGGCAGCTAGTCGCGCCAGCGTGTCTCTCGCAACCCGGCAGTGACACACACATTGCAATGTCAAATGAATGACGTCCTAGGAATACACAGGACAGATGGAGGATGACCAAATGATATGTAATCAAAATATCAGCTAACAAAATAATCCACGACTGCTTTAGTTTCGCCAAATGGAGTCAATCGCGTGGGCTCTGGAGATCTTGGCATGTTACAACCTAGCAGGCTTCTCTTGTGGTATGCGTCTCACCATGTTTCTGCTTCCTTGTCAAGGTGAAACTTTCACCAATCACGGCAAGTGAGGTGTTAATGTTTTCAGCTCTGAGTGAACTATTGGTTAAAACAGCCGTCGATAGATTTGTAATTGGAGCACAGATTTTGTAAAATTATATTGCATGGTTGCTGATAGGTCGAGAATTGCTTTGTTTCCCCAACATAGCATAGGATTATGCGTTTTTATGTGATGAATAGAGAAGGCAAATAAATGTATTTACCAACATTTTATACTCTATTTGAAAGTGATTCTGATTAGGGCTGAACGATAAATTGCATTTGCGATAATCTCGCGATATTTTAAAACACAATTCTCTAATCGCACAAGCTGTGATTTAAACTGGTCACGTGACTTGGGAGCGAGCCAAGCCAGGGACAAACGGAGCAAACCCGAGTAGGAGGCAGAGAAGTGAAGTTAACACTAGGGTTGTCCCGATCTGATATTTGGATCGGATCGGCTGCCGATATTAGCAAAAAATGCGTATCGGTATCGGATCGGCAGACACGAGAAAATGCCGATCCAGACTCCCGATCCAGTTTTTTTAAGTCCGATCCCGGTTTTCCTGCGCACCCATTTAGATAATCCATTCCAGTTTTTGCTAGTGAGAGTAAAATCCGGTCCGCATTTTCCAGCACACCTTCAGCACACGAGCGTAGTTTCTGCCCCAATTTAGCTCCGTGGCATCTCGGACCGCCGTGTAAATTTGAAGTTATCGGTCAGTTGTGTGGGATTATTTTACCTTAAAGGATGACAAAGACGAAGAGGTAGAATGCAACATATGCCACAGTAAAGTCAAGCGTTGTGGTAAAGCTGTAAGAACTTTTAATACCACCAATCGAATCAAGCATTTAGCGAAATACCACCATAAACAACATGACGAGTTTCTAATGAAAACCGAAGACAAAAAGAAAGGTCCTACACAACTAACACTGGCAGAAACGTTTGAATTGAAGGGAGTGTATAGATGGGGATGGAGCAGCAAAGTGTGGAGTAGAAGGCATTTTGCTTTTAATTAGTTTACGATATGTGCACGGATTTTTTTTAAGCTTTGGTTTACACTTGTTCAAGAGCACTGATGGATGTTAATGTTAATGTTAATAATAGACTATTTTCCACTCAGGTTGTGTGTTTTTTTTTAAATATAATTTACAATAATATTTGCACTTGTGGCTTTTTAATCCTTGGTTTGCTGATGCTATTTCTGTTTGTTATTTAATATTTTGTCTATTTTGAGTTTATTAATTGCTAAATAAACAGGTCAGTTTCTCCTTACCAACCATTGTGTATTATTCAAACACACCTAATTCAGCTGGCTACTTGTTATCAAGAGTAAAACGCTTTTCAACATGAGTTTGACAACAAAGTAAGTTGGCTAAATAACTTTAAACTTTAATACATGCTCGGATAGGCCGGTATCGGTATCGGCCGATATCGGTATCGGATCGGAAGTGCAAATAAATATCGGTATCGGATCGGAAGTTCAAAAAGCTGGATCGGGACATCCCTAGTTAACACAACTTTTAAACGGAACTTACAAGCTGGATTTTCAATTTCGTCTTCGTTTAATACGTGATTTGACGGGGCAGGGGGGCCCTTCTGCACAAAGGAATTATTTCTTTGGAAATGTTGGCATACTTGGCTCCATGTTTGGGCTAAAATGCCGACTTGGATTGTACTTTTTGTCAAACGCCACTGCTTCATAACACGGTTTTTCTCCTTGAAGCACAAATTTATTCACTTTCCCATCTTTCTTGAAACACCCTTCCATCATCTTCTTTCGGCCATTCCCGTTTAGGGGTCGCCACAGCGGATCAAACTCCTCCATCTGGCCCTGTCCTCTACTGACACACCAGCCACTCTCATATCCTCTACCACTGCATCCATAAACCTCCTCTTAGGTCTACCTCTCCTCCTCTTGCTTGGAAGTTCCATCCTCAAGACCTTCCTACCAGACAAGGATGCTCACTCTCTCCTTATCTATTCTCTATCTTCATAGAACCACTGGCAGCAGCAATACGACAAAACACAAACATTAAAGGAATCCAAACACCCAACATGGAACATAAAATCAGTCTATATGCAGATGACATCCTACTATTTCTACAAAAACCACATATCTCAATAACAAAAACAATTCAAACAATTGAAACCTATTCAATAATGTCAGAGTATTCAATTAACTAATAATAATAATAATAATAATTATTATTATTATTATTATTATCATTTTACTGAGGTTGGTTTGAAATGATCTTTTGAAAACCTGAGCGATTAAAAACAATGCCCTGAAATGAGCCACCACCTCGCACACACCCGACCTCTCTCTTCCTTTAACACCAGATGCAATGCAGCAGCAGTTCACTTCAGCGAGTGGAAGGAAGCGTCTTCAGCACAGCACGCACGGTCACAGATAGACTTCTTCTCCTGTGCCCCACCAGCCAGGTCACATACACATCAAGTCAAATCGTACCGTTTGCCCTCTAAGCCCAACGTGAAACCATTTTCTTGTGCAGTAAAATGTCTCATACAGCACCAAACTACTAAGCATTTTTAGCCGACTGGGCACCTGATAAACTAGTCGCTTTAGCCCAAATCAATGATAGATAACGTGAGGACAACCACATACAAATAATTAAGGTAGAGTTTGCAAATCTATGTGTTAAGCTGAACGTTTTCTGTTGTATAGGTTTTGTTAGGCAACATAAATTAAAACATTAGTTTGTGAAAGAAGAAACGGGAAGTTCCCCATTACCTGTGAAAAATGCCCATCTGCATTCGTGTAATGAAAACACTCAGTAGCCTATAACTCCTTCTCATACTTTTTGGTCTTTTTACTGTCTTAATTGTAGGCCTATATTCAGGGCCGGCGCTAGGGGGGGGGGGCAGAGGGGGGCATTGCCCCCCCAAATTGTGTCTTTGCCCCCCCAAGCACAATGCAAGCAACGGCTTATTTTTATTATCTCTGAACCAATCACAAAAATGCATTTTGCTTTACAGCGTGAATATATTTCCTTGCTTATTCCTGATTGGCTCTTTGAGTCATATAAAAATCGGCAGACCGCCCCAAACGGTTCAGTTCGGCAGTATATGTTCTGTTAGTGTGAGTGAAAGACAGGTATACTGGTAAACACTCTTCTGAGTTTAAACTGACTTCCACATGGTAATATTTGCTTAACTGTGGTTTTTCGTTGCTTTAATGTTACTCACCTCTTACATAGGTGTTGCTTAAATTATTTTATTAGCCGTTAGCGGTTAGGCTAACTTGGTTCTCCTAAACCTGCGCGAACGGCGGAAGCGTTTAAATACTTGCTGCGCAGTGTTGTCCGAAACGATATGTGGTAATAAAAAACAGGGGAATGAACATTTACCTGACGAATTTTAATGTTGCTTTTTCAGATTTGAAAAGTGCTGGAATTTAGGCTAAAGTACTTGAAAATGTTGAAATTGTAACTACTTCATTTCACAACAAATATCTGTCTGAATGAACAGTTCTCTTGTCTTAGGTTAACAAATACGAGCCTCTTGTAATTCCAGGACGAAACATGAGAGAACGTGAAGACGTTAAGATTGGGCGTTTTGAAAGTGTGATTAAAAAAGCGAATTATTTTGAGTATATGTATAAATATTTAACTTAATTAAGTTTAACGTGCTGAGAAATATTGAACTGGACCTTTAAAATGAGGTACAAGTGCTTTAATTCCACCTTGTATAGGTGTATGAACCCGGCAAACATGACATTGTTCATTGCGCTGAGGCGCGGCGCGCGCGAAGTTACAAAATTCGAGAGGTGCACGACACCGCGCGAGGCTGCTCTTTCCCCCGTGCAAGCCGTCGCGGCTCATGGTTTAAACCACATATGTCAAAGTCAAAGCCCGCGAGCCAGATCCGGCCCGCGAATTGATTATCTATGGCCCCCTGGATGATATTGAATTACTATTAGAACCGGCCCGATGGTGTTTTGTACGCACAAACACTACATTCCCCACAATGCAACGGTAGCCCGCGAAGTCACTGCAGCGCAAAGCGTCACGATGGTCCGCGCGGCGAAAATGACGTAATCGCAGTGGCTCCGCCAGCGCAATGAACAAAGTCATGTCTGCAGGGTTCATACACCTTTATAAGGTGGAATTCAAGCACTTGTACGTCACTTTAAAGGTCCATTTCAATATTTTCCAGCACGTTAAACTTAAATATGTTAAATATTTATACATATACTCGAAATAATTCGCTTTTTATTCACATTATTTAATGGTTGTTTATTTTCCCCAATCTTAACGTCTTCACGTTCTCTCATGTTTCGTCCTGGAATTACAAGAGGCTCGTATTTGTTAACGTAATACAAGAGAACTGTTCAGTCAGACAGATTTTGTTGTTTGTTTTGTTGTGAAATGAAGTAGTTACAATTTAAAACATTTTCAAGTACTTTAGCCTAAATTGCAGCACTTTTCAAACCTGCAACACAAAGCAACATTAAAATTCGGAGTCGCGCACTATGGTCACTCGCGAAAGTATAAACCTAAATCAGCAGTCAGAGCAGACATCAACGTTCAGCTATCCCCCTTCTCAAAAATGTCTAAACGTAAGGTGGACACTGAGAACAGGTTTCAAGCCAGGTGGGAGGCAGAGTACATGTTCACGGAGGTAAAAGGTAAACCTGTGTGTCTTCATGTGATTTTTCTTTGAAGGAAGTTTGCTTTTATCTGTTTGCCTGTTGAAAAATGTTTTCACTTGAAATTACTGACAGATCCATAAGAAAATAGTGCTTTATTCATTTAAGCATTAAATAATAAACACTGTGTTAGGTCTTGGTTCAATAGGCTATGTGCAATCATTTCAATATGTTTTAATAAACATTGAACCAGTCCGGCCCTCGGCTTGTAGCAAATTTGTTTTTTTGGCCCTCTGTGTTTTTGACTTTGACATCCCTGGTTTAAACGATTCCTCGCCATCACAGCCAGTATTGTTATACTGTGCATAAATACCGCATTGTACCAGTACGTTTCATAACATCAATAAAAACTTCAATACTTTACCAGATTTTTTACCATTAAAGTGCAGTAGATAGATTTCTTATTTTATGTACTTTCATATTTTTTTCTTTTTCAAAATAGAAATGTGACGAATACTCCCTTTTATAACAGAATTTGTATTCTTTTGTTTTCTTTATATTTTAATTTCCCAGTAATATAAATATTCTCACTCATTCCTATTTCCATGTTTGAATATTCTCAGTCTGTGTATAGGTACATTTGTCAGCCTTTCAAGAAATAGAGTTGTTCTATTAGTAATGGCAGTATTGAAATGAAATACAATTAGATAATCTTTGTTCTCCATTTACATAATCAACATGTATTTTTTTATCATTGTGTTTTAAGTTCGAAAATGTGCATTTTTATTTCTTTACCTAATACATCACTTTAAGCCAGTATCAATAGTCATCATTCATGCACAAATCAAGCCTTGAATATATTTCTGGCTTCATAAACATGACTATCAACATGCCCCCTCATTATGTTTTACTGCCCCCCCCCAAGCAAAGCAGTCCAGAACCGGGGCTGCCTATATTATATATTTACTAATTGCAAAATATATGCAACAAGGCCTGCAGACAGTGGAGGGTAAACAGAAGTTAACTGAAGGACTTAAATATGACTATATATTGGATATGGATTTTATCAGTTGGTGGTGTGACTTTTTTTACATTGAAAACTCACGTTTAGAGAATGTTACAAATAAAAGTCAAATTTCATTCAACATGTGCTTGTAATGTTTTAAATAATGAAGTGTTCCACGTGCGCTAAAAAGTGCACGTGGAAATGGTTCAGAGGGGCAAGTTTTGAGGTTTGCCTGGCAGGACCTTACAGGCATACAGCAGGCCTCTGAGCTTGCCCCTCTGAACCATTTCACCTGTGCGCTTTACTCAATATGCCATGTTTCCTGTTGGATTTGAGGCATAAAATGATGCTGGGCCAGGCCAAAGTCAGGTGTCTCATACATATAGAAACTAGTTATGTATGATGCAATTGAGGTTTGCCTGGCCCAAGACCTTACAGGCATCCAGCATACCTCTGAGCTTGCCCCTCTGAACCATTTCACCTGTGCGCTTTACTCAATATGCCATGTTTCCTGTTAGATTTGTGGCATAAAATGATGTTGGGCCAGGCCAAAATGAGGTTTCTCTTACAGATAGTAACCATTTACGTATGATGCATGTGTTGCTTGTCTGGCCCAACACATTATAGGCATACAGCAGGCCTCTGAACTTGCCCCTCTGAATCATTTCTGTGCGCTTACCTACTCAATATGCTGTGTTTCCAGATATATTTGAGGTATAAAATGATGTTGGATCAGGCTAAAATCAGGTTCCTCTCTTAAGGAGTGACCTGTTCTTCATGATGCATTTGTTATTTCTCTGGTCCACCATCAATAAGGCCTTCAATAAGCTTCTGAACCTGCCCATTTAAATCCGTTCACTTATATGCCCACTGCTCAATATTCCATGTTGTGTGCTGGTATTTCTTCTTCCAATTAATTTGTGTTATAGATTAGCATTTCTGTGTTTAGTTTTCAAATCTAAGAATGTTTCCTTACGTTAGAAATGCTGACGAATTCAATCATCATGTACAAATCGCATACAATTGGAACGACTTGAAATAGAAACCATTTTACATAAGGAATGCTTTCATTATATTTTTATTTTTTTTCTACATTCACAAAATCAGTATGGGAAACAATAACCTCTTAAATGTATGCTCCTATGCTCGTTTGTTTAATCTATCTCTTTTAAACAAAGCGCGCAGCAAACACGCATCGTGAACACAACCTTTTTGAATAAGGAACCAACTTCAGCCGCCGAATAAGGAGCTGCGAATAAGTAACCAAACGAATCTCAAACTGCGAAGATTGTGGAGTGGAGTGTAGTGAAGTGTAGTGGAGTGTTGTGTACGATAAGCTCATCTCGGCAACGCGATCGCTCTCTCACGCTGTACGCACGAGAACATTGTTCGTTTTTTATACTGTGTTTATGCATAAAAATTTAAGCGTATCTAAATCTAGGGTCACACTTAAACACGAAAGCTGCTTTACGACGGACATTTCAGTCTCTAAACCCATCGTTAAGCGGGACTCATTGTACATTTAACAGAACTGATCCGTTTCTGAACGGTGCCTGACAGTTCAGAATTCAGCCTGTAAGGTCTTTCGGCCGGTGTTGTGTTGAATTCGTTTATCCGCGCATAAAGACGCTACAGATTATATTGTCGATTTATGTTTCTATGCATAAATAAGAGCTAGACTTTAATTATCCATCACAGCAAACGGCATGGAATTATCTATGTCCAAAGCCACACTGGCTCAAGGGTGTTAATTATTTTAAATAAAATACACACTGGCTATACGAAGTTCACCTCTGACCACGACTTTGCAGTATTACAGCAGTATTATGTCTAAATATCTAGTTAGGACAAAACTAGAGTGCTCAATGAACTAAGTTAAAATCACTGTAACTCCGGAATATCATCTGTAGCGTTTTTATGCGTGTGCAAATGAGGGGACTCTGAATTCGGCACAACAGGTTCGTTTGAAAAAAATTCTCCATCGTGCCTGCTGCTTGCATATGTTAAATGAAAATGAGCACTTTCTTCTTTGATTTACAACTTTGTCCTACCACCTGATTAACTTTCTGTTCCACCCCTGACGGGTGAAGAAACATCTGCAGAAAAGCCACACCTCATTATAAGTTGCATGGTTCAAAGCGTGAGGGAATATAAGGGTAGCAATCGCGGGGGCTCCGCTGTGGCGGGTCGAGGTCGCGTTCCGCTCTGCAGGGTTCATTATCAAGCACATGTACAACACTTTCAAGGTCCATTTTTCAATATTGTCCAGCACCTTCAGCTTAACACTAGAGCTCCTGAGAATTCAGGATTCTCAGGACATCACCCCTCCTTCTTCTCCTTCTTGCCAGCAATTAGCAAAGCCAAACATCACCCTTTATTATGTTAATTCACAGAGCAAGACTGAGGCAGCAGCCTCACCCAGAAAGTCTCTGCACCCAGAAGTCAAACAGATCACAGATCACAAACAAGCAGAAACACAAATGCTTCTATCAAATGCTTCTAACACAAATATAGATAGATAGAGAGGTAGTATAAGAAATGTACAGAGCAAGATTCAAGCCTGCTGTTTAGATCACAAACAAGCAGAAACACAAATGCTTCTATCAAATGCTTCTAACACAAATATAGATAGATAGATAGATAGATAGATAGATAGATAGATAGATAGAGCACATGAATTTGTTTTCCTGTCTTTTCCTCTCCTTTTCCAGCCTGCTGTTTAGATCACAACATTTATCAGTGATGCAACGCGACCATGCTAATTTTCGCTAGCAATGATATGGGATTTCCTATATAACTTTAGCATCAAGCTAATTGCGCCATATAATTTCTTAGCTTTTCAAACGCAAATTCAAACGCGGAAACAGAAAGTGTTTGATTACAACAAATATTATATAGTATAGTATATGAAATATACAAAGAGCAAGATTCAAACTATTTTATTTATTTTTATTGTTTGACGGGACTCATTAGAGAAACTGTCGTCTCTACGTGCGATTGAATTGTAACTTTTGAAACACGAGTCTACAAATTTTCTGCCGTTTGTTGTAGTATCGGTAACATACAGTCTGCTTGTAACTTCAACTTTTTTGTGAAGTATCACGTTTGGTGTTTTGGTCATATGAGCTTGGGGGTGAGCCAGCTTGTGCTTTGGCAGGCGTATGAGCTGGGGGTGAGCCGCTTCCACCGCATTACCAAGACAATGGGCGTTAATCCCTTCACAGCAGGGGAGTGGGCTACATGGACCCTACCAAGCCCTGTGAAATTTTTCGCTTCTCTAGGAGCTCTAGTGTTTATGTTGTTGCAACTCACGTCACGTTTTTATGAGAGAATTTATATTTATCTTTCAGGCCAGTCAGTTATAATAAAATTTAACTCGTATAAAATACATATATTTATCCTCTCAGATAAAAATGGTCTGCAAGCGAGTTAAATTTAATTAGTGGGCGGTGTTATCGCCGTTAACGGCCCACCACTAATTTTATTTTATAATATGCATTACTGTAATGTCAGTGCTAAATAAATATTTTCAAATCAAATTTTGTAGTTGATTTATTGTTTGAATAGCAATGCCTTGATTTTAGTGAGGTTAGCCATAAATCCAATGTTACTAATAATTGGCATAATGTATTTCGGTGTTTCGGTTTTCGGCCTTGGTTTCCTCATTTTCGGTTTTCGGTTTCTGCTAAGAATTTTCATTTCGGTGCATCCCTAATTTAAAGGAGACATTTATGTCAGAAATACCGTACGGTGAAAAGCAATACCTCGGTGTCGTGATTACATTTCGAGCTGTATTATATTCAATTCTGGCACAAATTCAGCGTTTTGGTTTTGAATGGTAATTCTTGTGTATTGTTTTTCAATAGAGATAAAGTGCATTGAAACGTAATGTAATAGTGCTTTTGCATTTCATTGTGGCACGTATTCTGCATGTTTGTATGGAAAAGCAATAGGCCCTTTTCACAACAAAATGGAAATACGTCACCGCCGGGTAAAACAAGTTCCGGTACTCGCAGAAGATAGTTGTTGTCAATTCACCTCAGCATGGAGCGTGTGTTTACTTCATCCCTGTCGTCGCTGCCGAGACTGAATTTTAAATACGTTTCCAGTATCGTTGGAGAACATTCAACAACGAACGGTTCCAAGTTAAATAAAGGCTACAAATTGTTTGTAGAATAATTTATTCACTTATACCAGGGTAAGCTAACACCAGCTAGCACTAGCTAGGTAACTATTATTTAAGGTATAGCTGGTTCCATTAGTCATCCTACGGAGTGGTAAAACAGTCTATATTATTATGATATATATTATAATATTACAAATGATACTGACAGCTTTAGTTAACAATATCTAGCTAGGTTAAGCTGGGCGTACACTGTGCGATTTTTGGCCCATTTTCAGCCGATTTTTCACTCGTGCGACTATTTTTGCGATCGGGCCGAGTTTCAGCTCAATCGCGTGTCGTGCATCGTGTAGTTTACACAGGTAAACGAGGAGCGATTCACACCTCACGACCAACTCCCGATCAGAAATCGCAGCGTCGCAAGAATATCAAACATGTTTGAAATTCAAATCGCTCCTCGTGAGAGTATCGCACTGTTGAAGCAGCTCCACGAGCCGACTCTGCCTGCGATTTAGTCGTAGTTTGAGCTGAGTACATGATTTAAAATATCGTACAGTGTACGCCCAGCTTTAGCAAGTCAAGGGACGTCAGCTATTGATTGTTTGGTTTACATCAGTATCAATAAAGTTCATGACACACACCAAGTTATTACGTGTTATTGTTTATTCAGTGTCCAATATAGTCGACAGCAGAGTGATGGTCAGAGCTGGATGCTACCGAGCAGAGCTGGATGCTAGCGGATCACAACTAGTTTCAGAGCCGTTTCAGTGGAACAGTTGTCCGCATTTGAAAGAGCAAACTCTCAACTAGTAGATGTTCGTGGTGTACTGCCAGCCGAGAGCTTGCTCTTTTCTAGCTAGATGCTATCGGATCACGGCTAGAAGCTAGCGAACCGGGGCTAGAAGCTATCGGATCACGGCTAGAAGCTATCGGATCACGGCTAGAAGCTATCGGATCACGGCTAGAAGCTATCGGATCACGGCTAGATGCTAGCGAACCGGGGCTAGATGCTAGCGAACCGGGGCTAGATGCTAGCGAACCGGGGCTAGATGCTAGCGAACCGGGGCTAGAAGCTAGCGAACCGGGGCTAGAAGCTATCGGATCACGACTAGAAGCTATCGGATCACAGCTAGAAGCTAGCGAACCGGGGCTAGAAGCTATCGGATGACTGCTAGATGCTAGCTAGAAGCTATCGGATGACGGCTAGATGCTAGCTGTTTTTGTAATTCCAGTAGTCAAAAAAACTACAATTGTCATATTACACTGAATGATTAGTGTTTTAATTTCTATGATGCTTTATACTACAAAAGCAGTTTCAAAGCCGCTTTGTGGATACAGTGTGTTTAATGATGGTATATTCAGTGTTTAGTGAAATATAATAATTTCAGCCATCACTCATTTGTATGGATGTCTGTTTAAACTCTTTTATTCTCTCTCACTAGGTAGAAATTTCAATGAACCCACAAGGTGAAGCTGAAAAACCAGAGTCTGAGGTGAAGCAAAGTAAAGCAAAGATGCTGAAGAAAGTATTTAAAGAATATGGAGCTGTTGGTGTGTCATTCCACATCGGAATATCCCTCCTTTCTCTTGGGGTATTCTACCTTGGTCTGTCTAGGTGAGGCAGATATTTTTGTGCACTTTCACACCTCACATGCTCTGTTTGCAGGCTCCTTTCTGGACATAAGCAACTTAGCACCTTAACAAATGTAAAATAATGCAATTACCCTATTACCATCCTGTGCTTGTTTCATCTTTTGTATAATGATCTGTACAATTGTAAAGTGGTGTGTATAGTTTGTTTTACATGTATTGTGCTGTCTGCACATAGATTATATTATTTTATCTTCTGTTGTGAGTCTCATTTAAAATTTAGCACCATGTCATTTAATTCCCCACTCAACATGTCTGTGCTAAGGAATACTTATCTCTGTCTGAGACTGTCTGAGACTTTTCTTTGTATCTGTTGATTTAAATTTAGGAAAATTTAAGTGTTATGTTTTGAATGTTTGAAAGTAGGGCTTCGCTGCAAAGACCCAAACCACTGCAAACCATAAGCACATGATATAAACAAAAGTATAATTCTTAGAATTCAATGATTTTTGTATCTTGTCATTTTACTAAAATTTTCTTTAATTTTTTGTCAGTAACCATGAATATATTGACTATGTACTATTATGTGAAATATGAGATGTTGTCCTTATAGACCTCTTGGTCTTACTTCAACCAGCACTTGAAATTGCAGTAATTCATGTTAATGACCTCTCACTTAGTATAAATTGTAATGAACTTTCCAATTGTCCCACCATCAGAGATCTAGACACTCTACAAAAGTTGTCACTCGTCACTATATTCACCAATATTAAGCATGTCTTAATGTTTGTTCCTCTCCTCAGTGGGATCAATATGGCTGCTGTACTGTGTAAGATGGGCTTCACTGAAGCTGTAGTTCAGTCAAAGATGGCTGCTGGCACCAGCACATTTGTGCTAGCTTATGCTCTTCACAAGCTCTTTGCCCCACTTCGGATCAGTGTCACTCTTGTGTCTGTACCACTCATAGTACGATATCTGAGGAAAACTGGACTGTTCAAACCTCCATCATCTAGCCTGTGAATATGACAAGATGCACTTCACACTGCTGTATAACAAAAATTGAGCTAGTTAGAACAATCAATGATTACATGAATTAAAATATATATATTTACTAGGTACATTGTTTTTGAGCACATACTCTTGTATCATGCTCAGTAGGACAGTTTTCTCTACTGTGGCTGTGCATTTTTCATGATGGAACATTTCAACATTCAGTTTGTTTCCATTTTTCACAATTAATATATCATTATAAATGTATCTGCAAGTGCATATTTATCAGCTGGGTTCAGGTTCTTTTATCACACTTCTATCTTTGTGTACTCTTATCATATTACATTACAATCTTTTTGATAATTTGAAACCTAATGTTCTTCACACAGTAACGAAATACCACTTAACATACCACAATGTTCTTTAACCAATCCACTTTGTTTGTTCCAAGTCAGACCACATGCCATGGCAACATTTTCCCACAATCCGGTAAATGAGTTTTTTTATTTTTTATTATTATTAAACTTTTGGTATTTTTCCAATACATGTGTTAAAGCAGCAAATGTTAAAGCAGTGTGTACATTATATCATCCTAGTAGTAGTAACGTAATACCCAGGTGTTGTTTTTTTTTAAATTCTTTTTAGTGTTTATTGGATTATAAGTTGGTTATTGGAAGTGGTTGAATTGTAAAAATGAATAAATTTGGGGGGAACCACATTGGAGTAGTTTATATAACAACTGGGAAGGATGTGGTTTGTTTGTTTTTGTTTGATTGATTTTATTAATGGGCAAAACCTTCCTCCAACCTTGAAATCTATCTCTGGTTTTGGGCAAAATTCTAATTCAAGAAATATGTTGTTTTCAAGATTGTAAAGAAGATGAAAGACATTAGAGCTCACCCAATAACCCTCACCCTTGTCACTGTACGGCGGGCCCCCTGCTGGTCGCCCCCATCCACAGCGGCAGTTGTCTTCTTGTTGCGTTGTTTTCGTCCCTCAGGTGGGCGGGGCCTATGATCCACCTCACCTGGGGGGTATTCTAAGAAGCGGGTTAAGCGATAAAACCGGGTAAGTTAACTCAGAATTCACGGAAACTCAAGGTTTTCCGTTTCAGAAACCAAGCTTAAAGAGAACCTGAGTCAGTTACTATAGCAACTTATGCTCTGAAGCTAACCTGCTCGCGGACCTGAACCAGAGTTACAAACACGTCATCATGACGTGTCTTTTCCTCGAAGATCATGTGGATATTGAAGCTCAGTTTATTCGCTGAGCTCTTCGTCAGGAACGCCTTATAAAACCTCGAATAGACAGGCCTACTATCATTTTCGGATTAGTTTTAATGAACGTTATCGTTTTTCAGCACAATCCATTACTTACATCAATAACATTATTAAACGTCACATTTGAAATACTACACATTGCGGATTAGCCCTAAATTTTCTCCAGATTGTTATACATCGCTCTTCGTTTTTTGCTAGTGGAAGCTTTTTTTATAGTGTAGGAGATCTGTCAGCGGAATCTGTCAGCAAAGCTACTGTATGTCGGTCTGTCCGAAAACTATGGCATTAAAATGACTAGTGCCCAGTTTTGTGGTGTTTCCTGGTCATAAGCCAGTTATGGACATCAAAGAGGAATTCCACAGCATCGTTGGTTTGTCTTTAATTCACACGGACAATAAAGAAATAAGCAAAGGGGAAGCTATATATAACAAACTTCATTCCATTTACATTTTTAAGGATTTCCTAGAGTGATTGGCTGCATTGATGGAACCTACATATGCTACCTATTTCAGCACCATTAGAACATGAAGGCAATTACATAAACAGAAAATCCATCCATAGCATTAATGTACAGGTACTAACCTTATTAATCCTTAATGAATAATGTACTTATCTTTAATGGTAACAAAAATAACGTAGCTATTGTAACTGACCGTTCTCCCCATCAAGATCATATGTGATGCTTCCCACCTCATCACAAATGTTGAAGCCATATGGCCAGGATCCGTGTATGATTCCACACTGTACAACAAATCTGAACAGAGTAGGCCTGAGGTAGTTATGCTAGTTATTCACATGCAGTGTAATAGTTAAATCATTGCAAACCCTAGTGCGATTATAGGACACTATGATGGCCTCCTTCGTGGAGACAGAGTGTATCCCTGCCTGTCCTATAGGCCTACCTTATGACTACCTATTCAGATCCTGCACCTGGACCACAGTCCCGCTACAATCAGGCCCACAGCAAAACCAGGGCAAGAATTTAAATGACCCTAGGAATCCTTAAGGCCAGGTTCCAGTGCCTGAAGGGGCTCAGAGTAACCTCTGATAGGGCGTGCCACATAATAATGGCATATGTGGTATTACACAACATTGTAACCATCCAAGGAGAGCGACAGCCCACCATCTCTGACATGCCCACAGATGAGGAACCTTAAGTGCATGTGGGTGACAACAGAGATGGTGGAGTTGTCAGAGACTCCATCTGCAATCACTGCTTTCCACATTAAATCATGCACCACCACCCACCCCACCATCCACCCTGTAACCTTTTAATATACATTACAGTCAAATTCACTGTTATGTTTCATTATTTCATTTTTCCTGTAAATAAATTTATTTTAGAATATATTTTAGGAATAAGATATAGTTATGTACAGCCATACCACTTTGTACAATATTCTTATACTTCATTTTTATCTGATGCCATGTGTGTTTCACACCACTCAGATTAGACCTGGAATTAGTAAGTGTTGAATAAAAAAAATATTTAAAACTCAATACAGTATTATAAAGGTGGATAAAATAATATAATCGCACCCTTCTGCTAAATATAAAAATGTCATTTTCACTCACGCATTAACTCTGTTGGCAATTTTTTGACATGCTGACTGCCTTTCTCTAGCAGCTACTGCAGTATTACATTTACGTTTAATAATATCTAAATATTCTGCATACGCAGTCATTAATACTTCAAGCTACAGTGGTGTGAAATATGATGCTCGGCTGATTTTCGCTTTTAAGTCCATGATAAATCCTAATTATCTGCGTTCCATTAAGAATGCCTTTTATAGTTACGCGTGAACACGCTTCTGGGTCAACCTACTCAGAGTTGAGCGACCCTGATTACTTTAACTCCGATCAGCCGTTTTGGAACCGTAAACTCTTGAGTATGTCAGATCGGAGTAAGACAACTCGGAGTTCAGGGTTAAGTTTAGAGTTTGTTAAACCCGCTTTCTGGAATACCCCCCCTGAGGGTCATTTGCTTGTCTATATATGTCTTGTCTTTGTACCAGTTGACTGCTGGTCATTGTATCCTTAATTTGAATCTTGTCACAGGTTTTTGGTTTGCTCACTTTATTCATTAAAACCTCTTTTTTTTCCTGAGACTTGGTGTGATTGCTTCCATTTTATTTTTATTATCCATGTATTTCAAGCTCTGACTTTTTTTAACATGCATATATGGAAAATAAAATGCATTTTATAATAATACCTACAATTCCATAAGTGTACATATAAAAAATTCTGTATATAAGAAAAGTGCTTATGAATGTAATCCATTAAAAGCACAGCAATATAAGGGTGGACCACATAGGTCTATGTTGTTGTGTTGGCATCCATCTGTCTCAAGAGACAATGCAATTCGCGCCTTGGTTTTGGCCAGTATAGTTACAACCCCTAACATGGCTCAACAGCCCAATCTTCGAGCGGCACAGTCTGCCGCAATTTCTGCAGGCAAGGTCAGCGTTAGAGTCTAGTGGCACTACAGCCTGTTGCTTGCGCATTCTCTTAACCTCCCACTGGTCCACTCTAAATCAATGCTGGTCTTGACTGCACTTCTCCAAGCTGCACGGTCAGCAGCTATGACCTCCAGTTTACTCAGGTGGATGTTGCCGTCCCGGAGATCTCTCTTGCACACATCTTTGAAGCGGAGAAGTGGCCTGCCTGTGCGTCTGGAGCCCAGGGTAAGCTCACCGTATAAGATGTCTTTAGGGATCCGACCGTCCTGCATTCGTATGACATGACCAAGCCAATGTAGTCATTGCTGGGAAAGGAGAGCAAACATACTAGGTATTTTTGCTTTTGCTAGCACATCCTTGTTTGGAACACGGTCTTGCCAGCTGATACCTAGAATCTTTCTCAAACAGCGCAGATGAAAGGTGTTGAGTCGGTGTTCTTGACAAGAATATAAGGTCCATGTTTCACTGCCATAGAGCAAAGTGCTCAAAACACAGGCCTGATACACCTTCATCTTAGTGCTTGTGGTCAGCATGGAATTACTCCAAACCCTTTTATTCAGACGGGCCAACGCTGCTGCTGCTTTACCGATCCGAGTATTTAACTCAGGGTCCAGCGAGAGATTACTGGAGATGGTGGAGCCAAGGTAGATAAAGCTCTCCACCAGGGGCGAGGCTAGGGTATTTTTAGTGGTGCTAGAGCACCACCGTGAAGTTGCTCAGCACCCCCTGGCTCAACACATTTTTTAAATATTATATTATGCAAAAACCTTGCTCTGCACCTGCGCAATACTTTGGTATTGTGCCTCTGTGAGCACTGGGGGCTGGGCACCCCTAAAGACCAGATCCTAAAATCGCCCCTGCTCTCCACCACGTTTAGAGTGTGTTCACCAGTGTTGGGTATGTTACTTAAAAAAAGTAATTATAGTTACTCACTACCAGTGTTGTATAAAGTATTAGAGACCCATACTTGAGTAAAAGTACAAGTACTCTATCAAAAAAATGACTTGAGTAGAAGTTGGTGTTCTTTAAAAACTTTACTTAAGTAGAAGTACAGAAGTATTCAGCATTTTTTGTACTTACGTATTGCAAGTAGTTTATTCTAAAATTTATTACTCAAGTACTGAAAGTAAAAAGTACAAGTATTGTGTTTTGAATTAATTAAAGAAAGCCGTCTGTACATGTAGCAATCCCAGCTGAAGAATGGTCAAAACTCGAAACTGATGATTCGTTAGATTTATTTGATGTCTTCGGAATTCACCGTAAGAGCTTGTTCGCCATTCAGCTAGGTGCTAGTTTTCCTTTTATGAGAGTCCTAACCACCTTCCTTTCTTGATGTCGTTTTGCCTTCTTTTCGCGGCAGTGACATAAATACGCTGCGCAGCGTCACAAGTGGGCGGCGCAGCAGCAACCACCAAAATAAGAGTCCTTTCTCTTACATTAATAAGCAACAACAAAAAAAAACCAAAACAACTGAATGTGTCAGATCCTTTACACTCCCACCAAATCACAAATACGACACACTGGGAATCATTTACTAGTCATGAGTGATTTCTCTAGATTAAGGATCTTCGAATGCTAATGAGTTTACATACAACCTGAACCTGAATCAAATATTTCATTGTTAAAGCTAAACCTCAGACTGAGAAATGTGGACGTAAGAAAGTAAGTAAAACATTATTCAGACTCCAACAATAGTACAAGTTTCTGAATTGGCCGTTCAACTATAGATGGGGCACTGAGGCGCTCACCATTCTTGTCTAACTTTCGATCGCCGAGTTGTATTTTGACTCTCCTTACTAGTCCATCTTTGGCAGTAGTGGTTTCCAAGACCCTAGCCAGTTGCCACTCATTTCTTGGTGAGTTGTCACCTTTCTCCATCACTATGTCTCCAATCTGCAAATTCCTTCTTGGGACATGCCAGCGCTGCCTAGTAGCAATGTTTGCAAGATACTCCTTGCGCCAGCGACCCCAAAACTGCTCCGAGAGATACTGAACATGCCGCCACCTTTTCCTTGCATACACATCTTCCTTGCCAAATGTGCCTGGTGGGGGCAGAGGTGTAATATTCTTCAAGGTGAGCAAGTGATTAGGCGTAAGGGGCTCTAGGCTATTTGGATCACTGAGGTTGTTGACAGTTAGAGGGCGATTATTTACAATTGCCATTGCCTCATACAGAAATGTCCGCAGAGAAGAGTCATCTAGTCTGCCTGAAGTGAGTGAAAGTGTATTGTTCAGGACTGCTCTTACTGTCCTGATCTGCCGTTCCCACACTCCGCCCGCATGACTTGAGTGAGGTGCATTCATGCAGAAGTCACACTGATTCTGTGCAAGAAACACAGCCAGTCTTTCTGTATTAATTTCATTTAGTGCTCTCTTTAATTCATTTTTGGCCCCAACGAAGTTACTTCCTTGATCAGACTTGATCTGCCGTACTGTACCTCTTATCGCAATGAAACAACGCAGCCCATTAATGAAGGCATCGGTTGACATGTCAGTAAGCATCTCTATATGGACAGCACGAGAGCAGAAGCAGGTAAATAGGAGACCGTACCTTTTGTGAACGCTTCGACCCTGCCTTGTTAAAAAGGGACCAAAACAGTCCATTCCACAATAAGTAAATGGTGGTGATGGTTCCAATCGCTCTGGTGGAAGGTCAGCCATTTTTTGCTCCTCTACAGGTCTTCTTTGCTTCCTACAAGTGATGCAGTTGTGAATAAAGGATGCTACAATCCTATTGATGCCTGGGATCCAAAAACCGTTGGATCTAATCTCATTTATTGTAAGACCCTTACCTTGATGGCAGACCCTTTCGTGGTAGTGGGAAATTATCATTTTTGTGATGGGGTGATTTTTAGGAAGAATTGCAGGGTGTTTAAATGAGTTAGGAAGCGATGAATTATGAAGTCTACCTCCCACCCTGAGCACACCATCCTTATCTATGAAAGCATTAAGAGAATGCAATTCATGATGAGATGGCAGAGAGGTTCCTTTGCTTATTTTCTTCAACTCGCATTGATACACCTCTCCCTGCAGGGCCTTGATTATGGTGCATTGTGCATTGTCACGTTCAGTCACAGTAGTTAAGCTGTTAGACGTGTCCTTGTTGATTCGTCTGAGGATGCGAGCAACTGCCTGTGTCACTCTTCGCCATGAGGAAAAGTTAGACAAACGATCTATCAGGCTTAGATGTTCTGCAGCTTCCGTGTTCAGAGTGTGTACCACTTTGATTTCTGGGTCTCCAATGGGTAGTTCTAAAATAACATCTGATGGAAAGTACATGTCTTTCTCCCATAAAAACCTGGGTCCTGTGAACCAGTTGGAGGACAGCAGCTCACTGACGGTCAAACCTCTCGAAGCATGGTCTGCTGGGTTTTCTGTAGTAGGGACATATTTCCATTGCTTAGGGGTTGTGCTGAGATGAATTCTTTGCACCCTGTTAGCTACGAACGTGTGGAATCGCCGTGCCTCATTATTTATATAACCTAGCACCACCTTGGAGTCAGTCCAGAAAAATTCTTGAACGTTTGCATATCCAAGCTCCTCTTTCAGCATATTGCTGACCTTTACCGAAACAACTGCAGCTGTCAGTTCTAGCCTCGGGATTGTTGTAAGCTTTGTGGGAGCTACTCTTGACTTTCCGATGACTAAAGCACAGTGAACCTCTCCATCTTCATTACTGAGTCTCAGGTATGAGCACTGACCATAGCCACTGATACTTGCATCCGAGAAATGATGCAACTCTGTTCTGATGATTTTTCCAAAGTTAACAGGTGCATAGCTTCTGGGAATGTCAATCTTGTCCAGATTGTTCAGATCACCTTTCCAGTGTTCCCACCTTGGCTGAAGTTCAACTTTCAGGGGATCATCCCAGCCAGTGCTGTGTCTACACATCTCTTGTAGAATTTGTTTTCCAGTGAGCACTATGGGTGCCACAAACCCTAAAGGGTCATACAAGGACGCAACTGTTAATTTAATTGATAAACTGTTAATTAACTGTTAATAACTGATAAAATTCCACGACGAGTGGCTGGCTGGTTTTTGAGCTTGATCTTGAACTTGAAACAATCAGAATGTGTGTGCCATAGAATACCTAAGGCTCTTTCCAAGGACGTGTCATCAAAGGCCAGATCCAGCTCTTTAACATCATTTGCTCGTTCTGTAGGAGGTATACTTTCCAAAACAGCTTCATTATTCGATACAAATTTGTGTAGCCGTAAGCCACCCTGAGCACAGAGGTCTCGTGCTTCTCTTGCAAGCTTAATGGCATCTTCTACACTTTTTGTGCTAGTAATCCCATCATCAACATAAAAGTCCTTCATCACAAAGCTTGCACCTAGGGGGTACACATCACTGTTTTCTTTGGCTAGATGTTTCATCCCATAGTTTGCACACCCAGGGGAGGAGGTGGCACCAAAGAGATGGACCTTCATGCGGAACTCACAGGGCTGTGCATTGAGCTCTCCATTTTTCCACCAGAGGAATCGCAGGTAGTCTCTGTCAGATTTGTCCACATGAAACTGATGGAACATTTTTTCAATATCGCACATTAGTGCAATTGGGTGTTGACGAAAACGAATGAGGATACCAAGCAGGTTGTTAATTAAATCTGGTCCAGAAAGAAGATGATCATTCAAGCTTGTACCTCCATACCGTGCTGAACAGTCAAATACTACACGCATTTTGTCTGGTTTCTTTGGGTGGTAGACACCATGATGAGGAATGTACCATTTCTCTCCTTCTATTCCATCATCCCTTATTTCTTCTGCATCTCCTCTCTTTATGACCTCGTTCATGGACATGACATAATGTTCCTTATGCAGCTCATCTCTTAACAGCCTTCTCTTGAGATGGTTGAGTCTAATTGTAGCAAGCTGTCTATTGCATGGCAGAATGGGCCTTTCCTTAAAGGGCAAAGGCATCTCATAATGGCCTTGAGCATTTTTCTTTATGCTGTTCTTTAGTTTACTCAGGAAGAGAATATCTTCCTGAGACACCTTTCTACATGCATCGTCAATGTCCTTAAAGTCTAATTCTAGTATACGAACAGCATCTGCTGGAGTGACAGGGGGGAGCTCCCTAACAGCCACACGATGACACATGCTACTGGATTCAGGCATATCGAGATATGGTAGTGAACATCCCACAATGCTCCACCCCAGATCAGTTTGCACAGCATACGGTTCTTCAGACCCGCCTACAATTACTTTCCTTGGTGCCAAGGCCCTCGAGCAGTTGTAGCCTATTAAAAGGCCAACCTCACAGTCCATTAGTGGTGGGATTTTGTCTACAATGGCTGCAAGATGCTTCCAGTGCTTGGCTGTGTTGCTGGTAGGAATATGGGTCCGATTTACTGGTATACAATTCTTGGTGTACACAGGAGGTAGGTCAATATAAACAGCAGAGCTATAGCCTCTAACGCGAAGCCCTGACACCCTTTGGCTCTTTAGAACTGTGTCCTTACCAATCATGGTGGTCAATTTCAACTTCACTGGATGAGTGTCTGCTTGTAAACCATCACTCACCTCTTGATCAATGAATGTAGTATCACTCTGTGTGTCAAGTAAAGCATAGACAAGCTTTTCAGAACTCGGACTGGTCTTTGATGAGACCCATACAGGCACAATCATTGAAGTGTTGATAGACGGTTCTTCTCCAGCTACGTTGAGAGCAACGGCTTCCACTGCCTCACTATTATTAGCTTGTGCTGAGGCCATAGGAGGTGCGGGTTTCTGAGTTTTCTCATAGGCATCATCATGAAGACATGTGGGATGTTTCCTCTTGCAGGTTCTGCATAGGAGACGCTGGCGACAGTCTCTTGCACTATGTCCATGCTTTAAACATCCATAACAAAGTCTGTTCTCTCTAACAAACTTCCGACGCTCTTCCAAAGGCTTTGCTGTAAATGCAGTGCAGTTATGAAGCCGATGTTTATTATCTTGACAGAGCATACATGTTTGTTTAGTATGCAACCTTGTTACCCTATCATCATCTGTGTTTGTTTGTGTGCTGAAAACACTGGCCTTGTTCCTCTTGACATCCTTGGTGGTTCGTTTCTCTGATGCAGATTCAGAAGAACGGAGTGCATATAGAGAGGTTATTGGATTGCAAGCAACCTCTGCTTCCACTGATACAAAGGCTGCAAATTCTTGGAAGGTAGGGAAATCTTGACTTTGGTTCAGTGTTTGCGTGACTTGTCTATTCCAACGAGAAGCTGCCCAGTCTGGCAGTTTTTGTACAAGCTTTTGATTTTCTTCGCAGTCATTTAATATTTGGAGACCCTTAACATGAGGCATGGCATCCAGACAGGCATTCAAGAAGTCAGAGAATTCTCGCAGTCCCACAGCATCCTTGTGTTGAACCTTTGGCCAGTTTGCCAACCTTTCTCTGAAAGCCCTTTGTATAATGAATGGTTGACCATACCGCCGATCCAACTTGCTCCAGGCATCTTGATACGCTTCAGCATCATTTCTGTAAAAGGTACCATCTAGAGTTTTACGAGCTGGACCTCCTACAAACCTTTTTAGATAGTACAACTTGTCAGCAAAGGAAGCACTCTTTTGATCAATGAGTGACATAAAGGAGTTTTTCCACTCAACGAACTGCATTGGATCACCAGTGAAGACAAAGGGTTCTGGCACTGGAAGTCTATTTAGGGCTATGCTGTCTTGAAGAGCCTGTGCAAGAGAAGACATGTCTGTCTGTGGTACTGCAGTTACAGTGTTGGATGAACTTTGAATAGGGAGTTGGCTAATGTCTTGATCTGTCCTTGGCTCATACGCAGTGAATGAATTATCAGTTCTGTATACTGCTTCTTGGCTATAGATACCCAACCTAGCCTGAGCTACTTTTAGATCTTTCTCTGCCTGTAACCGTTCTAACTCACGTTTTTGAGCTTCAACAGCTTGTTTATGTTGTTCTTCCAAATGCTGAATCTTTTCTTTTTGTTTATTTTCTTCCAATAATACCTCATACATAGCTTCCTTAGCTGCCACATCTGCTGCAGCGTCTGCACACTTAGATGCCAGGCATGAAGTCACGGAGTGATGACTGGAGTAATGACTAGAATGGATGATGGACTTGTGGCTCACCCGTGAGATAGTAGATCCATAAATGGAACGAGCATGGTCACAATCGAGCAGTGTGAGAAGTCGACCTTTTTCCCTATCAGAGTCAAACTCTCCATCTACACGTGATATCCTTTCATAAATGATTTTGGTAATATCAGCAGTTACTGACACACATGCATCAACCTGTCGTCGTATTTCAGGGTGCGGTGCATTATGACGTCTGTTTTCTTCATAAACACCTGTAACATCATCCCTTGCCTTCTCCAAGTTGTCCACTAGAGCAGTTAACTGACCATCTGAAATATCTGATTTAAGTTGTTGGCGTGCACCTCGGGCCTGAACTTTCCATTGGTTGTACATGGAAATAAATTTTCTTTCCTTTTTATGAGCCTCCTCCTTTTGGAGAGAGAGCATTTTTTCTGTAGGTTTGGGTGCGCGTTCTGAACGGCGAGGTAGATTGGATTCATTTTGAGATTCTTGAAACTGACCTTCTAATTGTTGGTTTTCTGCAATGCCAGTTTCATTTTCAACCATACGCACATGTTTGGAACTATCAGTTTGCTTTTTAACCCTTTCAATTGGATTGGCCATTTGAATTGTAATTTAGTAACACAGTTAAGAGCAATGATCACAGAAGAAATCACAGCAAAACAAATCAAACAGACAATTATATAAAAACTGTAGTTAATCGGCACTGCTACTAAAGATATGCCACATTAAACTAAAAGTGTCCACAAAATTACTATACATGAACTGTAAATTAAAATTATATATAAGTGTCCGTTTACCAAGACAAGCACCAAATTTATTTTCCCAGTTCATAAAACTAATTTGGTTTCAGTCACTGTGATTGGAGAAGATATTTTCTTCCTTTCTGCCTTGCTATTCAGCTCTCACCTTGAATAGCCGTGTAACTTTTGACCATCGCATCTAATCCATTTCAACTGCCGCCTGTAGGAGGCGCAAAGTCACTACCGTAGGCCTTGCTGTAATCCGTATGAGAACTGGAAGTTAGCAACCCGAGATGAAATGCTACCGTGAAACCTTTCGTCGCTAATTCCAGCCGTGTTCGCAGCAGTCGTCAGGATTGATGAGGGTCAAGCTCTTACTGTAGCAATCCCAGCTGAAGAATGGTCAAAACTCGAAACTGATGATTCGTTAGATTTATTTGATGTCTTCGGAATTCACCGTAAGAGCTTGTTCGCCATTCAGCTAGGTGCTAGTTTTCCTTTTATGAGAGTCCTAACCACCTTCCTTTCTTGATGTCGTTTTGCCTTCTTTTCGCGGCAGTGACATAAATACGCTGCGCAGCGTCACAAGTGGGCGGCGCAGCAGCAACCACCAAAATAAGAGTCCTTTCTCTTACATTAATAAGCAACAACAAAAAAAAACCAAAACAACTGAATGTGTCAGATCCTTTACAGTACAAACAAGTAGCAACTTAAAAAACTGGGCTTAACACTTCGTACACAAAAAACAGATAACCTATGTCCCGCTACGTCGTAGGTTTGGCGCAGAAGTACAAGTCAAGTTCGCCTTAAGCTGGGCGTACACTACGATATTTTAAATCATGTACTCTGCTCCAGCTCAAACTGTACGACTAAATCGCAGGGTTTAAAAAGTTCACAGCTCACGATTCATATAGCCTACTCACACTATACGACCCGACGCTCTCATGCGACCTGACTGCTCACACTATACGTCCTTACACCACATATCGGACTCTTGTATCCGGAACTGCATCATAAAAACGGGAGAAGAAAAAGTATAAGAGCCTGGAAGTGGAGAGACGCTCACCTGAAATGTCCACAAAAAAAACGCGCTGCCTTGGCAATTTGTGCCATTCTGTGTCTAGAAACACTTTAAAAAAGGCGACGTGCATGGACAAAGAAATGGCTGGGCAGACGCGGGTTTTCACCTCATTCACTGAAAAAGTACCATTAACTTGTGTTTTATGATGTATATTTGCAACTAGCAATTATTGCTTGCTAATCAAACAATATTTCAATGATTTCATCAAAAAAGAAATTCACTCGCACATGCGCGCGCGCACACAGAGGATTTTGCGTCCTCTTCTGCCGTTCACGCATGCGCAGTGTGAGAGGTTGCGGAGAGTCGGCTCGTGGAGCTGCTTCAACAGTGCGATACTCTCACGAGGAGCGATTTGAATTTCAAACATGCTTGATATTCTTGTGACGCTGCGATTTCATGATCGGGAGTTGGTCGTGAGGTGTGAATCGCTCCTCGTTTACCTGTGTAAACTATACGATGCACGACACGCGATTGAGCCGAAACTTGGCCCGATCGCAAAAATAGTCGCACGAGTGAAAAATCGGCTGAAAATGGGCCAAAAATCGCACGGTGTATGCCCAGCTTTAATTTAGCTGAGAAAATGAGTTATATTTTGGAAGTAAAATCCGTTCGTTGGATTCTAAAGCTGGGCGTACACTGCGATTTTTGGCCCATTTTCAGCCGATTTTTCACTCGTGCGACTATTTTTCGTTTCGGCTCAATCGCGTGTTGTGCATCGTACTGATGGAGTATTCTGTTATAGAAGAGAAGCTGTCTATAAGTTTGATTGTATTCGGAAGAGAAGCTTGTGTGTTCTGCAGGAAAAGTAATACATCATCTGCGGTGAGACTTATCTTGTGGTTTGTGGTTCCTGTGTTAATTCCTGTAATACTTGCATTTTGACGAATTGCTGCTGCTAATGGCTCAATGAAGAGAATGAAAAGTGAGGGCGATAGTGGGCAGCCCTGCCTGGTACCCCTCTGCAGAGTGAAGCTTTGTGAGGTGATATCGTTCGTCCTAACACGTGCATTAGGAGAGCTATGTAGGGTTTTGATCCAGTTTATGAAGGATGAGCCAAATCCAAATTTGTGTAGTACTGCTAATAAATATTTCCAGTTTACCCGGTCAAATGCTTTTTCTGCATCTAAAGATACAATAGTAGTCTCTATTTTGTTAATTGTGCAGTAGTCTATTATGTTTATTAGTCTGCGTGTATTGTTGGCCGATTGTCTACCCTTGATAAAACCTGTTTGGTCTGGATGTATTATAAGTGGGGTGGTTTTCTCTAATCTTCTGGCAAGTGCTTTGCCAATAATTTTAAGATCTACATTTATGAGTGAAATGGGGCGATAGCTGGAAGGAAGTGTAGGGTCTTTGCCTGGCTTTAGAAGTACGCTAATGTTAGCAGAATTAATGTCTGGGGACAGTACGTGATCATTTTAAATTTGAGTGACCATTCTAAGAAAGGTTGGTTCTAGCACCGACCATCATTCTTTGTAGAATTCTACCGGAAATCTATCTGGTCCTGGAGCTTTGTTATTTGGTAGCTGCTGTAGGGCTTCATGTAATTCAGGTAGAGCAAGTGGTGAATCCAGTGCAACAACTTGTTCGTTTTCCAGTTTTGGGAGATTTATATTATTAATAAATTCTTCAATAGCTGAATCAGATGGACTAATCTGTGATGTATATAAAGCTTTATAAAACTCTTTAAAAGCTTTATTTATTTGTTGTGGGTCATGAATAATGTTACCTGTTGAGTTCTTAATAGAAGAGATAGTTGTTTTTTCCTTATTAAGCTTTAACTGATTAGCAAGGAATTTTCCGGATTTATTGCCATGTTCAAAATTTTGCCAACGCAGTCTTTGCAGTAAAAATTGTGTCTTTTTATCTATTATTTCATTTCATTCCAGTTTGAGTTTTCTCAGCTTGTTCAGTGTGTGTTCTTGTGGTGAGGCAGCATGGGCAGCTTCTAAAGATTTTATTTTTTCTTCCAATTCTAATACCTTTTTTTGTCTTTTTCTTATGTGTGCAGTAGGATATTATTTTCCCCTGCATTACTGCCTTCCCTGCTTCCCAAAGAACACACGGTGAGGTTCCTGGTAGATCGTTATATTCTAAATATGTTGCCCATTCTTTTTTGAAATAATTAATGAAATCTTGTTCTTTAAGTAATGATGTATTTAATCTCCAGTTCCTAGTTGCTGGTGTGGTTCTTTTCTGTGTCAAAGAGAGAGAGACCGGTGCATGATCACTGATAGTGATAGGATGAATATGGGTGTCTGTCACATCTGTCATAATAGAATTGCTAACTAAGAAGTTGTCTAAACGAGAATGTGAATGGTGTACTGCCGAAAAGAAGGTGTAATCCCGGAGAGTGGGGTGGTGTGAACGCCACGCATCAGAAAGCCCAAAATCGTTCATATATTGTTTTAGGGTGCCTGCAGACTGCCAGTTCCTTTGACTCACTGCTGTACTGAGCCTGTCGATATCTGGATCAAGTACCAAGTTGAAGTCTCCTCCTATTATTAGTTTGGTGTCAGAGTGATCAGAGAGTGCAGTGAAAATATTGTGAAAAAAGGAGGTGTCGTCAACATTCGGCCCATATATGTTAGCAATACATAAACGCATATTTAGAATGGACAGGTTAAGTATTATGTATCTACCATCTGGATCTGTTATATTGTTGCTAATGGAAAAGCTTATCCTTTTGTTAATTAATATGGCCACCCCCCTTTGTTTTGAGTTGTAACAGGCTGAGTACAGGTGTGGAAACTGAGGACAGATCAGTGTGTATGTAGGTGTTTTGGACATATGTGTTTCCTGTAGAAAGACAATATCTGCTTGTAAGTCGTTTAGCCGATTAAAAATTTTCAATCTCTTTTCCCTCGAACCAGTTCCACGTACATTCCATGTTACGAACTTCAGTGAATTAATGTTAAAACTACTTGTTTGAGTGTTGGATGGTTGCTAAAGGTGTGTGTTGCACATCTGTGTTGTATGCCTGTGTTGTATGTTTTGTGTATGTGTCTGCGCTATATGTCTGTGTGTGTGTGTCTGTGCCTGCATGAATCGGTCGTGTGTGTGTGTGTCTCCTGTGTGTTAGTGTGAGATTGTGCTGTATGTCTATGTGTGTGTCTGTTTTGTATACCTGCCTGCATGTGCGTGTGTGTGTGCATACAATACATTGCAGTCTTGAAAGTGGGTGAACAAATTGCTGGGTGAGTGTAGAAAAAGAAAAGAAAAGGGAAGGGAAAAGGAAAAGGTGACACTGAAAATGCATATACAACAGAAAAAAAAGCATAAACAACTAAGACTTATGACGGAAAACATATGGTACGGTGCTAATTAGACCGGCATTAGAGCCTGGGAACCTGCTTGAATGAAACTCTTGCGGATGGGGAACAAGACCTTGCGTCGCTCCAGGATTTCTTTGGGGAACTGATCATTGATACTAAAGTCCGTTCCTTTCAGCTCCCGGCCGCGGCTCTTTAGCAGTTCTTTATGCTTGTAATGTTCAAACTTGGCTACGATCGGTCTGGGTCTCCGCGCATCCGGCCATTTCCCTCCCAGGCGGTGAACGTGGTGAAAACTGATGGTGTTGACGGTGGACTCCGAAATTTTTTAGATGATTTTGGATAAATGCTTTTACCATGGTCTCGGGGTCCTCGTCTGCCTTCTCCGGAATACCTGCAAATATTAAGTTGTCTCTCATACTGTGGGACTGGAGATCGATGACCGTTTCTTTGATTTTCTTGTTTTCTTCCGAGAGTCGGGTCATTTCCTCGGTGAGCAATTTCACAGACTCTCTAAGAACCGTGTTTTCTGCAGCGAGTGCCTCCACTTGCTGCTGGCTGAACTCCACCGACTCTCGCAAAGCCTGAAACTCTTAGTGGAGAATTTCCACCAGCGCCAGGCGCGCGTCAAACCTGGACAGTTTGGTGTTAATAGACTCCAGAATGTCCGCCGTGTTACAGGTGTGTGGGGAAGCCGCTCCTGGGGAAGCTTCGGCACGGCTCCTCTTGGTGGATGGCGTCTTCTCTGCTTTGCTCATGATAATTCTTTCAAAGCAGTCGTCAATATACATGAGTATACTGTCCAAATCTTCGCGGTGCTCCAGAGTGGTTGAGTTCGTTTATATGTATTAAGTAAGAGGGAAAAAAAAACACCTAGAGATGATTATTAATATATTTTTTTAATATTTTTGTCTTAAATTTATCTAGCGGATAATAAGGATATTAACTGATAAGTTTGTTAGCAGCGGCCTGCCGCCATGTTCAAACGCTTCCGCCTTCTGCCGGTTTGCAGTCTGCCGAGCTACTCCGTCATTTCCCCCTCCACCTGCTCTCTTTTACCATCTCTTTTAATGAGATAAAAAGCTAATTATTTGGAATAATTTCGAGTATATGTGTATTTGTATAAATATGTAAATTAAGCTGAAGGTGCTAGAAAATACTGAAAATTGACCTTCAAAGTGCCTCAAAGTACACATCTCTGTATTTAATACGTTGCGTGAGAATCTCCGGTGTATCGTCTTCCTAAAAGGCAACAGTGTGACCATGGTATATGAGCTTACCCCTCCTGGAGCGAGCTTCACAAATAATGTTCTCTTTTACCTGGTAACGATGCAGTCTGATGATGACAGCTTTTGGGCTGTTACCTTGTTGCGGCCTGCTGATAAGTGACGGATGTGCTCAGTCTATCACCGGTGGTGAAGAATGTGCGTCCCCAAACACCTCCGCTAGGAAGTCGGTGAATGCGGACCTTCAAGCAACTCTGACACTCCAATAACATGGATATTGTTGCGCCTGCTGTGAGATTCAAGGTCGGTAGTTTTGGCCTGTAGCTTAGTCGAAGTCAAATTTATTTATATAGCACTTTTCACAACACATGTTGTCACAAAGCAGCTTTACAATTGTATGGGTCCAGATCACTAATAAGCAAGCCAAAGGTGACAGTGGCAAGGAAAACCTCTCTATGGTGGTGGGGATTAGGAAGAGACTCAAAAGGGAACCCATCCTCCATTGGGCAGCCCATTAGCACAAGTCCGTGGTGCACAGGATGGTTCTACAGATAAAGTTAAGGTCCTTGTTCTCCGGCCAAGTAGTCACAGTCACTTCGATGTAGATGGTGAGCCTCAGGTAGGAGCTAACATCAGCACGTCCTTTTGCGGAAATGGCACATCCAATCCTGGCATCAGTACATCCACCGGCAAACCAGACCATATCCCAGGTGCTTGTAGGTGTATGCAAAAAGATAGACAATACAGACTGAGCATGTGGACATCAATATAAACCACCATTAATTTAAACATGCAAAGCTCACGTGCCAGTGATTAGCATGTGGCTCCGGCAGGCTAATCTATAGCAGCATAACTAAAGGGAGGGGTTCGGAGGTGACCACAGTCATGAGACATTGCTTTCTAGTCAAGTAATTGTCACAACTGATGCCATGACACAGCTGGATGACAGCATCAAAATCTCAGATTACCAGAAAGCTCAACGTCTGGGGGCCCCACGAGCCCCACAACTTACAAAGGGAATATTAGCTGAAGGCTTGAGTGATTGGAGTCTTGATTGGAGCTGGAAGACTATTCCATAATTGAGGGGTTTTAAAGGAGAAAGCTCTGCCTCCGGCTGTAGTCTTACAAATTTTTGGAACTAGGAGAGATCCAGCATTTTGGGAGCGCAAAGGGCGAGATGGGTTGTAGTAAGCAATGAGTTCACTCAGATATTGTGGGGCAAGACCATTTAACACCTTATAGGTTAACAGAAGTATTTTAAATTCAATTTGATATTTAATCGGAAGCCAGTATTATGCCGCGAGAGTGGGACTAATATGATTGAATTTTCTAGCCTTAGTTAGGACTCTAGCTGCAGCATTTTGAACAAGTTGTAGCTTCTTTATGGACTGTTAGAGCAGGGGTGCCCATTACATCAATCGATTGTCCAATCTTGTCCAATCTTGACAAAAGCATGGGCCAGCTTCACTGCATCAGCTAATGAAAGTGTCTCAGCTTGGCGATATTTCGTAAATGGAAAAAGGCAGCCTTAGTGACATTGCATATATGTGTGTCAAATGAAAGATCCAAATCAATAGTAACACCCAAGTTTTTTGCAGTAGATTTAGGTGTTACTGAAAAACCATCTAGGGTAAGGGGAATATCAGCCCAATTGCTTCTAGCAGCTTTAGGCCCAAGACTCAGCACCTCAGTCTTATCGGAATTTAGTTGAAGAAATTGTTTTTTATGTCCTGGACGCAGTTCTCAATCTTGAGAGTAGTAGTGATATCATCTGGATTGGAAGATATATACAACTCAGTATCATCTGCGCAGCAATGGAAGCTAATACCATGCCTATGAAAGATGGTGCACAGTGGTAGCATATATAATGAGAATAATATTTTACCTTAGAATGCTGTGAGCATTTGTTATTTACTAGTACAAATTGGTAACGATCTGTCAGGTAGGACCTGAACCAAGAGAGTGCTTGACCTCTTATGCCAATGAGTGTCTCCAGCCTTTTAAGTAGAATATTATGATCAATGGTGTCAAAAGCAGCACTGAGGTCTACAGTCCCTGACATAAGTTTAGTGCTGGCTTCTGGGCACTGATTCGACCATGGAGGCCATTTCGAGACAGAATCCTACAAACTGTTCTAGTTGATACAGGGACTTGAGGTGACCAGGCCTGGTGGAGCTCTGCTGCAGTGGAAGAGGGACTGGCTTTGGATTTTCTAACCAACAAACGTTTCTCCCGAGCAGTTGTCTCATAGGGTCTGCCGGACCTGGGCTTGTCAAAAACATCTTCAGTCTCTTCAATTCTTTTTTTTAATTCTTTGTACTTGTGCTGAGACACATTAAAGGTGCCAGCCACCTCTGCAGTGGATTTGGTCTTCAGCATCTTGATAATCAAGGCTTTGGTAACAGGATGGATTTTTGGCATGTTGTCAGAGGTCAAGTTGCAGTGCAAGTGAAGGTCTGGGGTGCTGGAGTTCTTTTTATACACACCCACTAATTAACCAGTCAATTAGTGAGCACAGGTGAGGCTGTAAACTAGGTTTGGGTGCATTATATGACAAGGCGACAAAACTTGTCTTGCCAAAATCTGACCTTTCTGTGTTCATTAAATGATCAATATTTCTGCAGTAAAGCAAATTTATTTTTGTAAATTAAATCTAATTTGGGAGGGTTTCAGCTTCCATATGAGTAATTTGAAAACCACTCGATGAATTTAAAGTCAGGTTATAAGCTTTTGTTTGCACAACATGGATAAGCGACAGAACTTATGTCAGGGACTGTAGCAGTATGAGAAAAGAAATGTTATCCTTTATCAGAGGATATTAAGAGATCGTTCAGTACTTTAGTAAGTGCCATTTCAGTGCTGTGATGGGGTCTAAATCCAGATTGAAATAACTAAGACATGTTCTGTCTGTAAAATGGAAGAGAGTTGTTAGGAAACTACTTTGTCTAAAATTTTGGATATGAATGACAAATTAGAAATTGGCCTATAGTTGAACAGTTACTGGGGGTTAAGACCAGGTTTTTTAATTAGCGGCTTGATGACTGCTAGTTTAAATGAACTGGGAATGTAGCTCAGACTCAGAGAATAGTTAATTATAGTAAGCAAAGGTTCTACATTGTTATGCAGTAATTATTTAAGTAGATGGGTTGGTACGGCATCTAGTATGCATGTGGAGGGCTTAGCACATTCCACCAGTGAAATAAGCTCCTCACGGCCATTTGGGGAGAAGGACTAACAGGTCATCAGAGATTACCAGACAGCTGTCAAGGTGCATTTGCATGTTGACAGGCTCTGAGATAGCAATAAGTATGAGGATTTTGCCATATGGAGGGCATGCTTATATTCAATAAGGCTGCTTTTCCATGATAATCTATACACCTCTAACTTTGAATTTCGCCATTTACGCTCCAGGATCCGCACGGCTTGTTTGAGACTATGCGTGTACTTGTTGTACCATGGCACTATTTTTCTCTCAGTGGCTCTCTTATATCGCAATGGTGCAACCTTGTCTAAAGCTGTACGAAGAGAAGTGTTTAACTCCAGAAATGTTTAAATTTCATCTGTCCCACATATGATCCTATACAGACCTAATTTTCCCTGTTTTATTTTTCCATACGGCTGCCCGCCTACCGGAGAAATACTGAGACGAGGAGAGATGATGGTTGATGGTTGGTAATAGTCAAAGCAGGGCAGAATTCGGGACAGTGAGAGGGTCCAGGGCAGTGGGTTTTTCCTTCACACTGATTAGACAGGCAGTGGGTTGATCCTTCATCATAGCTGGTTATGCAGGAGTTGGGTGTCCCAGGATGGATCTTGGGAAAGTCTCAGTATTTCTCTGGTAGGCGGGCAGCCATATGGAAAAATAAAACAGGGAAAATTAGGTCTGTATAGGATCATATGTGGGACAGATGAAATTTAAACATTTCTGGAGTGTGGCAGCAATGGCATTAAATTAAATTATTACAGCCTAGTTAAAAAGGCAGAACCAGAAGATAACATAGATTTGGGAGCATTCTGAGACATTGACATCCATCCACTGCACTGTCAACAAACTTGAGTGACCCAGTGGGGAACCGTCAGGGCCCTCTACGCCCTCTCAGAGGGCCTAAAATATTCTTAAAACATTATATATATAATTATCCAATTTTATTTGATCTACTTACAGTTTTACAATCGACATTAAACAATTACAAAAGCAAATTACATATAAGCAAATAAATTATTCAACCATGTCTATTCAATCTGTGTTGGAAGGTGAGGGGTTAACTGGAAGCCTGTGAGCCTGTGTCTCCCCCTATCAGGACTGTGATGCCCTCTGTTCGTTTACAGAGGGCCTGGCAGTTATAATTCAGCACAACACCAGTTTCAAATGACAGTAAAATTGACCAATCATATCTTCCCTCTTAGTGGGCGGGATTAACTGTATGATAATTTCCACCCGCTGTGGCGACGCTAGCTGTCGTTAGTCTACCGCCGCTAGCTAGTTTCGATTCGGCCCTTTGACGTGCTCATTTACATATTCCGCTTCCGAGAACCACGGAGCTGTGAAACCTTATTTTGTTTGGAAACTTAACAAGTTATGTAGTACAAATGTTATTTGAACGCACTACATGCGTTTCTAAAGCTATACTGTCGTCTCGGTTTTTTCTTTATTCTTTATTGCAATTTATTAGTAGAGGAAGAAAAAATTTCAGGGGGGGGGGTGTAGCGGGCCCAGGTTTAATGGTCACGGTTCGCTACTGGAGTGACCATGTGCAGTGACAGGATGACAGCACCAGTGCCCCAGTTTGCCAAAAAACCATTCGCCTATGAACCCCTGGATCTGTACCTTTATCTAAGGGGGCACATTAATTACCAAACGCTAAACTAAATAAGTAAGTTTTCAACATAGACTCAAAGATTGAGAGCGTGTCAGAGTCCTGGACACATTCTGGAAGGTTATTCCATAGCTGGGGGGCCTTATAAGAAAAGGTTCTTCCCCCTGCTGTTACCTTAGTAATTGTTGGAACTAAGGGCGTACTCACACTAGGCACGGTTTGCTCGTTCCGTGCTGGGGCCCGGTTATCCCCCCTCCCCACTCCCCCGCTGGCCTGCACTCACACTCGCTTCAGCAACCCGGCCCGAGCACGCTTACGTCATCACAACGCCGCTTTATTTGGAAAAAAAGCGCGCTCGCACAACACTATAGAGTTCACGATTCTCTTTTTATTGTATTTTTGGAGTGCAGAAACACGGTGCAAGCACAGATTTATCGATAATTTAACACAACGATTGTCTGCTAATCGCTTTGCCGCTATGACTGTTTAACGTGAGCGTCGCATCACTGATGTCATGTTTGAGTTCCAGCGAAATGAACCAATCACACGAGGCACCAAGCGGGCCCGGGCACGGATAGCGCTCACACTAGAAGCGAACCGTGCCCGAGTCCACATGAATCGTGCCCTGGCCCACCTCTTCAAAGCGGGCCCGAGCACGGTTAACTGATCCGGGCCCGGGCACGGTTGGAGCGCTCACACTAGCCAAACGAACCGTGCTTCGGCAGGCAACCGTGCCCGGGCCCGGATCACAGAGCCTAGTGTGAGTACGCCCTAAGAGGCCAGCACCCTGTGATCTTAGTGGACATGGGAGTTCATAATATGAAATAAGTTCCTGGAGGTAATCAAAAGCAACCCCGTGCAGTGCTTTATAAGTCAGTAGCAAATCAATGCGAAATTTAACTGGGAGCCAAAGCAGGGCTGATAGGACTGGCCTTTTTTCTAGTTCTAGTCAGAACTCTGGCTGCGGCATTTTGAACTATTTGAAGTTTATTTAGATTCCTATATGAGCATCCTGACAGTAATGAGTTAAAGTAGTCTAACTATAGAGCATTCCCCATCTAGCTCATCTATTGTCTGTAATTTGTGTTTGTGGCTGTATAGGAGAGCTTGGTTTGATTTTTTTCACGCCATTAAATTTCTCTTTGTCTGAAAGACCTCCCCCCCATACGCCCTTACACACACACGCGCACCCGCACGTACCTGAATACACATCCACACACACACATACACACACACACACCTACACACACACACATACATACACACGCTAGACCAGGGTTTCTCAACCGGTGGGCCGTGGACCACCAGGGGGTGACGAAGCACCATACTGGTCTGTAGTGAGCACTTTAAATCTTAAAAGTATACCTTTAAAATTTTTAAAAACACACACACACTAGTCAAACCATCGTTCATGAGAGGCCAGTATATATTTTCATAATAATAAGATACAAAAATAAAATTTATTATTTACACAACCTTTTCTGATGAATGCTGGATATGGTTTGCCACGGTTGCTACTTTGTAACCAGGGACTCTAAAACGCGAAGACGAAGAAGCCAGAATGGTGGCAGCTGAAGAGATAATGGCAGTCAAAAAAGCTAAAAATTATCACTTTAATCCCGAGTGGGAAGAGGACTACTTTTTTACTTATTCAAATTCAAAAGTTGGTGTGTCTGATCTGTAATGCTACTGTGGCCATACCGAAGAAGGGAAATTTGGAGCGACATTTTCTCACAGTTTACAAGAGGTATGCTAATGATTTCCCGGCAAAATCAGCTCTACTAACCGAAAAGGTAAATGAACTAATAATGAAATAATTAAGTCGAAGTAAAGAACCACATTGACTGATGACTACCTCGCGGCCTGTTTAAGGCTGGCGCTCAGCACCCACTGCCCGGATTATGAGAAGCTAGCTGACTCGTCCCAGTGCCAGAAGTCCCACTAAGGTAGAGAAGTGTTTTTTTTTTTTATTATTCTCATCTTGAACTAGGCATAGGCCTATTCAGGGTTTAATTTGAGCCGGATCCTGCCGGAACAGGATCCGTGAACTCTTTCATTTTGAAGGGTGCGTTCCAGGAACTGTCTGCCTCGATCCGGTATCTTTCAAGCCTACTAATTATAAGTTATGAAGAAATCTGTCTGCGTTGAACCAATTAATTGAACAAACAATTCTATAAAATAAATTTTTAAACACAAGATCCACATTCAGGTTCCTAAATCACATAAGAGCTCTCCTTTTTAGCGATGCCTTTCTGCGTCTCCCCAATAAAGCTAGTTATACTTTCGCGAGTGACCGTAGCGCGCGACTCCGCACACCTCGCGCGAACCTCCGTGAACGGCAGAGGCATTTATACTAGCTGCGTCACATTCTATGCAGTGTTGTCCGAAACGATATGTGGTAGTATAAAGAAACACCCCTCAAAAACAGGGGAAGGAACATTTACCTGACCAATTTTAATGTTGCATTGTGTTTCAGATTTGAAAAGTGCTGGAATTTAGGCTAAATACTTGAAAATGCACGTAAAATGCACTTAAACACTTATAAAACTTATAAGTGCACTTTAAAACACTTATAAAACACACGTAAATAATTTAAAAATAATTTATATATACGAATTGGCTTGTTATTTTGACATTTGTGCGCCTAAGTGTTGCGTTTTGTGTGCGATCCGGTGACATTGTTGGCCTCAGTGACCCCTTGTCTGATGCCGCTGTTTGCGTTCCGGAATCATTTGATTTACAAATTAAGCACTGGGCCTATTCATATCCACATACTGGACTTAGAAGAGTATGTTACTATCTTGAATTACACATATTCATATCCATATACTTAGAAAAGTATGTTCCGATTTTTATGTTTTCGAGTTGAATTTAAATCCATCTGCCAGTTTCCCTGCCAGTGCCACTGCCCAGTGAAGTTTAGCATTCTTAAATATTGGACTTATCTTCTCCTCCTTCCTGTTTTAAAGTTATCTTTTCTAGAGTTGTTGTTATTGTGTGTGTGTGTGTGTGTGTGTGTGTGTGTGGCTAAGAGAGATAGAGATGGTGTGAAGTTGTGAGATTCTTGTTCTGTTTTGACAACCTATTTTTGACTCATTGATCATTTCCTCATTGGTTGGATTTACGTCTTATTCTCCACCTGTGCAAATAAAAAAACAACTACATTTGAACTGCGATTAGGGTTCCTTGTTTAAATTATTGCCCGGCCCTTGTGTTTGACTTGGTAGATCTCGGCATGCCATCAACTTCAAAAGTAGATCTTGGTTAAAAAAAGGTTGGGCACCCCTGGTCTAACTCATCATGTGATCCCTCCGCCACACGGTTCACACTACTGAAACGTGAATAAATAAGTCCGCATTGCCGTAAAGATGGAGCAGTCTAAGCCAGGGTCTAAACAAACTACGAAACGTAAAGGTGGCGCTGAAAAGCTGAAAGAGAAATAAAGAAAAGCTGCAGAGGTTACTCACTGAGTGAACAATGTAGGTTTAAGAAGCTTTCCAGTTGTTTTTCCCCTGTATTTTGTCAGGGTCAAGTTGTTAAGTTTGTTAGTTATTTTGTTATGCCTTTTTAATCATTATTGCTATTATTGCTGGAAGTAATATTGTCCATATGACAATAAAAGCTGTCATATACACTACGTGCCATGTATAGATTCATATACACAGTATACACACACACACACATACAAAAAAATATATATATGATGGAGCAGTCTAACGTTTATATGACATTATGTGACAGCTCATATTATAGATGATCAATCAATCAAATTTTATTTATATAGCGCTTTTTAGAACAGTTGTTGTCACAAAGCAGCTTTACAAGTCAATCAATCAATCAATCAAATTTTATTTATATAGCGCTTTTTACAACAGTTGTTGTCACAAAGCAGCTTTACAAGTGCCAAGTCCTAGCCCCCAGTGAGCAAGGAAGAACTCCCTAGTTTTTTTGCATGAGGAAGAAACCTTGAGAGGAACCAAGACTCAGGGGGGGAACCCATCTTCCTCTGGCCGACACCGGTCACCATGACAACAACAACAATTTAGACAGAAAGAAGAGAAAGAAAAGGAAAAATATGTAATAATGTCCATCATGATGTATGCATCCGGTTAGGCAGGAGGAGGTGGCTGGCCCAGGATGGATCGCTGGTCTCCTCATCTCATTATTCCTCAAGCAGGCGGGCAGCCATGTGGAGAAATGAAACAGGGAAAATTAGCTCTGTATGAGGACATATACAGGACAGGTGAAATTATAAACATTTCTGGAGTGTGGCAGCAACTCCAGCATTAAGTTAAATTATTACAGCCTAGCTAAAAAAGGCAGAACCAGAAGGTAACATAGGCTTGGGGGCATTCTGAGACAATGGCATCCGTCCACTGCACTGTCAACAAACTTGAGTGACCACGAGCAGTGACAGGACGACAGCACCAGCGCCCCAGTCTACCATAAAACTCTTCGTCTATGAACCCCTGGATCTGTACCTTAATCTAAGGGGGGATATTAATTATCAAACGCTAAACTAAATAAGTGGGTTTTCAACCTAGACTTAAAGATTGTGACTGTGTCAGAGTCCCGGACGCATTTAGGAAGATTATTCCAAAGCTGGGGGGCCTTACAAGAAAAGGCTCTTCCCCCTGCTGTTACCTTGTTAATTTTTGGAACTAATAAAAGACCAGCACCCTGTGATCTTAGTGGGCGTGGGGGTTCGTAATAGGAAATAAGTTCCTGAAGGTACTCAGGAGCAAGCCCGTGCAATGCTTTATAAGTTAATAAAAGAATTTAAAAGTCAATACGGAATTTAACTGGGAGCCAATGCAGGGCTGATAGGACTGGACTGATATGCTGAAATTTTCTAGTTCTGGTCAGAACCCTGGCTGCGGCATTTTGAACTATTTGAAGTTTATTTAGATTCCTATTTGAACATCCTAACAGTAGTGCATTGCAGTAGTCTAATCTAGAGCTAACAAAGGCATGCACCAATTTTTCTGCATCATCCTGTGATAATGCATTTCTTAATTTGGCAATGTTGTGGAGATGTAGAAAAGCTATCCTAGTAGTATTATCTATATATTTATCAAATGATAGGTCGGAGTCGAGTATGACGCCTAGGTTTTTGGCTACTGTGCCAGGTGTAATGGGATAGTCTGCAAGATTAAGCATTAAATTTGGAATTTTCTGTCTTGCGGCCTTAGGGCCCACAAGGAGAACTTCTGTTTTGTCCTCATTTAATTGTAGGAAGTTTAGAGACATCCAGCATTTAATATCTCTTACACAGGCCTCAATTTTTCCTAAACTGAGTTTGTCATCGGGTTTGTGTCACGGTGAGTCGGCCCGGACGCCACCAGAGGGCGTCCCAAGCGACCCGCACACGCACCACCACGCCCTCAATCTCACAACACACACCCTCACAGCGCAGGACACTCCCACGCTCCCAATCACCTGTGTTCTGACACCTGTTCCGCGTTAGGCTCTCGCTTTATATTCCCACAGGTCGATCCTTCCAGCGCTGCTCATTCACCTGCCTCAGCGCCTCGCTACGCGGGAGAGTCCTGCCACTTCAACTTAAGAGTTTTACTTCGGTGTTCACCTTTCTGTTTAATACCTGTTTTGCCTTTGAGCCTGAGTCCTTTTGTTGTCGTTTTGCTATGGATAATAAACCCGAGCATCCGATACCTCTGCCTCCTGCTGCCTCTGTCCCAGCGTCACAGAATGAGCAGCCGTCGACAGCAGGAGCTGAATCGCCGTCACCTTTGGAAATTCTGGCGACGCAAGGTAGGGCCATCGGAAGGCAACAGCAAGAGCTCACCGAGATAAGAAATATGATGCAGATGATGTCGAGTTGCTTGCAGTCTCTCTCTGTCCAGGCGAGCAGCGCCTCTCCTCCAGTAAGAGAGGAGAGAGGTCTCATCGCACCTCCCGAGCCCTATGGATGGGAACCAGACAGGTGCGAGGGGTTTCTAATGCAGTGCGGGCTGTATTTTACGTATCGCTCTAAGTCCCGAGAGAAAGATCGCATACGTTTTGTCCCGCCTCACCGGTAAGGCGCTAGAGTGGGGAACAGCGCTTATGAGAACAGAATCAGTTCTGCTGGTGGACTATGACGCGTTTGTCACAGAGCTGAAAGAGGTGTTTCACCACCCGAGACAGGGCAGTGCCTGCGGACAAAGCCTACTACGGATGCGTCAAGGCACACGGCATGCTGCAGAATATGCCCTGGACTTTAGAACCCTGGCCGCCAACACCGGGTGGAACGACGCGGCTCTTATAGATGTGTTCATTGCGAGCTTACGCCCGGAGCTAAGGGCAGAGCTAGCGTGTCGCCAGGAGGGGGCGAGTTTCACGCAGGTGGTACATCTCGCGGTCACGTATGATCGTTTGCTGCAGGAGAGGACAGGCAGAGCTCCTCACGGACCTGCTGGCGACACCACCCAGGCTCCAGCGAGCCCCAAGGAGAACCAGAAGCCCGAGCCCATGCAGATCGGGGAGACAACCACGGCCAAGGAGACTGCTCGCCCGAGCGGTGGCAGAGCTCGGGTGAGTAACTCCTTGACGGGCAATTTGCTTACCATCCAAGCCTGGTTGTCTTACAGGGGCTGTTCTGTGGGGGTTTTCGCCCTAGTGGACTCGGGAGCGTCGGGGAACGTGATGGAGCAGAGCCTGGCGAAGCGGCTGAGGGTCCCCTTGAAAAGGCTGGAGAAACCGAGGCATGTGCAGGCGCTGGACGGACGACCTGTGGGCAGGGGCGTGATCCAGTACCGCACCGCTTACCTCCGTCTCACCATACAGGGTCATACAGAATACATATCGTTTTACATTCTGTCACACTTACGTCACCCAGTCACGTTAGGTCTTCCCAGGCTCCGTCTGCACAATACCCTCATTAAATGGTCCACGGGTCGCATTCTCCGTTGGTCCACTCTGTCTAAACATTCACGTGCGGGTCGCAGAAGGCCCTGTAAAGTGCTAACCACCAGCATAGAGAGCCCCAACGTCGCTCCTCCCCAAGCGATCCCTAGTCAGTACAGAGATCTCGCGGAGGTATTCAGCGTGTCTAAAGCTGCGCAGTTGCCGCCACAACGCCCGTGGGATGTCACCATCACCCTGAGAGAAGGCACGACTCCCCCTAAATGCAGGATCTACCCCCTGTCACAGGAGGAGGAGCAGGTGATGGAGCAATACATCAGAGAGGCTTTGGCTCAGGGCTACATCACTCCCTCCACCTCGCCCGCCTCAGCCAGTGTCTTCTTCGTGAAGAAGAAGGACGGTGGTTTGAGGCTCTGCGTGGATTATCGGGGGCTCAATTCCCTCTTGGTGAACTACTCGTACCCACTGCCTCTGGTGCCTTCGGCTCTGGAGCAGCTGCGGGAGGCGAGTGTGTTCACCAAACTGGATCTGCGCAGCGCCTACAACCTCATCCGGGTCCGTGAGGAGGATGAGTGGAAAACGGCGTTCAGTACATCTACTGGTCATTACCAGTACCGGGTCTTACCTTACGGTTTGGCGTCGGCACCGTCGTTTTTCCAGGGGTACATCAACGAGGTCCTGAGGGAGTACCTGAATAGATGTGTCGTCTACATTGACGACATCCTCATCTATTCTCCTTCCCTGGACCAACACGTCCGGGATGTGCAGGCAGTCCTGAGCACTCTCCTGCGCAGTAGGCTATACTGCAAGCTGGAGAAGTGCGAGTTCCATCTCTCAGAGGTGAGCTTCCTTGGCTACATCATAAGGTCGGGCTCTGTGCATATGCAACCGGGAAAGGTGGAGGCGGTGAAGGGATGGAACCGTCCTCACACACGGCGCGAGCTCCAAAGATTTTTGGGCTTCGCGAACGTTTATAGGCGTTTCATCCGCTCGTACAGCCAGATAGCCAAGCCTCTCACAGATCTACTGCGTGGAGGGGCGAAGAGGGTAACCTGGACCGCGGAGGCGGAGAACGCATTTAACAGTATTAAGCAGGCTTTCACTTCCGCACCTATGCTGCACCAGCCCGACCCGAAACGGCCGTTCGTGGTGGAGATAGACACGTCCGATGTAGGGGTCGGGGCCGTGCTATCCCAGCGCTTCAGGAAACATTGTTCGCTTAAACCTATCGCCTTCTTTTCCAGAAAACTCAATTCTGCAGAGCGAAACTACGGAGTCGGCGATCGAGAATTACTAGCCATGAAATTGGCTTTTGAAGAAAGGCGACATTGGCTGGAGGGGGCTCAACATCCGTTCACAGTGATCACTGATCACAAAAATCTCGAATATATTAAATCTACGAAACGTATGAATGCGCGTCAGGCGCGATGGTCGCTGTTCTTTTCCCGATTCCGTTTTCAGGTCACGTACCGTCCCGGAGAGAAGAACACGCGCGCCAACGCTCTCTCTCGCTCCTTCCCAGAGAGCCGAGAGTCTACGGAGAAAGAGCCCGTCCTCCCAACGGAGTGGTTCCTACGCGCGCTGGACTGGGAGATCGACCGGGCGATCGCGGCGGCTAACCCACACCCCCGGTGTCCTCCTCACCGCAGGTTTGTTCCACCTGCGCAGCGAACTCCTCTCATCAGTTGGGCGCATTCTTCGCTAGGTACAGGTCATCCCGGATCAACAAAAACGTCACAGGTGCTGGGAGCCCGTTACTGGTGGCCGGGACTACACTGAGACGTCATGCGGCACGTGGCCTCCTGTCCGGACTGCGCAAGGAGCAAGGTGCCCCGTGTGCCTCCTGCGGGTAAGCTACTGCCCTTGCCCATACCTGTTCAGCCCTGGACTCATATCGCGGTTGATTTCGTGACAGACCTGCCTGACTCCGACGGAAACACCACCATTTTTTCCGTGGTGGACAGATTCTCCAAGATGGTACGCTTCATACCTCTACCAGGACTACCTACGGCTTGGGAGACAGCGGAGATCCTGTTTAAGGAGGTATTCCGGCAGTTCGGGTTACCGGAGGACATCGTCTCTGACCGTGGGCCTCAGTTCACATCTCAGGTATGGAGGGAGTTTCTGTCCAAACTGAACGTGACGGTCAGCCTCACCTTAGGATACCATCCACAAGCCAATGGGCAGGTGGAGCGTATAAACCAGGAGCTGGGACGATTCTTAAGAGCCTATTGCAGTGAGTACCCGGACACATGGAGCTCTTTACTCACCTGGGCGGAATACGCACAGAACTCCCTGGTACAATCGAGCACAGGCAAAACGCCGTTTGAGTGCGTGTTGGGCAGACAACCCCCTCTCTACCCATGGAACGCCGCCTCCTCGGACCAACTCATAGTCGAGGAGTGGTGCCAGCGAAGCGAGAGGGTTTGGGCGGACACTCATCGCAAGCTGGAGGCAGCGGTAAGGAGGTTCAAAGCCAAAGCTGACCGCCGACGGAGCGAGGCGCCCACATATCGAGTCGGTGACAAGGTGTGGATGGCTACAGGCGAGGGCCGCCTGGGACCAAGAGGAAAACTGACAGACCGTTACACAGGTCCGTACACCATCTCCAGACAAATAAATCCAGTCACTTACCAAATACACCTGCCCGTGGACCGCCGAATCTCGAGGACATTCCACGTGTCTGCATTGAAGCCGTTCCGGGAGGGCCCGTTGAGTGCAGAGGGTGCACCGCGTCCCCCTTCTCCGCTGCAGCTGCCAGACGGGCAGGCTTATGGGGTGAGTCGTTTGCTGAGCTCCAGGCGCAGGGGCGGTGTTCTGCAGTATCTGGTCGATTGGGAGGGCTACGGACCAGAGGAGAGGTCGTGGGTCCCTGCCTCCCAGGTGCTGGATCCTTCCTTACTCGCCTCCTTCCATCGGGAGCACCCTGGTCTTCCTGCTCCGCGTGGCCCGGGGCGCCCGAGGAAAGCTCGGCTGGCTGGATCCTTGGGGAGGGGTTCTGTCACGGTGAGTCGGCCCGGACGCCACCAGAGGGCGTCCCAAGCGACCCGCACACGCACCACCACGCCCCCAATCTCACAACACACACCCTCACAGCGCAGGACACTCCCACGCTCCCAATCACCTGTGTTCTGACACCTGTTCCGCGTTAGGCTCTCGCTTTATATTCCCACAGGTCGATCCTTCCAGCGCTGCTCATTCACCTGCCTCAGCGCCTCGCTACGCGGGAGAGTCCTGCCACTTCAACTTAAGAGTTTTACTTCGGTGTTCACCTTTCTGTTTAATACCTGTTTTGCCTTTGAGCCTGAGTCTTTTTGTTGTCGTTTTGCTATGGATAATAAACCCGAGCATCCGATACCTCTGCCTCCAGCTGCCTCTGTCCCAGCGTCACAGTTTGGCTGATATGTAAAGTTGAGTGTCATCCGCATAGCAGTGAAAATTGACACCTTGTTTGTTTATAACTGTGCCCAATGGTAGCATATATAATGTAAATAATAGTGGTCCTAAGATGGAGCCTTGCGGGACCCCATATTTAACCATTGTACGTTTGGATGAAATATTATTGAGCTCTACAAACTGATAGCGATTTGTTAAGTAAGACTGAAACCATGAAAGGGCTGTGCCTGAGACTCCAACCCAGCGTTCTAACCTTTCTAGCAAGATCCTATGATCAATTGTGTCGAAAGCTGCACTAAGATCAAGAAGCACTAACAGTGATACATAGCCTTGATCTGATGCAAGGAGGAGATCATTTGTTACTTTAACTAATGCTGTTTCAGTACTGTGATGGGGCCTAAAACCAGATTGGAACTTTTCAAATATGTTATTCCTATGCAGATATAGGCATAATTGCTGGGCAACAGCTTTTTCTATGATCTTATATATAAATGATGTGTTTGAAATGGGTCTATAATTAGATAGCACAGTCGGATCAAGATTTGGTTTCTTGATCAGAGGTTTGATAATTGCTAATTTACATGATTTGGGCATGTGACCTATTGTAATGGATGAGTTAACTATAGTTAGAAGAGGTTCAGTTACAGCTGGTAATACCTCTTTTAATAACTTTGAGGGAACTGTGTCTAGTGTGCAGGTAGTACAATTTAAGGAAGAAATTATTTTCTCTAATTCTGATTTTGGGAGTGGATGAAAAGCATCAAGTTTTTCTCCCGGTATGTAATTTAAATCAATATCAACCAAACCAGATGACATACCAGTTGTATTGCTAATAAAGGGTTTTATATTTTGTCTAATATTCTCTATTTTATTATCAAAGAAATCTATAAATACATTACTTATTCTGTCCTCGCACAAGCGTTCTAGACCATGCTAGACAGATAGCTGACAGAAAAGACTTCAGGCGTTGCGTGCGTTTTCATCTTTTATGTAAAACTAGGAAAATAAACAAATATATACATCAACATTTTGCACAGCTTAAATTTTACAGTCTTTAAATAAACACATGAATTAAACAAATGTGTGTGAACATTGTCAACTAAACATAATGCAAATTTACCCATTCCTGCTCACACAATCACCTACAGAAGCCTGTTAGCAATCTATGCATTACTTATTAACATTAGCTTGCCTGAATAGCCGCTAAGGCAGCTAGCAACACATTCGGCCAAGTTACGGCTAACACAGAAACATTATGCATAGCAACACAACATCTCAATTGTTCCTCCTCAAAACAATGTTCCCATATAATAACAGTAGTCAACTTACGAACAAAGATACTCCAAGGCTTAAAAACGCTGGAAACACTGTCTCTCTGCCGTCCTGCAGGCAATCATGCTCGACTGACTGACTTTCAGCAAAACGAAACCTAACTCAAATCCGACCACAAGGGGGTAGTAAATCAACAGAATATAATCACAGGCCTTTCTTATGAACATTTCTCAGTATCACAGTACATTACTAGTGAGGTTTACTGGAATCTGAGGTTCTGTGCCTGCTTGATTTTTTGTAAGTTTAGAAATAGTATTAAAAAGAAATCTAGGATTGTTTTTATTTTTCTCTATCAGTGAGGCTAAGTATGCTGAGCGTGCTTTAGTGAGTGCCCGTTTGTAGTCAATAATGCTATCCTTCCAGGCACAGTGGAATACTTCTAATTTAGTAGATCGCCATTTCCGCTCTAATTTACGTGCTATTTGTTTTAAGTTTCTAGTTTGGTCAGTGTACCACGGGGCGAGCTTTTTGGATCTAGCTTTTTTATATTTTAGTGGAGCTACTATATCTAGAGCTGATCTGCAGGTATTCTCCAAGTAGTCGGTTAGACTATCTAACTCTCCTGGATCGGATGGCGAGTGGGCTAAAGCAGTTAAGTCAGGGAGGGTTTCAATAAACTGTGTTGCTGTTGATGAATTTGTCGAGCGCTATATACACTGCCGAGGAGACGGGCGGGTATTTACATTAAGGTGAAAATCGAATTTTACTAAATAATGATCGGAGAATGCTACGGTTTGCGGGAGTATGTTTATATTATCTACGTCAATACCCAGCGTTAATATTAGATCTAGGGTATGATTTCGATAATGTGTAGGTCCTACTACGTTTTGTTTAATGCCAACAGAGTTCAATATAGAAGTAAAAGCCCTTGTCAGTGGATCCTCAGCATTATCAAAGTGTATATTAAAGTCTCCTACCATTATTATTTTGTCACTACATACTGCTAAATTTGCTGCAAAATCGGTGAAATCGTTTAAGAAATCTGAGTAAGGCCCTGGTGGTCTGTATACATTAGTTAGGGAGAATGTACTTTTATTTTCAGATGGACTAATTACATTAATAGACTGCATCTCAAATGAATTTGAGATATCTAAGTATTTCTGATGAATTTCTAAACAATCACGATAGATTATACATATTCCACCTCCTCTGCCTGACAGTCTAGGTCTATGTATATAACTATATCCCACAGGAGTGGCTTCATTTAGAGTTAAATAATCACCAGATTGAACCCACGTTTCAGTTAGACATAGAATATCAATTTTCTGATCTGTTATAAGTTCATTTACAAAAACTGCTTTTGAGTTGAGCGATCGAATATTGATTAATCCAATTTTCAGATCGGTCATATAGGTTGTAATAATTTGATGTGAAGTCTGAATATTAGTTAAAAACTTAGGGCGGACTATTTTCTTATGATTTAATTTAAACCGGGGCACAGACACAGTCTCAATCCTAAGGGAACTTGGTGACGCCTCTAAGCAGCTCGCAGACAGGTTTAACCCGTTAGTCTGCGGCCTGGTCGCGACCCTGGACAGTCAGCAGCTTCTAGTGCTACTCTGCCGACTAGCAAACAGGCTATGGGCTATGCTGCAAGATAACAAGGCGGCGCCATCCCGGGTGGGGTGGACACCATCCCTGCCTAAAAGACCAGGCTTGCCAAACTCTTCCCAATTATTAATAAAGCCCACTTGATTTTCTGAACACCACTTGGACATCCAGCGGTTTAGCGATGTGAGCCTGCTGTACTGCTCATCACCGCGCCGCATTGGGATGGGGCCAGAGCAGATTACGGCATCGGACATTGTCTGGGCTAATTTAACCACCTCTTTAACATTACTCTTAGTCACCTCTGACTGCCGCAGACGTATATCGTTGGCCCCTACATGAATCACTATCCTAGAAAACCTCCTATGAGCTAACAATCTAAGGTTGCCACTAATGTCCGGCGCTCTGGCTCCCAGTAAACAGCTAACTGTAACCGCTGGTGCCCCTACAGCTACTTTCACGTGTCGGACTATAGCGTCTCCTATGACCAGAGTCTCCTCAGAGGGTGTAGCACTGAGCGGGGCAAACCTGTTTGACACGTGAACCGGGGAGTGGTGCTCTGGTGGGCTAGCGCTGGCGTTAGCGGTAGCTGCAGCCCTCGCTCTCCGACTACGCCACCGAGATGTCACCCATTCGCCCCGCTGTGAGGGCTCTATCGCCGGAGTCGCGGAGGCGCTAGTTCTCCCTGGCGCGTCCACAGCTACTACTGACCCTGTCTCTCTATCCCTCAATAATGAGTGGACGCGGCGCTCTAAGCTTTCCACTTTCACCACAAGAGAAGTAACTAACTGGCACCTCTCACAAATAATATCACTATTACTATCAGTGGCGAAAGGGTCTAGACTAAACATGCCACACTCCGAACAAGGAAACAAACCAACACCAGCCATGAACAAATCAAAACACTTACTGTGTCTAGCCGATTTATACAAACTTACGCTAGCTGATTTTTAGAAGCGGAAAGTTGATCAGCGGCCGGAATATTCAACTGCCCGTCTTGACGGTGGAAGTACTATCTGTAAAAAATTATCTAGGAAGGCAAAAAATAAAGATTAGCACGTAAACAGATTAGTACACTTTAGAAAAACAATTTCAAAATTCGCTCCGCAGCAGCGTCGGCAGGAAGTGCCGAGTCCTAGCCCCCAGTGAGCAAGCCAAGGGCGAGGCAGTGGCAAGGAAAAACTCCCTAGTTTTTTTGCATGAGGAAGAAACCTTGAGAGGAACCAAGACTCAGGTGGGGAACCCATCCTCCTCTGGCCGACACCGGTCACCATGATAACAACAACAAAGCACTAAGCTTTTGGCATCCTGTCAAATTCTCTAGATGAAAAATGTAAGTGAGACATGTCCAGAGTTCCCTGTAAGGGCGTGATGTATAGACAACTCCTTCCTCCTACGGCTTTGAAAATGTATGCCCTCTGCTTCTGGTGGCACAACATTCAGTTTCCGCTGACCTGATCCTCCTGAATGGAAAATACATGAATGAGCTCAGAAAATGACTGGTTCCAGAAAATTTAGTAGTGTTCCTACCAGTGAACAGAATAAGAAAATAAAGAGAAACTCAATATTTCATTTTAAAACATTTGAGAAGCATTAATGCCACTCAGTAAATGAATGAGGAAACAAACATGGGGAACATAGTGCTACTGATAATGAATGTGTAAGCCATCATGTCCCAACAATAAATAAATAATTATATATATATATATATATATATATATATATACATGGGTTAAAGCAAGAAATTTTCATTTGACTGAAAATTTTTCCTGGCAAAAGACAATGCCAGCAACTACTGAAAATGTGGTGTAGTTGGGACACAGACTCTTTTGCCTAATTCTACACAATAAACACATTTATAAAGTATATTTATCTAAACAGCCTGTGTAAGGAGAGAAGAGAATCTATGAAGCGACAAAATGCAACACCTGAACAATAAATATACATAAATGTTTATTTAATGGGAGTTATCTGGGGGTCCTCTTCCAGAAAATTATTTAAAGATCAAGTCAAATTTAGTGAATCCTGGTGAGTTTTAAAAGGTATGAAGCTCTCTTGTTTTTATCAGATTCACTATCGCATAAACACAAGCAGTAAGATTACCTGCTTTAAGTAGGTATGTTACAAAAAATTAAATGTCCAAAAATGGCAAATTAAATCACACCACTGGATAGAGATTTTAAATACAAACAGAACAAAACCATCCATGTTAAGCCTGGTTTAAGCCTTGAAAGTATAAACCAGGCTTAAGCCTATGTGTCTATGTATACACATTTGTGGGTAACATCTATTTTGGGTATTTTTTATCGCTTCATGTAGTACCTGGTGTATCTAAAACTTAATTTCAGATAGAAATTCCTCAAATGCGTCCATTCTACTAGCGCGGCTCGCGCAAATTTACAAAATTCGAGAGGTGCACGACCTCAGGAATCCACTGCGCGCGAGGCGCACGGGCGGAGCCACAGCGATGACGTCATTTTCGCCGCGCGGACCCTCGCGCCGCGTCAAGTATAGGCACGAGCGGCGCGAGGGTCCGCGCTTCAGCGCAATGAACAAAGTCATGTTTGTTGGGGTCATACACCTTAACAAGGTGGAATTAAAGCACTTGTACGTCACTTTCAAGGTCCATTTCAACACGTTTTCAACGTTAAATTTATTTGTTAAATATTTCTACATATATTTGAAATCATTCGCTTTTTATCACATTATTTAATGGTTGTTTATTTTCAAAACGCCCAATCTTAACGTCTTCACGTTGTCTCATGTTTCGTCCTGGAATTACAAGAAAACTGTTCAATCAGACAGATTGTTGTGAAACGAAGTAGTTACAATTTCAAGCATTTTAAAGTACTTTAGTCTAAATTCCAGCACTTTTCAAACCTGAAACACAAAGCAACATTAATTTTTGTCAGGTAAATGTTCATTCCTGTTTTTGAGGGGTGTTTCTTTATACTACCACATATCGTTTCAGACAACACTGTAAAAAGATTGTGACGCGGCAAGTAGCCTGTGCCGTTCGCGCATGTTTAGCGCGAGGTGTACGGAGTCGCGCGCTAGGGTCAGGCAGGGGGGAGGTCACTTTTCTACGTAATGTCCGAAAATCAGAAGGCGGAATGACCGCAAGTCAATCAAATTACACCGCCGTCATCCATCCAGCGCTGCTGAGCGCCAGTGAGAGGATCATATTTCGGCCACAAAACAGATAGCACGCGCGTGTGTGTTGTTTATTATGATTTGACGGATTTTTTCCCCAAAAAAATCAAATGACGGAAATCCGTCGTAGTGACGGAGAACTTTAACCCATGTATATATATATATATATATATATATAGTGCAGACACTGACTGACGGTCATCAGCTAGGGCACTGTGCAGTAGAGTAACCACGTGTCTCGCAGCATTTTGCAGCTCAGCCTAAAAGGCCATATTTGGCTTAACTTGTTTTGTAACACTAATAAAGTAAACACAACATAACTGATTTCCCGTTTACGTTTGTTTATATTTTCTATTTAATGAGAAATATTTATGTTCCATACTTAGCATTAACCAAGGACCTGCACCGACCTCTCTGGAGTCCGCCATCACGCTGTAACAGACAAGTCACGTGTGACAAGTACTGACAGCCAATCACAATTCACATCCAGAAGCCAATCCTGTCTGGGTACCTCCCACGACTGTCAAAAATCAAACGATCTGCTGCGCGAGCAGGAGCTTAATCACAAGCAGAAAGGGTGTGACAAATTTTCGCGATTTTTGAATTGGATTTGACGTCATAGTACTAGTACTGTATGGTGTCAAATCCAATAATAAAATCGCGAGCGCGTAAAATCATTTCGCGCGAGCAAAACTACTCTCGCGCAAACAAACCTACACTCGCGCGCGAGGAGAGAGTTGCTTGTGCAAGCAATTGTGATTTTGCGCCAGCAAAACTATTCTCGCGTGCGAGGAGTGAGTTGCTTGCGCGAGGAAAATTTGTCACACCCTTTCTGCTTGCGATTAAGCTAGGGGTGGGCGGATCGATATTTATATTGATAGTATCGATACAAAGGTGAGGATCGGTATCGGATCGATACCACGGCGAAAATATCGATTATTTTGCTGCAGTTTAGAGGTCTGCGCGGGACTGCTTTTTTAATCCCGCTCCCGCACGTTTTAATCCCGCTCCCGTCCACTCCCGCAAAAAAATCGCTTGTTTTAATCCCGCTCCCGCCCGCACCTGCTTGTTTTAGTCCCGCTCCCGCCCGCACCGGCCAAAAAATCGCTTGTTTTAATCCCACACCCGCCCGCCACATACACATTTCTGTCGCCCCCACCCGCAATCCTAATATGAATTGAATTAATTAGATTTAGTACTTGAAATTTTCTTATGTATTTATTAAAACAGCAATATAGCGATGGATCGCGCTGTCCCAAAGCCGACGACGGCGCGCGCCAGGGTTGCGTTATCAATAAAGTTTCCCTCCTCGGGATTTTTGGATTAAGCTGTTTCTGCCTCGGTTACCGAACCTGCTTCAATACATTGTTACTGTTAAAAATGCACTTCCAATAAAGTGAGTATTGGAAAATTTTATTTTGCTGCTGAATGTAACTACTAAAGTAACTTGTAATCTAACGTAGTTACTTTTAAAATCAAGTAATATGTAACGTAACTAAGTTACTTTTAAAAGGAGTAATCAGTAATCGGATTACTTTCTCAAGGTAACTTAGCCATCACTGATGGTGTGAAGGCAGTCCTTGTGAGATGAAAGCAGACAGCCCAATATGGGCTTTTATATGGCAGGTCCATTTTTTTTAATAAAGGACCTTTTACTTTACCTTTTTACTCTGGGTGTGTTGCCTGTTTCCATTGTTTTCATTGCTGACTCTTATGTCCACGGAGCACCACCAACAAACATCATTGAAGAACACCTTTAGCACCTGAGCACCTGTCCCACTGCTTTGCATTATGCATGTGTGCTATACTGTGACCCAGGTCAGGGAGAGTGCTGAGGGTAAGAGCACTCTGTTAACTGGTAGTCACTAGGCTACTATACTTGGGTCATTTAGCTTTCTCTGTGTTCAACTGATACATCAGTTTCTTCCGCTAAATCTAGGGAAGTCCATATTAGGAGACACACACATGTGAGACAAAGTAGCCTGCTGGACGCCTATGTTTTGGAACATGCTGTGCTTAAGATAACCTGCTTGCTAGAACTGCTGAATTGTGTTTAGGATTGTATATAAGCAGGGGGACTGCCCCCTTGCTTTCAGAGTTGGTTTACATGGTTTGAGTTATAGCAACATAGGTCATATATGGCATTGCCTGAATGATATAATGAAAAAAAAGACCAATTAAAAAATCCAAAATAGTTTTGATAATTATTCACCTAGAAACAACAAATGCATTGTATATAGAAACAAATCTTAATTTTACCATCTATGGTTTCATAATATACTCTTGGTAGAAGCCTCCAGTAAACCTCACTAGTAATGTATTTATAGATTTCTTTGATAATAAAATAGAGAATATTAGACAAAATATAAAACCCTTTATTAGCAATACAACTTGTATGTCATCTGGTTTGGTTGATATTGATTTAAATTACATACCGGGAGAAAAACTTGATGCTTTTCATCCACTCCCAAAATCAGAATTAGAGAAAATAATTTCTTCCTTAAATTGTACTACTTGCACACTAGACTCAGTTCCCTCAAAGTTATTAAAAGAGGTATTACCAGCTGTAACTGAACCTCTTCTAACTATAGTTAACTCATCCATTACAATAGGTCACATGCCCAAATCATGTAAATTAGCAATTATCAAACCTCTGATCAAGAAACCAAATCTTGATCCGACTGTGCTATCTAATTATAGACCCATTTCAAACACATCATTTATATCTAAGATCATAGAAAAAGCTGCTGCCCAGCAATTATGCCTATATCTGCATAGGAATAACATATTTGAAAAGTTCCAATCTGGTTTTAGGCCCCATCACAGTACTGAAACAGCATTAGTTAAAGTAACAAATGATCTCCTCCTTGCATCAGATCAAGGCTATGTATCACTGCTAGTGCTTCTTGATCTTAGTGCAGCTTTCGACACAATTGATCATAGGATCTTGCTAGAAAGGTTAGAATGCTGGGTTGGAGTCTCAGGCACAGCCCTTTCATGGTTTCAGTCTTACTTAACAAATCGCTATCAGTTTGTAGAGCTCAATAATATTTCATCCAAACGTACAATTGTTAAATATGGGGTCCCGCAAGGCTCCATCTTAGGACCACTATTATTTACATTATATATGCTACCATTGGGCACAGTTATAAACAAACATGGTGTCAATTTTCACTGCTATGCGGATGACACTCAACTTTACATATCAGCCAAACCCGATGACAAACTCAGTTTAGGAAAAAATGAGGCCTGTGTAAGAGATATTAAATGCTGGATGTCTCTAAACGTCCTACAATTAAATGAGGACAAAACAGAAGTTCTCCTTGTGGGCCCTAAGGCCGCAAGACAGAAAATTTCAAATTTAATGCTTAATCTTGCAGACTATCCCATTACACCTGGTACAGTAGCCAAAAACCTAGGCGTCATACTCGACTCCGACCTATCATTTGATAAATATATAGATAATACTACTAGGATAGCTTTTCTACATCTCCACAACATTGCCAAATTAAGAAATGCATTATCACAGGATGATGCAGAAAAAATGGTGCACGCCTTTGTTAGCTCTAGACTAGACTACTGCAATTCACTACTGTCAGGATGTTCAAATAGGAATCTAAATAAACTTCAAATAGTTCAAAATGCCGCAGCTAGAGTTCTGACCAGAACTAGAAAATTTCAGCATATTAGACCAGTCCTATCAGCCCTGCATTGGCTCCCAGTTAAATTTCGTATTGATTTTAAAATTCTATTATTAGCATATAAAGCACTACACGGGCTTGCTCCTGAATACCTCCAGGAACTTATTTCCTACTATGAACTACGTCAACTAAGATCACAGGGTGCTGGTCTGTTATTAGTACCACAAATTAACAAGGTAACAGCAGGGGGAAGAGCCTTTTCTTATAAGGCCCCCCCAGCTTTGGAATAATCTTCCTAAATGTGTCCGGGACTCTGACACAGTCACAATCTTTAAATCTAGGTTGAAAACCCACTTATTTAGTCTAGCGTTTGATAATTAATATCCCCCTTAGATAAAGGTACAGATTCAGGGGTTCATAGACGAAGGGTTTTATGGTAGACTGGGGTGCTGGTGCTGTCATCCTGTCACTGCTCGTGGTCACTCAAGTTTGTTGACAGTGCAGTGGACGGATGCCATTGTCTCAGAATGCCCCCAAGCCTATGTTACCTTCTGGTTCTGCCTTTTTTGCTAGGCTGTAATAATTTAACTTAGTGCCGGAGTTGCTGCCACACTCCAGAAATGTTTATAATTTTACCTGTCCTGTATATATATATACATACAGAGCTAATTTTCCCTGTTTCATTTCTCCACATGGCTGCCCGCCTGCTTGAGGAATAATGAGATGAGGAGAGACAAGCAATCCATCCTGGGCCGGCCACCTCCTGCCTAATCGGATGAGCCTACACCATGATGGACATTATTACATCTTTTATATTCTGTCTAAATGGACATTATTGCATCTTTTACATTCTGTCTACATTCTGTCTATATTGTTGTTGTTGTCATGGTGACCGGTGTCGGCCAGAGGAGGATGGGTTCCCCCCCTGAGTCTTGGTTCCTCTCAAGGTTTCTTCCTCATGCAAAAAAACTAGGGAGTTTTTCCTTGCCACTGTCGCCTTTGGCTTGCTCACTGGGGGCTAGGACTCGGCACTTGTAAAGCTGCTTTGTGACAACAACTGTTGTAAAAAGCGCTATATAAATAAAATTTGATTGATTGATTGATTGATATAACTCAAAGGGCTTTTAACTCAAAGGGCTCTCTACTGACAATGTGACGGTGGGTGCGGCGTGAAGGACGAGACACAGAATCCCTCGGTGGGAGCAAACGTCACTTTACTTTTATTACAAGTATTGCGCAATAGCGCACGTAGAACATAAACGGCACACAGAAACGTGTAAACTTTAGACGACGAGCACAGGACACTGCGCGAGCGCACATTAAATAGACAAACCACATTAGCCCCACGTGATTACGAGACGAGTCACAGGTGAGACGGATTATCACAAGACATAACCATAACCACGTAGATCCACAGACGCAGACGATGCACGTGGACTACGTAAACACACGCCCAAAAGGGAGGGGCCGGGGTCCTCAACGTGACAGACAAATCAAGAATTTAGTAATATTTAGTAACTAAGATTTATTAATTAAATTCAATGTTGCAATTCCTTTTGCTGAATTAGTTATAAAATGCTATAAATACTGGAGTGAGTATGCTATTTAAAAGTACACCAGGACATGATCCAACATTATTACCCATCGACCCAACCAATCTTGAAATATGGAAAATATGTTTCTCTACATCACACAATAGTAATCATTATATATGCTCACTGTTTCAGAAAGATGGTGTATCTAATCCATATGTATCTATTGGAACACCATCTTTAACAACCTCGACTGGAAAGAGATCTGAACCTTGCCAGCAAAATATATATCATACATAAAGTGAAAGTATCTTTTAAAATAGTTTATCCATAAAAACATTTTTACAATGGTTTATAAAGGACATGGAAGCGAATTGCACTTTCTGCAGAATTCACCCTGACAACATTTCCTATTTCTACCAAATTATGGGAAGATATCTGCAACATATCTGTCACGGTGAGGCGGCCCCCTACCGGTCGCCTCCGTCCACAGCGGCTGTTGTTTTGTGACGTCGTGTGCGTCCCTCAGGCGGGCGGAGCCCATGATCCGTCTCACCTGAGGGTAGTTTGTTTGCCTATACAGTGGGGAAAATAAGTATTTAGTCAGTCACCAATTATGCAAGTTCTCCCACTTAAAAAGATGAGAGAGGCCGGTAATTGACATCATAGGTAGACCTCAACTATGAGAGACAAAATGTGAAAAAAACATTGAGAAAATCATTTTGTCTGACTTTTAAAGAATTTATTTGCAAATAATGGTGGAAAATAAGTATTTGGTCAATAACAAAAGTTCATCTCAATACTTTGTTGTATATCCTCTGTTGGCAATGACAGAGGTCAAACGTTTTCTGTAAGTCTTCACAAGGTTGGCACACACTGTTGCTGGTATGTTGGCCCATTCCTCCATGCAGATCTCCTCTAGAGCAGTGATGTTTTGGGGCTGTCGGCGGGCAACACGGACTTTTAACTCCCTCCAAAGGTTTTTGATGGGGTTGAGATCGGGAGACTGGCTAGGCAACTCCAGGACTTTGAAATGTTTCTTACGAAGCCACTCCTTTGTTGCCCTGGCAGTGTGCTTGGGATCATTGTCATGCTGAAAGACCCAGCCACGTTTCATCTTCATTGCCCTTGCTGATGGAAGGAGGTTTGCACCCAAAATCTCACAATACATGGCCCCATTCATTCTTTCATGTACACGGACCAGTCGTCCTGGTCCCTTTGCAGAGAAACAGCCCCAAAGCATGATGTTGCCACCCCCATGCTTCACAGTTGGTATGGTGTTCTTTGGATGCAACTCAGCATTCACTGTCCTCCAAACACGACGAGTTGTGTTTTTACCAAATAGTTCTACTTTGGTTTCATCTGACCATATGAAATTCTCCCAATACTCTTCTGGAACATCCAAATGCTCTCTAGCAAACTTCAGACGTGCCTGGATATGGACTGGCTTAAGCAGGGGGACACGTCTGGCACTGCAAGATCTGAGTCCCTGACGTCGTAGTGTGTTGCTGATGGTAGCCTTTGTAACGTTGGTCCCAGCTTTCTGCAGGTCATTCACAAGATCCCCCCTTGTGGTTCTGGGATTTTTCCTCACCGTTCTTGTGATCATTTTGACCCCACAGGCTGAGATCTTGCGTGGAGCCCCAGATCGAGGGAGATTAGTAGTGGTCTTGTAGGTCTTCCATTTTCTGATTATTGCCCCCACAGTAGATTTCTTCACACCAAGCTGCTTGCCTATTGCAGATTCAGTCTTCCCAGCCTGGTGCAGGTCTACAATTCGGTTTCTGGTGTCCTCCGACAGCTCTTTCGTCTTCACCATAGTGAAGTTTGGAGTGTGACTGTTTGAGGTTGTGGGCAGGAGTCTTTTATACTGTTAACAACTTCAAACAGGTGCCATTAATACAGGTGGGGGAAAGAGGAGCCTCTTAAAAAAGAAGTTACAGGTCTGTGACAGCCAGAAATCTTGCTTGTTTGTAGGTGACCAAATACTTATTTTCCACCATTATTTGCAAATTAATTCTTTAAAAGTCAGACAAAATGATTTTCTCAAATTTTTTCACATTTTGTCTCTCATAGTTGAGGTCTACCTATGATGTCAATTACAGGACTCTCTCTACTTTTTAAGTGAGAGAACTTGCACAATTGGTGACTGACTACTGAATACTTATTTTCCCCACTGTATATGTCTTGTCTTTGTACCAGTTGACCACTGGTCATTATATCCTTAATTCGGATCTATTCACGGGTTTTTGGTTTGCGCACTTCTTCATTAAACCATCCCTTTTCCCTGAGACTTGGCGTGATCGCTTCCTTTTTTTCGCTCACCCTCCCCGTCACAGAATGACCAGCCACCTTTCGGAAGCCGCCAGTCTCTTTTTCTTTCTCCTTCGTTCGTGGTCATGTCTCGTGGTAAGTGTTTGTCTGCGTGGTGTTTTGTGAAGAGTTCCGCCGTGCTTTTGTGCTGTGTTTGTGGCACGGTGAGGACCAGGGCTGTCTGCCCTGGGAAAACTCTTTGTGTCTGTTGTCTGTTTGTTCTGAAGAGCTCCGCCGTGCGTTCGTGTTTGTGGCACGGCGAGGACCAGGGCATCTTCCCTGGAAGACTCCATGTTTTGTGTAGGTTAAAATGTGTGTACAGGTTAACGGACGTGTCGATCAGTATGCGCGCTCGTTGTGTTAAATGTTACATGTTCAGTGTGACGCTGGTGCCGCTCCTCACCGTCGCCTCGCTCCTCGTTTTGTCTTGTGTTTAATGTGGGGAGCGACTGCGAGCGTGAGCGGTGCATCACTATTTTGTGTATATGTAGAGCGTGCATTTGTGGGTCCCGTCTGTTTGTTTGTACATTGTTTGTCTAGTATTAGCGTGTGTGTTTTGTCCTAGCGTGTTGTCCATTGTTCACTGTAATTCCACGCATGCTCCTCCCCTTAAATGTGTGTTTGGGGGGGGACCGGCTGTGGTCCCGTGCCACGGGGTGTGGCATGGAGGGCGTCGCTCCCGAGGGAGGCCCTGAATAGGGTAGGGGGCGTTTGTGTTTTGTCTGTGTGTGTGTTTTCTGTGCAGGTGCTTCTCCTTGGCGGTGTTCCTGGACCTTGTGGGGGTCTCCACCTGGCAGGAGCCCCCTTGTGTTGTGGGGTGACCGGAGCCCGGTCATTAAGAGCCCCTCCCTAGAGAGCTGGGGCCCCCGGATGTTTGGGGACCATGGGGCTCTGGTCTGAAAAGCTCCTGCTGAAGATGGAGATCCTCCCTCCTGCCCGGGGTGACCAGGAGGCCCTTGGGGCTGCTCCCCAGCCTGCGTCGGGGGTGCTCTGAGCCTCGGTCTCTGGCGCTCCTGGGTTGGGTGGAGGAGTCCACCTTGCGATGAGAGGCCCCGGAAGGGGTTGGCTCCCCAGGAGGCTGGGGTGACCCCTAGCAGAAGGCAGGGGTCAGCTCTGGGAGGAGGTAGGTCCAGGAGGTGAAGTAGCCATGCCTTGGAGAGGTAGCCTGCACACACACACATACATGAGGGACGAGAAAGGAGCCGTAGCTCCTCGTCCTCACACCTGTGGGGCTCACCGGCTGAAGGCCGGTTAGGGCGTGAGGGCCCTGTGACCGACCGGGGCGTGGTTTTGTGTTATTAACGGCCCAGTCGGTCCAGGGTCCCGCTCAGGGAGGTGAGCTGCTTAATGTTGTATGTTTTGTGTTTGTCCCGGACTGCAGGAGGTGTGTCCCTGCCGTGTCCCTGCCTTCCTGCCCCTTTGTGTTTTGTGTGCAGCCGCTGTGTGCCACACACCCAGTGGAGGGGAGTGCGGCTTGGTGGGGGGGGGTCTGTCACGGTGAGGTGGCCCCCTACCGGTTGCCTCCATCCACAGCGGCTGTTGTTGTTGTTTAGTGACGTCGTGTGCGTCCCTCAGGTGGGCGGAGCCCGTGATCCGTCTCACCTGAGGGTCGTTTGTTTGCCTATATATATCTTGTCTTTGTACCAGTTGACCGCTGGTCATTATATCCTTAATTCGGATCTATTCACGGGTTTTTGGTTTGCGCACTTCTTCATTAAACCATCCCTTTTCCCTGAGACTTGGCGTGATCGCTTCCTTTTTATTTCGCTCACCCTACTCGTCAGAATATCTAGTACCTGTACTGAACCACATTTATCCCTCTGCTTTAATCGTGTATTGTTTGGCTTCACTGTCCACTATCCATTTGTGAAAAAATAATTGTTATACTGTATGCCAAATGGCACATCCACAAATGTTTCTTTGTGCATGTTAAAATAAGTCCGACATTAGCATTGGTATGCATGGTTAGTTAGCTAGCTAGCTAAGGAGGCTTGCTAGCTACATGCCAAGTGCATTGCTAAGGCAGTTTTATTTTGTGTACTACAAATAGCCAACTTAGCTAGCTAGCTAACAAATCCTAGCTAGCTAGGATATTTGTTTTACCATAGTTCATGGAGATTCCAGCTGCCTAAATGCGTTGATATCGTGAAAAAATAAACATGAAACAGACCCTACTGACCGCCAATCACAATTCACATCCAGAAGTCAATCCTATCTGGGTCCCTCCCACGACTGTCAAAAATCAAGAAGCGAGCAGGAGCTTAATCGCAAGCAAAAAGGGTGTGACAAATTTTCCTCGCGCCAGAGTAGTTTTGCTTTCGCGCGAGAAAGCGCAAAATGATTTTCCACGCTCGCGATTTTTGAATTGGATTTGACTCCATATAGTATGTACTATTATTATATACATAATAGTATGTATTATGTTGTGCACCTTTTTAAACCCCGCAGGTCGTTCGGTCCAGTGCTGCACATTGACCCGCTGCAGCGCTACTCTGGACCTCCCTCCTAAGTTGTTGTGTTGTCAAGTGTTTAGTGAATGTATTTGAATATGGTGACTGTACCTTTAAGAGATACAGCCAGACTACGTCATGTGACTAACCAGGAAGCTAGGTGGAGAATGAGGGTTTGAGTGTTATCAGTGTGCTCAGTTAATCCAGTCACATCTGCATTCATCTTCGCTCTAAATGTGGCATCGTGGGTATGTTATGTTTAATCTCATTATAGAGCATTATGTTCACAGTATTTCTAGTTTGTTAAGTTGACTTAGATCATTTCTAATGTTCCTATGCAAGATTAAGGTATTAGCCTACCGCTGAATCGTAATCAGACCAAGCTACTGTAATAAACTAGTTAAGAGTATGGTTATAAATATTTAAATATTACTTTAAATATTACGTCACCGGGTCAAGTTGAATTGTGTTAAAACTGTAACAGTTGAGAGTCATGTGCAGTATCATTTAATTTACTTTGATTAATCATCTTACACTGGATAAGTGATATATCCTTTTGTGTGTTTAGTTTTACACTTCCTTGATATCAATAAACCTGTGGACAAGAAGACAACTTTCCTCAGAGTCTTGATATTCAAGAAGAGTTAACTGACTGTCTAGATGCATTGCTGCATGCACCGAGGGCAGTACAGTAAAACCACAGCTTCTCAACGGGCTAGACAACGCAGAATAAGCTGGACGACATAAATACACATCCTTACGTCTAGCTAATAGATGTTTCAGTATAACATCCATCCCTCTAATTCATTCTAAGAAAATTGGCAATAATGACAGAGAAATCAGCAACATGGGAGACACGATCTGAAGTTTCATGCTCCTCTGTGCGATCAAAAGCCTCGAGCACAGGGTCTGCTGCCGCGAAAGCAAGAGCAAAGGCGGAAGCAGCGAAAGCACGCCTCGCCTTCGTCGAACAGGAAGCTGATTTAAAACTTAAAATGGCCAAATTAGAAGTGTCGATTGAAATTCTCAATGTCAAAAAAGAAACCGCTGCAGCTGTTGCTGAAGCTGAAGCATTGGAATCAGCGACTGATTTAATAAACCTACCCAATGACCAGTATAATAGGGAAATAGCTCCCTTAGAAGCCATCAATCGAACAAAAGAGTATGTTTTCAACCAAGAACAACAGTTGGATGAAGAACATCAACAAGTCACTCTCCCTTCAAATGCACAGCAAGACACCGACGCTACACCTATGAGCCTCATGCCAGATGCTAAGCCACTAATTCCAAATCAAGATGATCGTGTAGCTCAGCCCCTTCGCCAGAACTCACAGCTGCCTCACAACTGGCAAGAGCATATTCAGGCAAAAAAAGGCAGTCTGGTTCGAGCATGACCCTCTAGCTCCAACGCAACCCGCCATGCCACAAATGAGCAGAAGTGTTCATCCCCCTCCATCATCATATTTAAGTCCTAAAGTTGACGATGTAAGTGTGAATGACTTCTTGAGATATCTGGCTCGACAGGAGCTTGTATCTACAGGTTTACTCGGGTTTAATGACAAACCTCAAAACTATAGAGCTTGGAAACGGTCATTCGAGTCTGCCACGGTTTACGTCTGACATCCAGTGAGGAGATGGACCTACTACTTAAGTGACCAGGCAAAGATTCGGCTGAACATGTGGAACAAATTAGAGCAATCCACATAAACCGCCCAGATGCAGGACTGGCAATGATTTGGAACCGGCTTGACCAAATGTATGGCTCTGCTGAAATTATAGAAGATGCCCTCTTCAAAAAAAACACACCAACACTATTCTAAGTTGATCAAGTTGAGTGACCTACTGAGTGAACTCCTGGCTGCCAAGGATGAAGGAGACTTACCTGACCTTGCTTTCCTCGACACAGCAAGGGGCATCAATCCGGTCCTGTGGAAACTTCCCTGTAACCTACAGGAAAAATGGGCCTCAGTAGGTTCAGCATACAAACAAAGATCAGGTTTCATATCCACCATTTGGCTACTTCGTGTATTTCATCAGTCAAGAAGCAAGCATTCGGAACGATCCAAGTTTCAATTTCAGCACCCAAGAGGAGAGTGACCCAAGAGATGAAAGGGCAGCTTGGAAGTCGCACAGACATAAAGAGGTTTCCACACATAAAACTGAGGTTGTCTCAAAAATGAGCCCCAAAACGAATGAGCTGTTCTCGAAGCCCGACGACTTCAACAAAATGTGTCTTCTACACAAAAAGCCACACCCACTGCGCAAATGCCGAGCATTTAGGGAGAAGCCTATCAAAGATCGTAAGAGCTTCTTGAAAGAGAACCATGTTTGCTTTAAATGTTGCGCCTCCACACTGCATGTAGCAAGGAACTGTTCAGCCAAAATTCAGTGCGCTGAATGCAATAGCGAAAGGCATCCTACAGTACTACACCCCGGGCCAGCACCTTGGGCAGCAGAGGTAGATCCTCCATTGGAGCACGGCGGGGAGAGCGAACTTTCCCTTCAATAAGCCTCGTAAAGGTTTATTCTTCTGGGTTAAGAAACAAGGCAAAGAGAGTCTATGCCATACTAGACGATCAGAGCAACAGATCTCTAGTTACCTCACATTTCTTTGAAGTCTTCAGTGACTCAAGTTTGAGTTCTCCTTATACTTTGAGAACATGCAGTGGAGTGAAGCAAGTATCAGAAAGAAGAGCTACAGGCTATGAAGTGGAATCTCTAGATGGAACTGTTCATCTCTCATTACCAAGCCTTATAGAGTGTAATGACATCCCGAACAATAGGGACGAGATTCCAACTCCCGATGTAGCGCTCCACCATCCTCATCTGAAGTCATTGGCACATCTGATCCCAGAGGTCGATCCAAATGCCCCAATCATGTGAAGGGATATTATGGCAGACTCTCAACCAGCGAACACATGCCAGCATGCTTAGAGGAGGCATCCATGTGTGAGGCTGACCACCTAGAATGCTCAGTCTTTCAGAGAACCAAAGATGATAACCAAGTAGCACCTTCGATTCAGGACGCATACTTCATGAAGATAATGCAGAAAGAGCTTCGCAAAGACTCAAACAATAGTTGGATAGCGCCATTGCCGTTTAAACATCGGCGCCTACGGCTCCCCAACAATAGGTCTCAAGCACTGAAACGCGTCACATCTCTCAAACACAACCTCGACAAGAAACCCGAAATGGGAGAGCATTTTCTGAGCTTCATGGGTAGAATGTTAGAGAATAACCATGCAGAGTTAGCTCCTCCACTCAGTGAGGAGGAAGAAAGGTGGTATTTACCCACATTCAGTGTTTACCACCCGAGAAAGCCAAAACAAATTTGGGTCGTTTTCGACTCGAGCGCCCAGTTCAATGGCATATCCCTCAATGACGTGCTGTTAACTGGACCTGATCTAAATAATGCACTCCTCGGAGTCCTGATCCGCTTCAGAGAAGAAGCAGTTGCCTTCACGGCAGACATCGAGCAGACGTTCTACTGTTTTTTAGTCAAAGAGGAGGACAGGAACTTCTTACACTTCCTTTGGTACGAAGACAATGACCTCTCTAAGAACATTGTAGATTATCGTATGAGAGTTCATGTCTTCGGCAATAGACCATCTCCTGCAGTGGCCATCAGCGGTCTGCACCAGTCTGTTCAAGGCGGTGAGTTTCCTGTTGACCATGATGTTCAGCACTTTGTGACGCATGATTTCTATGTTGATGACAGGCTGAAGTCTCTACCAACAAATGAGGCTGCCATCAGCCTGCTCAAAAGAACACAGGAGGTACTCTCGAAGTCGAATCTGAGACTGCACAAGATTGCAGCAAATAGCAAGGAGGTCATGGAAGCCTTTCCACCATCTGATCGTGCGAGTGACCTAAAAAAGCTAAATCTGGATGTTGATCAGGGCCCGTATTTATCAAACTTCTTAGAATTACTCCTAAGAATGCTGCTAAGAATTGACTTATGTCTAAAATAATTCTTAGTTAAAAGCTGAGACTAAAAGTTAGTTATCAAGCCTCTCAGTCTCACTTTAAGCGAAGTGTAGGAGCAATTCGTAAGTGTCAGTCTCAGAGCTGATTTACGACACCTGGCTGTACCGCAAAGCTGATCCTGGATGACGTCGTTTCAAAACTCCCTGCAAGAACCAATCACTGGATCGGATTTCATGTTCAAGAATATTTCCTGAGAAATGTCAAGATAAAATTCAGAAAATGTTGAAATACCTTCACATTTAACTTAATAATGTTGCAGTCATGATTTTTGTAAAATAACACAGCGTATTTACGTAGTTAATAAATAATCTTTATAAAAAATTTGTTTCCTTCTTTCTTTTGTTATTCATGTTTTCTCTGATTTATTTTGGATACTGCATACATTCTAACTGAATCACATTCAGGCGGAGGACCACCGGGCAAGCCTCTTAGCGCAGTTTGTGAGGTGGTGCAGCGTATCATGGGGGAAGACACTGTGGTGATATGTGGAATGGATCCTGCATTAATGAAATTCTAAAGTATATATCAAAGACAATGTTTTAAAAAATTATTTAGATTTGCACACAAACACTGTGATGCTAATAAAATAATTGCATCTGTCAGTATTAAAGCTCGTGCTCCCGACCCTGCTGGCTTGAGCGCAGATTCTCCATCTGCCCCTCCCTCTCTGACAGCGCTTCCAAACACCACCAGTCATGAATGGCCGGAGGAAAAGTGAGCGTCTGAAGGAAGTCTGGCAGAGGACTCACTCCCAAATGACATACAATAACTGACAAGGCAGAAGTCAAAGCTTAAAATTAAAGTATGAAAATCGCAGCATGAATATTACACTCTTGCACGAAAAAAAGAAAAAAAAATTTAACCCATGCTTATCTTAATGCCTAATTATTGTGCATATTTGTGCATTGTGCATATTTGTGTGCATATTTATATATCTATAAAATTGAAATGTGTACCTAAAATGAAGGTTCGCACGCGTCTCTGTCTTCTCAGTGCCATCTCAGTCCCCTAGTGGCAACTCTTAATGACTTATGAGTCCTCTGGAGCAGTCTTAACTTTTCGGGAGAGTAAGAGTGATTCTTATACTTGAGAGTTTTGATAACTGGCACTTACACTTAACTCTGTGAGTAGGAGCAAATCTAAGAATTTTTCAGCACTTAAGTCCAAAATTCCACTCTAAGAAGTTTGATAAATACGGGCCCAGCTTCCTATGCAACGGAGTCTTGGACTCGTTTGGAATCTCCAGACGGACTGTTTCCATTTCAGTGTTTCAGAGGAGATAAAGCCGTACACCCGATGTGGTGTCTTATCTATGATTAACAGTCTTTATGATCCTCTTGGCTTTGCAGCACCCATCACTATCCAAGGCAAGGCAATCTTAAGAGAGCTCACAGTGGGTAGTATAGATTGGGACACACCCCTACCAAAGGAAAGGGAAGAAGTCTGGTTAGCATGGAGAGCATCTTTGACTGAACTCTCTCATCTTTCAATTCCCAGACTATACACCAAAATGTCACCTTCAGCAGCTGACAGAAAAGAATTGTGCGTTTTCTGTGATGCATCGACAAAGGCTATTGCTGCAGTAGCATACTTGAAAGTTACAGACTCTGAGCGTAACAATCAGGTTGGGTTTGTCATGGGAAAGGCCAAGCTAGCCCCACGTCCAGAGCATACAATCCCCAGATTGGAGCTCTGTGCAGCTGTGCTTGCCATTGAGCTAGCCGACCTAGTGTCCACAGAACTGAACTTCCAGCTCAATGCTGTATCGTACTATACAGATAGTAAAGTGATGCTGGGCTACATCCATAATGAAACCGGGCGGTTCTACGTCTACGTCAGTAATCGGGGATTATGGATCAGAAGATCGTCTAATCCGAACCAGTGGTATTTCGTACCAACAGATCAGAATCCAGCAGATCATGCAACTCGTTTTGTTGCTGCTGGGCAACTCATCCACACCAACTGGCTGGTTGGACCTAAGTTTCTGTACTTACCCGAACCAACGGGCTTAGAGAGAAGCTACAACCTGATTGAGCCAGATATAGATTCAGATGTGTGACCTCTAGTGTCAACCTTGAGCACAACAACACCCCCTGACCATCTGGGTTCCCAAAGATTTGTCAGGTTTTCCTCCTGGAAGTCACTCACCTGTGCGATGGCCCGCCTTGTGCACATAGCACATCTCTTTCACGTCAAGGCTACCGAAAATTACTCATGTAGAGGCTGGCATTACTGTAAGGCAGATGTCAGTGTTGAGGAGAGAAATCAAGCTTCAACCGTAATCATTAAAACGGTACAAGAGGAGACCTGTTGCCGGGAGATCAAGTGTATCCAGGAACAGAAAAAAAATCCTTCTAACAGCCCTTTGAAGAACTTGGACCCCTTAGTTGCCATAGATGGCCTGTTAAAGGTCGGGGGTCGTCTTCAACATTCCAACATAAGTCAATGTGAAAAAACTCCAGTGATTATACCAGGAAAGCATCATATAGCAACTTTGATCATCCGTCACCACCATGAGCAGGTACATCACCAGGGCCGACTCTTTACTGAAGGTGCCATCCGGTCAGCTGGCTTCTGGATAATTGGTGGGAAGAGGAAAACGAGCAGCGTCATTCATCAGTGTGTGATCTGCAGACGTCTTAGAGCTCCCGTTAGTAGTCAGAAAATGGCTGACCTACCGGCAGCTCGTCTGTCTACAGATCCTCCCTTTACGCATGTTGGACTTGATGTCTTTGGTCCTTGGATCATCTGTTCACGACGGACTAGAGGTGGTTTTGCACACAGCAAACGCTGGGCTGTAATATTCACTTGCATGAGTGTGAGGGCCAAACATATCAAAGTTGTTGAATCCCTTGAATCATCCAGCTTTATCAATCCCTTTAGACGATTCCTTTCAGTTCGCGGACCTGTCAAACACATCTACTCAGATCGTGGCACCAACTTCATCGGTGCATGCAAGGAGATGGGAATACCTTCCACCATTGACAGTACCTCAGTGAAAACTTACCTGTCGAGCAAAGGATGTGTGTGGACTTTCAATCCTCCTCATGCCTCTCATTTCCGTGGAACCTGGGAGAGGATGATTGGTGTTGTAAGAAGGATTCTTGACTCCATGTTCATACAGCTGAAAGATAAACTTACCCATGAAGTGCTAGCAACGTTTATGTCAGAGGTGACAGCAATCGTCAACGCCAGACCTCTGGTTCCTGTGACGACTGACCCAGACGATTCATTCATTCTGACGCCTGCTGCTCTGCTCACGCAGAAGGTAAAAATTGTACCAGTACCTCCAGGAGAGTTTGGAGTTTCTGACCTTTATAAACATCAGTGGCGCCAGGTTCAGCATTTGTCAAACACCTTCTGGGACCGATGGCGGAAACAGTTTCTCCCAACATTGCAGTCAAGAAGGAAGTGGCTAGTAACTCATCCAAACATCCAACCAGGAAGTATTGTACTCCTCAAGGACACTCAAATGCCACGGAATGAATGGCCTCTTGGACTTGTGACACAGACTTTTCCGAGCAAACAAAGCGGTCGTTTTCTGCATGGTCCTAGCGCTAGATTTGTCGCTATTTAAATATTTGGTTTTAACCGTAATTTAACCGTAAAATTAGGAGTTGATTGCTTACATGGTTTATGAGTTCTAGCAATATAGGTCATATATGTTAAAAGGCTTTTTGACTCGCGGTGTGTGAGGGTGAAGGACCCCGCGCTGTGGAGGAGAACGTACAGGAGGAGATTTTCACCTAAAGAAATTTGAAATATAATCTATTGATGAGATAAAAGGATAGAAGAAACACCATAGCATCTTCCGAGAACAAAACTGAAAGTTTATTTTTAACTACAATGGCTCTGCATTTCTAATGGCAACGGAGTAGCAGCGACCGGACAGTTGTTAGCAAGCGCTAGCACAACAAAACAACAAAATAACGGTGCCGATACATACAACTGACAACAGACAGTCAGACGGTTAAGGACAACATCACCCAAAAATGAAAAAAAAAAACGGTTTCCAACGGCCATTCGTTAAGTAGAACTTGCTTCCCTACCTACCAAACCATTGAGACTGTGTCTATTAACCGTGGCAGGTATAGGAATAACAGGGCGATATGTTTTTAAAATCTAATTAAAATTAAATTAAATACTCAACATGAAGTGAGCAGCAATATTAAGCTAAGGCTAGGACTTCTAAACATTAGATCGCTTGCATCAAAAGCTGTGATAGAAAACGAAATAATCTCAGATAACAGACTAAATGCACTCTGTTTAACAGAGACATGGGCTAGAGTAGACGAATATGTAAGTTTTAATGAAGCAGCTCTTCCTGGATACAGTTATGTTCATCAGCCCCAAATCACAGGGCGTGGAGGTGGAGTAGCCACAATATATGACACAGATATAGGTTTTACTGTAAAACCAACCACCTCTATTAACTCATTCGAAGCTTTGATAGGTGAAATAGGCAATAATCTCATAGGCAATACAACAAAGCTTAAACTAGTGACCATCTATCGACCACCGGGTCCTTAAGCCTGGTTTATACTTGACGCGTCGCAAGGGTCCGCACGTCGAAAATGATGTAATCGCTGTGGCTCCGCCCGTGCACGAGGGCCTCGCGCGCTGTCGGTTCACGAGGTCGTGCACCTCTCGAATTTTGTAACTTCGCGGCGCCACGTGTCAACGCAATAAACAAAGTCATGTTTGCAGGGTTCATACACCTTTATAAGGTGGAATTCAAGCACTTGTATGTCACTTTCAAGGTCAAATTTCATTATTTCCCAGCATGTTAAACTTAATTAAGTTAAATATTTATACCTATACTCGAAATTATTCTAAATAATTCGCTTTTTATCACATTATTTAATGGTTGTTTATTTTAAAAACGCCCAATCTTCACGTCTTCACATTCTCTCATGTTTCGTCCTGGAATTACAAGAGTAACATCATACAAGAGAACTGTTCAGTCAGACAGATATTTTTTGTGAAACAAGTAGTTACAATTTCAAGCATTTTAAAGTACTTTAGCCTAAATTCCAGCACTTTTCAAACCTGAAACACACTGAAACCCAAAGCAACATTAAAATTGGTCAGGTAAATGTTCATTCCCCTGTTTTGAGGGGTGTTTCTACCAAATATGTTTCGGACAAAATACCTATCGTTTCGGAGAACACTGCAGTGACGCTCGCGAAAGTATAAACACCTCCACCGTTTGCGCAGGGTCGCGCGAGGTGGGCGGAGTCACGCGCTAGAGTCACTTGCGAAAGTATAAACCAGGCTTTACTTTCTTTCGGAATTAGTCCTAACAATTGAAAGATTTGTAATTGTGGGTGATTTCAACATTCATTATGAAAATTAATCAGACCCACTGAAAACCGTGTTCGATTCCATCCTAGACTCAGTAGGTATAGCCCAAAATGTGACAGGGCCTACCCACCGCTGTAAACACACCTTAGACTTAATACTTACTTACGGGTTAAACATAGAACATTTGGCAATTATCCCCCAAAATGACGCCATTTCAGATCATTCCCTACTGATATATGAAATAGCTTTATATGATTTACATCAGATGCGCCATATAAAAACCACACGCACCATCACATCCGACACCGCAGCAGCTTTTATTAACATACTACCAGAGCTACCGAGCACTATTCCATTGCAGCCCAATGAATTAGAACAGGCAACACAACAGTTTTATTCTACACTCAGCAATACCTTAGACAGTGTAGCTCCAGTTAAAACAAAATTAGGGAGAAAAAGCTTGCACCGTGGTATGATGACCACACTCGTCTTCTAAGGGTGTACTCTAGGCACGGTTTGCTCGTTCCGTGCTGGGGCCCGGTTACCCCCCCTCTCCACTCCCCCTCCGGCCTGCACTCACACTGGCTTCATCATGTGTGAATGAAGTGTGAATGAAAAGGCTTCAAAGTGTGATTTATCGATAATTTAACACGATTGTCTGCTAATCGCTTTGCTGCCATGACTGTTTAACGTGAGCGTCGCATCACTGACGTCATGTTTGAGTTCCAGCGAAATGAACCAATCACACGAGGCACCAAGCGGGCCCGGGCATGGATAGCACTCACACTAGAAGCGAACCGTGCCCGAGTCAACGCGAATCGTGCCCTGGCCCACCTCTTCAAGCGGGCCCGAGCATGGTTAACTGGGCCGGGCCCGAGCACGGTTGGAGCGATCACACTAGCCAAACGAACCGTGATTTGGCAGGGAACCGTGCCCGGATCACAGACCCTAGTGTGAGTACGCAAACAGGCAGCTCGAGCAGAGGAGCGCAAATGGAGATCCACCTCACTAGAAGTGTTTAGAATTGCATGGAAAGACGCCGTAGTCAAATATGAACATGCCCTAATAAAAGCTAGAGCCTCATATTATTCGACACTAATAGAAAACAACAAAAATAACCCTAGATTTCTCTTTGTGACTATCAAAACTAAGAAATATCAATGACACTAGTTCTAATACGGCACTTACACACACTAGTGATGAATTTTTAAACTTTTTTAGTAATAAAATAGATATTATCCGACTACAGAGTCATAATACATCACATAATACATCTCCAATCCAACCCCAGTAGTATAGGTATTAGTAACTACGCATCCGAAAATATTACTGAGCTAAATGGCTTCGATCCCATATCGCAAAAAGAACTCACAACACTAATTCATTCGTCTAAGCCACATATGTCAAAGTCAAAGCCCGCTGGCCAGATCCGGCCCGTGAATTGATTATCTATGGCCCCCTGGATGATATTTATTTACTATTAGAACCGGCCCGCAGGCCACAGCCGCCCGCTGGTGTTTTGCATGCACAAACACTACATTCCCCACAATGCAACGGTAGCCCACAAAGTCACTGCAGCACACACAATCGCAGTAGCTCAGCTCGTGGGCGAGCGTCTCGCGCGTCTGTCGATGTACTGTACTGCTGTTTGTGCTATGCGCGCCGCGCCTCAGCGCAATGAACAAAGTCATGTTTGCAGAGTTCATACACCTTTACAAGGTGGAATTCAAGCACTTGTACGTCACTTTCAAGGTCCATTTCAATATTTCCCAGCACGTTAAACTTAATTAAGTTAAATATTTATACATATTTTCGAAATAATTCGCTTTTTATTCACATTATTTAATGGTTGTTTATTTTCAAAACGCCCAATATTAACGTCTTCACGTTCTCTCATGTTTCGTCCTGGAATTACAAGATACAAGAGAACTGTTCAGTCAGATAGCTATTTGTTGTGAAATGAAGTAGTTACAATTTCAAGCATTTTCAAGTACTTTAGCTTAAATTCCAGCACTTTTCAAACCTTTATTACTTTATTCATGTTTGCTTGTTGAAAAATATTTTCACTTGAAATTACTGACAGATCCATAAGAAAATATTGCTTTATTCATTTAAGCATTAAATAATATACACTGTGTTAGGTCTTGGTTCAATAGGCTATGTGCAATCATTTTAATATGTTTTAATAAACATTGAACCAGTCCGGCCCTTGGTTTGTAGCAAATTTGTTTTTTTGGCCCTCGGTGTATTTCACTTTGACATCCCTGGTCTACATCATGTATATTCGACCCAGTTCCAACCCGTCTATTCAAAGACCTACTCCCAACTATTGCAGGGTCCTTACTTAATATGATTAACAGTTACCTTAACCTAGGATATATGCCCAAACAATTAAAATGCTCCGTAATTAGACCCTTGATTAAAAAACAGAATCTCAATCCGCAGATTCTAGCCAACTATAGACCAATTTCTAATCTCCCATTTATCTTTAAAATTCTAGAAAAAGCAGTTTACAATCAGTTAAACCATTCTCTCCAATCAAATAGTATCCATGAAAAGTTCCAATCAGGATTTAGACTGAACCACAGCACTGAAACAGCTTTACTCAGGGTAGTGAATGATTTACTAATATCGTTAGATAATGGGCTCATCTCGTTCCTTATACTGTTAGATCTTAGTGCAGCTTTTGATACCGTAGACCACAACATTTTGCTGGATCGACTAGAAAACACGGTAGGTATTAAAGGACTTGCACTCTCCTGGTTTAGATCATATCTGACCGACCGCTTCCAATGTGTAAGTGTTAATAATAAAACATCTAAATCTGTTCAGGTTAAATATGGTGTCCCACAAGGAACAGTCCTAGGACCACTTCTATTTACACTTCACATGTTACCCTTAGGCGAGATTATGCATAAGCACGACATCAGTTTCCACTCCTACGCAGACGACACCCAACTATATTTATCGGCTAAACCCGATGATTTAGGTGTAAACAGTAACATCGAGAAATGTGTAGAAGAGATAAAACATTGGATGGCGTGTAACTTTCTAGCACTAAATCCAGATAAAACAGAGCTAATAATAGTTGGGTCTAGGGCAGCGAGAGACAAGATATGTAATGTAGCATTGAATCTACATTCTTTTACTATAACCCCCAGCGCAGAGGTAAAGAACTTAGGCTTCACAATAGACCCAGATCTCTCGTTCGATTCACACATTAATAATATAACTAGGGTAGCGTTCTTTCACTTAGGCAACATTGCTAAAATTAGAAACATATTAAATACTAGTGATGCAGAAAAACTAATCCATGCATTCATATCCTCTCGCCTAGATTATTGCAATAGACTTCTAGCTGGATGTTCTAGTAAATCGATAAACAAACTCCAGCTGGTTCAGAACGCAGCAGCGCAAGTTTTAACGAAAACTAAAAAATTTGATCACATTAGTCATGTACTATCGCCATTACATTGGCTGCCAGTTAGATTCCGTATTGACTATAAAATACTTTTATTAACATACAAAACACTGCATGGCTTAGCTCCAGAGTATCTTAGTGAACTTATTGATCATTACAACCCAGCACGTTCACTTCGTTCACAGGACGCAGGCTTATTAACTGTTCCTAGGATCAAAAAGATCACAGCAGGTGGAAGAGCCTTTTCTTTTAAAGAAGAGCATAACTGTGGAATAATCTTCCTGCCTTTATTCGGGACTCAGACACAGTCTCAATGTTTAAAACTCAACTAAAGACTCATCTGTTTAGTTTGGCCTTTGAATAATCTGTTACATATTTACCACATCACATATCTTTCTTCTCCGAGGTTCACCTGGGGTGTAACACTGCAGTTGGAGCCTACAATACCAGTATCATCGCTCCGACATGGAATGAAAACCTGGCGTTCATCATAAGACATTTACATTGACAATATCAACACCCAGAACTTTCATTCTAGTTACCTTATACTTAGCCTGATTGTGTGATTTATTTGTAACTTGTGTATTAGTCTATATAATTTGTTTTTGTGTAATTTGTGTTAATGGGCCGCCCAATGGAGGATGGGTTCCCTTTTGAGTCTTGGTCCTCCCAAGGTTTCTTCCTATTCCCCACCATCTAGGGAGTTTTTCCTTGCCACTGTCACTTTTGGCTTGCTCATTAGGGATTTGGACCCATAGTATTGTTAACCTTGTAAATCCTGTAAAGCGCTTTGTGACAACATATGTTGTGAAAAGCGCTATACAAATATATTTGATTTGATTTGTGATACTTTGGAGTGAGAGTTACTTTGGATAGGGGCTTGATGTGATGACTGAATGGTCAAAGATGTACATTACCTTGGTGATGTGACGATGGGAACGTAGCGAAGGACGAGACACAGAACCTCCGAATACAGCAAACGTCACTTTTAATGAATAACAGGTATTGCGCAATAGCGCACGAGTAACACTGACTTCCACACAGAGACGTGTACACATTAGACAACGACGAGCACAGGACACTGCGCGAGCGCACATTAAATAGAAAAACCACATTAGCCCCACGTGATTACGAGACGAGTCACAGGTGAGACAGATTATCACACGACATAACCATAACCACGTAGATCCACCGACGCAAAAGATGCACGTGGACTACGTACACACACGCCCAAAAGGGAGGGGCTGGGGTCCTCACCGTGACAGACGCCTCCTCCAAGGGCACTACCCGTCCCGGGGTGCCAACAGGACCAAGTGCCCCGAACCCACGACAATGGGCAGGTCCGACGCGCTCAGTCCTGTGTCTGGGAGGTGATCGCCCTCGGTGAAGCGTCCGCCTAGAACACCTTCCCTGGGAATACAGGGGAGAATACATTAGACAAACACAACGGAACAGATACAAACACACAAACAGGCATGCTTACACACATAGGCACAAACGGGAAGAGGGGGTTTGGTAAACATACGGGCAGACTTCCACACAGAGACGTGTACACATTAGACAACGACGAGCACAGAACACTGCGCGAGCGCACATTAAATAGACAAACCACATTAGCCCCACGTGATTACGAGACGAGTCACAGGTGAGACAGATTATCACACGACATAACCATAACCACGTAGATCCACCGACGCAGACGATGCACGTGGACAACGTACACACACGCCCAAAAGGGAGGGGCCGGGGTCCTCAACGTGACCGGTGAACTCTTGGTGCATTATAATCCAACATGTCTGTTCAAAAGGTGCAGTCTCCTTATTAGAGTTTGGTCCATGATACATGATTAATTTACTTTGAGTGCAATTATGGATTTATTCAACAATAAAACAAAAAAATGCATTGCTTATATTAGAATTTTATTTTGAATACTAAAAATAACAATACATAAAACTCCTTTTGAAGAGACTGGAAATTGCAAAGGTTGCAACCTTAAAAGTTAGGTTATAAAATATAAAACAAGATACAATGGCTTAGCTGGCATCAGTGCCTCGGTTATAGCTAGAACATGTTTTTTAACTGCACTGAGTGTTCAATTGACTAACAAACTGTGCCTTTCTGTCAGCTTGGTCCACCAATAGAACAAAAACAATGGCTAAATACTCATATAGTGAAAATTCAGAAGTCAGAAAAATTATGACTTGGTGATATCTCTTACATATCCAGTTTAAAAACCCACAGACCAGCCTTGGCTTCAATCAATAAGTAGTGTGTGTGTGTGTGTGTGTGTGTGTGTGTGTGTGTGTCTATATATATATATATATATATATATATATATATATATATACACATACGAAACTTAATACATTATATATATTATATTAATAATATATGAAACTTAATGTCAAGTCGCACCAAGAGCTCCCAAGGTACTGAATCACGAGATCTGTTGTACATCAATAATTATCTACTCCTTTTTTAACCTTCAATATTTAGCTGGGGGAAAATGGTTCTGAAGCAACACCTAAAAGCATTTCGGCCAGCATGCTCAGTGCAACAAATTTATCTTAAAATTACCCTGAATAAAATCTATGAAGCCATTATTTAGGCATCACTCAGTAAATAAGAGTTCTGACATTATGGATAGAAAAGTGTAAAGTCCAACATTAAGTGTGCTTTTTTATCCCATTGTTCAAACATAACAGCCAAATGCTAGCTTTTGCATCTCTTATTTTGCAAAACAGCAAAAGCACCATTAATTCTTTTCGGGGGTGCTTGAATTCGTTCTCTAGGTCAGATTTAAACAACTCAACTTTCTTACAACTCTTCCCCCTATCACATACAAAACAGACAGAAGTATATAATTTACTGGTTGCTGTTCATTTCATTTCACACAATAATACATAAAACAAAACAAACATGTAGTCAATAATGTCACTGAAAGATAGTAGTGAATGCTTCTAACTTCCAATGAAAGACTGCTACACATGAAAAAGATGTTGGTGTTTTAGGTCCTGAGCTGCAGTGGTCTAAGAAAATGTTTGTGCAAAACCCTGTACATATGCTAAATGTAAAAACACTATTGGAGTATTACCAAGACTCAAACATCTGGCTTCAAAAACAGCTTCTCCTCTGAGCTATGTAGTACTCACACTTGTAGGAAATGCAAAAGTAAAAGAGGAACAACAATCATCACAATATAGTTAGCTTTGGAGAGGTAGCTTGAAGCTTTGCACCATCTGTTTCAGTAGAGGAGAGGATGTGATTGTGAGTTATGTCTTACATATACACTCAATACACACACACACACACACACACACACACACACACACACACACACACACACACACACACACACAATGTGAATAATAAAGCTTGTATATCCAGTGACTATTTGTATGAGGGAAGGAAACTGTATGAAGGAGAGTGACAAAATGGAAGGAGGGGAGGACTTTGGACGTTATTACAGATGACTGTTGCCCAATTGTAAACACTTATGTGTGTGGGCCTGCTGAAAGTGGTCCATGCTGGTGTATATTTTATTTACGCAAAGAGTACTGGACTAGATGAGTGCTGCAGTGTCAATGACATCCCTCTTGGGGTCCAGTGTGGCAAAGAATCGCACATCTCTGTCTTTGTCCATTCTCAGCTCAGACAGGGCCTCCTCCAGCTCATCTGTGTAAGCACTGCCTGGCTCCTTAAAGTAAGCTGATGAAAAACATCACATAAATTATACTTGTGACATTTTCTGCCTGTCTATCTGCTAATGTGACATTGCGGCAATTTCATTATATTATAAATAAATTATAAATAAAATTATAAATGTTAACAGTAGTTTAGTTAACTGGAACAGTGGCTGAAAAGGGCAAGACAAATTTAGGACACAATTAAGTATAAACATCCATCTATCCATCCATTTGTATCTGCTTATCCAGTTCCGGGTCACAGGGGCAGCAGCCTAAGCCTCTCCCCAGCCACTGCTTCTAGCTCTTCTGGGAGGATACCGAGGCATATGTCAAGAGACATAATCTCTCCAGCATGTCCTGGGTTGTTCCTGGAGTCTCCTCCCAGTTGGACATGTCCGGAACACCTTACCAGGCGCCCTGGGGGCATCTGGACCAAATCACCTCAACTGGCTCCTCTCTACATAAAGGAGCAGCGACTCTACTCAGAGTCTCTCCCAGATGACCGAACTCCTCACTACATCTCTAGGGTAGAGCGCAGATACACTGTGGAAGAAACTAATTTCAGCTGCTTGTATCCACAGTCTTTTATTTTTTTGGTCACTACCATAGGTGAGTGTCGGAACATAGATTGATCAGTAAATTGAAGGCTATGCCATTTTGGCTCAGCTGTTTTTTCACCACAACGGTTTGCAACACTGTACACTGTATTACTCCACTTTTCAAACAAACAAACAAATTTGAAAGTGGAGAATCAGATGGAAAGGGCATGTGCAGTATACAGGTAGTGATTTTAGCCAGTTGGCATGCTCTTGTTTTTCTTGAGGGAAGTCTCTTGAGGTAGCTTGCTAACGTTTACAGTCCACTTACTTTTATTAATATTTCCAAGTGGTTTAGACGTCGACTAAGAATCTCCTTCTGTCTGCTCTTTTAAAAAATCCAAAGACCTCTGACAAGAAAATTAATGGTTTAATATGGTTTAGCTTAAGCTGCATGGTTTAGCTTTAGCTATAAGTACACTGTGTGTTCTAATGTGTGCCAGAAAAATCTTCCTCATGCACAGATCATCAGACTGTACTACTTACACCAAACCAAAATTCCAGTAATTCATTTCACTTGTGCCAAAGACTAGGCACGGGCATCTTCATATATCTTCAATCATCTGACTTTTTCCACTCATCAGTGATTCAGTTTTGATTCTACTCCTGTGACTTTTGTAAACCTACTATATTTGTGGCTGATATCAGCACCCAGCATGGTCTTAAAACTCTTAAATCCCATTCAAGATTACCTCTAAATAATGTTGTGGAACAACATTCTGCACACCAATATGGAATTTATTAAAATTATTATTATACTATCAGTCCTATCATCAAAATTATTATTATTATTGTTTAAGTGTCAATTATTAAGGTACTCATAAGCATAGGCACTGAAAATATGCGGGCTGTATGTGTATGTGAATATCTTACATTTTTCCAGCACACTCTGGCGTAATGCCTTGGCAACCAGCACACGTACGTTGGGAACAGGATCAGAAGACAGACTGAGCAGGCAGGGAAGAAGGTGCTGAGCAAACTGATCCATGGGCATGAAGTCCTCTTCTACGACCGCCTACAGACACAATGGATTCATAATACTGCACATGTTCACTATTTCTTAGGGTCTGCTCTATTGAGACCCTTAGTGGAGAGGAAAACAAACAAAAAATGCTTTCAGTTCTAATGCTAAGCCTTAGAAAGGGAATGTATCCTTTTTCATAACACAAAAACATTTAGCGGTGTGCAATATAAATTAAAATGTTTTTTAGTTCATATTATAATTTGTTCTCGAAACATGTTCTTGCGTGAAGCTCATATATTTTACACTGGTGATTTTACACCAACTTTTTACAGAACTACCCGTTTTAGAGGAGTTTTAGAGCTGCATAATGTTCCATTTGCTGCCTATGTTAACGTAACAACTGCAAGGCTGACACATTTAGTCGTGAAGCTAAAGCTAGTCTTTAGTTTTCATAATTTCTAACTGTTGTGATGAATATGCATGTCTGAATGTAAGATAATGTTAAAGTGTGACAATAATATGTGAGATTTTTTTGTCTACCTTGCCACAATATGGATAGAGAATTACATTTCTGTTCGAAGATTTATGTTGATGGCTCAGAAGTAAATTTTGGTGATCCTAACGTAAAGATTTATTTCACTTTTGGTTCATGTATTGTTTGTACATCTTAGTTTAGATAATATGATGCTGAATGTATTCATTTACATCAGGCTCGTAGCCAGGGGGGATCGGAGGGTTCGTGGACTAGATGAGTGCTGCAGTACACACATGCCCCCTCAAGATAGATAAGCTATTCAACGAATGAATTGTTAATCTCCGGTGGATATACAGACAAACAAATAAGGACAGCAACAACAGACTCACAACAAACTTATAACAGTGTTGCCAACTCTCACGCAATGAGCGTGAGACACTCGCATTTGACTGTCTTCACACGCCATACATTTCTCACGCTGAAAAAATCTAGTTTATTTATCTCCGATCTACATCTATGATTCAATGAGTTACTAGTTCGCTCTGGCGCCAACTACTGGCGATCGATCGCTTTAGGCGCAACATAGAGGAAACATATAAGACATAACCCCCCCCCCCGCATCAAATCTCACTCCTAGTGATTTTGAAAAGTTGGCAACCATGCTTATAATGAATAAAATATGTGTAAATTAAAAGGTTTGAAGTGCGCTCGTGTATTTAGGGGGCACTGGAGTAGAGAGGCAAATGAAGTCCACTTTTGGGGGGAAAAGATCCCCCCCCCCCATCACAATGCTGGCTACGGGCCTGTACATAATGTTGAAATGAGTTTGGTTTGTTGAGTTTTATATTTAATAGAGATAGCATTAATTTTATGGAATGTTCTGCAGGTTCATGTTGACTTACACAACAGCAATTTGAGGTAAAAAATAATAATAATAATAATTTCAGTCAGTTTTTGTACACATTAGTAATGACTATGCAATTGTAACGTTTAGGCAGGGTAGACTGGCCGCATGTGCAGGAGAATATAGTTTTAATAAAGATGACTAACAGAAAGTAAATAACAACACTAACATAAAAAAGCGATACACCTAACCAAATAAACACAAAAGTGGAGACACGGAAACAGAACCAAAAAAAATCTCACTTCGTTACCTTACTTAAGTAGAAATTTTGGTTATTTATACTTTACTGGAGTAATTATTTTTCTGCTGACTTTTTACTTTCTACTCCTTACATTTTAAAAATAGCCTCGCTACTGCTATTTCATTTCGACTTGTTTTCGTGTCATCGTTAAAAAAAACCCTATCCTGACTAATCGTGCCATCCAGATAGAGTGAATTTGATTGTGGTTGGATGAGAAGTATAAACATATAATATTCCGACACCCTATTGGTTTGTACGTGATCCATCGCACCTGCACACGTCACACTCCAGCGAGGACGTAGCAGACGTATGTAGCTTAGTATAAAGATGTCCGTAGCAGAGACTCAAGAGAAGTTGAGAGAAGTGTCCCAACTAAGCACCAGCGAGGAGGTTGGTAGCCAGGAAGACCAACCAACCCTTGTACTCAAGTACATTCATTTTCAATGGGCTTATGTGCCCATTTTTCAACATTAACATTTTAAGACAACATTATAGACATTATGGCTTTTAGAAGTATGGGGTTTTTGGGGAGGTGGGCTAGTGCACTATAGACCCCTGTCGTGCGACCTAAACTTTTGTCCTTAATGGTTTTTTCCCCTTACATTACTTTTACTTTTATACTTTAAGTAGTTTTGAAAGCAGTAATTTTACTTGAGTAAAAAGCTGTTGGAGTTGACACTTCAACTTCTACAGAAGTATTTTTAAACCCTAGTATCTAAACTTCTACCTGAGTAATGAATGTGAATACTTCTGACACCTTTGCCAAAAAGGACCACCACAGAGCAGACTGGTGAACTTCATATTGATGAAGTGCTTGTGTCGTCTGACAGACAGACGTCTGGAGACAGAGGAGACCAGTTTCTCAAGTTTAGATATAGGAATGCTCTCCCATTCATGTCTAATACAGGCCTCTAACTGTTGTCTTGGGCCTTCTTTGTTGCACCTTCCTCTTTATGATGCACCAAATGTTCTCTATAGGTGAAAGATCTGGGGTGGGTTTCCCGAAACGTTCGTAACTCTAAGTACTTCGTAACCTCGTACTTACGAATATTCTTAAATTTACGAGTGTTTCCCGAAACTCTTCGTAACTTACGTCATTCTTATAGTCGTTCGTAAGTTAAGAATCTCCGGACCCATTTGTAACTCACTAAGTACTTCTTAACTCGAAGCTCTCGTGCAGTTCTACTTCAAAAATGATAGAGGCGCTAATTTCACTCGCGCGGGTTTTAATCACGGCATTACTATATTTGCGTTTATATGTATAATTAGCCTAGTAGCCTATTTTCTTTTGAAGTATTTACATCGCATATACCACAATGTGTCAACAGAAATCAAATGTACTACTTTGAATTATTTAGCATTAGTTTATATCAGGGGTGGCCAACCCGTCATAGACCAAGAGCCACCTTTCTTACTGTGTTACGGCAAAGAGCCACATCGTACATGGGCGAGTGTAAATTATTAGCTGTGAAGACAGTCAAATGCGTGTTTTCCACTACGCCGGTTTTAAAAGTATTAGCGACTCGCTAGGCTTGTAAACTAACCGCGCACTACATTAACCGCGAAAATGTAGCAGTGTATATATATATATATATATATATATATACTAGCTGACAGTGGGTATCCACTCTGAAGCTTGTATCAAATCCCCTGGTGGCCCTTCAGTAGCTGTGGGGCCCAGTATCCCCAGTGCCTTCTCCTCCTCAACAGTGAAGGCACTTGTGGACATTTGACCTCCACCAGTCTTAGCCCTCTCCTTTCTGAGTCCTGCCCCCTTATTTTTGACTTGACTACAGTTTTTTTTTTTTTTTCCTGAATTTGATGAACGTCCTCGAGCTATTGAAAACAGTAGGCTATACTTTTGTTTTTGGCTCAGTTCACTCGACAGAAAGTTTCATTTTCTCTGCTTGTTTGCCATGGTTTTGAAAGATAAATAGGGTTGTGTGCCCTATTTATAGCCTTGATAAAAGCCTACGATCGGTCAGAATTGCAAAGGTAATAATATGTTCTACTCATTTTTTCCTTATACTTGAAATGTCAACACTTATTAGTTGTTAGTTTTTATGATTGTCATTTTGCCAATGATGCTTTTGCGGCGTAATTATGAAAAAATTTATGTAAATCGGTGGTTCGGTTTTCGACTAGCGGAGATTTTCCAGGGCAGCTGCAGAGGCGGAGTCAACTAAGAACTACTTAGAACTCGTTCGTAAATTTGGAGACTATGAAGGCTTTTGGGAAACACTCGTAAATTTGGCGTTCTTAAAGTTGTTCGTAACTTTCTAAGATCGTTCGTTATCGGGAAACCCACCCCTGGACTGCAGGCTGGCCATTTCAGTACCCAGATCCTTCTCCTACGCTCCTACGTAACCATGATGTTGTGATTGCTGCAGAATGTGGTCTGGCATTATCTTGTTGAAAAATGCAGAAAGAGATGGGAGTATATGTTGTTCTAGAACCTGAACATAGTTCTCTGCATTAATGGTGCCTTTCCAGACATGCAAGCTGCCCATGCCACAAGCACTCATGCAACCCCATACCATCAGTGATGCAGTCTTCTGAACGGAGCGTTAATAACAACTTGGGTTATCCTTGTCTTCTCTGAACTTCAAATCGTGACTCATCTGACCACAGAACAGTCTTCCATTTTGCCACACTCCATTTTAAATGACCCCTGGCCCAGTGCAAACATCTGAGCTTGTGGAGCTTGCTTAGAAATGGCTTTCTCTTTGCACTGTAGAGTCTCAGCTGGCAACGGCGGATGACACTGTGGGTTGTGTTCACTGACAATGCTTTCTGGAAGTATTCCTGAGCCCATTCTGTTATTTCCTTGACAGTGGCATTCCTGTTTGAGGTGCAGTGACGTTTAAGGGCCCGGAGATCACAAGCATCCAGTAGAGTTTTACGGCCTTGACCCTTATGCACAGCGATTGTTCCAGATTCTTTGAATCTTTTGATGATGTTATGAATAGTTGATGATGATAACAGCTATTTTACGCTGGGTAACACCATTCTGTTATTGCTGCACTATCTTTCTGCGCAACAATGGTGTAATTGGTGATCCTCTTACCATCTTGGCTTCAGAGAGACACTGACACTCTGAGAAGCTCAATCATGTTGTCAGTTGACCTAATTAGTGTTAATTGGTCTTCCAGCTGTTCGTTATATGCTCAATTTCCTTTTTCCAGCCACTTATTGCTACTTACATTTACATTTAGGGAATTTAGCAGACGCTCTTATCCAGAGCGACTTACAAAGTGCTTTGCATCTGATCACAGAATTCATCCTAGGAAATAGTACGGATAGGCCAGAATTCAAGATACCATTGAGTCAGACTACTACTAAACTAGAGGAGTCAATGTCATTACCTAGTGTTTTGCAAGTTAGACGTTTGCCAAGAAGCACAAATAACCATAGCCAGACATACAATTTAAAGAACAACGGCAAGTGGAGCCAGGATGGAGAATAGTCTGGAGCTTTGTCTTCCATGAGACTTTATACATGGAGTTTCGAGTCGAGCCAAGCTTGAGGTTCTGAGTGTTCGCTGTACACTCAGCTTTTTACCATGGACATCATGTAGGGAGGGGCCAGTCCATTTTTGGCTTTGTAAGCAAGCATCAAGGTTTTATATCTGATGCGTGCCGCTACTGGAAGCCAGTGAAGAGATCGTAGCAGAGGAGTCACATGTGAGAACTCGTGAACTTATTGCTACTTGTGCCAACTTTTTTGGGATTTGTTGACACTGAAATTTGAATCAACATATTTTTCCTTTAAAATGATTATTCACTCAGATTAAACTTTTGATCTGTCATCTATGTTCTATTACGAATAAAATACTGATATTTGCCATCTACACATCATTGCATTCAGTTTTTATTCACAATTTGTTTAGTGTCCCAACTTTTTTAGAACTTTTTTATATTATTAAATTATAATATTATAAAGTTATTAAGTACTTTCATGGTATTATAGTTCGAAGAAAACATGGCAATGTTGTCAATAAGAGGCCTATAACAAATTCCGCTGCTTAAATTTTAGAACTAACCACACACAAAATATTCATGTTTAGTTCATCTCACCTGGCATATGAAGGTGAAAGCTTGTCGTCCCACCCATTTAGGACAATGGCAAAACCTCACAACAAGTTCATTGATGAAGTTCAGACTAAGGTCATGAGCCTCACAAGAGTATAACTTCTGCAAGATCCCCACCACCTGCACACATAGGTGTACACACACACACACACACACACACACACACACACACACACACACACACACACACACGGTTATACATGCACACACAATCACAGTTGCCTGTCTGGATTAATTTTATAATAGACTTCACTGACAGATTACACCACATGTATTCAAATCACAGTGCATGATAGTTAGCCTTGAAAAGCACTTATTAATAAGCCAAACCACAATATCTGTCTACTAAACAAGTAGAAGTTCACTGGCTAAACTAGCATGTACAGTGGGGAAAATAAGTATTTAGTCAGTCACCAATTGTGCAAGTTCTCCCACTTAAAAAGATGAGAGAGGCCGGTAATTGACATCATAGGTAGACCTCAACTATGAGAGACAAAATGTGAAAAAAATTGAGAAAATCATTTTGTCTGACTTTTAAAGAATTTATTTGCAAATAATGGAGGAAAAGAGTGAGAGTGATGTTTTACTAATAATGCCATAGCTTCTTCTTCAGAGAGAAGGGACAGGCAGCAGCAAAAATCCTTATTTTCACTGGTAAGATTTACATACTTATGAGACATTTTGATTGGTTCCATTCTTTGACATCTTATAGAAAGAAATAATATGTAAAATAGCATACATCAATATCCTTCTACAGGGTGGTGATATATTTTTCCTCACACTCAGGCCTTCTCTCAGAGGCCCTGGCTAAGCCTCGTCTGCCATGCAGAAACAGTGCCTTGACTGATGAGCAATTCAGAAAATTGGCAGCTCTAGATCAAACACATTTAAATCAACAGAGTGATCACTCACTAATTTGTAGGAAATCCACCGTACTTCTGACACTTTGTCAGAACAGAGGTTGAGTGCTATTTGTCTGAGATAGTTGTACACATCATAGTGGCTGTATAGTTCAATAATCAGGATCAACTGCCTGCAGAGATACACACACATACATAAGATCTATTTGAAAATCTAGACAAACATGGCAGATGCAATTAATAAGGCTAAGCAGGGAGGAAGAATCAACATATGCCTGAGTGAATAAATAAATAAATGATATGTACTCAGCTAACTCATAGCGAAACCTCCAGTTTCGGCTGTTGTCAGTCACCATAAACTCCTGCATTTGATAAAGATACTCCCGGCGCTTTTCAGCATGGAGAAGCTGCAGAAGAAAGGAAAGTTTATCTTAGACCACTGATTACATATAGATTATTATGGTATATGTTATAAACTAGCACAAATAAATTTATTTATGCATATGTATGTGAATGTACATATATGTATGTATATATTTATCTATGGCCTAAGACCTCACCTAAAAAAGAAAAATGCAGAATGAAATAAGCTCATAGAATGGTAAGCTTGAAGGTACTCACCTTGAGAAAGTCATAGAGGTGTTTGAGAACTCCAATTCGCACTTCGTCTAAGTCTTTAAGGAAGCCATTGAAGATGGGCACGAGGTCAGCTGCTGTCAGCTGATCCCCAAGAATCACTGCCAGCTCGTGGATGGAGAAGGCCAGGGTCCGTCTGACTTTCCACTGTTAAAAACTCAGTATATCAGAATTGCTTCTGTAGCACATTTACAATTGGTCTATCTTATTAGTTTATTTATGGATGGTGTTAAGCTTTTGAAGAAATCTGGTTTTGTAACTTGCAAGAATAATCACTATAGGGAAAACTTGTCCTAGTCACTAATTGCTCAGAAACTCCAGTGTGATTCCATTGTTCTTCCATCACAACAAGGAGAAAGGACAAAGAGATTTAAGCAGAATCATGTTGTTCAGATTATTCCAAACAAGAAGACGTTAGTTAGTGTTCCAACTCCAAAGAGTAATACAGTTCTAACCTGTACATCAGTTGCAAGGGTTTCATAGGTGTCTTTGAGGCAATGCCAGTTCTGTCTGCCCAGGGTCAGGGCCACACCTGGTAGGCTAAATGCACAGTGCTTTGCTATTTCAGTGTCCACGGTCTGTGCTCGGGCTGGGTCTGTCATGGACAAGTACTGATCCAAAAGTTGCTGAGGAATTACATTCTATAAGATGAAAAGGAGAGAAGAAGAAGTGTGAGTGATAGTGATATAATAAATACAATACAAATAATTTAAGTCACCAGCTGCCATTGCCCATTACTCACCTGAACTTTAGGCTTCTCCTCTTTACAAGGTCTGTTAATATCAAAGTTCTTCTCTTCCTTCACATTCTCTATCAGCTCTGACTTCTAGAAGCACAAAAATCCATCTCAAGTTAATAAAAACAGAGTTTCACTAAAAACCCCTTGGTTCACACTACTGTATGTTAAAGCCCATCAACACTAACAAACATACTAAGCAGTGTGAGAGAAGCAGTATGAGATTTGATCATTTCAAAATAGCTGTGAAAAATGAAGGAACTAAGATCATAGATGAAAACAGAAATTGAGAAGGTGTGTGAACACAACTGTGCCTCTCCTCCAGTGGCCACACTGCTTGACACTGGTGAGATAGGTGAAGAGTTTAAAAGGTGGACCTCGATCTCTAGATGCTTGTGTCCGATCCTTTCATTTTCCAATACTGAGACAATCTGATCCCCATCATTTCCATGACTCTCCAGCTGAGCCGCCTTCAGTGCAGCTGACAATACTTGCACTTGAGCTAAGAAACACAATCATAACAAAAACAATGGATAACACCAAGTATTAAAAAGCTGTATATTAACACTAAGAAGCATTTTTACACCAAATATATCCACAAAGTCATCCAATTTTCAGTGTATCTTCTAAAATAAAATGAAGAGAAATATTGAAATTTTGTTAGAATTGGTCAAAACTATTATAACAGATAACAATATTCCTGTGACTGTGTTTGTACTTGAAGAATGAGGGGGAAATTGTAAGTTTTGAAAAGTACAGAAAAGCGCTGTCATGTAGGGCTATGCCCCCCTCTCTTAGCTGTCACTCCGGTGTCCCTGTTCCTCGTGTCTGTGTTGTTCCTTGCTGTTACGGTGACAGTCCCAGACCCTTCCCTGTGGGTGTGTCGCTACGTTGTCTGCGTGTCGTTATGTCCATGTATGTACTTCCGTGGGTGTGGGTTGTTCGTGAGCGTGTTCGTAGTCGCACCTGTGCCTTGTCTCGAGATCACGAGGGTCTGTGTTAATCACCTATTTAATGTGCGTTCACGCAGTGTCTTGTGCTCGTCTTTGTCTAAAGTTTCGTGCCAGTGTGAGTGTCGCTGTACCGCGCTCGCACTATCGTGTCGAAGCTACGTGTCTTTGTGTAAAATAAACGTTCTATGTTCCACCGTTCAACACTCGTCGTGCCTCCTCCCTCGAGTGTTACACTTGCCTGTTGGTCCCGCCCTGCTTGTCTGTTGCCCTGGTTTCCGTCTGTCTGCCACGCCCGTATTGTCAGTGTGATCACCTGTGTCTAGTTTAGTTCCATGTATTTATAGTCCCTGTATTTCCCATGTCAGTATCGGTTGTTTTGTGTCTTGCTTGCGTTTGCCTTATGCCGCTGCTATCTGTTTTGTCTTCATCGTGAGTATTCGTAGTTCAGCGTGTGTTTCTGCCTAGTCGTTGTTTCCCCTGCCTTGTTTTGTTCCTCATGCCACCATGCCTGTTTAGCTGTCTTACTCTAACTGCCCTCCTGTTATGACCCGTGCCTGTACTTACGACAACGTCTTTGGAATTCCATTTAATAAATCTCGCTCACCTCAGCGTTTGTGTCCGCTTCCTTGCTCTGCGTCACGCAGTACGTTATAAGTGCAGTAAGTTAACTGATGGTTAAGAAGTGAAGGCCAAACGCTTTGTAATTATTTAGTTATCTATACTGCCCACTTAAAAGGCCAATTTTTAAATTCCTGATAAAATGCAATTTATTTCTCAGACATTTCCTCCAGCACATAATTTGTCCTGATCATTAACTGATTAATTGATATTCATTGACAGAAACTGTCTGATCTCTCCTACTAGTTTAGCTCTCAAAAGTGGGCAATTAGTTGGTGCACAGGGTTTAAACAAGTGCAGGTTTCTAAGAGTTGCCAATATTTAGCAATAATATATAGCAATCCATTCAAATATTTTATTCTGTTGTTTTCTTGAGATTTTACAAAAAACATGGGCACCAACTGATTTGCAGTGCATGCAATTTGCAAAAAAAAAAAAAACCTGTCAATATTTTTGATACACCGTTTTAATAATTTGATTCTACTTGAGACTATAAGCCTGAGAGTTTATACATCCACTTGAAGATGGCAAAGTCAAGATTCCCACAGAGACAATTAAATTGCCAGGAAGGAAATTTACATGCATGCAGCCTAAGTGGATTTATAGCAGATTTTAATTTCAATATTTAAAGTCACCTTGTACATCTGGATCATCAAGATGAGGCTGTAGGCACTCCAGAACTTTTTGGATCTGACAGCTTGTAGCTGGATTTGTAGGATTTAAATTTGGAATTGCTTCTTCCCTTTTCACCACTTCCTTTCCTTGTTCTTCCTTTTTCCCCTCATCCTGTAGTAGCTCCAAATCCTGGCTGATATCAGGTAACATTGGTCTCCAGTAGTGGAAAGTGTTATACATGTCATCAGTCTGCTGGTTGAAGGTGGTAGCTGAGCTCTCAGACTGAACTAGCTTAATACCCTCAAATGGGACTGTATTTAAGGGCAAAACTGGGGGATTATATATGTCCTTTGGGGCTTGAGGTGCAGGAATGATTGGCTCTGAGCTTTGCTCAGTTAGGTGTGGATGAAAGGGACCATCAGGAGAGCTGTGAGTGGAAACTTTACAGCAGCTACCTGAGCTACCACTGGATGTTTGCGGCTTGTTGCTATGGAGATAGAAAGTTTCAATTGATGAGAAAGGTCTCATTTTAGGCACATAAAACAACACTGCACTATGAAGACACATACCTTTGAATGTTCATATCAGTTAATGGATATTTTGTAAATTGATATTTTGTAAACTGAAAATTTGTAAATTTTGACTCCACTGACTATTGACACTATGCAGTCTCAAAGGCTTTGCACGAATGTACCTCTCTGTTGATAAAGTTGGGATCTCATGCAGTGATCCATCCTCATGGAAGTGGAAACCAGTACTGGATGGAGTGACAAACGTGGAGATAAAACCACCAAGAGACTGAAACGCAGCTTGACGGACCTGATTAGGGAGAGTAGTCATAAAGAGTGAATTATACTTTTTAGTGTCATGCTTATTAAATGTGACTAAATTTGTGTCCTCATGTATTATGCTTTATGTGTGCTTTTGCATTCTTTTTTGCACTTACCCAACGGGACTGATCACTGATGAGGTTGATGAACAAGGGAGACAGCTTAGTGCGCCGCACCTCTGGAGATGTACAGTTGGAAACTACCATGAAGCACTCGGCACATGCTTTACGAATGCCCCACAAGCTGTCTGAACATAGGTCATAAAACTTCGGCAACTGTGAACCATAGACATAGAAAAAACTGGATGAGGATAAATCTTGTAAAATGTCCTACTTTACTTTAGGATGTCACATCAGATATTAAACATAATTTTATAAGTTGTATACAAAATATTATCTAAAGTGTCAATCAGCAGAAATATCCAAATGTTTTTCTTACCAGTAGTTTCTCTGTGGCTTCTTGACCAACAATGGAACAGAATTCACCAAAATTTGCTGCACAAACCTAGATGCAAGTGAATATATGAGTACAATTTTTTTGAGCAATTTTTACATTTTTAAAAAATATATTCCCTTTATACATTTTGGGCCAACTCTGCACAAGTTACAAAAGAAAATTAACATTATTGTATAAGACCAAGTACCTTTCTACACTGTAAGACATATTTTAACAAGAACCAATATCTATATGTGTTGTAAAAAGCACTATATAAATAAATTTGACTTGACTATGCCTACTTTCATAAGAGCTGAACTGATGACAGTTGTCCATTAAATGTAGAAATATTAATTTAATATAGATTTTTTAAAATTGTCTATAGAGATGGAGATCAGAAGAAAGGCCTACCAGCTATCACAACAAAAATCTAGGAAGTAAAGCAGCAGAAGGGTGTGGGAAAGTTCAAATATGCCAGATCACAAAAACAGGGACAGGGATCCAACAGCTTTTAGTACCCACACAAAAGTGACATAATCAAAGTCAATATTCATCTGAACACAACATTACCTTGCGGACTTGGAAGAGCCTGCTATCACTGCAGAGCTCACAATAGCGCAGTAGCAGCAGGTGTTCCACTGTGTGTTTCCTTAGCATGGTTATCAGTTTGCACATGATCTACAACGCAATAACACTTATGAGTTATATAACCCAAATCTCTATTTTTTTACATCACAAAATACATGAAGCATTGTTTTGCTCCAAATATTGCATTTCTCTGTTGTCTTTGTGTTGAATTAAATCAGTTTATTTTATATTCTAATTATATTTTTATTATATAATTAGTTTACCAGAGGCATTGTTAATTAAGGAAGAGGCATTGTTAATTAACAAAATTATTTTTGTTAATTTTCCATGCTCAAAAAATGCTAGATGACTAAAACCCAAAAAACTATAAAGTGCGATAGTGTGAAAAATAACATTAATGGTTTGTGATTACCATTTATCAATATAACACAGCCATAAACATCTAGTTTTTAATCCTGACTAATACATTGTACATACATATCAACATAGTGATACTCCAATGTTAAGACCAGTTTCCTGAGTCTGAATATAGCACCGGTACATCTACCTGCCATCTAGTGTTGTCAAAAAAATCGATATATCAATACGTATCGATACTGAACATTCTGAAACGGTACAATACTCGTTTCCCTTAAGTATCAATTTTTTTTTACATAAAATGCGCTTTCGTTTGACCCACCCAAGCTGCCGTAATGCACAGGACAGTTTGTAATGCTAATATGGCAGCTAAAGCAAACGCAGTGCTGTTGGATTCGAAGCAGATACAGATGGAAAACCGAAGGACATGAACAAGCCAGTTTGCAAGCGGTGCCTTTGGAACATTTCAACGAAGGGCGCTAAAGCCTGGTTGAGTGACCATAGCGCTCGACTCCGCGCGCGAACCTCCGCGAGCGGTGGAGGCTTTATACTTTCCGCTTTGCAGTGTTGTCCGAAACTATATGTGGTAGTATAAAAGAAACACCCTTCAAAACAGGGGAATGAACACTTATCTGACGAATTTTAATGCTGCTTTGTGTGTCAGTGTGTTTCAGGTTTGAAAAGTGCTGCAATTTAGGCTAAAGTACTTGAAAATGTTTAAATTGTAACTACTTCGTTTCACAACAAATATCTGTCTGACTGAACAGTTTTCTTGTATTACATTAACAAATACGAGCCTCTTGTAATTCCAGGATGAAACATGAGAGAACGTGAAGACGTTAAGATTGGGCGTTTTGAAAATAAACAACCATTAAATAATGTGATTAAAAGCGCAATATTTCGAATCATTTCGAGTATATGTATAAATATTTAACTTAATTAAGTTTAACGAGCTGGGAAATATTGGTACAAGGGCTTGAATTGAACCCTGCAAACATGACTTTGTTCATTGCGCTGAGGCGCGGCGCGCACAAAGTTACAAAATTCGACAGGTGCACGACCTCGCATGCGCCGCGCTTCAGCGCGATGAACAAAGTCATGTTTGCAGGGTTCATACACCTTGTGGAATTCAAACACTTGTATGTCACTTTCAAGGTCCATTTCAATATTTCCCAGCACGAGCAAAGACACTTTGTCAGACGTTCAAAAGACGTCCACTGAAAAGCCAGAATGAAAGTTTTAGCGACGTCTTTTTTAAACGTCTATTACTGCCGTTCAGTTGCAGTTTTTGCACGTCCTGACATCCAATAAAGGTCCTAGTCAGACGTTCAGATAGAAAACTCGTCATAGACGTTCATGTTAAGTTAAAAGGTTAAGGTCCTAGTCACACTGTCAGATTTTGAACCAGTTTTGAACGTCCACCAGACATGCAAAAATGGGTCTGGACTGACCGACATGATACAGAATTGACTTTAACGTCTTTCTGACGTCGCATGTTTGTTGGGATAAGTTAAATATTTATACATATACTCGACATTATTCGCTTTTTTATCACATTATTTAATGGTTGTTTATTTTCAAAACGCCCAATCATAACGTCTTCACGTTCTCTCCCTGGAATTACAAGATGCTCAGTTCAGTCAGACTGTTCAGTCAGACAGATATTTGTTGTGAAATGAAGTTACAATTTCAAGCATTTTCAAACACAAAGCAACATTCATTTGTTTGTTTATAAAAAAATTTTTAAGGCTTTAAAACGGAAATTAGCACCGTATCTGACTTTGGTATCGAAAATTGTATCGAATTTCAATATTTTTTTAAGTATCGTATCGAAGTTGTAATTCTTAGTATCGTGACAAGCCTACTGCCATCAAATATGTTATTACAGTAAGTGTGAGGGTAGTTCAGTAAGAATTCAGTATATCCCATTCTTGTTAAGAAAGCTTTATATTCACTTCCTATGTAATAAAAACCTTTCAATCTTACCGCAACAGCCTCAATCTTATAGTCATCGTCACTGCTTGGTTCAGTGAGCTCCAGAAGCACAGGACACACTTTTCCTTCCATGTCATTAGTGCAGACCAGACCCTGTTCCAACAGCACCAGGAGTGCTGCCTGACTCGTCTTACGCACCTAGGTTGACAAATCCAGATTATGTGAACAAACAATAAATCCACAACACCCATTTCATTTTTATCCATAATGGGAAATTAAAATATAATGGGATTTAGCACTTCTGGAATGTGTAATCAGTGCACATAAAACTTTTTTAGCAACTTTGCTGTAACCTCAACATCATAATTAAGAGCACATGCTCATGTCTTGCAAGGGAAGTTGTTCTATGCATGAAAATTGCCTATTTGGTTTGCAAGTCTAACCACAGTAAGCTTGGTGCTGCTGTTGTATTATACTTTTCCAAAGGCAGAAAATGTCCTAGGGCTGTTTTAAGACATATGACTGCAACTCTTTTTATTATGATAGCTTATGATACAAAGGATTTACATTGATGGACTTCTACTAGCTGGGCTGCCCAATGGAGAATGGGTTCCCTTTTGAGTTTTGGTCCTCCCAAGGCATCTTCATAATCCCCGCTTATGGAGTTTTTCCTTTCTACTGTCACCCCTGGCTTGCTTATTAGGGATCTGGACCCATGCACTTGTAAAGCTGCTGTAAAGGTACTATATAAATATATTTGACTTGACTTGACAGTAAGCTGAACTCCTGTATAGCAGTTTTGAATGTTAAACTGTCAAATTAGATATGCACAACTGATTTTCCTGATATGATCATAGCTTTGCTCAAGCCTTATTTCTAAAGATTTATTCATCAAGTGACATAGCACTGTAAAATACAAAAATACAACTCCATCAACTACTAACCTGGTTATTGGGATCTGTGAGGTAACGTACTACAATGGGCACCAAGTACCTTGAAAAAGCTACTGGAAAATTAGGCCGATTCTCATGAAGGAACATGGCAATGTTTGGTACCTGTTCCATAAGCTCAGCTCGCACTGTGGGTTCTGAAACACAAACATATCCACACAAATTTCTTGCTGTGATTTGGATCTTACTTACCATATGAGTTTAAATCAAAATATTTCCAGCAACGTTTGACCAGACAAGGAATTCTAAATACATCATAACATAAAAAAAAAATTTAAACAAACACATAGTTGTGATCACTGTAATGCACCAAAAATCCTTGCAAGAGTTAGAGGTTTTAGTTCAGAATTCGCAGATTGATTAGGAACACAACACACAAGACAAAGTTGTCATTAAATGGGCACAAATTTCATTAAATAATGAAAATGGCATACAGCTACAGTGAGGAAAACATTGTATTTGAACATTGAAGATGGGTCGTGGCTGGGTCTTTCAACATGACAATCACCCCAAAACACACAGCTGTATAACCAAGGAGTGGCTCCGTAAGAAGCATATCAAGGTTCTGGAGTGGCCTAAACCCTATAAAAAATCTTTGGAGGGAACTCAAACTCCGTGTTTCTCAGCGACAGCCCAGAAACCTGACTGATCTGGAGAAGATCTGTGTGGAGGAATGGGCCAAAATCCCTGCTGCAATGTGTGTAAACCTGGTGAAAAAGTACAGGAAACGTTTGACCTCTATAATTGAAAACAAAGGCTACTGTACAAAATATTAACATTGATTTTCACAGGTGTTCAAATACTTATGTTCAAATAGCAGTAACACAAATTCATTTTTTTTAAATCATACATTGTGTTTTTAGATCATTTCTCTCATGGTGGACATGCACCTAAGATGAACATCTCAGACCCCTCCATGACTTGCAAAGTCACAGGGTGTTCAAATACTTGTTTTCCTCACTGTATACTGCTCCAAGGTGTGAAGAGAATATTGGCAATTTTCATTCCCTTCCCCTTATCAATGAGTAAAACTGTCAAAATCATGATTCATGTTCATATTTAATAGGATCCCAGAAAAGCTGTTAGTTTGCTCTGCACAGTTCACTCTGGAGAGATCTCAAGCCACAGAGAGTATTGAAAAGGCTTTGCTCAGCGACTGAAGAAAACAGAATTAGTTTCAACTTTATACAGTGACAGCAAAACAAAGCAACAGCAAAGTACAAAGTGGTGTAATATTTGGGCAAACTAAGTAGATTTTTTTTGCAAGATAACAGGCATGTTGGAGCCAAGGCATTTTTCTTAGCACAGACACAAAAATTATTCAAATTGTATGAAATTGTTTCCCAAGCTTTGAGATTACATACTGTTGACTCAATCATTTTAAATGTCCACGTAAAGCAGCTCTGTTCCAATTTGTTTGCTTTTTTCTTCTCCTCCAAATTAATTTTGAACTGACAGAAGTTCAAAAAGTCGTACATAAAAAAAAGATGTACATACCTACATCCTCGGACATCCTGCCAACAGTCTCCATTACACTAATGAAATCGTTCTCATTATCACTGAACTCTCGTAGCACATCTAATAACCCACGTGCCACAATTTGCCTAAAAACAAAGAAATTAACATGGTTTAATGTTTTATTAATATGTCTCATTTGACAGCAAACAAAACAGATCAACACAAATTACAGTAATCAATTGTTGTATAACAAAAACAAAAGAAGTGTAACTCATCCAAACATCCATGTCTGCAAATGCTTAACTGCAAAACTATTAACAGTTGATTTGTGCTTAAAGTGCTTAACAAATTTATTAACAAATTACACTTTCCTCACCTCTCAATGTCAAAACCAAACAGTGTATAATTAATCCTTAATTTATTTGTTTGTGTTTGCATACTGACAAAGGACCCTATTGTCTCTTACCTGTTGAATATATTATCACTGAAGGCATATTTTTCTAGCCGACCCAAGGGAGTTAGATTGTCCTGCCCTGCATCCAGGAATGCTGTGATTCGAATTCCTTCACATTCAGAACCATAGTCATCAAAGCCAACTGCAAATGTGACAACAATTTTTTTAAGATGTCACACATGACAAAAACAGACTGAAAATCATCAAATCTAGTCCTAATCTAGCCTAATATTGTTGCTACTCACACAAATATAACGAAAAAAATCTGACAATTTTGCATGTCTGTTACGAATTGACCAGGCAGAGAGGGATCCAAATGCGGAAGAACACCGCTTTTATTGAAATGAGAAGCTGGTACAGAAACAGGCAGGGGAATCACGAGTACTAGGATAAGTAACAGCGTGTTCTTGGCGTGGTCAGGACGGTCCAGGGTCATACCGGGGGAGCAGAAGTCAGGAGGTACAGAGGGACTAGGCAGGAGACAAGGTCGGGGACGTAAGCGAGGGTCAGAACACAGGAAAGCAGACAGGTAATAGAACGGCTTGGTATGCGGCATGAGTCGGCAATACTTCGCGACTGAGACGTGCTGGGGAAGGTGTATAAGTGTGACTGAAAAGGGGGCGTGGTAATGAGGGGCAGGTGAGGCTGGTTAGGGAAGATCAGGTGGCATTCCTTACAGTACCCCCCCTCAAAGGAGCGGCACCTGACGCTCTACGACGTGCCGGGGGGCGACCGCGACGCCGGGGGGCAGGAAAGTTGGGGTGCGTTGCATGGAAATCAGCGATCATAGTGGGGCAGAGAACATCCCTCGCTGGAATCCAGGCCCGTTCCTCGGGCCCATATCCTTCCCAATCCACCAGATATTGGAGACCACCTCGCCGGCGTCGGGACTCCAAGAGCTCTCGGACGATGTACGCCGGACGACCGTCGATCTCCAGAGGGTCAGGAGGTTTAGCAGACACTGGGGGTACGGTGAACCCCCATTGGGGGTACTGGGGGTAGTGAACCGGCTTCAGGAGAGAGACGTGGAAGACAGGGTTAATACGGTAATGTGATGGTAAAAGGAGTTTATAGGTAACTGCATTAACTCTGCTGAGGACTTTAAATGGACCAATATATCGTGGACTAAGTTTTTTGCTCCGTTGCTTTAGGTTGAGATTCTGTGTCGACAGCCATACTCTTTGTCCTGGGTGGTAAATCAACGCTGGGAGACGACGACGGTTCGCGTTGAGCCTGCGTGTATGTAGAGCGCGTCGCAAATGTACATGTGCTAGTTCCCAGGTGCGGGCACTGTGTTTAAACCACTCGTCTAGGGCTGGGACATCAGCTGGTGTTTTGTCCCACGGGAAAAACGCAGGTTGGTAACCATATACACATTGAAAGGGCGTGAGTTTGGTAGCGGTGTGTACAATAGAATTCCGAGCATACTCTGCCCACGGGAGGTATTTGTGCCAGTCGTGCTGAGAAACGCAATATTGTCGGAGAAACCTCCCTAACTCCTGATTGTAACGCTCAACCTCTCCGTTAGACTGGGGGTGGTAGCCTGACGTCAGGCTGACAGTAATACCAAGAAGTTTGCAGAATTGTTTCCAAACCCGAGATGTAAACTGCGTCCCCCTATCGGAGACGATTTCTTCGGGCAAGCCATAAATCCGGAATACGTACTGGAAGAGGTCAAGAGCTGTCTCCATGGCAGTGGGTAGCTTGGGGCGAGGAATGAGACGGCACATTTTCGAGAACCGATCCACTATTACTGTAACAACAGTATTCCCTCCAGATGTGGGCAAATCCGTGACGAAGTCGATCGCGAGGTGCGTCCATGGCCGAAGAGGAACAGGTAAGGGAAGGAGCTCTCCTGCTGGTAGCGTCCGGGGAGTACGTGACTGGGCACAAACGGAACATGCTAGAACATAATCACGAATATCGTCCTCCCAGGATGGCCACCAGTAACGTTGCGAAACGAGATGTCGTGTGCGTGTAATACCGGGGTGGCCTGTACCCGCTGTGTCGTGTGCAAGCTGTAGGATACGCCCCCGAAGGGATACGGGTACGTATTGTTTCCCCTCCGGGCATTCTACCGGACTGGGATCGTTGAGCAAAGCCTCGTCCAATTCTTTTTGTACGTCCCATCGGATAGCCGCGAGGAAGCAGGACTCCGGCAGAATATGTCCAGGTTCGTGGGTTGCTTCGTCCTTTTCGTGGATCCGTGATAGGGCATCGGCTTTGATGTTCTTTGACCCGGGTCTGTAAGAGACAGTGAAACGAAACCGGGAGAAAAACAGTGCCCATCTGGCTTGTCGCGGGTTCAGGCGTCTGGCTGACTTCAGGTATTCGAGGTTCTTGTGATCGGTATATACAATGAATGGGTGCTCCGCTCCCTCCAACCAATGACGCCACTGCTCGAGCGTGAGTTTGATGGCCAGGAGTTCCCGATCTCCGACGTCATAGTTCATTTCAGCGGTTGTCAGTTTTTTGGAGAAGTAGGCACAGGGATACAGTTTCGGCGGGTTTCCCTGCCTCTGAGAAAGAACAGCGCCCACTCCCACCTCCGAAGCGTCGACCTCTACGATGAACTGGAGTTGGGGGTCAGGAAGGTGTAGTACGGGGGCCGACGTGAATGCTTTCTTAAGGAGTGAGAACGCTCATTCCTCTTCAGCGGTCCAGGCGAATTTCCGAGTCCTCCCTCCCTTTAGGAGATTAGTGAGAGGGGTAGCCAACTCACCGAAGCCTCGGATGAAACGGCGACAGAAGTTGGCGAATCACAGGAATCGCTGCAGCTCCTTTGTGGAACGAGGGGTCGGCCAGTTCGTGACTGCTTCCACCTTCTGCGTATTCATGGAGATCTGGCCAGGGGACAGCGTACATCCCAGAAATGTCACCGAGGAGCGATGAAATTCACACTTTTCCGCCTTCACATAAAGACTATGCTCCCGAAGGCGCTGTAACACAGCAGAGACGTGTTTGACGTGTTCTGAAACGGACGAGGAATAAACCAGGATATCATCAATGTAAACGAATACGAAATCATCTATCAGATCACGGAAAATGTCATCCATAAATGCTTGGAATACGGCGGGGCTATTAGTTAGTCCATATGGCATGACAAGGTACTCATAGTGCCCTCTGGCGGTAACAAAGGCAGTTTTCCACTCATCGCCCTCCCGAATACGGACCAAGTTGTAAGCGCTGCGTAAATCTAGCTTGGTGAAGATGTGCGCTCCCATCAAGCGCTCTTGCGAAGCAGTGATAAAGGGGAGAGGGTAGGCATATTTCGATGTGACTGCATTTAGGGCACGATAGTCTATACAAGGGCGTAATCCCCCATCCTTTTTCTCTACGAAGAAGAAACCAGCAGCAACCGGGGAGGTGGATGGTCGAATGAACCCCTTCTGCAGAGCCTCGGTGACGTAGGACTCCATCGCCAGATCTTCAGGGCGTGATAGAGGGTAAGGTTTCGTTTTTCGAGGTAAGGGGGCTCCAGGCAGGAGGTCGATTGCGCAATCACAGGGACGATGAGGAGGCAGACGACAGGCACTGTCCTTGTTGAAGACGTCCGCAAATGCACGATACTGAGTGGGGATGACGTCAGAGAGAGGTGTGTCTGGGCTTTCCACCGAGGATGACCGGAGTGGTAGGTGAATGCACTTGCTCAGACAACTGTCCTTCCACCGTACGAGTTCTCGTTTTTTCCAGGAGATTTCAGGGTCGTGCATGGACAGCCATGGAAACCCGAGTATGATGGGGTCTCGGGGCGTGGATATGAGGAAGAAATCTCTCATTTCACTGTGGAACAGACCTACACGTAGCTCCACGGGGCAGGTACGGAGTGTAATCACACCCTCTCCTATAGGCTGCCCATTCAGTGAATTTATTCTCAAGGGAGGATCTACAGGTACAGTGGGGAGGTGTAAGTGGTTGGCGAGGTCCTGATCTATGAAATCGCCTGCTGCTCCCGAATCCACTAAAGCAGACAGGTTTGTATCTATGCCGCCCCAAGATATTAGTACGGGTAAGCTAACTTGACTGTATCTTTTAATAGGCAGGAATGGCTGACATGTTAGTGGGGACCTGCCAAGCTGTACAAACTCGTCTGTCGTCTGAAGACTCGGATCACGTACATGGGAAGGTGGCGCACAGGACGCAATGACAGGGACGTCGGTATTACTGGAGCGGTAGGTCAATAATTTGTCAACGTTAATGGACGCTTGAATGAACTCAGACAAGGTGAGGGCTTCACTTCGGCAAGCGAGTTCAACCTGAATGTCATTTCGCAGACCGCGGCGGAACACTGTTTTCAAGGCCGAGTCACTCCAACCGCTTCCTGCAGCCAGCATACGAAACTCTCTCGCATACTCGGCAGCACTACGTTGTTCCTGTTTAATCTCGTAGAGCCGGTCTCCCACATCACGTCCGTCTGCGGGATGATCGAAAACAGCCCTGAGTACTGCGGTGAACTGACTCTCCGACTGGAGGGCAGGGTCTTGGCTTTCCCACAACGCTGTACCCCAGGCACCTGCTACTCCCGTGAGGAACGAAAGGATAAAGTGGACTCTCTGTAACTCGGCCTGGAACCGGGCTGGATGATGCGTGAAGTATATGGAACATTGCATGAGGAAATTTCGACAGCGATCAGGAGATCCATCGTAGCGCTCAGGTTCTGCCGCTGGAACACTCACGGAGGTAGAAGCAGAGGTTGTGACCAGGCGGACAGCTTCCTGGAGGGCAGCGATGTTGATTCCTTGACTCCGTATGATATCCGTGAGCTGGCGGACCGTTTCGGTGAGAGTCGCGATTGTTGCTTCTGCTGGATCCATGTTGTGGCGAAGTATTTCTGTTACGAATTGACCAGGCAGAGAGGGATCCAAATGCGGAAGAACACCGCTTTTATTGAAATGAGAAGCTGGTACAGAAACAGGCAGGGGAATCACGAGTACTAGGATAAGTAACAGCGTGTTCTTGGCATGGTCAGGACGGTCCAGGGTCATACCGGGGGAGCAGAAGTCAGGAGGTACAGAGGGACTAGGCAGGAGACAAGGTCAGGGACGTAAGCGAGGGTCAGAACACAGGAAAGCAGACAGGTAATAGAACGGCTTGGTATGCGGCATGAGTCGGCAATACTTCGCGACTGAGACGTGCTGGGGAAGGTGTATAAGTGTGACTGAAAAGGGGGCGTGGTAATGAGGGGCAGGTGAGGCTGGTTAGGGAAGATCAGGTGGCATTCCTTACAATGTCCCACTGAAAGTACATCCCCTCCATCAGACTGAATGGTAAAAAAATCTACAACAGGGCTGTTATTGGGAGAAATGGCTAAATGAAATATGTTAAGTGCAGCAATCCATCCAAATTACCAAAGAACCAGTGTTCTTTAGACATCAATATGTGGCCAGGAACCAGAATTCCTGCCACTTCTGGGTCATTCTACAAAAACGTCCACTTTTGACAGGTGGAAATTTTTCCTACATAAATTTCTTTTTTTAGGATTTAAAATTATACATTATTACTGTACCATTTTTATTATTCTATGTTCATTTTCCAAAGATTAAAGTAGGGCACACCCCTACTTTACACCAGTGACTTGCACTGAAGCTTCGAAGGAAATCTTAGGGTAGATGTTAAAATTTATAAAAAATGAAAAATGACATTGAACATACAATGTGTCTGTTTTCAATAATCTTCAGAGAGGAAACAAAATGATTTCCTGTGATGTCGTCAGCACGGCTTTATATATTAAAATAATAGTGTTTTGTCATACGGTAACACCAGTGCCATGAATATAGGGGACGTACACATTTATTATGTATTTTATTATATTTATTTGCAATATTGTATTTAAATATTTTGTGTGACATATTGGACCTTTATGGACACATAACTGCAGTTGAGTTAATAAAGTATATGTTTTCCATTAAGAAATAAATCCCTTCGTTTCCCAGCATGACAGTGAGGACAGGCATTTTTGGGCATACTTGGAAAAACACTCAAATGGTTGAAAAGAAAAACTGACTCATAAGTGGTTCAAAAAGGTATAATTGTTCAAATATCATGTTGTTTTGTCTTAAAATGTAAATACATCCCTAAATTTGAGGGGTTTTAAAATGCAACTGCCCTGTTAAGTCTAGGGACAGAAAAGTGGACATTTCTGTAGAATGACCCTTATATGTAGATTGCCTGTTTAGATGTTGGGAAAATACACTAAGCCAGAAAGCCTACAAAAGCCATGTCACTAGGTCATACTTCACAATGGGATTTGTTGGTAAAATTTAAGTGACTATGACAGCAACATTTGTATTTTATTACAACTTTTATTTTATAATAAGGTATACTAGTTACAACTGCCTTGTTTATAGCCAACACTACCATTCAGTACAGCTATTTGTACAGGTAAAACTACTTCTCCTCTCATGCTACCATCAGATCTGACATAAACCTAAACTAGGTGTGTCCTGGCTAACTAACACCTGGCTCATATAACCGCTATGACTCCCACTAACTATGTATATCGTGTATATACCCTAATCAATGCTGGAGTAGTTTTGCCTGTCCAACTATAAAATTTCAAAGTTCCACTTTTAGTGATGGCTTATTACATTCAGAACTTAGTCAGCCTATGAAATGTCCTTCATATGCACCATTATTTCTCTAAAAATATTGTTTTCAAATTAGTCACATTTAAAAAAATTATACTTCATTTACATATTTAAAATTGAAATAATAAAATGTGTTTACATTTTTAATTAATAAATTCTGTGACCATTATAAAATACATTTCATTAACGCAAATGTCGAAACATCCAATCATATGGCAGCAACTCAATGCATTTAGACATGTAGATATGGCCAAGACAATCTGCTGCAGTTCAAACCAAGTATCAGAATGGGGAAGAAAGGTGATTTAAGTGACTTTGAACGTGGTGTGTTTGTGCCAGACGGGCTGGTCCAAAAAAGAGAAAATATCCAGTGAGCAGCAGTTCTGTGGGCACAAATGCCTTGTTAATACCAGAGGTCAGAGGAGAATGGCCAGACTGGTTCGAAATGATATAACGGCAACAGTAACTCAAATAACCAGTTGTTACAATCGAGGCATACAGAAGAGCATCTCTGAACACACAACAGGTCAAACCTTGAGGTGGATGGGCTACAGCAGCAGAAGACCACACCGGGTGCCACTCCTGTCAGCTAAGAACAGGAAACTGAGGCTACAATTCACACAGGCTCACCAAAATTGGACAATAGAAGATTGGAAAACGTTGCCTGGTCTGATGAGTCTCGATTTCTGCTGGGACATTCAGATGGTGGGGTCAGAATTTGGCATCAATAACATGAAAGCATGGATCCATCCCGCCTTGTATCAACGGTTCACCCTGATGGTAGTGGTGCAATGGTGTGGGGGATATTTTCCTGACACACTTTGGGCCCATTATTCCCAACTGAGCATCGTGTTAACCCCACAGCCTACCTGAGTATTGTTACTGACCATGTCCATCCCTTTATGAGCATCGCGTCATGGATGTGCAGCCGACAAATCTGCAGCAACTGCGTGATGCTATCATGTTAATATGGACCAGACTCCCTGAGGAATGTTTCCAGTACCATTTTTAATCTATCTGAGGCACGTTGTGTCCTCTCGCCCCAGCACGCCCCTTCCCCTGGTTCTCTCTTTGAAGCTCCAATCATGGCCACGGAGCGTGAGGGGGACCTCATGTGCGCATACCTGCAAAGGTACACTTGCAAGGCCGAGGAGGAGGGGCTGGCGGGATTCTACAGTTCTACAGAGGGTGTGATGGAGCTCGGCACCAGGGTAATGGCTCTGTCCCCTCCTGAGAATGAGTTCGGGAATAAAGACTCAAAGAAGGAGGAGGAGGGTTTGCCACCCTTTGTGTTCTCCAAGTAAACGGTGTATTATGTGACCGAAGGAGCCAGCCCACCTCCGTCTGTGTACTCCAAGGCGATGGAATACTTTGAAGGGGAAGAAGCCAGCCCCTTTCCGTTAGAGTACTCTGGGGCAGCCAGACGAAGTGTTCGGTCCTACCATGCCATAAAGAGCAGGACCCACCTGCTGAGAATGTTCCCTTTCCCTCCTCCTCCTGGGAGAATATGGAGTGCCCAGTGAGCAGCACCTAAGAGGCCGTCTGCATGAGGTGTGAAGACCCCTCTGAGGTAGAGGAGGAGATGGAAGAGAGGGAACTGGCGGGTTCGTCTTCCGAGGCTCCCTTCTCTGTGAAGGGGACTGTAAGGGGTTCGATAGCATTCAACCACGGTGTACTCCCCCGGTGGCGCAGAGTAGAACTGTACATACTCCTAATGTGCCTAAAGCAGGTGTGAGAACTGCATGTGCTCCTATGGCCCCGGAAGCTAAGGCGGTTCCATCGGGACACCGAGAAGCGAGGCAAAGCCTGGACTGGGAGGGGCCTCACCCGCAGCAGCAGCGGCCTCCCCGCTTACCGTCCTGCTGCGTGTAGGGCAACTGGTGACCCTATTCATTCATGTGCCTGTGTTTTTGTCCATCCCTGTGTTTTTCCCAATCCCTTTTTGCCTTTTGTTCTTTTTGTGCTAAATGTTCCAGTGTGGTCTAATGTCTTTTCCCCTGTCTTCCCAGGTAGGGTGTGCTAGACTGCCTTCGTGGTGGACTCCTCCTTGCTGGCGGCCCTGGGCCTGCCCATAGGCATGGGTCCGGGGCTTGAGAACTACGCTGGGGGCTCTGGGAGGAGCCACCCCTGGTGAAAGGGTCTGTCACGTTACAGCCTCAGACCCCTCCCTTCGAGTGTGTGTATACGTAGTCTATGTCTATATAGATAGTTCCTGTGGGTGTGGTTGTTTGTAGATGTGTTCACTTGTCTCGTTAGTCTAATGTGTTTCATATGGTGCTCATTATGTGTGGTGTATATACTGTGTGTGGTAGTGTTGTCCTGTGCTTGTCTTTGCGAGTCCACTGTATGTCAGCCTTAAACCAAGCACTACGCAACATCATTTCTTTAATAAACGTACATTTATATGATCACTCCTCACTGCATCCTGCCTCACCCGTTACATCAGGACTTTTAATCTGACACAGCAGAAAAATGGATACATGACAAATGCCATGGCAGAATGGCCTGATCATACTACCATTACAACCTACATAAAAAAATATCTCTTACTGTGGTTTAATAGTTGTCTTTATATGAATTATACTCACAGTCATCTATATCATCATGACCATCTTCATAATACAAAGACAGACCTGCAGACAGACAAAGACAGACCTCACAAATTGTCATATTGTCACAAATTGTCATGTTATGCATCTTTTAAAAACATTTAAGGGGCTCAGACATAATTGACTACTCTTTGTAATCCATGGCCAGGTGTGAGGCACTGCCTCAGTTACAATAAAGCAGATAAAAGGCCTAAAGTTCACTTCAGGTGTGGCATCCCCATTTGTTATCTGATGCTGTTAACTCTCAGAAATTCATAGAGATGTCACTGCCAGTGAAACAAGCCATCATTAAGATAAAAAATAAAAACAAACCCAAAGAGACAGCAGAAACATTAGTAGTGGCCAAATGATCTGGAATATTATTTAAATGTTTTGTGAACTCAAAAACTCCCAAAAGCCCAGAACACCACAGAGTAGTGACCAGATAGTGACCACACGTGACCAGATATTTTCTGCTCACATTTAGCACAATGATTCAAAGACAAAAAATACATTTTCAAGACATACAAGTGAAACCTTCTGCAGTAGCCAAGTAAATCAGTACATTTTCACTATTAGGGCAATAATTAGTTAAAACAAATGAATATGCAACATTTGCATGGATGGACAGTTTGCAAACAATTCTCTGTGCATGGGCATATTTCCAGAACACAGTTTTGGAGGCCACATGAAAAGAAAGCATACACTTCCCATTGCACACGCCGCGAAAGACTGCTGACATGAGAACAAAGTGCGTCCCAGTCTAAGGCATCTGGAGTTGGAGTGCATATAGAAGTGATGTTCTTCTGTCTATCAACCATGAGACGACTCATTTCTTGTTGTCTTATAAAATACGTGCGATGTGTGATTTTGTTAACCCTCCCTCTCGGCCGCAGCACCACAACAAGATGTTTATCATTGTGCTAAGCATATACATGGCACATTGCTAGTTATCTCGCAAAACCCATATGGGGTTTTTCTTTTTTTGGGGTGGGGGGTAAATATACACCTACAAGTTATCAAAATGTTGCACATGCGATTTGATGAATAAATATGTTGACCAGCTAAAGGACATAGCTGGGACAGAGTTAGCCAACGTTAGCCAGCTAGCTAACTAATGTTTGATGTTTTTCCACATACAGGCAATGCACAGTCCAGGTTAATAGGTTGTATTGGACATCAAATAATTGTAAATCAGATACAGGGTTATATGTTGAATATATAAAGATACAATAATCCAAAATGAGTGTGACATGAGATAATTCAGACCAATGCTGTCACAGCTGAACCACGGCTGGCTAAGTTAGCTCACTACTCCCGGACCCGTAGACAATAATGTATAATCACATGTTCACCATAACATACAAATTATTTAATTAAGATATGTTACTACATATTAATTATCTGTAATTACACTGCAATCTTGTAAATAACTTATTTTAATTAGTTCACGTTACCTGCCATCTTGATTTACAGTTTTACAGCAGAGCTGTCAGTCTGTTCGCAGTTTACACCACTTCCTGAAAATACTTCCTGGTACATTTGTTTGGACAATACTGTGACAGACTTTATGCATTAAAAAGCCAACCAATATTAAAACTCAAATTTCAGAAATCACATAAGGAATATATTATTTACAATTCGATATTTTTATGGACAATTAAAACAATGAATATCACGTGCAGAGTTGCCAGGTTCGCGGTTTTCACGCCAAATTGGGCTTGTTTGAAAATCCAGCAGCGGTTTTTTGGGCTACTTTTGAGTTGGGCTACCGCGGGAGTTTCAAGTCAACACTAAGAATCGATCGCGATATAATATTTAATTTGTCTCCATTTTACACTCGCCACCCCCCAAGATCAAATCTCACGCCAAGTGATCTTGAAGAGCAACCCTGCACACACATGCTTTGGGCTGGTGTAGGCTGCTGAGGGGCGGGACCTGGCAACCCTGATCACGTGACATATCGCTCATAATTCAAGATGGCGCCTGAAGAGTTTCTAACAACAACCAGCTAGTCACCAGAGTTAGCAGCAGCAGCTAGTTACCAGAGTTGCTTCACATTTGGATGTTCTTCGATTGCTTAATAAACTTCATGCGCGTCCTGTTGTCTCGTCTGGGACACATTCTCAAATGTACTAGAAAACTACAACTGCGGAATGTAGCGTTCTTGCCAGGTAGCTAACTAGGCAGCTAGCGAACGCCAGGTAGTAAAAGTAGCTCGTTGTTCGCGTTTATTAAACTGTCTGGAATGTTTAGGAACGTTTTATTATTTTGGAGATCATGTCACTCAGAGAGTTGAAAGTCTGCCTTCTTGGGGTAAGATATATTTAACGATACTTATTCTGACACAGTCTTGTAATGGTAATAATCATTGGAAGAATTATATTCAGAGAACATGAGTTAGTTAGCTAGCCAGGATATCTAACTAGTGCTTGTGTATTGATGACATCTAACTGAACTGAAGGAGGTAGTCGCTGTGTTTCCGCTTACTCTGCAAGCAGCCTGTGGTGAAAGGTGTGTCGAACTGTACAAAAGTTGGGGATTTAAAGTTTTGATATTTATTTCGGTAAAATGATACTTGCATTGCCAGTTTGTAACAACTCACTCTGCATATTAGACTGTCCCTTAATTTTCTCTTCCATTAAAGAGATGTTGTGTCCTCCAGATTTAAAGAAATTAAACACAAATGTAGCCGCAACAGCTTGGGGGTTCACACACGAATAGGCATCTTTGGCCAAAAGAAACTGTTTCATAAAAACATCTATGTGCAAAAAAGGTTCAGTTGAGGCACTAAAGGCCCAAAAGGATCAAAATTAATTGTATTGACAAAATTAGAACTAAATCACGTGCTGAGATTAGTGTGTGTTTGTGTGGTATTTCATGTGAGCAATACTTTTCAGTCAGTTCCAGTATTTGGCCAGTAGATGGAGCCCAAGTACTACCTAGGGTCAGTGTTCTCAAGTCTCACGCATTGAGCGTGTGACACACGCATTTGACGGTCTTCACACGCCACACTTCCGATTTCACACGACGAAAATAAAAATCTAGTTTATTATCTGATCCATATCTATGTCGCCCTCCACTGGTGATCGATCGCGATATACAACTTACGTTATTTGCTAAAAGGATAAAGATGGCTGTAGTTAACACTTACTTTAAGAAAAAGGAAGAGCACAGGGTAACGTATAAGAGTGGGGGAAGATGCACACAGGTCGATTATATACTCTGTAGGAGACAAAACCTGAAAGAGGTTAGTGATTGCAAGGTGTTACCAGGGGAGAGTATAGCTAAACAGCATAGGATGGTGATATGTAGGATGGTTTTGAAGAAGAGGAAGAGAGTGAGAGCGGAACCTAAGATCAGGTGGTGGAAGTTAAAGGATGAGGACTGTGGTGTAAAATTCAGGGATGAGGTGAGGCAGGTACTGGGTAATGGTGGTGGTGTTCTGGATACCTGGGATGAGACTTCAAATGCAGTGAGGGATGTGGCTAGGAAGGTACTTGGTGTGACCTCAGGACAGAGGAAGATAGACAAGGAGTTGTGGTGGTGGAATGAGGAAGTTCAGGAAAGTTTGAGAGGAAAGCGGTTGGCTAAAAAGAATTGGGATTTTCAGCGAGATGAAGAAAGTAGACAGAGGTACAAGGAGATGTGTCGTAAGGCAAAGAGAGCAGTGGCAGAAGCTAAAGAGAAGGCATATAGCAAGCTGTATGAAAAGTTGGACACTAAGGAAGGGGAAAAGGATCTGTACAGATTGGCCAGACAGAGAAACCAGGATGTGCAGCAGGTTATGATGATAAAGGATAAAGGTGGAAATGTGTTGTCTGGTGAGGAGAGTGTCTTGGGAAGGTGGAAGGAGTATTTTGAGGAACTGATGAATCAAGAGAATGAAAGAGAAAGAAGGCTAGAAGAGGTAGAGGTTGTGAATCAGGAAGTGCCCCAGGTGAGCAAGGAGGAAGTAAGGGCTGCAATTTGGAGAATGAAGTGTGGTAAGGCAGTTGGACCGGATGATATTCCAGTGGAGGCATGGAAATGTTTGGGAGAGACAGCAGTGGAGTTTTTGACTGGGTTATTTAACAGAATCTTGGAAGGTCAGAAGATGCCTGAGGAGTGGAGACTAAGCATAATGGTGCCGATTTTCAAGAATAAGGGCGATGTTCAGAGCTGTAGTAATTACAGGGGAATAAAGTTGATCAGTCACAGCCTGAAAATCTGGGAAAGAGTAGTGGAAGCTAGGCTTAGAGGAGAGGTAGAGATCTGTGAGCAGCAGTATGGTTTCATGCCAGCTAAGTGCACCACAGATGCTATGTTTGCTTTGAGAGTGTTAATGGAGAAGTATAGGGAAGGACAGAAGGAGTTACATTGTGTGTTTGTTGACTTGGAGAAAGCTTTTTATAGAGTACCGAGACAGGAGCTGTGGTATTGTATGAGGAAGTCAGGAGTAGCAGAAAAGTATGTGAGGGTAGTGCAGGATATGTATGAGAACAGTGTGACAGCAGTGAGATGTGCGGTAGGAATGACAGATGGGTTTAAAGTTGGGGTAGGACTACATCAGGGATCAGCCCCGAGTCCCTTGCTGTTCGTAATTGTCATGGACAGACTGACGGATGAGGTTTGGCAGGAGTCCCCTTGGACTATGATGTTTGCTGATGACATTGTGGTCTGTAGTGAGAGTAGGGAGCAGGTGGAGGTGAGCTTGGAAAGATGGAGATATGCTTTGGAGAGCAGGGGAATGAAAGTGAGCAGGAGTAAAACAGAGTACAACAGAGTACATGTGTGTGAATGAGAGGGCAGACGGTGGACAGGTCCAGTTACAAGGAATTGATTTGGTGAAGGTTGATGAGTTTACCTACTTAGGGTCGAGGGTACAGAGTAATGGAGGAAGTGAAAGAGAGATAAAGAAGAGAGTGCAGGCAGGGTGGTGTGGATGGCATAAAGTGTCTGGGGTGATCTGTGAGAGAAGGGTGTCGGCTAGAATGAAAGAAACGATCTATAGGACAGTAGTGAGACCTGCTATGTTGTATGGACTGGAGACAGTGGCACTGACAAAGAGACAGGTGAGGGAGGTGGAGGTGTCTGAGATGAAGATGTTGAGATTCTTATTTGGAGTGACGAGGAAGGATAGGATCAGAAATGAGTTTATTAGAGGATCAGCACATGTAGCATGTTTTGGAGATAAAGTTAGAGAAGCAAGATTGAGATGGTTTGGACATGTACAGAGGAGAGAGGAGAGGTATATTGGTAGGAGGGTCTTGAGGATGAAGCTTCCAGGCAAGGGGAGAGGTAGACCTAAGAGGAGGTTTATGGATGCAGTGGTAGGGGATATGAGAGTGGCTGGTGTGTCAGTGGAGGACACTCAGGACAGGGCCAGATGAAGGAGTTTGATCCACTGATGGCGACCCCTAAATGGGAATTGCCGAAAGAAGATGTTGATGGAGCCCAAGTACTACCATTCTGATATTACTGTGACAAAAACCACATTTTAGTGAATTAAAAGGTTCATTTCTACTCAGGGCGTGCACTTTTTGTTATGAGATGTTATTTCAAAGTTTTTTTACCTCGTTGATCTGAATCATACAAAACCATTTACGTGTCTGTATTCTGCAGGATTGCAGCACGAGTTTACCAATTACTATTTACCAATAGTCAGTAAGAGGTAATGTACAATCATCCAAGCAACGAAAATCACTCAACCCCCTTTAAAAATATTTTAACCTAAAAATATTGTCATCCTAAAATAGACCTGGTTCTAGTAGCTTTCATAGCCAGAAGATTCCAAATCAACAACCTAAATTTAAATACGAAGCCCTGAAAAATCTCATCAATAACATTTAACTAAAACGTGTATAATTCTCTATTTTTTTAAAATGCCATATTACATTTTTATACATACCAGATGGTTTAGGCATACATGGTTATTTGTGTGGGTTATAAATAATGAATGTACAGTATACTGGTACTTATTTACTATATGTCAAAAGCCTTGTTGTTTTTAAAAGTTTTTTGTTTGCCTTCTGTATTGTTTGTTGGTGTTGAATTGAGATAATTAGGAATGATGTAAATCATTTGTTGGACTTTTGAGGTTTGAGGCTTCATGGGTGCTTCAGGTTTTAGTTATATACTAAGGATGCACCGAAATGAAAATTCTTAGCCGAAACCGAAAATGAGGAAACCAAAGCCGAAAACCGAAACACCGAAATACATTATGCCAATTATTAGTAACATTGGATTTATGGCTAACCTCACTAAAATCAAGGCATTGCTATTCAAAGAATAAATCAACTACAAAATTTGATTTGAAAATATTTATTTAGCACTGACATTACAGTAATGCATATTATAAAATAAAATTAGTGGTGGGCCGTTAACGGCGATAACGCTGACAATGGCCGACCACTAATTAAATTTAACTCGCTTGCAGACCGTTTTTATCTGAGAGGATAAATATATGTATTTTATACAAGTTAAATTTAATTATAACTGACTGGCCTGAAAGATAAATATAAATTCTCTCATAAAAACGTGACGTGAGTTGCAACAACATAAACAGCTCAGGTAAACACACTTCTAAGAAATGTTGTCTGCTCGGCAAAACATAACGGGGCTCAATGTGCTCTATTAGCTTACGAAATCCCACATCCTCTACGACAGAGAACGGCTGATCGTCTAAGGCAACGAGTTCCATCATTTTTGGTGTAATGTCCTTTGCCTTGGCGCCATCACTGGAAAACTTTTTTGCTAGCTTTATCCAAATAAACATGTGCAGGTGGCGATTTTTGCTTGCGTCATCACAGCACATTGTTTCGGCCGTGTTGTTTCAGTGATGAAAGTATTTCGGCCGAAAACCGAAAATGCAAATTTAAGCCATTTCGGCCGAAAATTTTCGGTGGCCGAATTTTCGGTGCATCCCTATTATATACCTTATAAAGGTATAACATATCAATATAGAAACTGTAAAAACATGATGAAAAGTACACATGTTGGATGTTGATTGGTCATTTTATGTATTGCTTTGTTTAGTTGACCCTATTACACTTTCTCTTAGGACACGGGGGTTGGAAAGTCGAGTATTGTGTGGAGATTCGTGGAGGATAGCTTTGATCCCAACATTAATCCCACAATTGGGTAACATCATTGGAAACTTCATTCACTTAGTGGTTGTGCTAAGTATTATTCTATGATAACCAAATAGCTTTGCTTTTCTGTTTTGATAAAATTGCATTGTATATATCATTGTATATATCAGATGCTAGAAATAATAATAATACTTTAAGAATTTTGTGTATTGCAAAATGGTTTGAACTAAAATATTATGCCTTTTAAGATTTGTGCTTGCTCTAGGTTGTCAAACCTTTAAAAAAGGTTACCTGAGGAAATGCCTTGTTCTAGAGTGCCTCTGTGACTAACTTTTATATCGGTTCTATGGGTTAGCAGAATGCTGTACTACTTTCATGTCTAATTTGCAGGGCATCATTTATGACGAAGACGGTACAGTACCAAAACGAGCTTCATAAATTCCTCATCTGGGACACTGCAGGACAAGAGAGGGTAATCATATCAAGCTCATTAAAATACCACTCTAAACAATCATATACTGGAGACATATTCATACTTTTCCTTTCCAGCAGTGTAGTCAAATTCTTTGTTCATGACAGGGGGCAGTGTTTCTCTGTTTTAATCTCTTTTTCTTGGGTGTAGCTGCCCAATACCACTTCTGAAATATCACCCCATTGCTCATGTAATGCTTCTCCTATTTGTGTCCATCTCACCCTCTTTACTCTCTCCTCTTACTCATGTTAATATAAAGCATATGCAGTCAATGTATACATATTCACTTTTTATTCATATTCACAAACTTTGTGAGAATTTAAACACTGCTCAGAAATCTAAGGAATTCCAGAATGTACATCTTTTAATTACATGATCAAGGTGTGTTGGGATATGTGCCTTTATATCACCTAAGATTGTATTGATATGTGCCATATAGTACCTAAGTATCCCCATGAAGGCTTGGTTAAGTTACTATTAGCCATGTCTTCCATCTCTTTAGACTGTTCTGCTGACTAGCTGTCAGACAGAGGTCTACTTGCAGTTTTCCAATTATAATGACTGGATATAGACACAAAGAGAGGTCTGTATAATGTATTGTGCAATTCCTTCAGGGATTAGTTGGTAAGCTTATAGATTATGTTTAAAATGTGGTTGGTTAAGGTGCAAGTGTAAAGTGTATTACTATGGACAGTTCCTATATAAACTAGACACAAAATATAAAGAATGTTGGATTATGAGTTTATATTAGGACAAGGCCTCATCTCAGGCTGCTCAGGAAGCCTTGAACAAATATATAGGTGTGTTAAAACTGTGCTTTAACTGTAGAGGGCAGTAGTGGTCCTTGTCTGCATTAAATACTTTAGGTCTATTAGACTTGAAAATGAATTACAGGCTTGTAGATCTTTGTGGCTGGAGCTGGACACTTGTGTTGGTTTTCTTTCTATTGTAGGTGTGATGACATCATTATTTTTATTTATATTTCAATAATAGTCACACCCCACAAACTGTCAAACATCTATGTTGCACCTACTCACTTGCCACTTTGTTGGGTAACTTTGAAGTGTATTGTAGGAATTAATGTATAGACTGTAGCCCATCTATTGCTGCACATGTAAACCGTACACCCATGACCCTCTTCATTACCATTTGGATGCTAAGATTGCTTCTGTATGTTACTTCACTTTTTGAAGTCACAGAACAAGGTACTGTAGTTATTAACCAGACCATCTGGCACATTGTGGTCAGTTTTAGCTGAATGTAAAATGTATGTGCGTGGTTAGAACCTACAGAAAGCATTCACTATGGTCTTTTCTTGTATGCCCGTTTACAATTTTTTAAGTGTTCTCTTTATTCATTATTTATTTATTTCAGGATCGAGATTTAAAAGTAAGATGTGAAGATGTGTCCATTATGAGGATTCAAACTGCTTTATTCACATTGGATTTATCTTTCTACTGATGGCTCTCATATGTTTGTGGCTGCACTCCATTAGCAGCCATGGCTTTTTCTGCTGATCACAAATAAATCTTTGTCCTTCTCTCTCTCTCTCTCTCTCTCTCTCTCTCTCTCCATATATATATCCACCCATAGTTCCGTGCCCTTGCCCCAATGTACTACAGAGGCTCAGCTGCCGCCATCATTGTATATGACATCACTAAAGAGGTACCAAATCATTTCTTGACCATCTTTGTAATGACTATACTGCTGAAGACCCATCCTAAGTGTACATACAGTGTTCCAGTAGGTCATGGAATTTCTGCAGTATCATGGTATTTTAAAGGTTTAATCCAGACATGAAACGTTAAGTTGTGGAATATCAGGGCTTTTTCTGTAGGACCTTTAAATATTGTTATTGTTTATCTAAATGTTATATTTTTACATTTCCCATTTCTTACAAACGTTATGGTTACTTGATTTTTTTTTTTGCGTACATTTAACAAAGCTGGCCTGTTTTTCCAATCATATTATTATTGTAGTCTTATGGTGAACATCAACACCTATAATCACTTTCAGATTCAGAGTCAGAGTACCCATTTATAATTCCACTGATTTTAATGCAGTTGTATCAGAATGGTGTATATTTTTTCAGAATAATATTGAAATTAATAATATTCATTGTGACATCACAGTGTGGTAGTATTGTATGCAAAGAGCTGGTGTGGCTTTTCATTTCAAACAAATGAGCAGTTAAGATTAAAAACTCAATGTAATTTCTTTGAGTTATGAAATGTAACTTAAATGTGCATTCCATGTATAGTTTAAATGTTAAAGTGGAACATCATGAGGGACAATACAATATTATTGTGAGAATAAAAGAAATATACTAGATTATATACTAGAATATATGGAGGCCCTGCTCACTAAGGCCCACACTACATTCCCCCTTACACAATCCCCAGATAGCTACACCCCAGAAAGGTTAAAAGCTAGATGATAAAATGACTGACAGTAGCACAGTGCGGCAAACTCGTACGTCAAACAATCGTGTAATTAAAACTATGGGAAAACCAGCAGAAGAACCATAAAACCATGCACTGGTTTCCAATGGGGCTTAACTCACCCAACACCACACACAAAATAAACCAAAAACAAAGCAAGCAAATAAATAAAGAAATAAACACACTGTATTGCCATTTGTGAAAGAATGGGTCGCTCTCAGGAACTCCAGAATTCCAGCATGGAACTATGATAGGATGCCACCTGTGCAACAAATTTCCTCGCTCCTAAATATTAGCTAAATGGCTAGCTAGAAGCAGCTTCTGTGCAAAAATCATGTAATTGATTCATTATAAAATAGTCATGATTTCGTTTTTTACTTTTGCCTACATTAACTGTCCATTAGTAAATGTTTATACATTTCCGGGTGTGAATAATATAGTATAGATGAGTGGATATGTTTTGGCCATGCTGAACACTGCTCTGCCAGTTTTTCCCCCACTTGCACACATGAATCTTGACATTTTAATACTCCATGAAGCTTGATATCTAATAAAAAAAATCATTAATCAGTGAAATTTTATCTCATTCCCTCCGACTTTTATGTCAAATCATCAAATAATTCCAGTCATGCCAGTTATGTCAGTCATGCCAGTCATGTAATGCCAGGCTTTGCAGACTACATTCATACTTTGAATACACAGACAGTCATGTTAGGTGTGCAAGGAGTGAATTAACAAAGCATAGTCTCTGGCTCCCTCAATCTCTCTCTGTCGGTAATATACAGGCCCAATCATGTATAGACGCATGCAGGCCTTCCTATATTGTTCACATAGATGCAGCCCTAGCCAGATGTGCTATTTCTGTGTCTCCCTTTCTGACACACGCAGATGTCATCACACATGTCTGTAGAGCACACACTGGCCAAACCCAAACAGCTTCTTTTCACTTTTAGGTCTAAAGGACCTTTTGGCTTTCCTTTTGCCTATTGAGGCCAAAATGCCTATTCGTGTGTGAACCCGCCAATCGCCGCTTGCGGCTATATTTGATGCTTGTTATTGTTTGATTTTGATTTAAATGACTGATATGACTGGCATGACTGGACTGACATGACTGACATGACTGGCATGTCTGATATGACTGATACGACTGACATCACTGGCATGACTGACATATACTATACATATACTATAGATATGCATACCAACTATACATACATTTAGGTAGAAGTGTGTATGTGTGGTAGTGTATGTACTCAAACTATGACAACATATACTAATACATATACATACATAAGCATACATAGAAACTATACATACATATAGGTATAAAGGTGTGTGTGTGTGTGTGTGTGTGTGTGTGTGTGTGTGTGTGTGTGTGTGTGTGTGTGTGTGTGTGTGTTTGTGTGTGTCTTATAAAAAAGAAGCCAAATATTAGTTTGTATGAGAATGTGTTAGTCACTGAGATATGGGTGGGTATGGCTAGGGAAGTGTCATTGTGAATGCTATAGGAAGGCCTGCTTGCGCCTGTATATGTGTGTGCCTGGTTAATAGACACAGAGAGATCTAGGTAGCCAGAGCAATGTTTACTTAGGGCACAGAGATGGGAGGGGGAATGTGGGTGAGAGTGTGAGAGAGACTAAGAGTGTGAGTTTCAGCTTGCGTGCGTGTGAGAAGGAGAAGGTGACAGAGGGACTTTAACATGCATTTTTATGCATTGTATATAATATTGCACTGTAGAGCCATACGATAACCAATTTAGATGAAACTTGACAAATTTGTTCAGCATGGGATTCTGAATGGGCTTGTGCATTTTGGTCAGAATTGGATAAAATATGAAAGAGCTTCAAAAATATAAATATTGTATGTATCGATGCTGTCCATTAAAAAATATTTAGCAGGTATAAGTGGCCTAAGATCCAAAATCTTTGGATTGTTTTTTGATTTCACACTCTGTAGAGTATTATAAGACTTTGCTTGACATGATAGTATGAAAATCCTAGGAGCAGTATGAAAAGTGATGATTTCAAACTATTATTAACTGTAAATAAACTGTGCATTTTTTAATAGGACATGTAATGGGAAAGAGAAGAAGAAGAAGAAGAAGAAAGAAAAATCCTAACAATTACAATAAGAAACATACTCAGATGTGCAACATTTTAACAATCACTCACATAAAAACAAAAACATCAGATACCTGTATCTGGACTTCACCCACATGTAGCACATGTACGGACATTCACCACTCCTGCTCAATTTATTGTAACACATTTACTCTGCACCGCTTACATAAAATATTTGAAGGCTTCCTGGATTTTTTGTTGAAAAAAAAATCCACTGCATCCCTGGCAGTGAACCAAATGCTAATTAGCAAATTTCTCCAGACTTTTAAAACAGAGCTACATGCCTTTTTTCCTTCCATTGCCTTACATCAATATCTGTCTTAGGGAGATTATATTAGATTATATTATTGCCTTGGTGATCAGCTTCTTGGTTTCTCAGCTGTAGTGTACTCGCCCACAATCTTTGTGTCTGTGGGAGGCTGTCTGTACTGTCTGTTCTATCTGTACTAGGTGTACTATCTGTACTATGTGTACCCTTTCACCCCCTCCTCTCTACTTAAAGCCAATATGCATTGGAGACAATAGTGATTACAACATGCTTATTGGTTTTTTTGACCAATAAATAAATCTATGCACAAAGTTAGCTTGTTTAGCTTTTTCTGCAGCTTCTTTTTCAAAATTTCCAGCCCACCTTAAAGCCATAAAATAATATTCTTTATGAATTTAGAGGAGAGTGCTTGTTTGGGTATTTTTCTACCTTTATGGATCAGTTTCTGTTGTAACGTGGCTCGCGCCACGGAGCGAGGAGACGGACACAAATGCAGAGATGAGCGAGATTTAATACAGGGAATACCAAAACTGGCCATTCTAGAGTCTGTTGGGGCCTTAGGTAAAAAGGTATGCCCCCCCCCCCCCCCCCCCCCCTTATTGAGTTCAGGTCTCATAACATCATTGCAAACTTTGCCATTTCCACTGTGATAGTTTTAATTTTGTCAAACCTTGGGAGCCTCACGGAGGACGGAAAGTAGTGGTCTCTGTTTTTTAGTAGGCCTATCTGTGATTAATGCTAGGGTGTTGCAGAGGTCTACTCTAACTTGTATGGTAATGTGATATTACATAATGCATAACTAATGGATCCCAGTGGGATTTTTAGAAAATCTAACAATTAAGCTAAAGTGTTATGAATTAACTGTTTAACTTGACTATTGTACCTTAACTAAAATTCAGTTTTAGTTTCATTGTGAACTGACCCATCAATGCATAGGCTACTCCTAACAGCTGTTTCAGGGTTTCTTCTCCCAACTGAGCCACTGTCACTCAAACAGCTGATGTATATTATTGTATATATTTGGTTGAACTTAAATCTAAAAATTCTTCTCTACAGATTTTTTCAGTTGTATTGATTTCAAGTATTTTATTGTTAATGTCAAAAAGAGAAACTAATCCAACACTCATGAATTAAGCAAGAAAATTCACACTAATCACACATTGCTCTTGTGGAAATCTAATCACATAACAAAAAATAGTAAGTGACCTAGTCAAATGTGCTTTCAATGAGTAAATTATAATAAATAATCACTTGTTTGACTCTGGGGACAATTGAAATTTAAAGGACACACCTGATTTTCACACAACTGTAAAATTCTCTACTCAACACATCTCTCACTCTCCCTCTCTAAGGAATCCTTCCAGACCCTGAAGAATTGGGTAAAGGAACTTCGCCAACATGGACCTCCCAACATAGTGGTTGCTATCGCTGGCAACAAGTGTGATCTCTCTGATGCCAGGTTATTCTTATACCTCATTCCTTTTCTCTCTGGAATGCAGTTTTTATTTGTGATCAGATGAAAATATTCTACAGACCTCAGCTCTGTTCAGTAAAAATATGCAAATCATCACCTCAAATTCCTTTTTGAACACCCATGACTCATGTTTTCCAGTTTGAATAGCTTCACTCCTTCAGCAGAGCCAGCAACGTCTTCATTCACTGTTGCTTTGTTTGGAAGATCTAGAGGTTTATCAGTGTGGTCATATTTTTCTTTCTCAAAACAATAACCAGGAAAAGGTGAACGAGAAAAGGAGCAACTGCAGTTGTATCACAAATGTTCAGACCAGACGCTAAATATAAAAGCAATTCTCCAAAAGAATATGCCCCCGTTTTATACACTGGGATGATGGGCAGCACAGCATAGACAAAACAGTGCTCTAATACCAAATGCAGTCACTATTAAAAGATTGTTTAAAGCAGTAACAATATGACTGTGTTTATCACACCACAGTTAAAATATGGCATTAACCATTCAGCCAAATTTGCATGATGATAAATTGGCAAGTATATAAAATTAGATTGCAAAAATCATTTAAAAATAAGCAGTATTCTCTGTCCCAAAATACTGGGGCAATGTTCATTGAAAGCACTTAAACCGTCGGTTTACTAATCCTTTAAAGTAGATATAATTTATTTTACATCCAATTATTAATCAGTTGCATTTTCAAATCAAACCAGAATCACAATATTTAGTTCTAAACAAAAAGTAATTAATGGTTTGAATTCTTTTGAGATATTGGCAACAACCACAATTTGAATGATAACACAGACAACTTGGTGAAAATAAATGGCCCATTTATTTAAAACCAATTAAGACACAACCAGAATCAACAACAAGGATCAGTATATTTACAGGAAAGATTAACCCTAGGGGAGGAGAGTAAATGTGTATGTGTGCACACTTGTGCAAGCATGTATTCTTGAGGAGGTGGGGATTTGTAAGCAACTATGGCACCAACTTTTAAAAGTAGAGCATTGTAGCTGTGTGTTAATGAGTGCAGTTGGTTTATTCAACGTGGTCGTAGAACAAAGGGTGATGGTGCTGGCTTAATAACTAAAAAAATTGAGTGCTGCATGTAAATCTGGGGAAGACGAGATAATCATGATAGTTATCATAAAATCTTTATGAAGATTATGTAAACAAAGTAGAACAAGCACAAATACATTCCAAATGACTTAACTACAAACTTAGTTAAGCCTACAGTTAAAATGTCTATGCCCTTTTGGTAAACAATGCCAGACAGTTAAACTCTCATGTGTTGAGGATTTTGGATGGTTTTGTTGTTCGCCGAGTTCTTCTGGAAATACCACAGGTTCCTTGTTGATGAAATATGAAGTCGTACATGTGTTGTTGACAATTGTCCTTCTGGCTATGAAATCCAGGAACATGAGTCTTGACCACGGTGTAACAACAGGGAATTGATCGCCTTTATTTCAGTCCACGTGGCCATGTTAGCAGGCTTGATGGAAATAATTCTATTTCTATGGTAACGATCAGTCGATTGTTTGGATTCCACAGGTACTTATCAAGAATTATGACTTTTAGCTGTTTGCTCCAAACGTTTGCATGCTCTAAATGGAGAAAACCAGAAAGAGAGATGGTGGAGCCTGTCTTAAAAAGTGTAACCTTGGTGAAGGGCAAACCAGAGAGAGAGATGGAGATAGATAGAGAGAGAGAGAGGGAGACTGCTAATCAAGGTATTAAAATACCTGAATTCCACATGCTTTAGACACACCCTCTTTCTTCCGTGGAAGCAAGCTTGTTCTATGTATTGCTGGTGGAGCTGCCAGCTGCTGGTTTGGCATGGTACCTAGACCCAGTTGTAGGAAACCAGGGTATATACAGAGATTCTTAAGTTGAATTTAATACCTTTTTAGTACCTACAAAATATTTTTTAATACCAGCATGACTTAAAGCGGCTACTGAAGTGACCTCTCGGTTGTTGCTAACCACTGACCTAAGCCTATCTATATATATATATATATATATATATATATATATATATATATATATATATATATATATATATATATATATATATATATATATATGCTTAATTAATTACCATATTGACTTAATAAGCAAACAGAGCACAATTTCAATCAGTGGGGAACTGTCAGGGCCCCCTACGCCCTCCTAAAATATTCTTAAAACATAAATATATATAATATAATTTATCCATTTTTATTTTATCTATTTAGTTTTGACAATCGACATCTATTACAAAAATATAAGCAAATAAATTATTCAACCGTGTCTATTCAATCTGTGTTGGAAGGAGGGGTTATGTTAAGTGGAAGCCTGTGAGCCTGTCTCCCCCCCTTATCAGGACTGTGATACCTTCGCAGAATGTTGGTGGTTGGTGGGCCCACTGTTCATTTACAGAGGGCCAGGCAGTTATAATTCAGCGCAATACCAGTTTCAAATGACAGTAAAATTGACCAATCATATCTTCCCTCTTAGTGGGCGGGCTTAATTGTATGATTATTTCCGCCCGCTGTGGCGACGCTAACTAGCGTTAGCGTACCACCGCTAGCTAGTTTTGATTCATTCCTTTGATGCCCTCGTGCGCGTTGTTTACATATTCCGCTTCCAAGGAACACTGAGCTGTGAACCTTATTTTGCTTAAGAAGTTATCTAGTACAGATGTTCTTGTTTATTGCGTGTCTAAAGCTGTACTGTCGTCTCAATTTTGGGGGGGGGGGGGGGGGGGGGGGGGGGGGATGGGAGCGGGCCCAGGTTTAATGGTTATGGTTCGCTACTGATAGATAGATATAGATATAGACTTGATATATATACACTGCTCAAAAAAATAAAGGGAACACTTAAACAACACAATATAACTCCAAGTCAACCACACTTCCGTGAAACCAACCTGTTCAATCAATCAATCAATCAAAGTTTATTTGTATAGCGCTTTTAACAACTTAAGTGGTCGCAAAGCAGCTTTACAGGGTTTACAAGGTTAACAATACTATGGGTTCAGTTAGGAAGCAACACTGATTGTGAATCAATTTCACCTGCTGTTGTGCAAATGGAATAGACAACAGGTAGAAATGAGAGGCAATTAGCAAGACCCCCCCTATAAAGGAGTGGTTCTGCAGGTGGGGACCACAGACCACTTCTCAGTACCTATGCTTTCTGGCTGATGTTTTGGTCACTTTTGAATGTTGGTGGTCCTTTCACACTCGTGGTAGCATGAGACGGACTCTACAACCCACACAAGTGGCTCAGGTAGTGCAGCTCATCCAGGATGGCACATCAATAAGAGCTGTGGCAAGAAGGTTTGCTGTGTCTGTCAGCATAGTGTCCAGAGGCTGGAGGCCAGACGTGGGACCAAGTCAGTGTTTTGCAAGTCTCAAGTAAGTCCAAGTCTTTATACCTCAAGTCCCGAGTCAAGTCTCAAGCAAAGACACTCAAGTCAAGTCAAGTCTCGAGTCAAGACAGGCAATAGTCAAGTCAAGTCCCAAGTCTGAAACTTGGAATTTCAAGTCCTTTCGAGTCTTTTTTTTTTTTTACCAATGTTGCAGGTATATTTTAAATGTAAATAATAGACATGCGTTCTTTTTTAAATCTGTATTCTCCTCAAATCTTGATAAAACATGTGCAACTGAAAACATGATGTATAAAAAAAAAATTTAAAATTACACCTCTTTATTGCACAGTTCAATTTGTTAAACTTAGCTGCAAAAATATTCATACTTTAAACTACAATTTTCCAGAAATAAATATTCTGTGAAAAAGTCATAAGTAGAACTCATGTTCAAATAAAAAGTGCTGATATTTTCACAGTACAATACAAAGAACCATAACAGCATTTTCTTGGAGAACATGTGTGAGTGACACAAGACAAACAAATACAAGAACTGAACAATTAACAGGAATCTGCAACTTTAGACATTTCAGTAAACTATTCTGCATTGCATTTGCTGGCCAAAAGTCTGTATGTCATTTGTGCACGATGAATGATGTCCCCATAGCTGAAAATTCGCTCCACATTTGTCAATATATTTTTTCTCGACGTAGATGTCTTCAAATACACAATCCATGCTGAGATAGAACTGGATATTATGATGGTGACAGAGAGAGGCTCTCTTCCCCGAGTTCAGATACAGAACCCAGGGTTGCCAACTCTCACGCATTGAGCGTGAGACACACGCATTTGACCGTCTTCACACGCTCTCACGCCACACATCCGATTTCTCACGCCGGAAAAAAATCTAGTTTATTTACCTCTGATCCACATCTATGATTCAATGAGTTACTAGTTCGCTCTGGCACCAACCACTGGCGATCGATCGATCGCGATATAATACTTAATTTGTGTCCATTTTACACCCCGCCCGGTAAAAATTTACGTTCGCCAACCCCCCATTTGATTGGTTGTGCTGCAGCTCATGCACACACACACACACAGCGTAGAGTGTGGAAAAGCAGAGGACTGGTCTGCGTCAGAAGGACGGAAATGAAATTAATGGGGCGCACTTTATAAATATTAATATGCGTTTTAAAATTTAGATTTGGGGTAAAAAAAAAATCAAGTCTTTGCAAGTAAACAGGTTCAAGTCCAATTCAAGTCCCAAGTTATTGGTGTAAAAGTCCAAGTCAAGTCTAAGTCTCTGAATATTTTTTCAAGTCAAGTCAAAAGTCTTAATATTAATGACTCGAGTCTGACTCGAGTCCAAGTCATGTGACTCGAGTCCCCACCTCTGCTGGAGGCGCTACCAGGAGACAGGCCAGTACACCAGGAGACGTGGAGGAGGCCGTAGGAGGGTAACAACCCAGCAGCAGGACCGCTACCTCCGCCTTTGTGCAAGAAGGAACAGGAGGAGCACTGCCAGAGCCCTGCAAAATGACCTCCAGCAGGCCACAAATGTGCATGTGTCTGCACAAACGGTTAGAAACCGACTCCATGAGGATGGTATGAGGGCCCGACGTCCACAGATGGGGGTTGTGCTCACAGCCCAACACCGTGCAGGACGCTTGGCATTTGCCAGAGAACACCAGGATTGGCAAATTCGCCACTGGCGCCTTGTGCACTTCACAGATGAAAGCAGGTTCACACTGAGCATGTGACAGACGTGACAGAGTCTGGAGACGCCGTGGAGAGCGATCTGCTGCCTGCAACATCCTTCAGCATGACCGGTTTGGCAGTGGGTCAGTAATGGTGTGGGGTGGCATTTCTTTGGAGGGCCGCACAGCCCTCCATGTGCTCACCAGAGGTAGCCTGACTGCCATTAGGTACCGAGATGAGATCCTCAAACCCCTTGTGAGATCATATGCTGGTGCGGTTGGCCCTGGGTTCTTCCTAATGCAGGACAATGCTAGACCTCATGTGGCTGGAGTGTGTCAGCAGTTCCTGCAAGATGAAAGCATTGAAGCTATGGGCCAGTCCATGGACTATGGACTGGCCCGCCCGTTCCCCAGACCTGAATCCGATTGAGCACATCTGGGACATCATGTCTCGCTCCATCCACCAACATCACGTTGCACCACAGACTGTCCAGGAGTTGGCGGATGCTTTAGTCCAGGTCTGGGAGGAGATCCCTCAGGAGACCATCCGCCACCTCATCAGGAGCATGCCCAGGCGTTGTAGGGAGGTCATACAGGCACGTGGAGGCCACACACAATACTGAGCCTCATTTTGACTTGTTTTAAGGACATTACATCAAAGTTGGATCAGCCTGTAGTGTGTTTTTCCACTTTAATTTTGTGTGTGGCTCCCAATCCAGGCCTCCATTGGTTAATAAATTTGATTTCCATTGATAATTTTGTGTGATTTTGTTGTCAGCACATTCAACTTTGTACAGAACAAAGTATTCAATGAGAATATTTCATTCATTCAGATCTAGGATGTGTTATTTGAGTGTTCCCTTTTTGAGCAGTGTATATATATATATATATATATATATATATATATATATATTATATATATATATATATATATATATATATATATATATATATTAGTGGTGGGCCGTTAATGGCGGTCGTTAATTTGATCGGGTGATATAAAAATGATCGCCGTTAATCTAAACTTTATCCAAATAATAAACCATGGATTACTCCTGAACTTAAAGGACTACTAAACCGTAAAAAGAGGCTGTTTAAATCTGGAGGCTCAAAGGAGGACATCAGATCCTTACAGAAAAACATTAAAAATAAAATACTGGACTGCAAGACTGCTTATAAAAACAAGATTCAGTCATTATTCAACCATGACACTAAAGGGGCTTGGCAGGGATTACACATTATGACTGGTTATAAACCTAAAATGCAGAACTTGACTGTCTCAGATGACAACGCCTTCTCAGATGAACTGAATACTTTTTATTGTAGGTTTGATAATGCTGACCATAAAACTCAGCAGGAACTGGCAATGGATGCAGTCAGAACTATGCAAGTTCGTGACATTCAAATAAGCACTGAGGAGGTTAAAGATCAGTTTTTACATGTTAACATTAATAAATCTCAGAGTCCAGACTGTGTCAGTTGTAAAGTGCTGCACACGTGCCGATTCACTTGCTTTTCCATTTCAAATGCTGTTTAAGCAGTCAATAGAAACAGGACTAATCCCAGTTCAGTGGAAACAATCTCTGATTGTACCGATACCAAAGAATAACAGGCCCAAAGATATGAATGATCTGAGACCTGTGGCATTAACCTCAGTGCCCATGGAATGCTTAGAGAAAATCATACTGAAACATCTGCTTAGTGAGGTAGCACCATCTTTGGACCCTCTCCAGTTTGCATACCAGCCAAGGCGGGGAGTGGAGGATGCACTGCTAACCATGACAAACAGTATATTTGAACATCTAGAAGAGCCTCACAGCTTTGTAAAGATTGTTTTTATTGATTTCAGCAGCGCATTCAATACCATCCAACCCCACCTACTGGTGGACAAACTGGTCAAGTTAGGTGTTAACCCAAGGCTCATCATATGGATTAATAACTTCCTGCTAAATCGTACTCAGCAGGTTAGATTTAATCAGGCCATCTCATCCCCTAAGGCAGTGGTTCCCAAAGTGGGGGGCGCGCCCCCTAGGTGGGGCGCGGAGCTATTGCAGGGGGGGCGCGGAGCTTGAAAGTAAAACGTGCACATGTGTCAATATTAGGGATGCACCTATTCCGATATTAATATCTGAAAAAATTCTAGATCGGGTATCGGGGACAATGTGACCGATCCATAAAAACAGATCTACTCAGTCTAATTCTATGCTTGTATTGCTTGCTTTTCGGAGTTAGTTCAACCTTAATACTCGCGCTGGTGGTATTCCACTTAGTTCGTTTATTTGCTGGTTGACCAAAATAAACCTGGGCTCCAGCAATACGTCACTGTTCATACATGAACTGGTGAGTTGTCCAAAGCTCATTTAATGCGTTACTTACAGAAATAAAATAAAGAGCAGTGGTCTGACTCGGTCTACGGCGGAAAGCTAAAAAAACAATATTCCATACGCGCGCTCAACTCGAGACAACTTAAAGAGACAGTACACATATTTCTGGCCGTTACATGCTTTGTGCTCTGCGTGATGTCTGCGCTTGCAAACTAGCCGCATATGTATTGCTGTTTCTCTTATTTCATCTCCTTATTTATTTTAAATTATATTTAGAATTCTTGAACTATTTAAAAGGTTTCTTGTAGTTTATTTTTTTCATGTTTGACCAAAGTTGTGAACCTATTGTTTTTGTAAGTTTCAGGTTCTTTGGTATTATTTATTTTACATTCAATGTTATATTCATAATTGCACTGACTGAACAAATGCAAGTTGTGTTGTTTTTACATGTTTTATGTGTGTTTAAGTGTGCTATACTGGTGCAGAGTTTTCAATAAACCTGTAATTCAGTATGTCTGTGTTTAAAAAGAAATGCTTTAAGTCGATTCAGCAGTTTTACTCTATCAGATCAGTATCGGCCGATACGAAGCCTCAGATATCTGAATCGGTATCGGAAGTGAAAAACATGAATCGGTGCAACCTAGTCAATATGGGGGGGGGGGGGGGGGGGGGGGTGTGTGGGGGGGGCGCAAAAATATTCTCATCTACTAAAGGGGGGCACGGCAGAAAAAGTTTGGGAACCACTGCCCTAAGGTCATTAACACACGTGCTCCCCAAGGATGTGTGCTGTCTCCCTTACACTTTATACCAATGAGTGTCGTGCTCTTACAACTACACACTCTTATTTTAAGTATGCAGACGACACTGCCCTGGTGGGGTTCTTGAAAGCAGGGGAGCTGTCAATGTCCAGCTTTGAGGAGGAAGTGAAGAGCTTCATAAAATGGTGCTCTGACAATTTCCTTAATGTTAACACAAGCAAAACAAAAGAAATGGGTATCGACTTTAGACGTAGTGCAGAAGAAGTACCAAACACTGTCGTCAACAGCACACAATAAAGAGAGTTAACACTTACAAATATTTAGGGGTTGAAATTGATGATCAGTTGAGATTCGACAAATGTGCCGCTTTTAAGGTGAAGAAGCTTCAACAAAGAATGTTTTTCCTAAGAAAATTGCGTAGTTTTAATGTTGATACTTATATTTTAGAGCTATTTTACAAGTCTGTACTTCAGTGTGTCTTGTCCTTTGGTCTGGTCTGTGTCTTTGGTAGTATGCGTAAACAAGACCAGGATAAATTGCAACGCATTATTAAAACAGCTAGCAGGATAATTGGGTGCAATCAAACATCAGCTGCCCAGCTGTTTCAAGATATCATACTACACAAGGCTGGAAGTATTATTGCAGACACTACCCACCCTTTACATAATAGATTCCAGTTAAGTCAACATGGTAAGGGGAGGCTACTACAAAGGAAAATAAGAACAACTAGGTTCAGTAAGTCATTCGTTCCTCTTGCAATTAGAATGGTTAATGAAAGACACAGTTCTCAGCAAGGGACTTGACACTGTAGCTGTGTGTGTGTGTGTGGTATTTTTATCCTGTTTATGTTGTTTGTACCATACGCACCATGACCATTTGAATTTCCCTTCTGGGATAATAAAGTTGACTTTGAATTTGTTGGGAACTGGGTCAAAATGGGTAAGCAAACTATGATGACTTTCAACTTGATAGTTTAGCTCGGCTGTTTTCCTAACCAAATTGCACAGTAGGGGCGAGAACGAGTTTTCAAACCTGTGAATTACAAATCGTACGTGTGTTTACATGGATGCAGCCACAAAGTTGCCAGGTTTGCTTCATGGAAAATTCATTTTTAGGAACGTAAAGTGTTACCGGAGTGGAGCTCTGAGTGGTCGTTTTCTGCATGGTCCTAGTGCTAGATTCGTCACTATTTAAATATTTCTTTTTAACCGTTAAAACTGCAGAGGACCAAAACTGACTTTTTCAAATTACGTTCGTGAGGTTAAATGTACTAAATGTTGGCTTACATTTCAAATATCATGTTTAGCTGAATAAACATGTTATCAACCCCTTTTAATGTACAGTATGTAGGCTTACAAATTCATGTTTAACTGAATAAACCGTTGAACACGAGTAGCCTACATTTTATTGAGCATGTTTTTTTCTTCAAGTATCAAAGTAGAACAGCTTTCTATGGAAGCCCATTCCCGCCATCTAAAATAAAATAAAAAACAGCACATATATATTTTTCTCATTATTAAGTAAATTGATATCTCATTATTTTGATATACTAAGTCATTATTTCGAGATAGTATCTCGAAATAACGACTTAGTAGCCTATCTCAAAATAAAAAGGTGGCGGGAATGGGCTTGCATAACTTTCTCAAGCAGTCATTGATGCATTTTGGAAACAGGAGATGAGCCCCTGGTCTAATCCACCCTCTGTATTAAGAAACCCTATCTCAAAGACTGACTTTTAGTCATTACTTGGGTAGCACGCATATGAGCCATTTTAATATAGATTAATCTAGATTAATTTCAAGATTTCAGTGAGATTAATCTAGATAAAAAATTTTTATCTATGCCCACCCCTAATATATATATATATATATATATATATATATATATATATATATATATATATATATATATATATAATATAAATATATATATATATATAATATAAATATATATATATATATATATATCTCCCGACCCCCCCCCCCCCCCCCCTCAACTTCAAAATGGCGAATTTCGCCAAAAGGTGACAGATTTTCAAGACTGTTTAAATCCCATAGTGTTTCGCAAACAGGTTTGGCGAACCAGCCAGATATTTAGGTGACTGGCGTGTGCGCGAACAAACATCAGGTCACGTCATATCACTGCTAGCAACATATAAATAAATCTAATTTAAGAAATTTTAGGAGAAAGGCCTGCACATAATACAAATTCAAAAACGTCTAGGCAGTTGGATGAGCGTTCAAAAATTTTATACCTCGTTAGATGAAGTTTATTACTTTTTAATACTTCTTAATGGCCTTAATTTTGGCCAACTGAATTTACTTCCTTTTAATACTTTTTACAACCCCGCGGACACCCTGGAAACGTGCAGTCTCTCAAGTGTCAAATACCTGAAAGATGTGTGCTCCATCTAGCAGCTTTATCAGACATGTACAATCATAAGTATGTTTGAGCCACCAGGTCCCATTTTTTCTTTTAGCATTGAATGAAGCTCTACTTACAACCTTCTTAAGATCCAGTGGTGCAAAATGCTAATTCTTCCAATTTTTTAGCTGGTCTTAAGATTTTGATCAGGAGTGTATATAGTACAGATACAGAATAATTACCTTCCATGGTTTTTATTTTATCCCAAAATAAACCAAAATTAATAACAAAACACTCTTCCCACCTCACCCCCCCCCCCCCACAAACAAACAACTATTGTATTAATCATACATGGAACATGCACTGTGTTTTAACAAATCTCAATTGTAATCAATCAACTTGATAAATAAGGTGAATCATTATATGTAACCCTGAGTGCAACGTCAAAAATGTGTTGTAGTTGAAAAACACTAACGTTATGTTTTTTTTGTGAAAAGCGCAATCAGCGCACATAGAACATAAATACACATAGGTGTACGACTCTGGCAAAGATGAGCACAAGACGTTACACACACACACACTCTTTATACACTTGTAGACACTCGTCCAGAAAGAAGGCCTCCTGTAAAAGCTTAGTGTCGGTGTCAGAGCGGGAGATGTAGGAGACGAAATCCTCCGCGGATTTCTTAAGGTGGCAGACTCACGGAACAATCATACACGCGCGAGAAAACAATGCCACGTCGCGCTGTGTCTTCAGTGCCGATGCCAAGGGAGAACCGAAAGTAATTGCGGAGAAACTCGACACGTATAACGGGAGAATTGAAAATAATCGCGGAAGTACTCAACGCATATAACGGGGGGAGAACAGAAAACAATTGCAGAAATACTCAACGTGTACAACGGGGGAGAACAGAAAACAATAGCGGAAATACTCAACATGTAAAGAACAGGCAAAAAACCAAAGAGAAACAAAGGACGCCAGGGCAAGTAGCTGGCTGGCTGGCAAACACCGCGAAGAACAAAAAACCCTTCCCAAAAACCAAAACCAAACGGTTAGGAAGAATAACAGCGGGAGGAAAACTTGAGAGAGGCCAGGGATAAGTGATAAGTACTTGAATAGACAGTGTAATAAACAAAATAACTGAAACAAGCAAGAGGCAGGGTGGTGAGACACCGTGAACAGCTGAGAAAAGGGCTGGAGGTTGACGACAGAAGGCAGACAACTCAGCGGTGAGGCACTGCGTCTGTCGTCCTAATAAACCCAGGACGACAGGTGCATGCCATCACCGCTGATTAGCTTGTAGTCTGGCTCGTGGGCTCCTCCTGGTGGCGACTGGAGGACCTGCCCTGGGCCCAGCCCTGACAATTAGAGGCCGACACCTGGAATACCAATGAGCCTTAGATATTGACAACAGGATCTAGACTCTAGGTCTTCGCTTTTTGCGTATAGTTTATGTAATTCTTTGGCCAAAAACTCGACTTTGCCTTTTAGATCAACTTTGCCTTTTAGACCGTTTTCTGTATATTGGCAAATTTGGATTTTATCATCGCAAAATCCCTGGAAAACTTGCTTTGCATTGTCCGATAGAGCCGTTTGCTTTTCAGAAACAACGGCTTGAACCAGTCTTCAGCACTGATATATCCATTGGACCATCTGTGGCAGTGTGCGCTCCCCTCTAGGGGTGCAGGAAAAACTCGATTCGAGCTCGAATCGCATTTCTAAAATTGAACAATTCAGAATCAATTCTCTTTTTTTTTTTATCAAATTTTTTTTTTTGGGTGCAGGTGTGCCTTCTCAGCCACCATAGTGCTAGGCAAAACCACTAAAGTATGAGGGAAAAGAAGTCCAAATGGCTCCGCTGTCTTGAAACACTAGATTTTACTGTCAACCCGGCCCGTGTAAGAATGGGCTTGATCGTTTGCACACGCATAGACACTACAGATAATATTAGGGAGTTACAGTGATTATAACTTAGTTCATTGAGCACTCTAGTTTTGTCCTAACTAGATATTTAGACATAATCAATCAATCAAATTTTATTTATATAGCGCTTTATATAGACATAATACTGCTATATAGATATTAGGGGTGGGAATCGTTTACTATCTCACGATTCGATTCGATTCCGATTTTGGGGGCCACAATTCAATTCAAAATCGATTTTCGATTCAAAACGATTTTCAATTCAAAAAACAATGATTTATAAAAAATTCTGCTTAAGTCTATAAAATCTGCATGATCTACTACAGTCTGCTTTGCAAGACAGAATGACAAATACAGAAAATAAAGTGTCTCACATTTAATTAACAAATATAATGTGCTTTGGTAAAATAAAATGCTTTTTGTTTTTACCAAAATTCTTGAGCTTCATTTTACAAGCTGTCAGGGCTGGCTCAGATGCTGTTCCCCCAGCCGTTGCTAGGGGCACCAGACTCAGTCCCAGACTAAACGTAACCATACACAGCCAGTCTCTGCTTTCTCTGTGATTGCTTATCGTTTGAAGGTGTCTCGCCACCTCTCTGTTATGCTTTCTCTTTACTTATTCGAGTATCTTATGCGTCGCTTCCTGACTCATCTCAAGTTTTCCCAATCCTACATTTCTTCCTATCCGTTTTGCCTTTATTTTTGGGAAGGGTTTTATTTTGCTGCGGCGTCCTTGGTTTCGTTTTCGCGTTGCTTTTTAGTTACTGTTGTTTCTTCCTCCTGTCTCACTGCGGTTAACTGTTATTTTTCCCGCGTTGTATTTTGCGCGTTGTTTTTTGTTTCTATTTGCTCCGTGCCCTCACGGTTTTGCTTTCTATTCTCTTGCGCGTTGAGTCTCCCGTGTTGTTTTGTTTGTTCATTCTGGGTCGCTGTGCGCGTTTCCCTCTCGCTAATACATGTGACGAGTGTCAAACGTCTTGCTCTTCCGAGCCGGCACTCGTGTCCACCCTTCTCTATATTATTTCACTCATGTCCACCCTTCTCTATATTATTTCACGCTGTGTGTACGTTCCCGTGCTCACCGCGTTACACACACCTTGCACAAGAGCTACATTGTGTCAAGTTCGGTCTTCCCTGGCATTTGTAAATACCTAAATGAACCCATATTTTTGCCTTAAATGAAGACGGAACAGGTTGAATATCTCTTTCCTCCATCTGTTTTGAAACCTTTCCGCAAACTAGTGTCCCAGAACCTGCTGCGTAAAGTCTCGCGTAATTTTGTAATTACGTAACGCGACTTAGAATCGATTTTGGGACATTTAAAATCGATTCTGAATCGTAGTAAATGAGAATCGATTTTTGATATATGAATCGATTTTTTGGCACACCTCTAATAGATATAGTATATTATTTATATATATATATATATATATATATATATATATATATATATATATATATATATATAATATAGAGACATAATACTGCAAAGTCGTGGTCAGAGGTTAACTTCGGTATAGCCAGTGTGTATTTTATTTTAAATAATTAGCACTCTTGAGCCACTGTGTCTTTGGACATAGATAATGCCGTGCCGTTTGCTGTGATGGATAATTAAAGTCTAGCTCTTATTTGTGCATAGAAACGTAAATCGACAATATAATCTGTAGCGTCTTTTTAGTCGGACAAACGAGGGGAGTCGGAATTTGACACAACACCGCCTGAAAGCCAAAACTGTCGCACATGAAATGCTACCGGCACCGTTCAGTAACCGATCAGTTCACTTAAATGTATTCAGTTCAGTAGATATATGCGGATTTTAGGAAATACGGTATATATATTTTTTTTTCATCTGTGAAGTGGAAGTTCTGGCAGCTAGTGTAAGCCTACCCATTTTATTAATGTAACATCACTTATTTTTGGAAGCACTTTCATATATTTTTTTATTTTTGTGATTTGTTATATATTGTCTTGGATTTACCTTTGTGTGTTTACATTATTGCAATATGTTGATAAAACATTTACAATTATAATATCTTTATAAATGTACTCTGCTTTCATGCACCAGACCGGAGTAGCTCCTGAGAATCGTTTTTGAATCGGAAAATAATCATTTTTTTAATCGAATGGTGACCCCAAGAATCGATTCTGAATCGAATCGTGGAATTCCCAAAGATTCACAGCCCTATTCCCCTCGGTAAAGTCGCAGTGGCAGCAGTCAGAGATGAGGCCTGTGCAGTAGGTCGGAAAAGTGGCACCTTTTGAACTAGTTGTTTTGCTCACTTTGGGAGGCATTACGATGCTACCATGAATGCTCAAAAGTAACTAAAATCTGTGTAAATCTAAACGGAATACAAAAAGAAAAATGAAATGTCTTTTCTTTATGAGCTCAGCCCACACACCTACACCATGTCGAGTCAAACCAGAAGTCCTGGTTTATCACATACAATACATTGCACCAAATATCTAAGCTATTGTAATAATGACTACAGTACCTTGTTAATGTTTTATGTTCTAAGCATCCTTTTATTTCAATGTTTTTTTCTTTCTTGTCTTTTGTTTTAGAGAAGTATCAGAGAAGGATGCCAAGGACTATGCTGACTCCATCCATGCTATTTTTGTTGAAACTAGTGCCAAGAACGCTATTAACATCAATGAGATCTTCATTGAGATAAGTAAGCAAGCTCAGTTAGTCACCATTACTATTCTCACATTCACACACAATTTTCCATATACAAGTTATGCCTAGTCAAGGATTAAATTGTGGATCTCCTCTTCTCCACTGACATTGTTTTACCCCAGGATTAGTCTTAATTTAAATGCAGAGAAATCACATTTGATGTTTAAACAACCTTTATTTGCCATTCACATCCAGTTGTTGACATCCAAAAGTTTTTTTCGACTGCACTGTATATAATCTCCATTTTGCAGGTCAGAGAATACCAGTTTTAGACTTGGGTGGCAGCTCAGGTGTCAGAGGTTTGAAGCTACGTCGTGAGCCCTCCGACACAACCAGAGAACGTACATGCTGCTGATGCAGAAAACACAACAAAACCAAATATTCTCCATCCTTCTTCCACCTCTCACTTCGCTATCATTGAGGAGAACAGAATGAAGGGCAATAATGTCACAGAAGAAGGACAAGAAGATTCTTACAATGCTACCACCTTGGAAGTTTCCATAATCTAGCCCCAATCAGAGTGCACTGCATGGCCCTTTCTGTTCATGGTAACATTTTCCAAACTCTATCAACCCTCCCCACATTCTCAAAAAGATTTCTTCTTAAATCACTACATGTCAGAGTCAAAGTCCAAACCCACACACTTGCAGCTGTCTTTCAAAGCACTAGTCACTCTCTACTTTGTGTGGATTTCTTTGTAATCCCACAATATTTGCACAACAAAGATGATCTTCTAAAATTAAAAAAGTATACAGTAACTAGTGCTAATTCTGCATCAGTAGCAACTTTGTAAAAAAGCAAACATATCCATGATCACTACTTCTACTTCAAGACCCTGATGTGTCTGAAAATCTGTGCCAAAATGTTTGTATAGCTACAAAATGTTTTTCTTGTAAAGAGCTTAGAATTCCAGTCAGGAGTTTTCTTGGCCTGATGAAGTTACCCAAGTTGTTGTTGATTCTTTGCATAGTGAATTGAAGTAATCATGGTAAGATAAAAGGATTTCCTGTTGTCAGACAAGCCTATTTCAAATGTTCATACTGAATATCACCACCCATGGTTATTACTATTAGTTGTGCAGTGAATTTACACTGTAAACAGTCGAATTTGCAGTAGACTACTTGTAAAATCATTTAGGTCTTAAGGACGAGTTGTATTTTTGAAGTTTAAGCAAATTAAGTATAGTTTTTTCTGATTTTGTCTTGTTATACCCCAATTGAATTCAGGTCATAAGGTTCGCTAGAATCAATTTAACTTTTAACAATTTGTAAGGAAAAATGCATGCATGCATCATGACGATTTTTTTGTAAAATTTCTATTTTACATTGTTGTGTAAACAGTGTTTAAACAGTTGAATATTGGGTGTCTAAGAAAGGACCCACACTGATTTTTTTTCAACACGTTTCAATACCTTATTTGAGATTTCAATCATTGCAATCTTTTTTTCTTCTTATAGTGGGGCTTATTGGCATATATTTCTCACATATGAAGGACTTTTTTTTTACCTCTGCCAATTTATTATCCATGTTACTTTACTTGCATTTAGTGTATTCTACGCATAACCAACTATGGACTGTGTGTCCTTGGTCATGGAAAGAAGTGTAAATTTGAAAGAGTTGTAGATGTGTAATAGTGTATGTACTTATATACACTATTTAACTGTATACTTAGTTATTTTGTTGGACTGTACAGCTTTTAATTAATGGCATGAATCCCTTTTTATATTTAGATTGTTCCTAATTATGAATTTAAATAATGCTGGTTGTTCCTCGAGAGGTGTTGCTTTCTCTCTACCCACCAAACCCCCATATACGTATGTAATTTGTTTAGCATGACAAGGGATTCTTTAGTCTTATTTACACTATTGTTTCATTCTGATGTCTTCCAAAGCATTTTTCTCCATAAGGTTGTTAAATTCATGTTAAGAAAATACTTTTGATTTAATAGTGAAGCTTCTATTTTGTCTTGTCTGTCGCCAGTGTAGTTGATGAAACACAGAAGCATGATGTTGGAGCATCATGTATTAGGACCACTCATACAGAATAAAGCATGTCTGACTTTATCATTTACTGACCTATGTCCGTGCATGCCTAAAATTAGTGAACGTTTCATTTACAAGTTGTGACTAATGAATGCTGATCATTAGAATTACAAGCCTGTTCCTGGTAGTGGACTTCTGTGGAGGGTATTTAAGCCTTTATTGGCTTTCAATCCTGAGAAACAAGACCAAGATTGAGAAAATTGGCCCTAGTCTACTCAGTTTATAACTGGCTCAACCTTCACAACATATTGAGCAAACTTTTCATAATGCTAAGAGTATTGTCAGTTACTGCAGGTCATCCGAGATTTTTTTTCAAGTGCCCTAATTGCCCTATAAGCATGCTTATTCTGTTACGGCAAAATTATATTAGCATTCCGTTACATCCAACACATGTTTATTACTTTGGCTGTTTAGTCGGGTACTATTTAAACAATAAAACAAATAATAAAAATCTTGCTTTATATGAAGCTAGGTTTTTGAACCATGTACTCTGATTTTTGGAAGAAAATAACAGTAGTGATAAGCATTGTCCTTGGTACTCCACCTATATTGGCTACTCTTGCTTATTATTATTTAGCTTTCAGATTCAAAATGTTAACTCGTTCTTTTTATGTAAACTGGAGTTTAGACAAATTCACTTTAAAGGAGAGATGAAACTAATTCATCCAAGTGTAAGTCGCATGCAGCCGCAAATTCCAACAACTATGTAATAGTAACTGAAACTCGAACTATGATGCATGTAGTAGCATCATTAACTCGATCTTTAATAAAGTGTGGTGGTGTTTATTAAGCCCATCTTAATGTGAATGTTAAGTGTATATTTTCTGAAACCACATAGATATTGTGTTGTACATGGAAATTGAGCCATTGACTCATCATGTGGACTGTGACGATAAATATTCACCATTGTTACTGGCAGAGCAGATTTATCTGGCTTTACCTGTAGCAATTGGAAAATGATTAGTAACACACAAATTACACTATATGCAGAGCTTTGTAACAGGCGAGGGTTAGTGGATGCAGAGAAGAGTTGCATTTCATACGTGGTTTATTGTTATTTGTATATAATAGCTACGGGAGTAGTAGACAAGTAACAAGACTCACAAAGACGAGCATGGGACAAGACTGACGCACACACTATATACCTAATACACAACAAACACTGCGTGTAGCACATTGGACTATAAGTGACGAGTGTACACATACACAAACAACTACACCCACAGGAAGTACATATTTAGACACAGACTACATCCACACATCTTTGTTCTAAAGTAGCTCCAGACTCATTGATTTGGAGATTATTCTTATTTTAAAAAGGAATATTGTAGTATTGTTTGAAACGGTGAAAATATGTGATTATGCACCCATTGGTTCTGGTCAAAACAGTGAAAAGGAAATGTAAAATTAGCAAAATTGTAGTCATAAAGGAGAAACTTTATACAAGGATAAGAAATATGAGCAAACATGATGAGTAATAGTCAGTCATTGATGTAAAACCATGTATCTTCAACTCAGAAAATGAAGGCTTCATGTCACACACACATCCTACATGTACAGTGTATAAGTATTTGAACACATAAGTATTTGAACACCCTGCAACTTTGCAAGTTCTCCCACTTAGAAATCATGGAGGGTCTAACATTCTCATCTTAGGTGTAATTACAGAGGTCAAACGTTTCCATGTAGTTTTTCACCAGGTGTGCACACATTGCAGCAGGGATTTTAGCCCATTCTCCACACAGATCTTCTCCAGATCAGCCAGGTTTCTGGGCTGCTGCTGAGAAACATGAAATTTGAGCTCCCTCCAAAGGTGTTCTATAGAGTTTAGGTCTGGAGACTGGCTAGGCCACTCCAGAACCTTGATATGCTTCTTACGGAGCCACTCCTTGGTTATACTGGCTGTGTGTTTTGGGTCATTGTCATGTTGAAAGACCCAGCCATGACCCATCTTCAAAGCTCTAAATGAGGGAAGGAGATTGTTCCCCAAAATTTCACAATACATGGCCCCGGTCATCCTCTCATTAATACAGTGCAGTCGTCCTGTCCCATGTGCAGAAAAACACCCCCAAAGCATGATGCTTCCACCCCCATACTTCACATTTAGAATAATAAGTGGAGTGGAAATTGACTTTTTTTTTTGAGACAGACTAATAGATTTTTTAGGGCCAGAATTTTTGGTGATTGGCAGGTGTTCAAATACTTATTTGCAGCAGTAACACACAAATAAATTATTTTAAAAATCATACATTGTGATTTCTGGATTTATTTATTTATTTATTATTATTTCTCTCACAGTGGACATGCACCTAAGATTAATAGTTCAGACCCCTCCATCATTTCTAAGTGGGAGAACTTGAAAATAAGTATTTGAACATCCTGCAACTTTGCCTCACTATATACTTGCTTTTGCATGTGTATACATAGACATTCTGTCCTATGTTTTCACTGAGTTCCTTAGCTAGATCAAGCAAACAGCACTGTCAAAGCGCTGGACCCTTCAGCCTTAGATTTTCTCTGCAGTACTGGTGAAGAATTCAGAATGTATACTAGATCTAACATGCATATAGAATGACATGTCACTTGTGTTGGATTCTTCTCTTGGTTGATAGAGAAGCAGTCTTAGGCTGGTCCTGAGAAAGCATTGTGGACAACTTAAAATTTCCCTCAATAAATCATAATCATAAGGCACATTAGTTGTATGAATTAATGCTGGTGTAGTTTAAATATGTTTAACTTGCATTGCAATATTTACAAAATGCACTAATTTAGATTTCAGTTAATCAGTTGGAGTGTTTTTATTATAATTATTAAATTTTTGTCATGATTGCAAACCAAATGTCTCAAAAACAGCTTGTGCAAAAGGGACAAGTAAACATAAATGAAATAAAATGGCATACATTCATATTTGAGTCTGTGTGTGACTTTTCATCTCATAGCAGTACACAAAACATCGGATCAGTTTTCTCCTGCCAATACTGATATTAGTCACAATGTAACAAAGAAAGAAAACTGATCAACAGGTGTGATGATAGTGAGGGATTGAGATTGATCAACAGGAGTGACGATAGTGAGGGATTGAGATTGGTCAACAGGAGTGACGATAGTGAGGGATTGAGATTGATCAACAGGAGTGACGATAGTGAGGGATTGAGATTGATCAACGGGTGTGATGATAGTGAGGGATTGAGATTGATCAACGGGTGTGATGATAGTGAGGGATTGAGATTGATCAACAGGAGTGATGATAGTGAGGGATTGAGATTGATCAACGGGTGTGATGATAGTGAGGGATTGAGATTGATCAACGGGTGTGATGATAGTGAGGGATTGAGATTGATCAACGGGTGTGATGATAGTGAGGGATTGAGATTGATCAACGGGTGTGATGATAGTGAGGGATTGAGATTGATCAACGGGTGTGATGATAGTGAGGGATTGAGATTGATCAACAGGAGTGACGATAGTGAGGGATTGAGATTGATCAACGGGTGTGACGATAGTGAGGGATTGAGATTGATCAACAGGAGTGACGATAGTGAGGGATTGAGATTGATCAACAGGAGTGACGATAGTGAGGGATTGAGATTGATCAACAGGAGTGACGATAGTGAGGGATTGAGATTGATCAACAGGAGTGACGATAGTGAGGGATTGAGATTGATCAACGGGTGTGACGATAGTGAGGGATTGAGATTGATCAACAGGAGTGACGATAGTGAGGGATTGAGATTGATCAACAGGAGTGACGATAGTGAGGGATTGAGATTGATCAACAGGAGTGATGATAGTGAGGGATTGAGTAACTGGTGTGAGAGGAGTGTCAGCTGGAGAGGAGTGGCTAATATTTCTCAGTTATATATATACATGGATGTATAAACATGACACTTCTAATATGCAAGACTCTTTGGCATCATACTCTGCCAAATACTCACTTATAATGATGTTGATCGGTGTAAAATTGCCATTCAAAGTTTGTAAGTATCCCTAAGCTCATATGGGTGGGACAATACAATTTATTCTTCTTCCAGAAACTACAGTTCTCCACTACATTACTTGGGATAAGTATGCTATTTTGCATCAGTTCTAGTGAAATGTAAAATGTTTACCATCATGCATAGAAATAACTTGTGCAATGGGAAATAACTTGGGTTAAATGATGTGCATGTTGGTAGTACTTCAGTATACGCAAGGTTGGTTTAGTCTCAGTGAGCTTTTATAAAAAGGTTTATATTATTGACTGGATGAATTCCGCAGCTGTGGTGGCTTTGGGCATGACTGATGTCATGTGTAATTCTGAAGAGCATCTCCAACCATAACATGCATCTAAAATGTAAAATAACCCATACAGTAAAGATTGATGTATTGTGCCTCAAAGCATCAGTGTAGCCTTGACTCAAATAATGAAGCACCACAAACTAAAGTGTTTGGGCTCAGTAAGTTGGGACACAGCTGCATATAACTATGTGCCTTTTTATTAAATTATATAATTTATGTTAACTCGTGTTGTGTGCCCGAGGTATATATTGGATATATTTTAATCTTGATTGCAAAGCTAAACTATTAGTACTTTATATAGGAATCTCTATAAAGTAATGAGAGACTATTCCAGGCTGGATATTGAAAGCTTTTGTATTGTGTTCTATCTGAAAACTAAAACTGAAAACTGTATCAGTGATTTTAGTGGCAGTCCACTAGTCCACCATATATAAAACATTATATTCTGTATAGCTACCTTAACTACAAAAGTCCGATAACGTGATACATTTACCTGCAGCGTCGGTGTGAGATAAATGACACCCTTGTACATGGGGGCTTAGATATCCGGAGCTAACGCGTCTCCACTCCGCCGTCGCGGCGTGGCTGTTGCAGGGATTATGACGTCACGCGCAGCCTCTCTTTCCTGCTGCATCACAACAGTGTGAAGTAGCCGAGCAGCTCCAGCCGCGCCGGGCCTCGCTTCAGTGGTCGAGCCGCTCCATACGTCTCATTTATTTTCTACACCAGTAGATATAACAGTCGCGCGTAACACACTATAACAACGAGTGTGTGAGGACGTTTAGTTTACTGAAGTTACGACGAACGCTAGGATATGGCCAGGCCAGAGCAGGTCCTGCTTCTTGAACCTCAGCACGAACTGAAGTTCCGAGGTGAGTGCAGGACGGGCGGGCGGCGACAGCTGCTCCTGCGGGCGGCGACAGCTGCTCCTGCGGGCCTGTCCGCGGGTGAAGGCGCGTTAAGGAGGGGGTCTGTGATGGCGTACATGATGGGCCTCGGTGTCTGTAAGAAATGTGGGACGCGGCGAATGTCGTCTGTTGGTTAGCTAGGTAGCTAGCTAGTTGGCTAGCGAGGCTGACATCAAATGCCCTTCACTTCAGGGGTTTAATAGCGAAGCAGGCGCCCAGCTAGCGAACACTCACCCCGCACAGCCACAGCGCGTCCCCGGCTCGCCCAGCTGTCATGTAGGCCCCAACACGCCTGTCATTTAGAGCTCATACACACAGATACAGTAGCTTTAGTTCCCCAGGCTTTCTAGTACATGCATTTAACGCTGTGTTTATTCAGATGTCTGTGGTTATAAATCGATACTTACATAACGGATATTAACTACGGAATAGTTAAAACCCTTCTCGATGATTTCTTGATCACGGCTACAACCAACTTATAGCTGGGAATGTTCAACATCTGTAACCTTGCTGCATATAGCAACTGATGCATCGCCAAATCTGTTTCTGTACGCAGTACCAAGTAAATATATTGTAAAATTTCGTGATCACCTAGTCGAAGTGAATCTACGTATTTCGTTTGTGAAAATCCTAAAATAACGGTACTTTACCACAAGTTAGTTGTATCTTAGTCATGTTCGCCCTTATTGCCACGCCTAAGTCAGTAGGTAATTGACATGATTGAGTTAGTAACAGCGGTACCGTTATAGAGACATTAGGACAGTTGATGACTCTATAATGCGCAGTTAAACTGTCGCTATATGGGGCAGCTATGCACAATATCGAAACTTTGCGCTACAGTAAACGATATTACTTGTTAATTTAGCTATAGCAACCTAGTATAAATGCGACTAACCAACGATTTATACCATGGAATTTACAGCAATTTTGCAGACGGATAACTGGTGACATGGTTTATGTTGGTTAAAGTATTCAGTTGAATTTTGCTTTGCTGAATTGGAATGGCATTCTAAATGCTGGTCACCTAGTAGTTTTCTTGAATTTATCAGTGATCACTAAAGTTATATGAAATAATGTCGGTGGGCATCTAGGCTCCTCAAGTAGAGTGCATGACATTGTCGTCGTCCCCCCCACCCCCGTGGCTGGGTGTGGCAGTGGATTAGTTAAACCTCTGTATACACAAAGTCATGTAGATAGTAAAGTATCCTCATGTCGACTTCCAAAATGTTCTTGGTTGAACCCATTTTTTAATTAATCTTTCCCCACCCTGTACTTGAAATCTAAAAAATAAAGGGATTGGACAATGAAACACAAACCTGTCATTTTAGTGTGGGATGTTTCATGGCTAAATTGGACCAGCCTGGTGGTCAATCTTCGTTAATTGCACCAGTAAGAGCAGAGTGTGAAGGTTCAATTAGCAGGGTAAGAGGCTCAAAAGGAGCGCAAATCTTGTGCTGTGGATAATGTGAAACATGTGGTGTTCTGATGAGTTCACCGTTACTATTTCCCCCACATCCCCACTGTGGAGTTACCGACAGACAGTTTTGGTGGAAACAGGAGAGTTGAGGTGCACATTTAATTCAGCTGTGATTTGGGCAGCCGTGGTTTTATGTTTTTTGGATACAGTCTGGGTTAACACCCGAACATCCCTTTCAGACAGCTTCCTCTTGCGTCCACAGTTAATCCTGTTGGATGTGGTTCTTCCTTCTTAGTGGTATGCTGACGTTACCCTGGATACTGTGGCTCTTGATACATCACAAACACTTGCTGTCTTGGTCACAGATGCGCCAGCAAGACGTGCACCAACAATTTGCCCTCTTTTGAACTCTGGTATGTCACCCATGTTGTTGTGTATTGCAATATTTTGAGTAAAACTGTGCTCTTACCCTGCTAATTGAACCTTCACACTCTGCTCTTACTGGTGCAATGTGCAATTAATGAAGATTGGCTACCAGGCTGGTCCAATTTAGCCATGAAACCATGAAACGGTGACAGGTGTTTCATTGTCCAACCTATATATATATCAATCAATCAGTTTATTTGTATAGCGTTTTTCACAACACATGTTGTCACAAAGCGCCTTACAGGATTTAAAAGGTTAACAATACTACGGGTCCAGAACCCTAATGAGCAAGCCAAGGGCGACAGTGGCGAGGAAAAACTCCCTAAGATAGTGGGGAATAGGAAGAAACCTCGGGAGAACCAAGACTCAAAAGGGAACCCATCCTCCATTGGGCGGCCCGTTAACACACAGATTACACAAAATACAGACAAATACACAAGTCACACACAAATCACACAATCAGACTAAGTAAAGGTAAAAATGAAAGTTCTGGGTTATGATATTGTCACTGTAAATGTCTGTTGATGAACGCCAGGCTTTCATTCCGTGTCGGAGCAGCGATGCTGGTATTGTAGGCTCCGACTGCAATGTTACTCTCCAGGTGAACCTCGGAGAAAAGATACGAGATGTAGTAAATATGTAACAGATTAATCAAAGGCCAAACTAAACAGATGAGTCTTTAATCGAGTTTTAAACATTGAGACTGTGTCTGAGTCCCGAATAGAGGCAGGAAGATTATTCCACAATTGTGGAGCTTTAAAAGAAAAGGCTCTTCCACCTGCTGTGATCTTTTTGATCCTAGGAACAGTTAATAACCCTGCGTCCTGCGAGCGAAGTGAACGCGCTGGGTTATATTGTTCAATAAGTTCACTAAGATAGTCTGGAGCTAAGCCATGCAGCGTTTTATATGTTAATAAAAGTATTTTATAGTCAATACGGAATCTAATTGGCAGCCAGTGTAATGACGATAGTACGGGACTAATGTGATCAAACTTTTTAGTTTTTGTTAAAACTCGTGCTGCTGCGTTCTGAACCAGCTGGAGTTTGTTTATCGATTTACCAGAACATCCAGCTAGGAGACTGTTGCAATAATCTAAACGAGAGGATATGAATGCATGGATTAGTTTTTCTGCATCACTAATATTTAATATGTTTCTAATTTTGGCAATGTTGTGCAAGTGAAAGAACGCTACCCTAGTTATATTATTAATATGTGTATCGAATGAGAGATCTGGGTCTATTGTGACGCCCAAGTTCTTTACCTCTGCGCTGGGGGTTATAGTAAAAGAATGTAGATTCAATGCTGCATTATGTATCTTGTCTCTCGCAGCCCTAGACCCAACTATTATCAATTCTGTTTTATCGGCATTTAGTGCTAGAAAGTTACATGCCATCCAATGTTTTATCTCTTCTACACATTTCTCAATCTTACTGTTTGCGCCTAAATCATCGGGTTTTGCCGATAAATATAGCTGAGTGTCGTCTGCGTAGGAATGGAAACTGATGTCATGCTTATGCATAATTTCGCCTAAGGGTAACATGTACAGTGTGAATAGAAGTGGTCCTAGGACTGTCCCTTGTGGGACACCATATTTAACCTGCACAGATTTAGAGGTTTTATTATTAACACTTACACATTGGAAGCGGTCAGTTAAATATGATCTAAACCAGGAGAGTGCGACATCCAGTAAAATGTTGTGGTCTACAGTATCAAAAGCTGCACTAAGATCCAACAGTATAAGGAACGAGACGAGCCCATTATCGGCCGATATTAGTAGATCATTCACTACCCTGAGTAAAGCTGTTATATAGCATATATATATATATATATATATGGGGTGGGACGCGATAAAAAAAAAAATTTATCAGAAGCTTTGTAATTAATCGCATTTTAATCGCATTTCAGTATTTAACATGAGTAATATTAATTTAAGTTTGAATGATGAATGCATCAATGATATAAGCATAAACTTCAACATCTTGTTTATTTTTCCACCAGTCTACTACACAGACCAATAGATGAGTGCAGAAAACAGAGCAAACAGTTTTCAGAACACTGGAAAATTAATGCTCCTTCCCCTATTTTTGAGGGGTGTTTCTTTATACGACCACATCGTTACGGACAACACAAATAACGCGGCAAGTTTAAACGCCTCCGCCACTCGCGTGAGGTGTGCGGAGTTGCGCGCTACGGTCACTCGCGAAAGTTTAATCAGTCTTAATGGTCCAATGAAGGTCATTTCAAAACCAGGACATTTCCTCACTTAAAAAAAACCCCGGACGTCCGGGACAGTATGTGAAATACGGACATGTCCCGGGGAATACGGACGTTTGGTCCATACTAGGAATACATTTAGCAGCTAAGTTATCATTACTGACCTGCGCGTTAGCCCCAACATGATTTGTGTTGAGGTGGTAACGAAGGGTGGAAGTGCTCCTGTGATAAGCGAACTCCTTCCTGCATAAAGTGCAAATAACACTATTTGTGTTTGTACTTCCATTTGGAAGTTTGTTATATTTAAATTTCCCATCCACCAGCGTAGCCTCTTCAGTCATCTCCATCATGACCTTATTGTGCGTCCATATAATCTATGTCTGGAACTCGTGCATTGAGAAACGTTCCATGGTGCAAAAGTGTCTCATGTGTTAAATGCGTTAAAATCCGTAAATTTTTTTAGTTTATTTTCCCTGTAATTAATTAATCAAAATTAATGCGTTAAAGTCCTATATATATATATATATATATATATATATATATATATATATATATATATATATATGCTTAATTAAGTCCTACACAAATTCTAATTTCTGGTCATTTCCATTTCTATTTTTGCTCCTTAATAGTACAAACAACTATGAACATGCTCTTTCCAGAGGTTCCACTGTAAACTTAATCTAAAAACTTCCATGAATCATGCAGCACATTTTCAACAGTCAAGAGTATGTATACATGAAACATGACCTACTACTGCTTGCTATCACATTAAACACATTTTTGGTTGAACAACAAAATTAACACATTCATAGCTCCGTATCCTCATTTTTGCAAAGTAGAAACAATTTTTGCTGCACGTTTCTCATATTATACCCTTTTTTTTTTTTTAAATACAGGAATTACATTTACTGTTGTGTATATTTGGTTAGTGTAGATTTTCTGCAGTTATTGTAGCATGTATGAAGTAGACTTTTTTACTAGCACCTATATACTGAAAATGCAAGCTCAGCCATTTCTTGTCCGCCATCTTTTATGTACTGTTTTTTTAAAAAAGGCCACTGATTTCAGTTGTGTAGTTTTTGCAACATGCCATACCTCCTACATACGGTACACAGGTACTGCTCTCCTTACTAATTTCAGCAGTGAGAATAAGTGACAAAGAACTAGTCAAGTTTGAAAGGGCAACTCCACAAAAATGTTCAGACCTGAAAAAAACTGTGGCGAATACCATGGTATTACAGTCATGCATGTCTCATTTCTACATATAGGTGTGATGGTCTAGTGTCCCCATATTTTTTTATAGTGCATTTAGAAATCTCTGCCACCAGAAGGCTACATTAAAATTTTCTGATCTTGTTTCATTCAGATAATGTAAAAACTCTGAATATACAGTGCCTTCGAAAGTATTCAGCCCCTTTGAACTTTTCAACCTTTTGCCACATTTCAGGCTTTGATTTTTTGTGAAGAATCAACAAGTGGGACACAATCGTGAAATGGAATGCAATTTATTGGATATTTTAAACTGTCTTAACAAATAAACAAAAGTGGGCCGTGCAATTTTATTCGGCCCCTTTACTTTCAGTGCAGCAAACTCATTCCAGAATTTCAGTGAGGATCTCTGAATGATCCAGTGTTGTCCTAAATGACTGATAATAAATAGAATCCACCTGTGTGTAATCAAGTCTCCGTATAAATGCACCTGCTCTTTGATAAACTCAGGGTTCTGTTTAATGTGCAGAGAGCATCATGAAGACCAAGGAACACACCAGGCAGCTCCGAGATACTGTTGTGGAGAAGGTTAAAGTCACATTTGGATACAAAAAGATTTCCCACACTTTAAACATTTCAATCATATTGAAATGGAAGGAATATCAGACCACTGAAAATATACCAAGACCCGACTGTGCCTTTCTCAAGGAGAAGAGACCAGAGATGCAGCCAAGAGGCCCATGATCACTCTGGATCAAGTGCCGAGATCTACAGCTGAGGTTGGTGAGTCTGGCCATAGGACAACAATCAGTCATACACTGCACAAATCTGGCCTTCATGGAAGAGTGGCAAGAAGGCCATTTCTCCATAATATCCATAAAAAGATATCCATTAAAAGTCGCATTTAAAGACACACCAAATATGTGGAAGAAGGAGCTCTGTTCAGATGAAACCAAAATCGAACTTTTTGGCCACAATGCAAAAGGATATGTTTGGCCTAAAAGCAACACAGCTCATCACCCTGAAAACACCATCTCCACGGTCAAACATTTTCAGTTTTGTATTTGTTAAGGAAGTTTAAAATATCCAATACATTTACTTCCACTTCACGATTGTGTCCCACTTTTTGATTCTTCACAAAAAAATTTTTTATATCTGTTTGAAGCCTGAAATGTGGCAAAAGGTTGAAAAGTTTGAGGGGGCTGAATACTTTCGCAAGGCACTGTATCTCTACAGTTTCACCTCACATTTAGGTTGTGTACTATGAGCACACGGTCTGTGTCCCTTAAACAGTGGACATTTTAAGTTTTGTTTAGCCTACATAATTACACTGAGTGACCTCATAGAGGAATTTTCTAGCAATTTTGGTATTCATCCAGATCCTGTTTGTGATGTTAAATTCTTGCAAATGTTTCTTTTGAAAAGTCTTGTGTTTTTATGCCAAGTATGACAGATTAGATGAACACAATATTCTCCCAGATAGGCTAACTGATTTTCTAAGCCACCATAAACATATACACAGACATTCAGTTCACTTTACCTTTCCTGTACATTATTTCACTGTTAATTAGTACTCTGTAATATGGTTGGATCATTTATACCAGTGGTCCCCAAACTACGGCCTGCGGGCCGGATACGACCCGCCTCCACATTTGACCCGGCCCCCTTACCCCCACCCCCAGGGAAAAAAAAATACTGCTCCTTGTGAAAGAGAATGTAATAATGGCGAAAAGATTAGGTAAGAGAAAAATTGATTCAGAATGCAGGGTATTTAACCTGCAGTGGACAAACGATTTATTTTTTTTTTTGTTCAATGCAAAGAAAAGGCTGTTTGTCTCATCTGTCAAGAGGCGCTGGCGGTATTCAAAGAATACAATCTACGACGGCACTATGAATCCCGTCACAAAGACCAGTATGATAGTTTAACAGTTTGTGTGCCCGCATTTGACCTTGCAAAGTTAAAAAGTGGACTGTTAGCTCAGCAGAATACATTTGTACGCCAAGCTCAGCTGAACCAGTCATCTGTTCGGGCCAGCTTTCGGGTTGCTCAAATTATAGCAAGCAGCGGTAAACCTTTCACGGATGGAGAGTTTGTTAAGAAATGTTTGAATGCTGTCGCGGAGGAAGTGTGTCCCGAGAAGAAAGATGTCTTCAATGCAGTGAGTCTGTCAGCGAGTAAAATCACCAGACGCATCGAAGAAATCTGGGGTAATGTGTATGCACAGCTGCAGCAGAAGACAAAAGAATTTGACTTTTTTTCATTAGCATTGGATGAGAGCACGGATGTGCAGGACACAACACAGCTGGTAATTTTCATTCGTGGAGTTAACGCAAACTTTGAGATGAGCGAGGAGTTGGCAGGCCTCCAAAGTCTCAAAGGGACTACAACGGGGGAGGATATTTTCGGCAAAGTATGCCAAACCATGGAAGGCTTAGACCTGGACTGGTCAAAGCTTGCCAGCATTACGGCTCCTAGTATGGTGGGCGCGTCTCGGGGTCTAACAGGACAGGCCCGGGCACGGTTGAAGCGCTCACACTACCCAAACAAACCGTGCTTCGGCAAGGAACCGGGCCCGGATCACAGACCCTAGTGTGAGTACGCCCTAATTCACCAGCAAGCACTGTGCTGCAAAGTGTTGAAGTGGGATTCTGTCATGAAGGTTGTGGTGTCATGCATAAACTTAATCAGAGCAAAGGGACTTAAACACATGGAGTTCCAACAATTGCTGTCTGCGCACGGCGACGTGCTGTATTACACAGAGGTCCGATGGCTGAGCCAGGCCAGAGTTTTGAGGCGTTTTTACGAGCTGCTACCCGAAATTAACGCATTTCTTCATTCAAAAGACAAAACGGTCCCAGAGCTGGTGGACCCAGAGTGGAAATGGCACTTGGCATTTTTAACAGACGTGGCAGAAATTCTGAACAGCCTTAACTTACAGCTACAAGGCCAGGGGAAACTCATTTGCGACATGTATTCCCACATAAAAGCATTTGAGGTGAAACTAGCGCTGCTTTTGGAGCAAGTGAAAAAGCACCACTTCGTCCATCTCCCTGCTACCCAAAACCTCTCTGCAGAGAACCCAGCGGTCCCGTTCCCAACTGAAAAGTGCGTGGAAGCACTGGAAATGCTCAAAAGGCGGAGTTCGGTGTACGATTCCGTGAACTACATGTTCATGCAAAAGAAATCCGTCTTTTCCAAAACCCCTTTGGTGCCGACATCAATGAAGCCCAGCCTTCTTATCAGTTTGAGTTGGCCGAGTTACAGAACTGTGATGTTCTGAAAGACGCGTTCAAGCCCAAGTCTTATTGACTTCTATGCCGCACTCCCAAACGACACGTACCCTAACATAAAACACGCAATGAAGATGTCCACACTTTTTGGAAGCACATATATCTGCGAACAAACATTTTCGCACATGAAACTCCTGAAAACTTCGATGAGATCAAGATTGACCGATGAACATCTGCATCAGTGTTTGAGACTGGCTATGACTAGAATGGAACTTAACATTCAATTTCTCACCAGCCAAATGCAGGTCCACAGTTCACACTGATGAACATGCATAGGTAACCTCACTGTTCTGACTTGAATCAGTCATTCTGAGTATAAACAAATATAATCATAAAATCTACTGGGATAAAATCCATAAAAAATGTATTGTGCTGTGTAGGTCACAAGGAAGTTGATGAGAGAGAAAGGTATCTACAAGCCTTCTAGAACCTACAAAAGGATTATAAGGAAGGAACATGAGAACTTTGAGAGACTACTCATATGAGTAATTTAAGGAAGAGATTCTGCTCTGACAACTTTACCTGTTAAGATGTGCACGACACAACAGGAAGTTAATGTTCCACAGACTTTTTTTTTCTGTGAAGAACCCAGAGAGCATTCTTTGGTTTATTTCATAAATAGTGTTATTTATTTTGATAATGGTGTTATTTATTTCGTAAATAGTCTTATTTATTTTGTCAGTGGTGTTATTTTTTTTCTTAAATAGTGTTATTTAGTTTGTTAATAGTGTTATTGTTTATTTCTTGACTTTTTTTGTGTGAAGATCCCAGAAAGTGTTAATTAATGTTTGGTTATGTGTCGCTTTCTGAAAACAATAAATGTTGCAGCACCCCTGTGATTGTCAAACTTTTCTGTTTCAAACTGACCCCGGCCCCCCCATCAGAGAAGAGTAAAGTTATTTGGCCCTCGCAGAAAAAAGTTTGGGCACCCCTGATTTATAGCATATAAATGATCTATTTAGCCTTATTATTGCTTTAAAGAACAGAAATCTTGATCCCACAATTCTCAATAATTATCAACCTATATCTAACCTTTCCTTTTATAGCAATATCATTGAAAAAGTTGTTAATCTAGTTGAATCATTGTCAAAGTAAATTTGAAGACTGAAGATAAATGACACTTCAGTCTGGTTTCAGTAGTAAATGGTAGTAAATGACCTGAGATTGAATAAGGATGCAGGCAAACTCTCAGTCCTTTTTCTGCTAGATTTAAGCGCCACTTTTGACACCGTTGATCATGAAATACTTCTTGATCGACTACAGAGCTGGGTAGGCCTTAGTGGCTTAGTCTTAGACTGGTTTAGATCATATCTAACTGGGCGTCATTACTATGTTGCATTAGATACCTCTTCCTCCACATGTCAAAAATAACGTGTGGCGTCCCCCAAGGATCAATTCTTGGGTCTTTACTGTTCAACCTATATATGCTTCCGTTACCACATATCATTAACAAACATGGTATTAGTTATCATCAATATCCAGATGACTTTACATTTACATGTAAAGTAACTTTACATTAACTCAACTTTACATTTCTCTAGAACCTAAAGCCCTAAAATCAATTTGCTCACTGTTTGACTGCATAGATGATGTACAGACATGGATGTCTGACAATTTTCTGCAATTAAATAAAGAGGAGAGGTTCTTGTTCTTGGTAGTGATTCACAAAGAATGATGTCCAGACTTATTTAAATCATGACTACATGCAAGACAGCTTATTTTCACCTCCGAAACATCGCTAAGGTCCGAGATATGCTCTCTCCTGCATCCTATGCAAGATCTCCTGTTCCATCTTAATTACTTTATTACATTATGTTGTCTATAATTTTATAATTTGTCACTTTATTACATTATTTTATTGTTTGTTTCCTTTGTTACATTATTTTATTGTTTGTTTCCTTTGTATCCAATTTCTTTTAATATTTTCTTTTTGTCTTTGCTTCCTTTTAATGTTTTTTTAATTTATTCTGTAAAGTACTTTGAGTTGCATATATGTATGAAAGGTGCTTAACAAATAAAGATTATAATTAATTTAGATGACATCTGTTTTATTTACATTATAGATATTATTCTTTACAGTAAATATGTAATGTAGCATTTTAAGTTTTGAGACAATCAACATCAAGTAATGCAAATCAGAAAAGTCACAATATGAATCATTAATTATCAAGAATTATTATTACCTTTTATTAGCTATGTTCCACCATGTTCACAGGCATGAAATGGTGTTGTTTCAAAAATGTGACCATGTGCTTCTATTTCAGTATTCAATTCGTTTGTTTTAAACTCGAACTGATCAGCTCAAAACTGGATAGTTGTCCGACACATTTTAATTCATTTGCATATAAAAAAAAAACATAGTCTTGTCCTCTGAAGTGTGTTTTTCCAACTATTACTATTCTGGCTGCTTTGTTCTTATGAAACTTGTTTTTGCAAAATGAAATTGGCATGAAATCAGAATGTTGTAACGTACTTGCGTCATGGGAATATTGATAGGAATTTTTTGGTACAAATGAAATCACATAGTCTGTTAATATTTTTGGTTCTGCATCTGGTACAGTGCAACAAAGGTATAAAACTGCTATAATCTCTCAGTGTGAATCTGACTTGAGAGTTACACAGTCATCTGTCTTTTTGCACAGTCATCTGAGTTTTTATTTAAATTTAAAGCATAAATTTTCACTGGGTTTTTGTGGTAGGCAATTTAATACACATTTGTCAAACAAACTTAATTCTGAGTTCTTGATTCCACTAGCATACAATTAGAAGTCTTTTGCCTGTAATTTAAGGGAATGTAGGTCCTCCACAGAACCATATTAGTGTATGAAAATAGTTACGATCTTGCACCATTTTACCTCATAATACTTAAATTCAATGTATGACATTTTTGATTTGTATTCAACAAAATATGTCCACAGTAGTTGCTCTTGATTAATTACACTAATGATGCATGCGTGGAAAATGGCAACCTTCATTTGTAGCATATAGCATTGCGTGATTTTAGTTGCAGCCTTAAACTTTCAGCATTTATATTTTTGCCTTTGTGGGTGACTTCACGGTTGTTGCTGATATAGCGAGTTTCAGTGGAAAAAAAATATTCCAATCTTTTTTTAACCAAGTGCAGCAGAACTTTTCTGGGTGTAAATAGAGTGCGTTGTTTATGTCATAAATCAGTACTTTGTTAGTGTTTTCTAGTTAGCTAAAGGAACATTTAAAAAGTTGTGGTGTGACTCGTATTTGACATTCTTTTGGATCAGTTTTTGGAAAATCTGTGAAATGCTAACTTGTTTGAAATAGTTTGAAGAATTCAATTGCAATTCTAATATTAACCTTTTCTTTTTAACCTCATCATATCACAACATATTAATATTAAATAAAAATCTTTTAAAATATTCTTCTTATGATATTTAGACTACATTATTTATTCTGTGTCCATTCGTGCTACGTCCCTGCCTATACACTCCATAGCTGTGCACCGAGAGATGTTCTGACTCAATGATCAGATGTAATGGACATCAGCTGCCAGAAATGTGACTGACTAGACAGACGTTATAGGATTTAACAAATGGGCATGAGTCAGACTCGCATCCTGCATATTGTCCACCTTTCTTGCCTTGAACAAAAGTGAGGAGCTATGGCTTAAATAACTTCTACATATGGTATATATACTGAGTGTATGGTATACACTCAGTACAAGTACTCAGTGCAGTGCATTGAGTGTACTGTTAACATGGATTATGTACTAAGGACACTTTTAAAACTCAGAATGTGTACCCTGTGCTGTGTAACTGAAGGGGAGAGAGAACCAAATGAAAAAGTCTCTATTATACAGGTACAAGCTCAGATTCTATAGTGTGGAACAGAAATGGACACTAGGGTGAGCGATTTGAGTTGAAGACGCACTTAAGTCGCCTCCAAAAAGACTTAACTTGAAACTCATCCCTAATGACACTCGACTTGTTTCGGACTCGGTAGCTCCCAGTTTGAAAAAGGTTGGTGACCCCTGATATGTGAGTGTTTATATTGAGACATTACTATCTACAAAGTCCAAGTACTAGACAGTGATGTTTATAGGCCAGCACAGAGCAAGATCCCAAGAACACTTGATGCAAATACGAAGAACTTTCTGATTCATGAGACAACACATTTGCATACACACACACAAACCAACAAATGGACATCATATACTTACCATGTAGCATCAGTTATTGTGATGGCAGTCATAATAGACTAAGACCAATTTTATTATATGTGAAGAAACAGATGCTGATTTTCATTTAACAGTTTGTTAAATGTGAGCTACAATATTTTATATAATATAACTTGTCTTAAAAATGCTTAAACATTTAGACTATGTTCAGCGGTTTGGTCAGTGGCTAATATATACAATATTTGAGCCTACACTGACTCTACTAATAGCCCACAAGTTGAAAAAGCATTGGGTATAGTGTCAAAAGTATAGAACATAATTCAAGTATTAAGTGAAAAGACCAGATATTGCAGTCAGTTTTCAAGACATTTTCTTGTAATTCTTTTGTAAATAATAAGTATGGAAAGTCTTGTAGTAGTTGTAGTGGAACTTTTGTTCTTTTTGCTTCCATTTACTTTGACAAATTCAGGAAGCTGTATAATGCATAGAGCTGTGTGCAGGGCGATGGCAGTAGCACATTTGGCGTCTGGCACTCAAAGCACGATTCAACAGCACAATACCATCTGTTGTTTCTGTACAGCTTGCATGGGATCACTTGAGTAATGTTAAGGTTCCATAAGGGTAATTCTAGACCAGTTCAACCAACTGTTGTCCATTGGTTTCTCAGATTTTGATACTATTTATTGAATGGGTGGTGAACATATTGAGACCAAAAAAACATTTGCATACATTTTTGAAAATGTATATTTATTTTGTTTATTTGTTTTAATGAAGCCATGATATTTTTAGGTTAGTATACGCCCCCTATTTCGACCCCTGACCTGTATGTTCAAATTGATTGCAGATGGAGTTAAAATTTATTGCCACCCTGAGTGCTCTGATACTTCAGACTCTATCTTCCTTCCCTGTTTCTTCCCGGGCAGTATATACGCATTCTGTGAGGTGATGAAATGAAGAGCTGCGTCACCACAGAGCTGCACTGGGGCGGCTCCGTACATGGGAACTGGTCTTGTGACTCCCGATTCCCAGGCTATAACTGAGGTGCCCCTGAGCAAGGCACCTAACCCCAACTGCTCCCCGGGAAATTTTTTTTTTTACATTATATAAGTATTTTAGCAACAAAATTGACTTTTAATTCCATCTGTACTGAATCTCAACATTCTACTGTGGGCAGGGGTCAAGATTCCTGTAAGGGTGCACCATGGCAAAAACAAATCATGTATAAGGTATTGGAGCAGCACATATCGACTTTAAAATTGGAATTTTTTTTTTCAAAAATGTTTGGAATTTGGGGGTGGGGGGAAGGAGATTTTTTTGTTTAGATTCTTTCCTTCACCAAAATGTCACGTTTCAGGTCTTCCTCCACCAATCCACCAAATATCAATCTGAGATACCAAGAGACAGCTCCTGGCTAAACTGGTGTGGAATTTGGCTATCAACTGGAAGTGTTCTACTGCATGTTTTCACTGTTTCAGTCATTCCTATTTGAAATATTGTGTGGATTAAACTAATTGGATATACAGTATAAAGGTATTGCATCGGTAAGTCAAAAAAACTGATTATACCTTCATTATGTTTTTAGGTCCATTTACAGATGTGGTAACCACAACCTTGAAGCTTGCTAACCCCACAGAGAGAAATGTGTGCTTTAAGGTGAAAACAACTGCACCACGCCGCTACTGTGTACGGCCGAACAGTGGAGTCATTGATGCTGGAACCTCGATTAATGTGTCAGGTAAATGTGTTGGTGTGGACTTACAAGCATTTACATGCATACTACACAACTGAATAGGGCTGCCATGATTAGTCGACTAGTCACGACTATGTCGACTACTAAAATAGTCGACGACTAATTTATTAGTTGATGCGTCGTTTTTTTTCCTCTCCAAACTGCTGCGACAGTTTCCACTGCTGCGTCTGCGTTTCTGTCCTTGACGCACATGCGCAGTTTAGTGGAAACTGGGGTAGACAGTTGACGACATCCCAGGACGTTATACAGACAGGCTCTGGTATCGTGGCTACCCGGCTACGGAACTCAAAAGTGCGGGATAATTTTCCGTAGTCGGGTTCCGAAACGCGTGCAATATCTGCAAGTCAGAACTTGCCTTCCACGGCAGCACAACCACGTACCTGAAGCATGTTGTGGCTACTTGTGACAACGATGAATAGGGACCGTCATCTCTGTAATCTAAATTGCTCGTTAGCTGCTAAAGTTACCATAAACAGAGTGTTAACTTAGTACTTACTTATCGCAGGGTTGCCAACTTTTTTTTCGGCGTGAGATATCGGATGTGTGGTGTGTGAGCGTGTGAAGACGGTCAAATGCGTGTCTCACTCTCAATGTGTGAGAGTTGGCAACCCTGCTTATCGTGGTAACTGTAAAAGTTAACATTAGTGATGACGATTGGTTTAATTAGCCTTAGCACGCATTCGTGTATTCTCTGTAACGTCAGTGAGACCAAAACTTTATTTTTGTGAATAACTCCTTTGTTTCAGGTCCCTACCTAATTTGATTTAAATGTAGCGAAGTTTGATGCCAGAGACGAATGAAAGAAAGAAAAACCTAAAAAAAATTCTTTATTAATGTAGGCCTATTTATTTTTGTGTTTTTTAAGGCAGTGCCTTATCCTTATTTTAATAATTGTTTGTTGCAACAAGCTGCATATTTCATTAAAAGTTTATTAAAGGTAATTGTTTTTATTTTTAGTTATAGCTGAAATCTAATGATGGTTATATAATAGCAGTTGCATTCTAGTGTGATAAGCTGTATGTTTTATATTCAATTAACGTACAATCCAACTAGTCGACTAATCGTAAAAATTAATCGGTGATTAGTCGACTATTAAAATAATCGTTTGTGGCAGCCCTACAACTGAATCTGACCTAATTAGCTAATAACAGGAAGAACTGTTGAAGCATGGACTAATTCTGTAAATTAGCTGAAATTCGGGACATGTGGACCTAGTGCTGGGCGGTATGACAAATTCAACATCACGGTGTTTTTCAAAATTGACGGGTTTTCCTCCCATGCATGATGTGTTAACTGTATTGACTGCAAAATAATTACTGCAGTAGAGTGGTTGAGTACCCTATTCCACTGTTGGAAAAATGTATCCACCTAAGTATTACATGTAATACAGATTTGCATGATCAGTTTTCAAATGGTAGCCCTAAAGTAGTGAATGAATAATATAGCATGACAGCAGTAAAAATGCAAAACCTTTTATTAAAAATTTTTTTTTCAGACATCATGAAAACTGTAGGTTTATACAACTTATGTGAACCAACTACACTAACATTATAAATTGCACACCAGTTTGTTAATAACAAATAAGAGGTATTTAGAGAAAAAGTAGACAGGGCTGTTTGTCAGTGGTTGTATTGTGCCTTTAATTACATAACATAATATTTAAACAAATAAATAATAACAACAGTGGTCGAATACTGGGGAGACGGTACCATCTCTTTTAATGTGATAAAAAGCGAATTATTTCGAATCATTTCGACCATATATGTTTGTATAAATATGTAACTTAATTAAGCTGAAGGTGCTGGTGCCTTGAAAGTTCCCTACAAGTGCTTGAATTCCACCTTATAAAAGTGTATGAACCCTGCAAACATTACTTAGCACAAAACATAGCGCTGAAGAGCGGAACATGCGAAGATACAAAAATCGAGAGGTGCACGACCTCGCAATGCAACAGTGGAGCCACCGCAATTGTGTCATTTTTGCTGCGCGGACCCTGGCACCAGTTGCTTTACAGGTGGTGCAGCAGATTGCTCTTGTTACCAACAACCGCGACACTTTTGGCTCAACGGCGTTTGCAGTAAGTGACTGTTTGGTCCACGTCCGACCTTTAGAACCCTATGTACTTCCTGACAACAGACATGGCTCCTTTCTTTGGCAAAATATCCTTTGGGGCATCATCTTTTACTTCAATGTAAAACACAATCCTGTGTAAAAAATAAAAATCCTCACAGGGACAGAGGAGTTGAGAAAGGGAGGATTGTTGTAATGTTGAAGTCCTCATTTGCATTGAGAATTTATTTTTTTTGCGTTGAGCTGCATTTGAGATTTATTTCCGCTGGGCAGTGGAACATTAGCTTTACTTACTGGCAGAGGGAACTGCTGCTTGAAAAAGTCAACAATGGAATCTAAAGGTGACCTGCAATAGTCGCTGATTTGACTATAGTCGACTATACCCCCTAGTCAACTATGAATGTCATAGTCGATTGTACCATTCTAACTGCCAAATGAGCGGAGATGAACATGCAACAGGATAGTCAGCATCTGCCGAGATTATAATAATGGCTACTAAAAAAACTTCAAAAGTGTGTCGTTTGCTTTTTAAACCTCGTTACTTGAACCTTTCCTTATAATTTTTTTGCTGTTGTATGGCAATTTTTTTATATTTTCAGGCAGGCATATTTTATTTAAATTTTTTTTGACATTTTGCACAGTGCCTGTCTGACAGTTCGATATGCGCACTGCGTACTGACGGTGACTTTTTTTTTGTTAATGTTCTCTAACGTTTCATTAAAAAATAAATAAGTGTGACGCGTGGCGGAGCGGCGAAGGATGAGACACGAATCCTCGCTTACGACAAACGTCACTTTTATTCTATACAAATATCTGAGGAGCAGACTGAAAGCAGCATGAGCGAGGCGAACGTTTTACACTTGCCGACGAAAATAACGGCAAAAGATCGGGAAAAGCAGTATATCGGTACACTACAGGAAAGCGGGGGTAAACTTTTTTTTTTTTTGTTTTCAGTGTTTTATTGTTTCACAATGATGGGTTCATACATGTATTTCCAACAAGTTTAACATTTCTAGTACCAGCCCATCACGCCGAAAAAAAAATCTAGTTTATTTACCTCTGATCCAGACCCCCCCCCCCCCCCGTCAACAATTTACACTTGCCACCTCCTCCATGTTCAAATCTCACTCCAAGCGATCTTGAAAAGTTGGCAACCCTGAAATAAATAGGTAAATAGATAATTAAAATGGATTACTAAATAGAGGAAACCATTCAACATTTACTCCCTATTGCAATGTAATCACAAAAAAAGCAAAAACACACCGCAACTTGCATCGCAATTTTTTTGAAAAACACCCGCAACATCAAACATATAAAAATCTAAATATCATGTGCAAGAGACACACAGAAGAGACTAAGGGGACTAGATTATACAATTTTAAATTATGATGCACCTTCAAAGCAATTTCTTGCTTTAAGCATTGTGCAAGTGTGTGTGTACACATGTGCATGTTTAAATACTGTTTTTATGGCTGTGTGTGTTTACAGTGATGCTGCAACCATTTGATTATGACCCCAATGAGAAGAGCAAACACAAGTTTATGGTGCAGTCTTTAATGGCTCCACCACACATGACTGACATGGAGGGAGTGGTGAGTACTGATCTAGGAACAGTGAAAGAGCTTCTGAGTTTCCTTCATTCTCCTATATGTCCTATATGTGGACAGTAGATCTAAAGTGATGATTCTTTTAAATATAACATTTTTCCTGTAGTCACTCAGTCCAACACCACATATATCTGGTGTGAACTGTACAGATGTGTAAATCACTTGCTGCCTCTGTCCTTCCAATGTATTCATCTTTTTCACATGTTTCTTGTTCTCCTTCGGTTCCTCCTCTTGTTCAGTGGAAGGAGGCCAAACCAGAGGACCTAATGGACTCCAAATTGCGGTGTGTCTTTGAGATGCCAAATGAGAATGAGAAAACGGTAACTGTGATCCTTTTCATCTCCTTAAGTCATAAATGTATTAATGACTGTCCGTCTGAACAATAAAATGACTTCTTCAAATCTATGCAATATACACTATATTGCCAAAAGTATTCTCTCACCTTCCTTGACTCACATATGAGCTTAAGTGACATCCCATTCCTAATCCATAGGGTTTAATATGACGTTGGTCCGCCCTTTGCAGCTAGAACAGCTTCAACTCTTCTGGGAAGGATGTCCACAAGGTTTAGGAGTGTGATTATCGGGATTTTTGGCCATTTTTCCTGAAGCGCATTTGTGAGGTCACATACTGATGTTGGACAAGAAGGCCTGGCTCTCAGTCTTCACTGTTAATTTATCCTAAAGTTGCTCTATCAGGTTGAGGTCAGATCTCTGTGCAGGCCAGTCAAGTTCATCCACACCAGACTCTGCCATCCATGTCTTTATGGAACTTGCTTTGCGCGCTGGTGCACAATCTTGTTGGAAGAGGATGGAGTCAGCTCCAAACTGTTCCCACAAAGTTGGGAGCATGGAATTCTATACTGAAGCATTCAGAGTTCCTTTCACTGGAACTAAGGGGTCAAACACAGCTCCTGAAAAACAACCAACCCCATAATCCCCACTCCACCAAACTTTACACTTGGCACAATGCAGTCAGACAAGTACCGTTCTCCTGGCAACAGCCAAACCCAGACTCATCCATCAGATTGCCAGATGGAGAAGTGTGATTAGTCACTCCAGAGAACGTTCCTCCACTGCTCTAAAGTCCAGTGGCGGTGTGCTTTACACCACTGCATCTGATGCTTTGCATTGCACTTGTTGATGTATAGCTTGGATGCAGCTGCTTCCATGAAGCTCTCTTAGCTAATCTGAAAGCCACATGAAGTTTGGATGTCTGTACTGATTGGGTTTGCAGAAAGTTGGTGACCTCTTTGCACTATGCGCATCAGCATCCATTGACCACACTCTGACAGTTTACCTGGCCTACCGCTTCAAGGCTGAGTTTCTGTCATTTCCAAAACGAAACCCATTCTTTCACAAATGTTTTTAATGCCTGCATGCGTAGGTGCTTAATTTTACAAACCTGTGGCCATGGAAGTGATTGGAACACCTGATTCCGATAATTTGGATGGGTGAGCAAATACTTTTGGCAATATAGTGTATATCAAACATTCTTTTGTTACCTAAAGCCAATCGTATTAATAGACTTTCAAACTAAGACCCCAAACTCAAGATTATCGAGATGATCTAGGTAGTTGTAAAAGGTGCTATACAAATAGTTGGATTGTAACATTTGGATTAAAGTGAGTTATACATTAATGGATGTGTTAACTATTTGTGTGTCATTTCTAGGCTTGTCACGATACTAAGAATTACAACTTCGATACGATACTTAAAAAAATATTGAAATTCGATACCATTTTCGATACCAAAGTCAGATACGGTGCTAATTTCCGTTTTAAAGCCTTTTCATTTTTTTTATAAACAAACAAATGAATGTTGCTTTGTGTTTGAAAATGCTTGAAATTGTAACTTCATTTCACAACAAATATCTGTCTGACTGAACAGTTCTTTTGTGTTAACAAATACGAGCATCTTGTAATTCCAGGATGAAACATGAGAGAACGTGAAGACGTTACGATTGGGCGTTTTAAAAATAAACAACCATTAAATAATGTGATAAAAAAGCGAATAATTTCGAGTACATGTATAAATATTTAACTTATCCCAACAAACATGCGACGTCAGAAAGACGTTAAAATCAAGTCTGTATCACGTCGGTCAGTCCAGACCCATTTTTGCATGTCTGGTGGACGTTCAAAACTGGTTCAAAATCTGACAGTGTGACTAGGACCTTAACATTTTAACTTAACATGAACGTCTATGACGAGTTTTCTATCTGAACGTCTGACTAGGACCTTTATTGGATGTCAGGACGTGCAAAAACTGCAACTGAACGGCAGTAATAGACGTTTAAAAAAGACGTCGCTAAAACTTTCATTCTGGCTTTTCAGTGGACGTCTTTTGAACGTCTGATAAAGTGTCTTTGCTCGTGCTGGGAAATATTGAAATGGACCTTGAAAGTGACATACAAGTGTTTGAATTCCACAAGGTGTATGAACCCTGCAAACATGACTTTGTTCATCGCGCTGAAGCGCGGCGCATGCGAGGTCGTGCACCTCTCGAATTTTGTAACTTCGCGCGCCGCGCCTCAGTGCAATAAACAAAGTCATGTTTGCAGGGTTCAATTCAAGCCCTTGTACCAATATTTCCCAGCTCGTTAAACTTAATTAAGTTAAATATTTATACATATACTCGAAATGATTCGAAATATTGCGCTTTTAATCACATTATTTAATGGTTGTTTATTTTCAAAACGCCCAATCTTAACGTCTTCACGTTCTCTCATGTTTCATCCTGGAATTACAAGAGGCTCGTATTTGTTAATGTAATACAAGAAAACTGTTCAGTCAGACAGATATTTGTTGTGAAACAAAGTAGTTACAATTTAAACATTTTCAAGTACTTTAGCCTAAATTGCAGCACTTTTCAAACCTGAAACACACTGAAACACAAAGCAGCATTAAAATTCATCAGATAAGTGTTCATTCCCCTGTTTTGAGGGGTGTTTCTTTTATACTACCACATATAGTTTCGGACAACACTGCAAAGCGGAAAGTATAAAGCCTCCACCGCTCGCGGAGGTTCGCGCGAGGTGCGCGCGGAGTCGAGCGCTATGGTCACTCAACCAGGCTTTAGCGCCCTTCGTTGAAATGTTCCAAAAGCACCGCTTGCAAACTGGCTTGTTCATGTCCTTCGGTTTTCTATCTGTATCCGCTTCGAATCCAACAGCACTGTGTTTGCTTTAGCTGCCATTTTAGCATTACAAACTGTCCTGTGCATTACGGCAGCTTGGGTGGGTCAAACGAAAGTGCATTTTATGTAAAAAGAATCGATACTTAAGGGAAACGAGTATTGTACCGTTTCAGAATGTTCAGTATCGATACGTATCGATATATCGATTTTTTTTTTGACAACACTAGTCATTTCTAATATGGATATTTTTAGATTATATAGAGATTATGTATTGTACTATGTGTTGACTACATGCATGTTTGTGTATGAATGCATTTTTGTGTGAACATCTATGTGTTTCAGCAGCATGATCTAGAGAGCAATAAGGTGATGTCCTCTAGCCTTTTAAAATCTGAGTCCTCCACGTTGTCCATGAAGTCAATGGTGTCCAGTCTGGATGACGGAGAAGTGAAGCGCATCATGGAGGAGTGCAAGAGGCTTCAGATGGAGGTGCAACGGCTACGGGAAGAAAACAAACAGATTAGGGTAAGAAATATCGTAGGAACAGGGAGTAAATATCAGAGCATATATAATAAATGAGCAAGTAATAAAAATTACTATAAAGTCCTTGGTAATTTATTCTCCATTTACTCTGATTCCTCCACAGGAAGATGATGGTCTGCGAATGAGGAAGAGTACAGTGATGACAACTCAACATTCCTCACCCTCGTCAGTCACAGTGAAGGAAGAAAGCTTGAGCATCAAAGTGATTGCTCTAATCGTGTTGTTCTTTGTCATCGGAGTCATCGTTGGGAAGTTGCTCTTGTAAAGATTAAGACAGAGCAGCTAGAGCATGCATTGTGAATGAAACAAACTAACAAAACCAAGTAACGAAGGCAGATTTTGTTTGATTGGAATGCCATATCATTTGGGTAGTGTTGGATAGCAGAAATATGTAAAATTAAAAAGGAAATAATTCTAATTTAATTTTATGTGCAAAGATCCATCCAGGGGGATAAAACCAACACTGTTTTTAGCATAAAAAGTAATGATGACATTTTGGCCTTCATCCCAAACTATTTTAGGCACAGTATGAAAAAGATAATAAAACACTTGGAGAAACAAATTATATTTCTCTAAGCATTTCTGTAATACGAGATATAAAACTGCTGTGAAGTGAGTGGTGTTTATTGCATTCTTTTTATATTAAGGCCAGAAACTGCAAGCTTATTACGTGTAGTGACACTAAAAGCCCTTAGGCACATATGCATCCATCCTTGAGCTCAAACCTCTTTTATGACATAATTTATTTTAAGGAGGTTGTGAGTAAAGAACAGGGCTTTAAATAATCAACAGGAGAAATAATACACTTCTGATTTTCAGCTTTGCACAGACGGAGTTCCCTGTCGTTATGATTTATATTTTAATATTTTTTTCTCTTTTTTTCCCCTTTTGACAGTTAATAGATGTGCAAGTGCATGTTTCCAGCAATCGCAAAACAGTTATTTTGTCGAGTTGCTTTTGTAGTTAAAATTTTGCTTCATTTCAGCCCTTAGTACTGCGGACTCATTCATGCGACATTTAAATGTAATATGTTTTTATTTGTTTTAGCTAAATTATAATGTTGCGCCCTCCCTCCTAAGCTCTGCTCTAGTTCCAGATCACTGAAAGCTGGTTTGTTTAGGACCTTTTGCTTTTTGATGCTCATCAAAAAAGACTTTCTCAAGCCAGCAGCTGCTCCCTCTTCACTCTTCCTTTCAACATTATGTGCAATATTGGGAAAATCAAAATGCAGTTTTTCAAAACCACTTGTTTAGTGGCCTGCGAACTGTTAACACGTTTTCAAGCCATGCATATTGTTTCTCTTGCAACAAATCCATCAGGGACGTGTCATTTCTGTTTGTATGTTATACTGGTTTATCCTGTTGTGTTGGGCTTTAAGACACTGTCCTAACTAACCACAGTTTTACCCACCTCTTATTTTTTCATGCCCTCTGTTTGGTGATTTGAATTGAATTACATTATGAATAAAGCTTTTATTGCACAGCACTGTTTCAATGAAGGAAATGCACTGCTTGTAAGGAATGTTTCAGTATCTTCCTTTTGTTGTCTTCCTTCCAGTTTGTTCTTTCACTTAATATTTCTCACATGAATCAGGACATTAACAAATTCTGAAAGGGACCATTTTGTGACCCGATATATTCTTGTCTCATAGTTTTTTGAAGGGGTTTGTGGGGGTTGTACTTTCTGTTTCTTCTTTACTTCCAAAAGCTACACTTTCAGTCTGTCATCTCATTTGTTAATATAATTGAGTACTGAGAACAGAAGAGCTGAAAACCTTAACACTTTTAGTCGTTGTGAGTGGTGTTCAGGGAGCAGTAATAGTAATGAATTTATGACTGCAGGTTACTGTAGAGCTATGAAATGGGTCTTTGGGTAGGCAGTTAGCTGGTTCATGAAAACACTAAGGAAAGGGGGAAGGGAAAAAAACACCACCTGTCCTAGAACTCCAAACCTTCACTATAATATAAACCGAAAGGTCACCGTTTTGTATGTATATAAGTAAATAGTTAAGTCTATCTACAATGAAATTAAATATTAATATTCATAGTTAAGTAGTCTATTATGGTGTAAAAAGAAACTCCCAACTTTGTTGGATATGTAGCATCTTAATAAATTCAATCAATAAAGCCCTAACTCTCCTAACTCTTGTGCTGTCCTTTCTTTTTACACCATCAGCTGCAAGAACACAACATACTTGTTGACCCACCTGGTACTTCCGATAGTGTCTTATAAGACGTATTACTATAGACCTACTTGACAAAGTAGGTGATTGAAAAGTACACTTTTGATCTGATCAAAGACATTGCTATTCTTAGGATTGTAATTAAAATACATTTGATGTAATCTAAAAAGAACATGAGTCACAGAACAAAGATACCAACACATGTTAATGTGTAAGCTGGAAACCACAGAATGCTTCAAGAAACTCAGTGGTGATGGACCTGTTTCATTAGTGGGGATCACTGTATGTCAGGGCTACAATATGAATATGTTTTTATAGCAGCAACACAATTTAATGCTCTTTCAGAACATGGCAATTGTTTTAGGGACAATGAAATCCCTAATCTCAGAATAATGTATTTTGTAAGTTGTAAAAGCACATTTAGACTCAAGATGTCCTCGTGCCTGGAAAACTAGTCATCTTAGCGACACTCATCTCCAGCACCTGTCTAATCATCCCCTTACTACCCTCCCTGTCAAAGGTGTCAAAAGTATTCACATTCATTACTTGGGTAGAAGTATAGATACTAGGGTTTAAAAATAGTTCTGTAGAAGTATCAACTCAGTCTTTTTACTCAGGTAAATGTGTTAAATGCTGGTTTCAAATCTACTTAAGTGTTCCCTTTATTTTTTTTAGCAGTGTATATATTAGTGGTGGGACTTTAATTCGTTAATTTTGATTAATTAATTACAGGAAAAATAACAGTGACATATACAGTGAGGGGGTGTCAGAAAATTTCGAGGTGGCAAATGTAACTTGTTGAGCGGGGGGGGGGGGGGGGCGAACGTAAGTTGTTGGGGGGGGACAACGTAAGTTGTTGAGTGCTTGCGTGTGACGATTGTCGAGCAGGCAAGGGGGCGTCGTGCAGCGATTGTTGTAAAATAAATGGGTCTTATTATTTACGTCTTATTATTACTGCAAATTGTGTCAACTGATGCAAGTTACGAACTGCCGTCCAGAAAGACAATGTCGAAGAAAATCCAGCAGCTGTATGATGAGGAAAGGGAAGTAAAACAAATGTGTCTCTGACTGGGGATCACTGGATCTTTGTTAGCAACAAGAATTATCTTGGTGTGACAGCTCATATTATAGATCAAGGATGGGCAACTGGCGGGCCGCGGGCCGCACACGGCCCTCGTCCTCACTCAGTGTGGCCCACAAATAGATCAATAATTATTTAATAATTAAAAGAAAAAAAAACGATAGAGCAGGACTTTTTTGTTCTTGTCACGTAGGGCTACGCCCCCTCTACTCACTGTCACTCCGGTGTCCCTGTTCGTCGTCGGTGTTGTTCCTTGCCCGTTTATGCCGCCCTGCGTGTCTGTTGCCTTGGTTTCCCTCTGTCTGCCACGCACGTGTCGTCATTGTGTCATCATTGTGTCGTCATTCTCAGTTCTTCTTATTCTTCCAATATCCTGAGCAAAACTAATTTTTGGTCAGAATTTCCAGTGTTCTGAAAACTGTTTGTTCTGTTGTCACGTAGGTCTACGCCCCCCTCTCCTTGCTGTCACTCCTTGCCAGATTACCCCGCTTTGCTTGTCTGTTGCCCTGGTTTCTCCTCGTCTGCCATGCCCTTGTCATCAGTGTTATCACCTGATCCTAGTTTAGTTCCATGTATTTTAGTCCCTGTGTCTCCTATGTCTGTATCGGTGGTTTTGTGTTTCAGTATCCTTGTATGCATTCCTGTGTTATTCTGACTCTGTGTTCCCTGCCTTGTGAGTACTTCTCGTTTCGCTGCCCAGACGCCTTGTGTTTTCAGTTTCCTGATTGTTTCGTTTGTTCTACGTCTACCCGTGTTTGATTTTCAAGTATTCATTTCGTCATGCCTCTCAGTGTTTCATGTTTGGACTCCTTAACCGATTTGACCTCCGCCTTCTTGTTAGACTACAATTATGGAATTCCCTATAATAAATCTCCCTCTTCTCAGCACTTGTGTCCGCCTCCTCGCTCAGCAGCGTGTGCTGCGTTACATCTGTTTTCTGCACTCATCTATTGGTCTGTGTAGTAGACTGGTGGAAAAATAAACAAGATGTTGAGGTTTATGATTATATTCATTGATTCATTCATCATTCAAACTTAAATTAATATTACTCATGTGAAATATTGAAATGCGATTAAAATGCGATTAATTTCGATGCAGAAGCGCCCCCTAGTGGGCCCGCCGGCGGGCCCAGCTCCTTTACGGCGATATAAAACATATTAAACATTAATGAATCTCCGAACAAAAGCGCTTAAATCAAAATTTCCTATCCCATCTACATGCCTACCGAGTTTCAGCCGTCTACGTGCAGCCGATCGCGAGATATCCGGCTTTGAAGTTGACCACAAAAGTGCACCCCGCGAGGGGGTCTCCCGACATATCCGTTTACAAAACATATTTATGTTGTGAAATGTCTTAATGTTTTGTCACCTAAAAATCGTTTACTAATAAGGCTTTAATTTAAGACCTTAACAGCGTAGATCCGTTGTGGTTAAGTACCTTAAAAAGCTTGCTCACCTCACTGCAAAATTTTCCAAAATCCGCTTCCTGAATGAGACACTCCGACAAATCTGCCCCCTAAGCGTCACAGAAGCATTCTTAACGCTGATTTGACCCCTCATTACAAAGCTGCAGCGGTTCTGCTTTGATTTGAGTGGTTTTTATTGGTCTAAAGTGGGGTAGTGACTTTGAATGACAGGTTTTACAACCTCTCCCACGGCGAGGTGCGAAGGGGAGGGGGGGAGGGTGAACCAATAAGCCCACAGAGACAAGCTGGAGCCTCAGAAGTGATTGAAAGCTGTTCTAACCAATAGTGTACATCCTTCCGAAGCTAACCAGCCCTCATATGACATGATTGGTCAAGTATATTTTTAAATTGAGCCCTCGGAAACTGGCGCTTCATTTCCAATTTCGGCCGCTAGCATAGCAACATAAGCTAACCCTTTGCTAACCTAAGCTAAGCTCCCCAGAACACACTGTTCGGCGAAACTGAAGCAGCCATGGATTATTTTGTTCGTTTTTATGCGGATTGTGGATACTTTTGAACATAAACGGATTACTTTGTGTGGAATATATGAGCAATTTTCGGAATTTTCGCCAACCCGGAAGTGAGACGGTACACCGGCTACGACGCGATTCTACGTACTGTGAGTAACAATGGATAATTTTTCATAAGCGATATTGTACAAAATATATATTCTAATACTAAACATTAACTAAGCGTTAGATTATAAACAGTTTTAGAGCGTTTGAGTGCTGCAGCACTCTGTATCGTGTCGGATGCTACCGGAGTTGGCTACGGTAACCTAGCTTATGCTGTCGGACTATATTGGACATAAATATGATATCATAACGTTCATATTTGGACATGAAATTTAGTCATTGGAATTTTCTGGTCTTGCTGTAATATGTGCAGCATTGTTGTTTGTCGTAGCTCCTCGGTTTCGTGTAAGGAATTTGTTGGCATGTTAGCTTAGTTGGCTAATGGTGTGTGTCGGGTGTGGCATATTTAGACATGGGTGTGGTGCACTTGACATACCTTGGATAAAGCTGAATAACTTTTCAATGCTTGCATGGATTTGCTCCATTTTTTCTGTGTTGTTAGAAAAGACCCTAGCGAAATTTATTGTAATTTCTGATACCACATTTGAATAACTATGTGAATATACATTCCAGTCATGTTCAAGTTCAAGTCAGCATTTGTGACATTCCTGGCATATTAGCATCTGCAATAGAGGCTCTAAAATAAACCAAATTATGTGAATATGATACTGAAGTGTATTAATATGTTCCCCCAACTGCCTACTTCAGTTTGAGCCATGAATGATAATTTTCCTATATGTACAACTTGAGATATCTAGTTTTAATGTGAACTATGTCAAAAATGTTAAAAATGGCCACCGGGCGTGCGAATCTGCAGTATAAGGTTAATTACAAAGCTTCTAATTAATTAGATAAATTTATTTAATCGCGTCCCACCCCTAATATATATATATACAAATAAATGAATGACAACAGCCAAGATTTCCATTTCAGTGTTGCCCAATATATATATATTTTTCTTTTTATGTTACAACCCTGTCTAGCGAGCCGAGCTGTCTAGAAAATGTTCCTCATCACCAGTGTACATATACACACTGTACATCCCCAAAGTCAAAACTGCTTTTTTGTTTTTTTTTTTGGCTCTAAAATAGAACCAAGATTATGGAAATATAATAATAAGGAGGTGAATACCCCGAATGATAATTTTCCTATATGTTCAATTTGAGATAAATAGAGATAAAAGAGGTTCAAACATGTCTCAAATGGGCTGAAAATGGCCTCAGCAAAAAGGGGTTAACTGGTAGTCACTAGGCTACTATACTTGGGTCATTTAGCTGTCTCTGCGTTCAACTGATACATCAATTGCTTCCGCTAACTCTAGGGAAGTCCATATTAGGAGATACACACATCACAAAGTAGCTTGCTGGACGCCTATGTTTTGGAACATGCTGTGCTTAAGATAACCTGCTTGCTAGAACTGCTGAATTGTGTTTAAGATTGTATATAACTGCCCCCCTTGCCTTCAGAGTTGTCATGCTTGAATGAGACTGTTACGTGCCTGGATTGCTTGTTGTGTGCTAGCATGTTCTTTTGCAGGTGTTCCACTGGAGGGCGAGTTTGGAGACTAAATGGAAGACAGGTGCTGCTGATGACGGAACAACGGGATTGGCTGTTTAGTAATTGGTTCCCCGTTTTAAGGAGTCTGTGCCTTTCGTATGGTGGCCCGTGGTGTATTGTTTGTCAGTTCACCACGCGGTCCTCTTTAACCAATGCATTACGGTGGGGTTTTGAAGTGTGGTTTTTTGTATGTTCGGGTTAATGCCGATTTGAGATATTAGTCCCTACTACGGTTGTTGAGAGTTAGATAGGTGTTTTAACGCACCTTATGAGATATTACTGCCGATTTGAGATATTACTCCCTACTACGGTCTTTGAGAGCTAGATAGGTGTTTTAACGCACCTTATGAGATATTACTGCCGATTTGAGATATTACTCCCTACTACGGTCGTTGAGAGCTAGATAGGTGTTTTAACGCACCTTACGAGATGTTACATTGCTAAGGCCGTGTAGAGTAGGTCTCTGGTTTCTGATTTGTGTTTTTACGTTTACTGCTGACTCGAGATATAGCTACTCCATACTCCAGGCGCTAAGAGCTGCTTAGGTGTTTTAATGCGCCTTATGAGTTGTTACAGACATATCAGACCTTGTGGGTCCATGTTCTTTTCTAAGTAGTTGTTTCGTTTGTATTTTTGTTTGGGTAAGTGCCTATTTATTTTAATCGTCGTTTTCTCCTGTTTTGTGAGAGAATAGGGAGTTAGGGACGATTGACCTGTGTTTTTGTTTATTTCTTTTGGTTTAGGGTAGTTAAAGTGGGGGAGGACTTTAGCTTGTTCTGGTTGTTATTTTGGCACGAGCCCGTTCGATGTTGTCTCCGTAAGTTATTTATTTGTATGATGTTGTATGATGTACTTGGAAATGGAATATGAACATTACAATACAAATAAGATAAAAGAACCATGTATGAATGAACCTTGCTGTGTGATATTTTGGTTATTTATGTTGCGTCCTTTTAGAACGAGCTATCTTGCACAAAGGACCGTAACAGAGACTCTCATGTCTGTGTCTTGTGTCTGTATTTGTCCTATTTATATATTTATATTTTTGTAATAAATTAATCATTTAACCACGTCTGAGTCCTCATTCATTTTCAAAAAATTTCCACGACAATTTTGACCGGCTTCTACAAGAGAGGTCCAAGAGTGCTAAGTCTACTCCGCTGTTGCTCGTGTCTACACCACCACGGACAGGTGGGAGAAACAGCTGCTCCCAAAAAGACCCCCAGGTGAGTACAGGAAGGGGTCGCCCCCAGGTGAGTACTTCCCTGATTGATAACTTACTAACTTGGTTCATTCGAGTATCTTATGGCGTGTCTCTCTGGGTCTCTGCCCTCGTGGACTCGGGAGCCTCTGGGAATATAATGCAGCAGAGCATGGCGGAGAAGCTGGGCACTGTGCCAGCACTGGCAGGGTGGTAGCTGCAATGCTTGCGCATGTCTATACCTAGGTATTTAGTCAGATTTTGAAGTCCTGTGTGGACAAAGGGTGTCCCGTTATCACTGGAAATTCTCTGTGGCAGACCCCACCGGGGAATGATCTCTCTTAGGAACACCTTAGAAACCGCATCACTGTCCTGTTTCCCTGTTGGAAAAGCTTCCACCCACTTACTAAATTAGAGCGGAAATGGCGATCTACTAAATTGGAAGTATTCCACTGTGCCTGGAAGGATAGCATTATTGACTACAAACGGGCACTCACTAAAGCACGCTCAGCATACTTAGCCTCACTGATAGAGAAAAATAAAAACAATCCTAGATTTCTTTTTAATACTATTTCTAAACTTACAAAAAATCAAGCAGGCACAGAACCTCAGATTCCAGTAAACCTCACTAGTAATGTATTTATAGATTTCTTTGATAATAAAATAGAGAATATTAGACAAAATATAAAACCCTTTATTAGCAATACAACTGGTATGTCATCTGGTTTGGTTGATATTGATTTAAATTACATACCGGGAGAAAAACTTGATGCTTTTCATCCACTCCCAAAATCAGAATTAGAGAAAATAATTTCTTCCTTAAATTGTACTACCTGCACACTAGACTCAGTTCCCTCAAAGTTATTAAAAGAGGTATTACCAGCTGTAACTGAACCTCATCTAACTATAGTTAACTCATCCATTACAATAGGTCACATGCCCAAATCATGTAAATTAGCAATTATCAAACCTCTGATCAAGAAACCAAATCTTGATCCGACTGTGCTATCTAATTATAGACCCATTTCAAACACATCATTTATATCTAAGATCATAGAAAAAGCTGTTGCCCAGCAATTATGCCTATATCTGCATAGGAATAACATATTTGAAAAGTTCCAATCTGGTTTTAGGCCCCATCACAGTACTGAAACAGCATTAGTTAAAGTAACAAACGATCTCCTCCTTGCATCAGATCAAGGCTATGTATCACTGTTAGTGCTTCTTGATCTTAGTGCAGCTTTCGACACAATTAATAATAGGATCTTGCTAGAAAGGTTAGAATGCTGGGTTGGAGTCTCAGGCACAGCCCTTTCATGGTTTCAGTCTTACTTAACAAATCGCTATCAGTTTGTAGAGCTCAATAATATTTCATCCAAACGTACAATGGTTAAATATGGGGTCCCGCAAGGCTCCATCTTAGGACCACTATTATTTACATTATATATGCTACCATTGGGCACAGTTATAAACAAACATGGTGTCAATTTTCACTGCTATGCGGATGACACTCAACTTTACATATCAGCCAAACCCGATGACAAACTCAGTTTAGGAAAAATTGAGGCCTGTGTAAGAGATATTAAATGCTGGATGTCTCTAAACTTCCTACAATTAAATGAGGACAAAACAGAAGTTCTCCTTGTGGGCCCCAAGGCCGCAAGACAGAAAATTCCAAATTTAATGCTTAATCTTGCAGACTATCCCATTACACCTGGCACAGTAGCCAAAAACCTAGGCATCATACTCGACTCTGACCTATCATTTGATAAATATATAGATAATACTACTAGGATAGCTTTTCTACATCTCCGCAATATTGCCAAATTAAGAAATGCATTATCACAGGATGATGCAGAAAAATTGGTGCACGCCTTTGTTAGCTCTAGACTAGACTACTGCAATTCACTACTGTCAGGATGTTCAAATAGGAATCTAAATAAACTTCAAATAGTTCAAAATGCCGCAGCTAGAGTTCTGACCAGAACTAGAAAATTTCAGCATATTAGACCAGTCCTATCAGCCCTGCATTGGCTCCCAGTTAAATTTCGTATTGATTTTAAAATTCTATTATTAGCATATAAAGCACTACACGGACTTGCTCCTGAATACCTCCAGGAACTTATTTCCTACTATGAACCCCCACGTCAACTAAGATCACAGGGTGCTGGTCTGTTATTAGTTCCACAAATTAACAAGGTAACAGCAGGGGGAAGAGCCTTTTCTTATAAGCCCCCCCAGCTTTGGAATAATCTTCCTAAATGTGTCCGGGACTCTGACACAGTCACAATCTTTAAATCTAGGTTGAAAACCCACTTATTTAGTCTAGCGTTTGATAATTAATATCCCCCTTAGATAAAGGTACAGATCCAGGGGTTCATAGACGAAAGGTTTTATGGTAGACTGGGGTGCTGGTGCTGTCATCCTGTCACTGCTCGTGGTCACTCAAGTTTGTTGACAGTGCAGTGGACGGATGCCATTGTCTCAGAATGCCCCCAAGCCTATGTTACCTTCTGGTTCTGCCTTTTTTAGCTAGGCTGTAATAATTTAACTTAGTGCCGGAGTTGCTGCCACACTCCAGAAATGTTTATAATTTTACCTGTCCTGTACATGGGGGGATATTAATTATCAAATGCTAAACTAAATAAGTGGGTTTTCAACCTAGACTTTAAAATTGTGATGGACGCATTTTGGAAGGTTGTTCCAAAGCTGGGGGGCCTTACAAGAAAAGGCTCTTCCCCCTGCTGTTACCTTATTAATTTTTGGAACTAATAAGAGGCCAGCACCCTGTGATCTTAGTGGACGTGGGGGTTCATAATAGGAAATAAGTTCCTGGAGGTATTCAGAAGCAAGCCCGTGCAGTGATTTATAAGTCAATAAAAGAATTTTTAAATCAATATGGAATTTAACTGTGAGCCAATGCAGGGCTGATAGGACTGGTCTGATATGATGAAATTTTCTAGTTCTAGTCAGAACTCTAGCAGTAGTAGTAGTCTAATCTGGAGCTAACAAAGGTGTTCACCAATTTTTCTGCATCATGCTGTGATAATGTATTTCTTAACTTGGCAATCTTGCGGAGATGTAGAAAAGCTATCCTAGTAGTATTATCTATGTATTTATCAAATGATAGGTCGGAGTCGAGTATGACACCTAGGTTTTTGGCTACTGTGCCAGGTGTAATGGGGTAGTCTGTGAGATTAAGCATTAGATCTGGAATTTTCTGTCTTGCAGCCTTAGGGCCCAGGAGGAGAACTTCTGTTTTGTCCTCATTTAGTTGGAGGAAGTTTAGAGACATCCAGTATTTAATATTTCTTACACAGGCCTCAATTTTTCCTAAACCGTGTTTGTTATCATGTTTGGCTGATATGTAAATTTAGTGTCATCTGCATAGCAGTGAAAATTGACACCATGTTTGTTTATAACTGTGCCCAATGGTAGCATATATAATGTAAATAATAGTGGTCCTAAAATGAAGCCTTGCTGGACCCCATATTTCACTTTTGTACGTTTGGATGGAATATTATTGAGCTCTACAAACTGATAGCAATTAGTTAGGTAAGAATAAAACCATGAAAGGGCTATGCCTGAGATTCCAAACAAGCGTACTAACTGTTCTAGCAAGATCCTGTGATTTATTGTGTCGAAAGCTGCATTAAGATCAAGAAGCACTAACAGAAATACATAGCCTTGATCTGAGGCAAGGAGGAGATAATTTGTTATTTTGACTAATGCTGTTTCAGTACTGTGATGAGGCCTAAATCCAGATCGGAACTTTTCAAATATGTCATTCCTATGCAAATATAGGCATAATTGCTTGGCTACAGCTTCTTCTATGATCTTGGATATAAATTATGTGTTCGAAATGGGTCTATAATCTCTACTCAGAGTCAACCAACGGAAAGCCCCTGGACCAGACAGTATACCTGGTAGAGTGCTCAGAGTATGTGCAGAACAGCTCGCAGATGTTCTCGCAGACATTTTCAACATCTCTCTGAGCACTGCAGTCATGACAATGTGCTTCAAGACGTCCACCATCGTTCCTGTGCCGAAGAAGTCCCAAGTGTCCTGCCTCAGTGACTACCGTCCCATTGCACTTACTCCCATTATCATGAAGTGCCTTGAGAGGCACATTATGAGGCACATCAAAAACCAGCTTCTTCCTTCACTGGACCTACTGCATTTTGTGTATCATCCAAACCAATTAACAGATGATGCCATCTCAACCACACTACACCTGACTCTCACCCACCTGGAGAGAGCAGTTCGAATGCTGTTCATTGACTTCAGTTCAGCATTCAACACCATCATACCTCAGCATCTGATCGACAAACAGACTGCAAAGAGATGGTTGTTGACTTCAGGGGAGCACCACCCGCTGAACATCATGGCTCTACTGTGGAGATGGTGAAGATCACCAAGTTCCTCGGTGTCCACATCACAGAGAACCTCACCTGGTCCCTCAACACCAGCTCCATAACAAAGTAAGCCCAGCAGTGCCTCTACTTCCTGTGGAAACTGAGGAAACCACACCTTCTGCCTCCAATCCTCACCATGTTCTATAGAGGGACTGTAGAGAGCACCCTGAGCACCTGCATTACCATCTGGTTTGGAAGCTGCAACATCTCGGAGCGCAAGACCCTACAGCGGATAGGGAGGACAGCCGAGAACATCATTGTTGTCTCTCTTCTCTCCATCAGTAACATCTACATTACACACTGCATCTGCAAAGCCACCAGAATTGTGGATGATCTGTCAGGGCTGGCTCGGATGCCACTCCTTCTACCACCAGGAGGGGCACCCGAGTTAGTCCTAGACTGGATGGGCGTAATCAGCAATGATTCGTTTCAGCTGTTCCAAGGGCTTCTTAAGGAAGCTTTGTGAAACGGATCATTGCTGATTCGTTTGGTTATGCCTACATGCTGTCAGCCTACTTCTACATTCCCCATGGTTGTTCCACGTTACATATTTTCCTATCCGTTTTGTCTTTATTTTTGGGAAGGATTTTGTTTACCCAAGGCATTTTGTGCCTGCTGCCAGTCATTTCCCCTGGCATGTTTAGTTTCGTTTTCGTGTTGCATTTATCCACGCTATTTTAGTTACGTTTGTTATTTTGTTTCTTTCTCCTGTGTCCTTATGGTTGAGTATTTCCTTTCACGCGTTGAGTTTTCCGTATGGTTTTTGTTTCTAGTTTCACCTTGTTCACGCGGCTTACATTTATTTTCCTTCTACGCGTTGAGACTTCTGCATTGTGTTTTGTTTAGCGTGTTATCACGCTTTCGCGTTTTTGTTTTCTGTTCGTTTACACATTGAGTATTCCGCGTTGCTTTCATTTATTCTACTGGTGTTGTGCTACGTGTTTAACCCTCGCGCTTTCATTTTGTTCTGACAAACGCATTCATGCTGTTAACTGGCACTTGGGTCCACCCTTCTCTCTATCACAGGAATGGGCAACTGGCGGCCTGCGGGCCGCACTGAGTGGGGACGAGGGCCGTGTGCGGCCCGCAAATAGATCAATAATAATTTAATAATTAAAAGAAAAAAACCCGATAGAGCAGGACTTTTTTGTTCTTGTCACGTAGGGCTACGCCCCCCTCTCCCGTGTCGGTGTTGTTCCTTGCCCGGTTATCCCGCCCTGCGTGTCTGTTGCGCTGGTTTCCCTCTGTCTGCCATGCCTGTGTCGTCATTGTGTTCAGTTGTGTCTAGTTTAGTCCTGTGTACTTGTATCTCTGTGTTTCGCCCGTTGTCGGTTATTTGTGGTTTGTTCGGTTTTGTGGATTATCTGTCATCGCTGTTCTGGTATTTTCCGTCTCCGTTGTGTTTCTCCGTTGTGAATGGCTCTCCTGTTACAACTCCTGCCTGTCCTGTTGACCACTTGGATGGCTCTCCCGTTTTGACCCGTGCCTGTACAAACGACTTCGCCTATAATTCCCCTTATTAAATCTCGCTCTTCTCAGCGTTTGTGTCTCGCTCCGCAGTGCGCTAAGCGTTACAGTTCTTTGATATGAAGGAGTTCAAATTCCTTTTTATTAAGCAAATGTTTTGTCTTTGTTGCTTATTAAGGACATGTTAATGCATTTATATGCAGAAAATAGATGTATGTTGGTGCAATAAACATAGATCTGAATTTATTTAAAATGTGTTCTTATTGAGAATAATTTGTAGTGTCTTTCATATCCAATTATTTGAAGTGCGTGGTCATGTGGCCCTCCAATAATAGTGCTGAAAAAATTTTGGCCCTCTTTATCATGGAAGTTGCCCATCCCTGCTCTATCACTAAACGCGGTGTGCACATCCCTGTACTCCCGCGTTATATGACCCATCCCACCCATCACACAGACTCTTCACTCTAATGCCTGCAAAAGATACCAGGAGCATCCGAGCCTCCACTTGCAGACTCTGCAACAGCTTTGTCCACCAGGCAGTCAGATTCCTCAACTCTCAGAGACAGAACTGACAGCCCCCCAACCCCAACACACACAAACACTGATCCCCACCCATCCACCCACCAGTCCCCACACATGCACAAAAAGACTGCACTGAACCCCACCTTCTGCCCTACACACACACAAACCGCATATAAAGACTGAAATGTTTCCATCCCCACCAGAAATATTTGCTGCTCTCCTACAGAGTCTGTTAAATTTACCTCAGAACTGCTGTGTTCATGTATGCTCTAAATGTCACAGTATATAACTTATCACTGAACACCCACACTACCCTGTACTGTACCAGCACTACACTGTCATGTCTCTCAATTGTCTCTGGTCTGCTGTTGTAGTGAAATTGTCCCATGTTGCACATTTTGCACTTTGCACATTCTTACCCTATTTACACTTTGTCGTCTATTGTATTGTTGATTCGTGTTACACCACAGTTCCGGATGAACATAATTTCGTTACACTGTGTACCTGTACTCAGATGTAATGACAATAAAAAGACTCTTGACTCTTCCTAATCAAATGATCGTCAATAGTTGTTTATTATTCTCTATTGTTGTTTAATTTTCCTTCCATTCTTCTTCTTCTTTCGGCAATTCCAGTTTAGGGGTCGCCACAGCGGATCAAATTCTTCCATCTGGCCCTGTCCTGAGTGTCCTCCACTGACACACCAGCCACTCTCATATCCTCTACCACTGCATCCATAAACCTCCTCATAGGTCTACCTCTCCTCCTCTTGCCTGGAAGTTCCATCCTCAAGACCCTCCTACCAATATACCTCTCCTCCCTCCTCTGTACATGTCCAAACCATCTCAATCTCGCTTCTCTAATTTTATCTCCAAAACATGCTACATGTGCTGATCCTCTAATAAACTCATTTCTGATCCTATCCTTCCTCGTCACTCCAAATGAGAATCTCAACATCTTCATCTCAGACACCTCCATCTCCCTCACCTGTCTCTTTGTCAGTGCCACTGTCTCCAGTCCATATAACATAGCAGGTCTCACTACTGTCCTATAGATCTTTCCTTTCATTCTAGCCGACACCCTTCTATCACAGATCACCGCAGACACTTGATGCCATCCACACCACCCTGCCTGCACTGTCTTGTTTACCTGTGTTTCACTTCCTCCATTACTGTGTACCCTCGACCCTAAGTAGGTAAACTCATCAACCTTCACCAAATCAACTCCTTGTAACTGGATCTGTCCTCTCATTCACACACATGTACTCTGTTTTACTCCTGCTCACTTTCATTCCCCTGCTCTCCAAAGCATATCTCCATCTTTCCAAGCTCACCTCCACCTGCTCCCTACTCTCACTACAGATCACAATGTCATCAGTAAACATCGTAGTCCAAGGGGACTCCTGCCTAACCTCGTCCGTCAGTCTGTCCATGACAATTGCGAACAGGAAGGGACTCAGTGCTGATCCCTGATGTAGTCCTACCCCCACTTTAAACCGGTCTGTCATTCCTACCGCACATCTCACTGCTGTCACACTTTTCTCATACATATCCTGCACCACCCTCACATACTTTTCTGCTACTCCTGACTTCCTCATACAATACCACAGCTCCTGTCTCGGTACTCTATAAAAAGCTTTCTCTAAGTCAACAAACACACAATGTAACTCCTTCTGTCCTTCCCTATACTTCTCCATTAACACTCTCAAAGCAAACATAGCATCTGTGGTGCACTTAGCTGGCACAAAACCATACTGCTGCTCACAGATCTCTACCTCTCCTCTAAGCCTAGCTTCCACTACTCTTTCCCAGATATTCAGGCTGTGACTGATCAACTTTATTCCCCTGTAATTACTACAGCTCCGAACGTCACTCTTATTCTTGAAAATCAGCACCATTATGCTTTGTCTCCACTCCTCAGGCATCTTCTGACCTTCCAAGATTCTGTTAAATAACCCAGTCAAAAACTCCACTGCTGTCTGAAATATCATCCGGTCCAACTGCCTTACCACACTTCATTCTCAAAATTACAGTCCTTACTTCCTCCTTGCTCACCTGGGGCATTTCCTGATTCACAACCGCTACCTCTTCTAACCTTCTTTCTCTTTCATTTTCTTGATTTAACAGTTCCTCAAAATACTCCTTCCACCTTCCCAAGACACTCTCCTCACCAGACAATACATTTCCACCTTTATCCTTTATCATCCTAACTTGCTGCACATCCTGCCCATCATGGTTTCTCTGTCTGGTCAATCTGTACAGATCCTTTTCCCCTTCCTTAGTGTCCAACTTCTCATACAGCTTGCTATATGCCTTCTCTTTAGCTTCTGCCACTGCTCTCTGTGCCTTACGACCCATCACCTTGTACCTCTGTCTACTTTCTTCATCTCACTGAAAATCCCAATTCTTTTTAGCCAACCGCTTTCCTCTCAAACTTTCCTGAACTTCCTCATTCCACCACCACGACTCCTTGTCTATCCTCCTCTGTCCTGAGGTCACACCAAGTACCTTCCTAGCCACATCCCTCACTGCATTTGAAGTCTCATCTCAGGTATCCAGAACACCACCACTAGTACCCAGTACCTGCCTCACCTCATCCCTGAATTTTACACCACAGTCCTCATCCTTTAACTTCCACCACCTGATCTTAGGTTCCACTCTCACTCTCTTCCTCTTCTTCACCTCCAAAACCATCCTACATATCACCATCCTATGCTGTTTAGCTACACTCTCCCCTGGTAACACCTTGCAATCACTAACCTCTTTCAGGTTTCGTCTCCTATAGAGGATATAATCGACCTGTGTGCATCGTCCACCACTCTTATACGTTACCCTGTGCTCTTCCTTTTTCTTAAAGTAAGTGTTAACTACAGCCATCTTTATCCTTTTAGCAAAATCTACCACCATTTGTCCTTCTGTATTCCTTTCATTAACACCATATCTACCCAACACCTCCTCATCACCACTGTTCCCTCCACCAACATGTCCATTTAAATCTGCTCCAATAACCACTCTCTCTTCTTTAGGAACCTGCAAAACAACTTCATCTAACTCTCTCCAGAAATCTTCTTTCTCCTTCACATCACAACCTACCTGAAGAGCATAAGCACTGATGACATTCAACATCACCCCATCAATCTCTAACTTTACACAGATCACCCTGTCACTTACTCTCTTTACCTCCACTACACTCTTACTAAACTCATCCTTCAGGATTACCCCTACTCCATTTCTCTTCCTGTCTACACCATGATAGAAGAGTTTGAAGCCACCACCAATGCTCCTGGCCTTGCTCCCCTTCCACTTCGTCTACTGTACACACAGTATATCTATCTTCCTCCTCTTCATCGCATCAGCTAGCTCTCTCCCTTTACCTGTCATAGAGTCCACATTCAACGTACCAACTCTAATCTCCACCCTCCTGCTCTGCCTCCTCTCCTTCATCTTCAGAACTGTCTTCCCCCCTCTCCTCCTCCTCCTTGTCCCAACAGTAGTCCAATTTCCACTAATGCCCTGTTGGACAACAGCACCAGTGGCGGTCGTTGTTAACCCGGGCCTCGACCGATCTGGTATGGAATTTCTATTTTTGATCCGCATCATTTGATTTGGCGCAGTTTTTACACCGGATGCCCTTCCTGACGCAACCTTCCCTATTTATCCGGGCTTGGGACCGGCACTAAAGTACACTGGTGTGTGCACCCTAGTGGCTAGGTTAGGTTTAATATTCCTTCCTTTATTGTTTATTATTCTATCCTTTGTTTAGATTAGTAGATTTACATATAGTGTTACGTCCCCCCTCTACGGGTGCACAGGACTGTTACCCGGTGTAGGGTGGAATAAGATGGATACACGGCACAAAGTCAAGCTGATAGCGACTAGAGATTTTAATGGTCCAGAGAGCCAACACACAGAGAAACAGATGTACATAGACAAAAGTCATAACGTCTCAACAGGCTGAATGTTAATGCCCATATTGTTCCATTCATACACATATCTGACTACGGTGGGTCACAGGCGGCATCAAATCAATGAAAGAAAAGAAAAACTCTTCCCTACCTAACAAACCCCTAACCTAACAAACATACAAAAGTGACGCCCGCCTCCTTTCCCAACACCTATACAACAAAACAATACTACAAACAAGAGAAAGAAACTAACCTGTGGGCACATTAAACACTCAGCAGTTGTCAGGAGACCTGATAACCCCCTACATACACCACATGAAACATACATTTAGAGATAGACTGATTTTCTATATGCACAACACACAACTCAGCCAACCTATACCAAGTTACTTGCATCAACTCTTGTCAAACATCATTCAGGTGTCTCTCTCTCGTCCATCCTTGTAGCCATCATTTATGCCAGAATGCCCACCTCCCACAGTGTCCCATTGGTTAGCTGATGAAGCCTTTCTATAACCTGTTTGGTGGAACACGCCGATGTCGATTGTCCATGGCCAGAGGGCGATTTACATCAGCAACGAGTCCACCTATGGATGTCGACAGAAAACACAACGTGCACTCCATGCACGTAACATATAGGTTTAGTTCCATTCCTGAGCCAAATCATCCCATGTGTTATTCCTTATAATGCATCAATTGTGATATTAACCATCCAATAAATTTGCACATATATTCATTAATCTGGTCACGGTGGTGTCATGGGACAGCTCCGGACCCCTCCTTTTGGGTGTGTGTTCATGTCATCTGCATCTGGTTATGTCCATGTTTGTATTTCCGTGAGTGTGGGTCATTCATGGGTATGTTCATCAGTCTCACCTGTGCCTCATCTCGTGATCACTGGGGATGGTGAAGTTCGTATATTTAATGTGCGTTCACACAATATCCCGTGCTTGTCTTTGTCTGAAGCTCGTGCTGTTTAAATTATACATGTACAGAATGCTTGCACTACCTGAGCTGGACTTTAATGTTGTGTTTTTGTGAATAAACATTTGTGTGACAACGCTAAAACGCTCGTCGTGCCTGCCTCCTCTCACCGTAACAGGTGGTAAATACATATTTTGGTTAATGGTATTAGGTCACTGCGTGAATTCAGTATTTAACCCTTTGGTAATGAGACTGATTTAACAATATTCCAAAAGTTTCTGTTACCAAAAAATTGGTTTCTGAGCAATCAGGATGGTGCCCCATTTCATAATTTAAAAATAACCATTGTATCCACTACACTACTACGAGGACCAGTATGCTGAATCCAGTATATACTGAGTGCAGTATGCAGTATATAGTATGTAGTAGGCAATTTAAAACATAGCCTATCCACTACCCCAAATGCTCTAACAATCTCGGCCAAAGTCACAGAATTACTTCCAAACTGTAACTCTGAGCATTAGAATATACTTTACTCTCTCAAACTATACAATAAACAATAACTCATTTGAACTAAATGATTGCAGGGGCAGTATAAACTGGGGGGTTTAACTATCCCACATATCACACAGCACATTGTCTCTCATCTCTCTGTCATCTCTGCTCTCTCTGCCTTATCTCCTATCTTCCTATCTATACATCTAACCATTTTCATTTCTGATGCAATGAAAATGATGCAATGGTTTGAGGGACAGTCTCAATAACCCATTTCCAACATTACTTAGGTAAGACCCGTAAGCATAGGGTTCACCAAGTCAAAGTCAAATTTATTTATATAGCGCTTTTTAAAACACGTTGTCACAAAGCAGCTTTACAATCGTAAAGGCCAAGTAGTCACAGTGCCTTCAGTGCAGTAACACCTATCGTGTTTTCAGTAACACCTAAATCTACCGCAAAAAGCTTAGGTGTTACTATTGATTCGGATCTTTCATTTGACACACATACGCAATGTCACTAAGGCTGCCTTTTTCCATTTATGTAATATCACCAAGCTGAGACATTTACTTTCATTAGCTGATGCAGAGAAGCTGGTCCATGCTCTTGTCTCGTCAAGATCACTTTTATGATTTCATTGAAATCATCTCTAATATGTATTTTCTGAATTTCTCTGATATAACAGCTCAATTCTAATTCTTCAGGTTAAATGTGCTCCCTCCTTTAAACAGCTATAACATGTATTTGTATCTGGCTACAAACAAAGCTGCTTTATGAATTCATGCCATGCAAACATGTCTTTAAAGCATTTGACAATTTTACTCTTATTCAGTGTGGGCATATCTTTTGCTAATATTACTTCTATATTTTTTACACTTACTGTAGTCATGCTTAAATTGCAAAGCTTTTATTTTTTAAATCTGTAATTTCACTTGTTTGAGTGCTTTTTAAAATATGTTGAACCACAGCATAGAGGCTACAAATGATAGCCTAAAATGGACACTTGCTGCTCATCCAACACTTCTCAGTCTTGACCATTTGCTATTTTATCAGAATAAGGGCGCGTGGCTGCCAGATTTTGGGAAGTATGCAAATACCAATAAATATTGATACTAATCAATCGCCATTACTCATCATTCTCATGTAATAGTCCCTGTGTTATCCCAACGTTACTACCTGCTTACGTACTACACTTTCCCTCTCAGTCTGTCCCTGTAATAACACATGCACACAGAACCTCGCAGAGAATAAACGGCTCTGCAAACCTAACAACCCCAGAACCTCAAGGATCAAAGCGAGAGACTACTTAACTTTGGTAGCGTAGATAAAGAAAGCCGGAACGACAGGTGAGCACGACTCAACGACCAGAAATGGAAGAACAACAGTACCGGACTAGACAGACGAAATCTACCCACGGAGAAACGGTGAGACTAAGCACGGGTAACGAACAGGATGACTCACGCCAGGAGATTAGACATCGGAGAATATAACTGGATACTAATCAGCCGAGAACTCAAAACAGCTGAGTGACTCTAGAAACCAAACTAACACAGAGGGCGGGGCTAACACTTCACAAAGACTATTGAAACGCAAGAAACAGAAGAGACGGAACATGACCATGTAACAGTACCCCCCCCTAAAGCGTGCCACACTGGGGCACGCAAAAATCCCCTCAAAGGGGACTGATAGAATCAGACAAAAACCCAGAAAAAGCCAGGGAAGACGAACTAGACACCGGGATAACAACCGGCGTGGACAACTCGGACCTAGAGGGGACAAAAGAAGACCGACAATTGGCAAAGGAAACAGACGATGAGTCCGGCCCACGGTCTGATAACTCGCAAAATGAACCAGAAGGATCCCTAACAGAACACGAAGACCCCAGCGCAGGACCACTCGAAGACAGTACCGAGGCACCAGCCGACGCAGACACGGGCCCGACCGACTGAGAATTTGTTCCAAGAGAACGGGAGGGTCGCAGATCCCTGGGGCACTGGACAGGATCCAGGGCAACGGACACCGGACTGGCAGGCACAGACTCAGCTAAACCGGAACCCAATGGAGACTCCGAAGAGGGGCCATGGGGAACAAAACTAACACCAGATGAACACCCAAAAACAGATAACAATATACACAAAACAACAGACATATGCACCGGCACCCAATACGTAAGCACACAAGGCATAGACAAACACATAGGAACAGAAACGTAATGTTTACACACTTCCCGAACAACAGGAACCAGTACAGGCAAAGACATCATAACAGGCACAGGGACTAAAACATAACCTGGAACAGGGGCAAGGAGTAAGGGCATAGTCCTACAGTCAAAGCTGTTTAAAAGTTCAAAAATAGAAAGGACACTTCCAGAAGGCTCTTCTGTGGTCGAATTTGTAACAGAAGTACCGCATAGGGGCTCTTGGTAAGCTGGATGAACAGGAACCGACTCCATCTGAGTGTCAGGCAGAATGGCCTCCGGGACAGACTGGGAGTCAGGCAGAATGGCCTCCGGGACAGACTGGGAGTCAGGCAGAATGGCCTCCGGGACAGACTGGGAGTCAGGCAGAGAGTGTTACTGCCTAGGTTGCATACGTTATGTACTGTCGGTGATCTAGTCGTCACGTAAAGAGTGTTACTGGCCATGTTACATGTATTATATACTGCCTGTCTATGAACGTAGATCTGTCTCAACACGACTGGCCTATGTAAGGCTTTGAGTTATACTGCATGTCTGTTAAAGTACTGCTTGTCTGTTAAAGTAAAGCTGTCTCGTGTTTAACATGCCTCGCCGTTCCCGTGCGTTAAGGGTTGGCACGATTCGCCTCCAAGAGGCTCAGAGTGTTTCTCTCAATAAATTGAGTTTTCTTCCGCATTTGCGTCCGTCTCCAAGTTGCGAAACGTTACAGTCCCTCGGTTTCTCTTTCACACGCCTGCATCTCTGGCTGCTGCTCTCCCTGTCTGCTGCTGCTGTCTTCACCTACAGAGGACGCGGAGGCTACAGCAGTGAACATGTCTGTGATTTTTACACATTTTGTAGCATCTACATCGAGACTCTTCAATTTCTTCACGCGTAACTTCTCTGCACACCCTTTCTACCACTTCTGTTGCTCCATGCTGCCTCTCCTTTAACAACTCGCTCAACACTGAACGTAGCAGGAGTTACAGCGGACCACGCAGAGAAAGTGATTTTTGGGATTTTTGGGTGGGGCCGCTTTCATCCTATATCCTGATTGGTTCAGTCCACTGTCTATATTGAAGATGGGCCAATGGGCCGCCCCCTCTAAATTGTGGGCCGGTCTCTTCGAAAAAAAGGGAAGAAAAAAAATCCATCAGCCTCTGAGGTACGCCAGATTACCAGTCCAGCCCTTACTCCAACCCCTCTCGCCCTTTCCGCTCCCAAAATGCTGGACTACAGCTGGAGACAGAGCTTTCTCCTTTAAAGCCCCTCAATTATGGAATAGCTTTCCAGCTCCAATCCGAGATTCTGATACAGTTCCAATCTTTAAATCTAAACTTAAGACTCACTTATTAAGATAAGATAAGATAAGATAGCCTTTTATTATCCCACATGGGGAAATTGTGGTGTTACAGCAGCTTAGAGAGCATACAAAAAGGAGTTAAACTTCGCAGTTTAAAGAATATTGCACAAGTTCCGATAAATTATAATGGGTTACAAAAAAAGAAAGTTGTGTACATTATTTACAAATTACAGTCCTTTGTTTATGATTTGGGGCAGTGCTGGTTATATAGTCTGACAGCAGAAGGGAGAAACGAGCTTCGATGTCTTTCCTTTGAGCAACGTGGATGGAGAAGTCTGTTGCTGAAAGAGCTGCCAAGTGCGGCCACGGTTTCATGCAGTGGGTGATCTCTGTTCTCCCTTAGAGATGACAGCTTGGTCATCATCCTTCTCTCCCCAACTGCTTCCACCGAGTCCAGTGTGCAGCCCAGAACGGAACTCGCCTTTCTGATTATTTTGTCCAGCTTATTTAATCAAGCCTTCAGTTAATATTCCCCTTGTAAGGTGTGAGGCTCGGGGGCCCCCGACATTGAGATTTCTGGTAATCTCAGATGTTGATGCTTTTATCCAGCTGTGTCGTGGCATCAGACAATGTCTTAGTGAGCCCTCATGACTGTGGTCACCTCCGAACCCCTCCCTTTAGCTATGCTGCTATAGATTGGCCTGACGGAGCCACATGCAGTGTTGCCAACTCTCACGCATTGAGCATGAGACACACGCATTTGACCGTCTTCACACGCTCTCACGCCACACTTCTGATTTCTCACGCTGAAAAAAAAATCTAGTTTATTTACCTCTGATCCACATCTATGATTCAATGAGTTAGTAGTTCGCTCTGGCGCCAACCACTGGTGATCTCTGATAATTAATCAAATCAAATTTATTTATATTATTTGATTGGAGGGGGTCGGCCAATCCTTCACAACTTGCACCTTCTCCTCCAATCCTGTGGCTCAGAAACTCCAGTTCTCTCCGCATAAAGCAGCGCTTGTCTGGGTGGAGCTTCAGACCTGCTGCTGCTATCTTTTATATGGTCCTCTGCAGGGACACCAAGGTCAATCAATCAGTCAATCAAATTTTATTTATATAGCGCTTTTTACAACAGTTGTTGTCACAAAGCAGCTTTACAAGTGCCGAGTCCAAGCCCCCAGTGAGCAAGTGAAGGCAAGGAAAAACTCCCTAGTTTTTTGCATGAGGAAGAAACCTTGAGAGGAACCAAGACTCAGGGGGGGAACCCATCCTCCTCTGGCCGACACCGGTCACCATGACAACAACAACAATTTAGACAGAAAGAAGAGAAAGAAAAGGAAAAAGATGTAATAATGTCCATCATGATGTAGGCATCCGGTTAGGCAGGAGGTGGCTGGCCCAGGATGGATCGCTGGTCTCCTCATCTCATTATTCCTCAAGCAGGCGGGCAGCCATGTGGAGAAATGAAACAGGGAAAATTAGCTCTGTATGAGGACATATACAGGACAGGTGAAATTATAAACATTTCTGGAGTGTGGCAGCAACTCCGCAAGCATTAAGTTAAATTATTACAGCCTAGCTAAATCAGGCAGAACCAGAAGGTAACATAGGCTTGGGGGCATTCTGAGACAATGGCATCCGTCCACTGCACTGTCAACAAACTTGAGTGACCACGAGCAGTGACAGGATGACAGCACCAGCGCCCCAGTCTACCATAAAACCCTTCGCCTGTGAACCCCTGGATCTGTACCTTTATCTAAGGGGGGATATTAATTATCAAACACTAAACTAAATAAGTGGGTTTTCAACCTAGACTTAAAGATTGTGACTGTGTCAGAGTCCCGGACACATTTAGGAAGATTATTCCAAAGCTGGGGGGCTCTTCCCCCTGCTGTTACCTTGTTAATTTTTGGAACTAATAAAAGACCAGCACCCTGTGATCTTAGTGGACGTGGGGGTTCGTAATAGGAAATAAGTTCCTGAAGGTATTCAGGAGCAAGCCCGTGCAATGCTTTATAAGTTAATAAAAGAATTTTAAAGTCAATACGGAATTTAACTGGGAGCCAATGCAGGGCTGGACTGGACTGATATGCTGAAATTTTCTAGTTCTGGTCAGAACCCTGGCTGCGGCATTTTGAACTATTTGAAGTTTATTTAGATTCCTATTTGAACATCCTGACAGTAGTGCATTGCAGTAGTCTAATCTAGAGCTAACAAAGGCGTGCACCAATTTTTCCGCATCATCCTGTGATAATGCATTTCTTAACTTAGCAATATTGCGGAGATGTAGAAAAGCTATATTAGTAGTATTATCTATGTATTTATCAAATGATAGGTCAAAGTCGAGTATGACACCTAGGTTTTTGGCTACTGTGCCAGGTGTAATGGGGTAGTCTGCGAGATTAAGCATTAGATCTGGAATCTTCTGTTTTGAGGCCTTAGGGCCCAGAAGGAGAACTTCTGTTTTGTCCTCATTAAGTTGGAGGAAGTTTAGAGACATCCAGCATTTAATATCTCTTACACAGGCCTCAATTTTTCTTAATCTGAGTTTGTCATCAGGTTTGGCTGATATGTAAAGTTGAGTGTCATCTGCATAGCAGTGAAAATTGACACCATGTTTGTTTATAACTGTGCCCAATGGTAGCATATATAATGTAAATAATAGTGGTCCTAAAATGGAGCCTTGCGGGACCCCATATTTAACTTTTGTACGTTTGGATGGAATATTATTGAGCTCTACAAACTGATAGCGATTTCTTAAGTAAGAATAAAACCATGAAAGGGCTGTGCCTGAGACTCCAACCCAGTGTTCTAACCTTTCTAGCAAGATCCTATGATCAATTGTGTCGAAAGCTGCACTAAGATCAAGAAGCACTAACAGCGATACATAGCCTTGATCTGAAGCAAGGAGGAGATCATTTGTTACTTTAACTAATGCTGTTTCAGTACTGTGATGGGGCCTAAAACCAGATTGGAACTTTTCAAATATGTGATTCCTATGCAGATATAGGCATAATTGCTGGGCAACAGCTTTTTCTATGATCTTAGGTATAAATGATGTGTTTGAAATAGGTCTATAATTAGATAGCACAGTAGGATCAAGATTTGGTTTCTTGATCAGAGGTTTAATAACTGCTAATTTACATGATTTGGGCATGTGACCTATTGTAATGGATGAGTTAACTATAGTTAGAAGAGGTTCAGTTACCGCTGGTAATACCTCTTTTAATAACTTTGAGGGAACCGAGTCTAGTGTGCAGGTAGCACAATTTAAGGAAGAAATTATTTTCTCTAATTCTGATTGTGGGAGTGGATGAAAAGCATCAAGTTTGTAATTTAAATCAATATTAACCAAACCAGATGACATACCAGTTGTATTGCTAATAAAAGGTTTTATATTTTTTCTAATATTCTCTATTTTATTATCAAAGAAATCTATAAATACATTACTAGTGAGGTTTACTGGAATCTGAGGTTCTGCACCTGCTTGATTTTTTGTAAGTTTGGAAATAGTATTAAAAAGAAATCTAGGATTGTTTTTATTTTTCTCTATCAGTGAGGCTAGTATGGAAAAGATTCCGTACCAATTCGAAATGTAATCGCTACTAGGCAAAAATGGAAATGCAATCCACAAAATGCATTGCTTTTCCATACAAACATGCAGAATACGTGCCACAATGAAATGCAAAAGCACTATTACTATTACAAATACGTGGATTTGTATTTAAAGAAAGAAACACTGAATTCGTGCCAGAAGCCACCTTGAAATGCAATCGACTGAACGTCATTGTATTCCACTGTGTGTCTCTGCGAAGCTGTATTCGTGCCAGAATGAAATCTAATCACTATCCAATAGGAATGCTCGCCTGAATTTGGGGCAGGGCTTAGACTCCAGTCAGAAGCAATCGCTCATAGTTGGACTTGAAAGCAGCAGAAATGTCTTTTCACGACAGAATAAAAGAGGAAATAAACAGTCTAATTGGACAAATTGAGGCTGGTGCAGTTACAGACGACTACGTGCTTAACTTAATTAAGCTGAAGGTGCTGGACAATATTGAAAATGGACCTTGAAAGTGTAGTACATGTGCTTGAATTCTATGGAGTGATTTTTGTTTCAATAGTTCCACAAAAGCAAAAGTAAATCCAAGAGCAGAAAGTATATGTTATGAATGCAAAACAGAAAAAAATATATCAAAAGTATATATTTTATATAATTGGTTATTTGAAACTTATTTTCGTTTGCATTTTGACAAGTTTTTGGTTCCATTGTTTTTGTTTTTTTGGATTTTCCCAGTAAGGTCTTTTGCTTCTGGAATCTCTCTTTGCTTCTGCTTCGTTTTTTGCTTCTGACTTTTGGAACACATTTCACGTGTGGGAGGGTCTTAGATGAAGGCGTTCCTCTGCAATCTCCATTGGTCACTGATTCCGGACTGACACAGAGCTCTGAGACCGCCTCTGGGACCAAGCCACGCCCACCCCACCAGCTTCCTAGCGTTTTCAAACATGGCGGAACGCGGTGGTTCTGTTTCACAGTAGCACGTAAACTGAGTTTTACCATAAAAGTTTATACAAAGGTTATAATTAATTGCTAAATGGTCTGTAGATATTGCAAATGTACACTGTATAATAACTACATTAAGCATGGCAGTTAATATTTAGCACACTTCACCAGCGCGAGCTTTTTAAAATTTTAGTGAACTGGATGCAGGCATGAAAATCTGTCACCTTGCGGCGAAATTCGCCGTTTTGAAGTTTTCATATTTTGCGGTAAAACAAACTCTTATGAAAAATAGGTAGATAGTAAAATAAGAAACAAGATTTTTTTGTAGTTCTAAATGATGAACCCTGGTATTTTTTACACTCATTTTTGCCGCTGATGTTATTTATTGGTTCATTAAGATGCAATGGTTTTGACTGAGCCATCTGGAATGGCGAAAGCGGCTGTCAGGAACAGCACATGATACCCGTGTGATGCGGTTCACCTGTCGCTCATCGCCCCTCCCCTTTGCTACTATTTAAGCTTCCTCCTCTCTCTTCCGGGTTGCGAAGTATTGTTGCCATGCCACATACCAAGCGTTTTCTCAGTGTTACTGCTCTCCCGTGTACCGACCTCTGCTCTCCTCCTAGACCTCGTCCCCTGCCTAGTCCCTTTGTACCTCCTGGCTTCTGTCTCATCGGCGTGACCCTGGACTGTCCTGACTACGATCACATCACTCCTGCACTACACCCCCTGAACAGAGTTACTCGCCTGTTTGATCACTCCGTAATTGCTGTTTCAATAAAAGCGGCTATTATCCGCACTTGGATCCTTGTCTGCCTGATCAGTACGTTACAGCGGCTTCTCGCGTTTACAGATCTGGCGCCATATATTGACAAGACAGGTCAATATTTTTCAGCGTGACATTACCATGAGAGAAGTCAACAGGGAAGAGCGTGTTTAAAGCTAGCCTTTAAATTATTTTTAATTTAATCGCTGCTGTAGCTTCTGTCACCGTTTTGCTACATTCACAATAGTAGCGACTAGTTACTCGCTCCTCCTGGATCATTCGCTAGCGTCCCCCGCGGGTCTAAAGTGAGAAGGAAACTAATCCGCACTCTGCGTTTCAATGGACTACTCTTCTTACTCCCACCCCTCCAAGTTAAAATCTTTTTGTTTTTATTGAGTCGGACAGTGTCTGAATGTCATGTCTGACATGTATTATGTTTAGTATCTCTATGTTCAATGAATATTGTTCACTTCTTAATAAAATATGGACAGCACAAGATGCATGTGATGTGTGTTTGTGTGTGGTACCTGCAGAACACTGAAAAACAGTGTGAGTGAACAAAGCTTGTTGTATATAGGGTGGCCACTTTTCAGTATTGCTTTAATTTTGGTATTTTTTACTATTATGGATTTTACTATATTTGGCATCACCCACCTCTCGTACACCAGCTGCCCCCCACCCCCCGTCCGTCGCCGTATCCCCGTGCCGTCACCTGTCGCCATACCAGATATTGCAAATAGGCCTACTCATATTTCTTCCACACATCAATGTTCTCTCCATCCAGTTCACTAAAATATTAAAAAGCTCGTGCTGGTGAGCATGCTTAATGTAGTTATTATACAGTGTACATTTGCAATATCTACAGACCATTTAGCAATTAATTATAACCTTTGTATAAACTTTTATGGTAAAACTCAGTTTACGTGCTACTGTGAAACAGAACCACCGCGTTCCGCCATGTTTGAAAACGCTAGGAAGCTGGTGGGGTGGGCGTGGCTTGGTCCCAGAGGCGGTCTCAGAGCTCTGTGTCAGTCTGGAATCAGTGACCAATGGAGATTGCAGAGGAACGCCTTCATCTAAGACCCTCCCACACGTGAAATGTGTTCCAAAAGTCAGAAGCAAAAAACGAAGCAGAAGCAAAGAGAGATTCCAGAAGCAAAAGACCTTACTGGGAAAATCCAAAAAAACAAAAACAATGGAACCAAAAACTTGTCAAAATGCAAACGAAAATAAGTTTCAAATAACCAATTATATAAAATATATATACTTTTGATATATTTTTTTCTGTTTTGCATTCATAACATATACTTTCTGCTCTTGGATTTACTTTTGCTTTTGTGGAACTATTGAAACAAAAATCACACCATAGTATGGCGTCAAATCCAATTCAATAATCGCGAGCGCGGAAAATCATTTCGCGCAAGGAAAAGTGCTTATTCGCGCGAGCAAAAATGCTCTCGCGCGCGCGGAGAGAGCTTCCTCGCGCGAGCAAAACTACTCTCGCGCGAGCAAACCTACTCTCGCGCGATCATAACGACTTTTGCGCGAGCAAAACTACTCTCGCGCGCGAGGAGAGAGTTGCTTGCGCGAGGAAAATTTGTCACACACTTTCTGCTTGCGATTAAGCTCCTGCTCGCGGAGCAGATCATTTGATTTTTGACAGTCGTGGGAGGGACCCAGACAGGATTGGCTTCTGGATGTGAATTGTGATTGGCTGTCAGTAGGGTCCGTTTCATGTATATTTTTTCGCGATATCAACGCATTTAGGCAGCTGGATGCTCCAAATACTATGAATTATGGTAAAACAAATAACCAGCTAGCTATTTAACCTAGCTAGCTAGTTATTTATAAGTCTGACGTTTGCATTGTTTACATTGTTTGTTAGCTAGCTAAGTTGGCTATTTGTATTACACAAAATAATACTGCCTTAGCAATGCACTTGGCATGTAGCTAGCAATACACAATTAAAGCAGAGGGATAAATGGTTCAATACAGGTACTAGATACTGTATGTTGCAGATATCTTCCCATAATTTGGTAGAAATGGGAAATGTTGTCAGGGTAAATTTTGCAGAAAGTGCAATTCGCTTCCATGTCCTTTATAAACCATTGTTAAAAATGTTTTTGATGGATAAACTGTAAATTATTTTAAAATATACTTCTTTCACTTTATGTATGATATATATTTTGCTGGCAAGGTCCAGATCTCTTTCCAGTCGAGGTTGTTAAAGATGGTGTTCCAATAGATACATATGGATTAGATACAACATCTTTCTGAAACAGTGAGCATATATAATGATTACTATTGTGTGACGTAGAGAAACATATTTTCCCTATTTCAAGATTGGTTGGGTCGATGGGTAATAATGTTGGATCATGTCCTGGTGTACTTTTAAATAGCATACTCACTCCAGCATATATAGCATTTTATAACTAATTCAGCAAAAGGAATTGCAACACTGAATTTTATTACTAAATCTTAGTTACTAAATATTTACTAAATTCTTGATTTGTCAGTAGAGAGCCATTTGAGTTAAATAACTGTTGTACCAAGAGTATATTGTGAAACCATAGATGGTAAAATAAAGATTTGTTTCTATATACAATGTATTTGTCGTTGCAATCTCTAGGTGAATAATTATCAAAACAATTTTGGATTTTTTAATTTTCAGGTTGGTCTTTTTTTCATTATATCATTCAGGCCATGCCATATATGACATATGTTGCTATAACTCAAACCATGTAAACCAACTCTGAAAGCAAGGGGACAGTCCCCCTGCTTATATACAATAAACACCATTCAGCAGTTCTAGCAAACAGGCTATCTTAAGCACAGCATGTTCCAAAACATTGGCGCCCAGCAGGCTACTTTGTCTCACATGTGTGTGTCTCCTAATATGGACTTCCCTAGAGTTAGCGGAAGAAACTGATGTATCAGTTGAACACAGCGAAAGCTAAATGACCCAAGTATAGTAGACTAGTGAGTACCAGTTAACAGAGTGCTCTTACCCTTCTCACTCTCCCTGACCTGGGTCACAGTATAGCACAAATGCATAATATTAACTAAACATAAGTACATGATTACACTGAAACACACTACTTCATTATTGTAGTCATTCTGCTTAATCAGAACGACATGTACTAAATCATAACGTTCATAATGATCTCTTATAATCTAAATGACGTGACCTAATCAAGAATGACATAATTTCTGTCACAGTGATCAACTCCTAATTTCAAATGCTGTCATGGATTGAGGTTCCTGTGATGTGCTCCAAGTTTGGTTCAAATTGACCTGTCGGGGACGCTACTGTACACAAAAACCTCTAAAATCATCTAAACTAATGCTGCAATCCTGTCATGCAGAATACAGAGACGTAATGATTCTTGTATGATTCAGACCAATGAGCCAAATAACTGTAATTACATCTTATAACAAAAAGTATACTGCCTGACCAGGAATGAACATTTTATTTCACTAACATTTCTTTTCATCGCTGTAATATCTGTATGGTAGTACTTTGGCTCCATCTACTGGCCAAATACTGGAACCTACTGAAAAGCATTGCTTACATGAAACACCTTGCAAACACATACACACAAAGCTAATCTCAGCATGTGATTTAGTTCTATGATCTGAATCATTTTTTGCCAATACATTGAGCCACATTTTGATTTTTTGTAGATTTAGTGCCTCATCTGAGATAAAAAAAAAAACCACTTCATACATTCATATCAAAGGTCAAACATTTGCTCAAAACAACACATTGGTTTTCTTTGGCTGCTTAGGCCTATACGTGTGTGAACCTGCAATCTCCGCTTGTGGCTAGATTTAAATAATTGTTTTTATTAGTCTGACTTGCATAAAAAGTCAAATGGTTTATTATTTTACATAAAAAATGTTTTAAATAAAGTTATTCAACTGTCCACATATGTGGACACCATACAAGAACAGAGTGAATATTTTCTATAAAAATTGCCCAAATATATAACAAATTGTGAGAATCTATCCTCTTTTCGTTAAAACAAGTAAGTTTTGTTCTGTTAAAATATTCTTGAAACAAACAGCTCTTAACATTTGAACAGTTGTAACGATCTGCGCTGGGCAGAACAGGGAGGCGGACACAAACGCTGAGGAGAGAGAGATTTATTAATGGTAACACTTTCTATGAATCTGGTATCTATAATGCATTATAAGGGCATTTATAAACATATATAAAGCATTCATAAGGCTTTATAATGTTTGACATAAGCATTTGTAACTGTACATAAGTGTTCATAATTACACACATAACATGTTAAGACTATATTATAAGGCTTTATAGCACTATAATGTTATTAAGTGCTATAATCCCCTATAATATATGTATGTTCCTGTTCTCTTGAATGTTGGTGAAACCAGCATCATAAAGCTTAATAACAAATGCTTTGTTTATTCTCATAATTCTTTATAAAGATCTACTGTGATAACCCCATTTTCACTGGCATACTCTATAATGTTCATCAGTATATTTAAAATAAAAATGACTTTGTAAGTGCACATAACATTTAATGAACATTTATAAGCACTCCTTACAGACTGTAGGTAAAGTGATGTTATTGATCAGCTCTATATTAACTTCTAACTACTTATGAATCACTATAAGTGCTCTTCACAGACTTTAAGTAAAGTAGGATTGCCATATGTATAAGAATGCCTAAACAGAGGAGTACAGGAATCACAAGTTTGGGCATTGAACATGGGTTTATTTTTTGTCAAATGTACATAGTTAATAAAAAAAACAGCATGTATGAATAAACATGCAACTTTGATAAAGCAACTTATAAAACATACTACATGCCAATATCAATACATATAAATATACAATTTCTCTGCATTTTATTTTATCAGTAAAAAAGCTAGACAGCCATCAGGTGTTCAGTGCTGCAAAATTTAGAATGCTGATCAAAACGATTTCATTAACATTGACTTTTATACCGTTTTCTAACATCATGGAGCAGTTTCCGAGTATGCCCCATTTGTGCTTTTTGGCCAACCAGTGTTCCCACTGGTTCTGGTGACTGAATACCAGATCCTTTGCTTGAAGTCACGTCAGAAGTACATGACTTTGCATCACATGTTTTGGAGATAGGCTTTTTTGATTCCGTCCACGATTATCCATCTAGGAGAATAAAGTTAAATCATAAGGTAACACTAAACTGCAATTAGTAGCTAATAAAACGGCTGTTTCGGTTGTTCCATATTTAAATACATTTCCATGCATGTTGTGTTGGTCTATTTTATAGACAGCTACATTTCCATGTATTCAACTAACCAAAGTTATGCTACCTATTGCTATCTGCCTAGCTAAGGATCAGTGCGTTCTGGCTATGCTAATCGTTGAACTAGCAGCGCAATGGTGTATGCTAATGAACTAGCACTTACAGCTGCTAATGTTTACTCTGCTACAGGTAAGATTAAAGAACAAGATTTTTACGTTTACATAGTTTACATGCCACAATAAAATGCCAAACATCGTTATGGTGTTAACGAGGTAACATCGTTACCTTGACATACCTCTTTGTAGCAGGGAAAAGCTCTTCTTTACTCTCCCTGTCTGAAATTACTCTGTACAGTACGGCGCTGTATCACGTGACTCCAGATCGTCCAGGTCAAACGCGGGAACGGAGCGATTTCCGGATAGATAAAATTTGAACAGGTTTTCTGAACAGCTCATAGTGGCTTGGAAGATGTCATTAATTAAAAGAAAAATTCTTGGGTTGTTACGAGGACAGGATAACCTTCGAAGCAGATGCAAAATTGTGCGATGGATGCAGAAAAAAGAGATTTTGCGCAGAGCAATGAGATGCAACTCATGCAAGAAAAAAAATGAAATTACACAAACGGTCCCAGGGAGACGGATATCAATGGTGAGATTTTGATGGTTGTTTTTAAAACATGGACGTTAAATGCGTTGTAGTGTGTTGCATTCAGTGTAAACTACTTCACATAAGATTTGTTGCTTTGGTTGTCCAAACAAATATTGCTAGGTGCTGCACAAGAAATGCGCATCATCGTACCGATGTTACCTCTTCTGTCCGAAAGGGTCTATGTTTTTTCGTTCCCGGTTATCTCTTCTACAGCACATAGAGTTCATCTACAGGTAAGCTATTGTATTTCCTTTGTATAAAATATAGAAAATATATTTTGTAATTTAAGGGTCACTAAGAAATTATTTGACTATTAATACTAATGAACAGCAGCTATAATAACAGTATGGCTACAAATTACAGAATATAAAATGTAAAGATTTTCTCAGGGACTGAGACTGAGACAGATGGATCTTATTGAGGATGGAGTTGCAGGCAGTAGCAGAACTCTCACCAAGATGACATCCACACTGAGAAAAGTAAGAATGTTACAGTCCTGTAGTGTTTAAACTCACTTCAAATGATTTTCCAATTAAAGTTGAATTAAGTAGTAATAATAACAATGTTCTTACCATGGCAACATGTCTGTGCTCAAAGTGTGCATCTCAGGGATGACAAAACTTCGTCAGCGTGGAAGACTGCGTGTTGGTGGCCCACACCATTTTGTGATGATAGATGAAAGTAAATTCTACAAAGAATGTAGTTATACCCACCTTGTGTGTACACCTCCTTGTTTCTACACTCAGTGTCTATTTAATTAGTTCTGCTTATTGTATAGGTGTACTTTTTAGATGTACAATTATAGACTGTACATCTGATTTTCTGTATTACCTTGTTGATCAATGTTCAGGACCCCCACATGGCCCAATGGATCAGATATATCAGTGCTGCTGGAATATTTAAAAACTGTATCCACTCAAAGTTCACTCTAAACACTTTTACCTTGCTTGTCAGAGTCAGAGATGATAGCTCATCTGCTGCTGGTCTTTCATCAGTGGTCACAGGATGCTGCCCACAGAATGCTGTTTGGACATTTTTGGTTGGTGGACGATTCTCAGTTCAGCACTGCTGTGTCTTCTGATCCACTCACACCCTAACACACCACCATGTCAGCATCACTACAGTGCTGAGAATGATCCACCCATATAATACTGGTCTGTGATGAATGATGAATAAAGTATACATAGAAACAGATGTACTACAGTCTGTAACTAAACTACAAAGTGCTCCTATATGATACATGAAGGTGATACCAGGACAGTGAGTGTAGAAACAAGGAGGTGGACATAATGAAGTGGCGAGACAGTGAATATCTTATTTTGGTGCACAAGTACTGTTTATTTGCTGAGTAATATTTTTTTAAATGCATAAAATGTGCAATAACCTTATGGGCACAGAACACATTTTCATTTGCTTTCTAATTAAATTACTTCAGTTAGTAAACAATATTGCATTAAATTAGCACAAGTATGAGATCCATAAAAGGATGTTTAAATAATAGTTATTATTGATAACTGAATGTGTCATAAATGTCTGCCAAATGCAATAAAAATATATATAGAAATTTATATTAAAATGTTGAAGTGAGTGAAGTCACGTCAAATTTATTTGTATAGTACTTTTTACAACTGAGGTTGACACAAAGCAGCTGTACATTAATACATTTGCTATACATTTAAATATCCACTATAAAAGCTTAAGTCTTAAAAAGAACAGGTGTGATTAACAGTGATTAATATCAGAATGTTGTTAATCAGATTATTTTTTACTCAGTTGACACCATTAATATTTATCCTTTGTTCAAAGGTTCCTCATTTTTATAAATTATTTTCCATACTTTTTAAAGTATAACCGTGGACGTGTAGGCTCTGTCTGGCGACGGAGCAAGAAGTGGGTGCTAGGAATTCTGGAAGTGAGTGCTACCACCAGGAAGCCCATACTGAAAATCGTCTCCAGCAGGTCAAGTGAGCAGCTGCTACCTATTGTGAGGTGCTACGTGAGAAGAGGAACCAGTAATATTACTGATGATCACCATACAGTACAAGAGACATTTTGTACGTCCACTTACCAGGGCCCACACCCAGCACCTGGAGCGGGCTTGGCAAAAATTCAAGGTTGATGTGTGGCGACACTGAGCAAACCGAAACACAAAACTTCTGAAAGAATACCTAAAGATTATAGAGTGGGAACATGGTATAAAAGTCAATGTTAATGAAATAGTTTTGATAAGCATTCTGAATTTTGCAGCACTGAACATCTCATGTCTGTCTAGTTTTGTTACTGATAAAATAAAATGTAGAGAAATTGTATATTTATATGTATTGATATTGGCATGTAGTATGTTTTATAAGTTGCTTTATCAAAGTTGCATATTTATACATACATGCTGTTTTTTTATTAACTGTACATTTGACAACAAATAAACCCATGTTCAATGTCCAAAGATTTAGTCAATGTCCTCTGTTTAGGCATTCTTATACATATGGCAATCCTACTTTACTTAAAGTCTGTGAAGAGCACTTATAGTGATTCATAAGTAGTTAGAAGTTAATATAGAGCTGATCAATAACATCACTTTACCTACAGTCTGTAAGGAGTGCTTATAAATGTTCATTAAATGTTATGTGCACTTACAAAGTCATTTTTATTTTAAATATACTGATGAACATTATAGAGTATGCCAGTGAAAATAGGGTAATCACAGTAGATCTTTATAAAGAATTATGAGAATAAACAAAGCATTTGTTATTAAGCTTTATGATGCTGGTTTCACCAACATTCAAGAGAACAGGAACATACATTTATTATAGGGGATTATAGCACTTAATAGCATTATAGTGCTATAAAGCCTTATAATATAGTCTTATAACATGTTATGTGTGTAATTATGAACACTTATGGACAGTTACAAATGCTTATGTCAAACATTATAAAGCCTTATGAATGCTTTATAGGTGTTTATAAATGCCCTTATAATGCATTATAGATACCAGATTCATAGAAAGTGTTACCGAAATTCCAAAGGCAGAGTCGAAGTCACGGGCATGGGTCATAACGGGCAGGCAGTCCAGACATGAAATACGAACAGACATGGCAAAACAAAGAACAAAACCAGGCAGGGGAACAAAGACTAGGCTGGACGTACTCACAAAGATGACAGAACAGAAACAGCGAACTCCACAAGGGCATACGGAACGAATGAACAAAAAGACCATTACAGACATGGGAGACACCGGGACTATTATACACAGGACTAGACAAGGACCAGGTGCGAACAATGATAACAGGGGCGTGGCAGACAATGGGAAATCACAGAGACAACGAGCAGGGCGGGATAAACAGGCAAGTAAACGCAGACACAAGGGAACCTAGAGTGACAGCTAGGAGAGGGGGCGTAGCCCTACGTGACAACAGTTAATTGCAATTTAATGCCATTCAGGCTACAATTTAGCTTGAATTGGATAAATAAACATAGGCAGTGATGTCAAAATATTCAGATTATTCCACAGCTATTTCCTTGTGTGAAATCCCTCAAAAACAGTCTCATCTATTAGTGAGTCTCGAAACAGATTGGAGAATAACTCAATGGGTACCTCACCCTGCACTTTCACCTCAAAAATCCCCATGAACATAGGTGGGACTCAATGGGAATCAATACCCTTGTATCTCCAGATTCTATTCTTGCCTCTGACATTCTGTTTTCTTTGCTAATTATTTAAACCTCCCTCATTTCCTTTGTTCCCTTCCTCGTTTTGTTATTTTTTGCTTTTTTTCACTTCGTCTCACATCTGGCTCATATTCTCCTTTGCTGATGTCACTGTCACTGTAAGTGGACTCTGACGCACTACCTACTGGAATATCCTCAATAACTGTATAGTGTGATGTTGATGACCTACACTTCCCTGGTTGAAAAACAACACATAAACATGTGTGCTATAATGTAGGCTACTGTCATTGAAATTTGAACCTTAATGGTGACCAAGAAAAGTCAAAAGCAGTTGGGTATGGTATCAGAGTAGAGTACAAAGTTTATTAAAGACAAAAGACAGAAAAATAGAAAGATGGATCGATCCAGAGATCTCCAGTACACACACTCAAGAGCGTCTGCAAGAGAAAGCTGCCCCCCACTCACAGACCATAGTTCTTATACTATTTTGCTACATGATTACATCATACTTCCATGACATGAGTTAAGCATGTTAGGTCTGATTGGTGGCCCACGTGAGGTGAGGTGATGGGGTGAGGTATCACCCCTATCACTCCTTCCCTGCCACGGTACGTCAGATGCACCATTCAGATGCAGCTCATCCTTATCTACAAACCAGAGACCTTCAGGGCTGTCTGCCTTCATCTCACAAGGAGTGCCTTCACACAATTTACTACTTTATTACTAGAGAGTGCCTACAAGCATGTAAGGCATACAATGATCAACGTGTACTAGGCCTAACATATGTTCAATATATACCTTAATAACGTGATTTCCATTCTACTCACTACTAAGTACATATGTGTATATTGATGAATTTTACAGTAAGACAATATATCAAACACACACACACACACAAATGTTCTTAGATTTAGCTTTTTAGGCAATAAAAATGGAAAATTTTATATTTGTTTCTATTTACAGCAACAACACATTTTGTACAAATTTACTATTATTATTTATATGAACGGCTTAAAAATCTATGACATGGTACATCGTTCAACGTATTGCCATTACTGCATAATGCCCACATATGTGGACACTTGGTTTATGAGGTAAAAATCCTTAGATGTTAATGTGAAAACTAACAATACCTTGCAGCAAAACTTTTCTTTGTGTATGTGAAAATAAGTCTGACATTAGCATTGTATACATAGTTAGTTAGCTAACTAGTCGGACTTATAAATATCTAGCTAGCTAGCTGGTTATTTGTTTTACCATAGTTCATGGAGCTTCCAACTGTCTAAATGCGTTGATATCGTGAAAAAATAAATATGAAACAGACCCTACTGACAGCCAATCACAATTCACATCCAGAAGCCAATCCTGTCTGGGTCCCTCCCACGACTGTCAAAAATCAAACAAAAAAAAAAAATCTGCTCCGCGAGCAGGAGCTTAATCGAAAGCAGAAAGGGTGTGACAAATTTTCCTCGCGCAAGCAACTCTCTCCTCGCGCGAGAGTAGTTTTGCTCGCGCGAAAGTCGTTTTGCTCGCGCGAGAGTAGTTTTGCTCGCGTGAGGAAGCTCTCTCTGCGTGCGCGAGAGCATTTTTGCTCGCGCGAATAAGCACTTTTCCTCGCGCGAAATGATTTTCCGCGCTCGCGATTATTGACTTGGATTTGACGCCATACTAAACCCATCGTTAAGCGGGGACTCATTGAACATTTAATTGAACTGATCAGTTTCTGAACGGTGCCTGACAGTTCAGAGTTCATGCCTGTAAGGCCTTTCAGCCAGTGTTGGGTTGAATTCGTTTATCCGCGCATAAAGACGCTACAGATTATATTGTCGATTTATGTTTCTATGCATAAATAAGAGCTAGACTTAATTATCTATCACAGCAAACGGCACAGAATTATCTATGTCCAAAGCCACACTGGCTCAAGGGTGTTAATTATTTAAAAAAAAATACACACTGGCTATACGAAGTTCACCTCTGACCACGACTTTGCAGTATTACAGCAGTATTATGTCTAAATATCTAGTTAGGACAAAACTAGAGTGCTCAATGAACTAAGTTAAATCACTGTAACTCCCGAATATCATCTGTAGCGTTTTTATGCGTATGCAAACGGGGGACTCGGAATTTGGCACAACACGTTCGTTAGAAAAAAATTCTCCGTCGTGCCTGCTGCTTGCATGTGTTAAATGAAAATGAGCACTTTCTTCTTTGATTTACAACTTTGTCCTACCACCTGATTAACTTTCTGTTCCACCCCTGACGGGTGAAGAAACTTCCGCAGAAAAGCCACACCTCATTATAAATCGCATGGTTCAAAGTCTGAGGGAATAAGTAGCGGTTTATAATCTGGAAAATACGGGTAGCAATCGCGGGGGCTCCGCTGTGACGTGTCGAGGTCGCGTTCCGCTCTTCAGCTCTGTTTGCAGGGTTCATCCACCTTTACAAGGTGGAATTCAAGCACATGTATGACACTTTCAAGATCCATTTTCAATATTGTCCAGCACCTTCAGCTTAATTAAGTTAAGCACGTAGTCGTCTGTAACTGCACCAGCCTCAATTTGTCCAATTAGACTATTTATTTCCTCTTTTATTCTGTCGTGAAAAGACATTTCTGCTGCTTTCAAGTCCAACTATGAGCGATTGCTTCTGACTGGAGTCTAAGCCCCGCCCCAAATTCAGGCGAGCGTTCCTATTGGACAGTGATTAGATTTCATTCTGGCACGAATACAGCTTCGCAGAGACACACAGTGGAATACAATGACGTTCAGTGGATTGCATTTCATGGTGGCTTCTGGCACGAATTCAGCGTTTCTTTCTTTAAATACAAATCCACACACACTGGAGCTTTTACTTTTCATTGTGGCATGTTTTCATCACATCAGTGTTTAAATCAATCTCGTGATCATTACATTTAAAGGAGACATTTATGTCAGAAATACCGTACGGTGAAAAGCAATACCTCGGTGCTGTGATTACATTTCGAGCTGTATTATATTCAATTCTGGCACAAATTCAGCATTTTGGTTTTGAATGGTAATTCTTGTGTATTGTTTTTCAATAAAGAGATAAAGTGCATTGAAACGTAATGTAATAGTGCTTTTGCATTTCATTGTGGCACGTATTCTGCATGTTTGTATGGAAAAGCAATGCATTTTGTGGATTGCATTTCCATTTTTGCCTAGTAGTGATTACATTTTGAATTGGCACGGATTCTTTTCCATAGCCTTGTTGTGTGAGACTTTGAAAGATAGTGATAAGTAAAGATTGTGTTTGCTGTTGCAGACTATGTGACAGTTTGGTGTAATGTTTGGTATTGTTGAGTTGACGGTAAGCCTCAAAAAGATACTGTTGTTGATATTTCATTAAAAAATGTCCCATGTTCCAAAACTAATGCATTAAGAGCTTTCAGATTCCTTTGTTGATCCTATTAGAGAAGATCTGAGAAATGAATCACAGGTGTGTAAATGGTGGCATTCGGAAAAACGTCGGCCGCCGTCCTCCACAACTCCTGCAACTGTTTTTTAGAGGTTTGTTGAAAAAGCTGATCCTTATTGTTGATACCCAAGGATAGAATGGCTCTCTGAGTATATGGCTGCGGGGCCAGCTTCTGTAGTACTTTGGCTATATGGCGAAAGTTGGCACCAGGAAAACTGTCTACTTGTACTGAAGTATTGTGATATGCTGGGATACAAGCTAGGTTGGAGTCTCCAATGAAAACTATGGGTTTAGTTATGTTAATAGTCCAAACCCCAATTTTTTTATCTGTTCTCTGATGTTGAATGGGATGTTGCATGCTAAGGGAATTAACAGGAGGGTCTGTTGTGGTTGGATGTGGGACTAAATCGGTTTGTGTAGAGGAGGATTCAGGCTGGACATGTAGTATAGGAGATATATCCTGTAAATGCCCCGTCATCATGACCTCTGTTGGTGCAGATGATTCTGGGGTGGAATTAGGTGTAGGAACTGGCTCCATTATCCGGATCAGATGGTAAGTATTGTATTTCTGGATTCGTGGAGAAGGCGGTCTCTGCTTCCCCGAGTTGCTGCTGTTGTATTGCAGTCTGTGAGAGAGAAAAAGAAGAGTGAGGAGTAACGTTTTCCTCCCTGGTATCTGGGATCTCCCTCTGGATCCTATTCAAGCGTAGGTCCACTGTGGATTGTTTTAATCTTAATCCAAAGCGATTGCGGGCCCATTTGCAATCTTGGCTCCAGCTAGTGGCATCAAAACCTGAAATCTGCTGCCAAATGGTTGTAGATGTATGTTTGTAATGATCCAATAAAAGCAATGTTGTTGTGCATCCAGTTATGTGTGTTCTTTCACTTTGTTCAGGACTTCTGTATTGGGGCATGCTGGTTTAATAAATTATGTTAGTTTATTAGTTTGTTTAAGCATACCCTTTGGAATTGTTTGAGTCTGGATGGCATTTTCAAGAATGTGTATGTGATGTGTCACTTGTCGAAATTTAAAATACAACTTGCTACATGGTTGAGGTATGGAATTAATGTTAGTGTTGGGTGCGTGTGAAGTGTAGGGTGTAGGGTCTACCTCTGCTATTTGTAATGTTCCTAAGATTGCAAGATGTCGTCACTTCGCGGGTAACATAATTGTGGGAAATGTAGTTTTTGCTCACTTTTACTTCTGTTTTTTGGTACAATTTGGCTTTTTAAGCTCTGGCGGGCCACATAAAATGACACGGCGGGCCACATTTGCCCCACGGGCCTTGAGTTTGACACCTGTGGTTTAGGGGAAGGATACAGAAAGCTATGTCAGAGATTTCAGCTTTCAGTCTCCAGTGTGAGAAACATTGTGAGAAAATGGAAGAAGACAGGTACAGTTCAAGTCAAGGCTTGAAGTGGCAGACCAAGCAAATCTCGAATAAACAGAAGTGAAGGATGTTGAGAACAGTCAGAGTCAACCCACAGATCAGCACCAAAGACCTACAACATCATCTTGCTACTGATGGAGTCACTGTGCATCTTTCAACTATTCGGCACACTTTATACAAGGTGATGCTGTATGGAAGAGTGATGCAAAGGAAGCCTTTTCTCCACCCACATCAAAAACAGAACCGCTTGAGGTATGCTAAAGCACATTTTGACGAGCCAGCTTCATTTTGGAGATAATGAAATAGAGTTATTTGGCCATAACAAGGGCCGTTATGCATGGAGGAAAAAGAACGCATCACTCCAAGAAAACACCTGCTACCTACAGTAAAATTTGGTGGTGGTTCCATCATGCTGTGGGGCTGTGTGGCCAGTACAGGGACTGGGAATCTTGTTAAAGTTGAGGGACGCATGGATTCCAATCAATATTAGCAGATTCTGGAGACCAATGTCCAGGAATCAGTGAAGAAGCTGAAGCTGCACCAGGGCTGGATCTTCCAACAGGACAACGGCCCTAAACACTGCTTAACATCTACTAAGGCAGCGTTTCTCAACCAGGGTGCCCATTCAACATCAGAGAACAGATAAAAAAATTGGGGTTTGGACTATTAACATAACTAAACCCATAGTTTTCATTGGAGACTCCAACCTAGCTCGTATCCCAGCATATCACAATCCAGTGATTACACAATTCAGTACAAGTAGACAGTTTTCCTGGTGCCAACTTTTGCCATATAGCCAAAGTACTACAGAAGCTGGCCCCGCAGCCATATACTCAGAGAGCCATTCTATCCTTGGGTATCAACAATAAGAATCAGCTTTTTCAACAAACCTCTAAAAAACAGTTGCAGGAGTTGTGGAGGACGGCGGCCGACGTTTTTCCGAATGCCACCATTTACACACCTGTGATTCATTTCTCAGATCTTCTCTAATAGGATCAATAAAGGAATCTGAAAGCTCTTAACCTGTCTAAAACCTTTATACTTACAGATATGCAGCAGGAACTTCTCAGTCGAGGCCTCTCGTTCATTCCCACGCCACGGACATCGGCCTTGGGGGGACTCAGGGGGGACGTCCATGCCTTTAATAGACGTTTAAAACTTTTGGATTATTTTCATTCATCACAACATACAGTTGCACTTCCTTTTACAACACATTCCAATTGGACACCTCATAATTCATATGACCATGACCAGGGGCCTCATGTATGAACAGTGCGTACGCACAAAAACATTGCGTACACTATGTTTCACGCAAACGGTCAGATGTACGAAATGTGATTTGAACGTGAGAAAGTGCATACACCCAAGACACCTTCACCTCTGGCGTACGCATGTTTCTAATGTGTTTTCGTCAATTAGCGACACTTAGAGGTGATGCATTGAAATTACAACTATTAAGATATCCTTCACGCACACATTGTACAGTCCCACCAGGATTTCGCGGGCCTTTTTTGTGATTGTTGCGGGCTAAAATGTTTGATGTTGCGGGTGTTTTTCAAAAAAATTGCGATGGAAGTTGCGGTGTGTTTTTGCTTTTTTGTGAGTACATTACAATAGGGAGTAAATGTTGTATGGTTTCCTCTATTTAGTAGTCCATTTTAATGATCTATTTACCTATTTATTCAGGGTTGCCAACTTTTCAAGATCGCTTGGAGTGAGATTTGAACCTGGAGGGGGTGGCGAACATTAATTGTTGACGGGGGGGGCGGGGTTAGCGAACGTAAGTTGTTACCGGGCGGCCTGTAAAATGGACACAAATTAAGTATTATATCGAGATCGATCGCCAGTGGTTGGCGCCAGAGCGAACTAGTAACTCATAGATATGGATCAGAGATAAATAAACTTTATCTCTGACTTTAAACTTTATCTCAGTTTAAAGTTTAAACTTATAAACTTTATCTCAGACCCTCGCCGCTTGTGTGCGCTGCAGTGACTTCGCGGGCTACCGTTGCATTGTGGGGAATGTAGTGTTTGTGCGTGCAAAACACCATCGGGCGGCTGTGGCCTGCGGGCCGGTTCTAATAGTAATTAAATATCATCCAGGGGGCATAGATAATCAATTCGCGGGTCGGATCTGGACAGTTTATCCCCGCTTTCATGTAGTGTACAGGGATACTGCTTTTCCCGATCTTTTTGTCGTTATTTTCGTCGCTCATGCTGCTTTCAGTCTGCTCCTCTTGAACGTATATACGGAAGTAAGGCGGGAGTTTGTCGACGTCACATCAAGACGACATCAGTGATTGGTCAAATTTGCGGGAAAGTTGCGGTGATTGGCTGAAGTTGCAACAGCGCCCTGAATTCGCGGTGTTTGCTTGAAGTTGCATTGAAGTTGCAAATCGCAACATCGCGACTTTCTGGAGGGTCTGATTGTAGTAAGCCCTTATTGAGTAAAATAAAGTAAATGAATGAGAAAATTAAACAGTAAATTAATCAGACAATTTCACTCCCTTACTGAAATAATCATTCAACGTGTTTCCACTTAGCCTAGATTATATAAACATGCATTAAATGTTTCGCTGGAGTTCTTGGGAGATGGCAGCGTTGGCATTACTGGAAGATATTGCTAATGGCCGAATTCGCCGAGAGCGCGTTTTCCGTGACCATTATGATTCTTTAGCCCATGATAATGACTGGCTTATAAGCCGTCCTCTTGTGTTGAGTTGGGTCCAGTATTGAAGAGAGAAACGCGAGGAGTTGCGCATTACCAGCAACAACGCTCGGCTTCCTGGCGACTGGCTCATTTCAAAGAGAACTGGCAGCCCGGTCGGGGATGTCCCAGTCATCTCTGAGCCGGGCCATGCCAGCTGTTTTGGATGGGATCATCTGAATGTCAGCTAGGTATTTAAAGTTCCCATATGAAGCGGTTGACCAGGCAAACATTAAAGCGCAATAGTGATAGCCGGTTTCCCTAATGTAATCGGAGCGATCGACTGCACACACATTTCTATAAAGGCACATTTCTATGACGGGTGGCTTCTTGGTAAGCAACAAAATTTAAGCATTTGAATAAAAGCATTTGACATTTCCAGCTTAGAACAATTCATTTGTCGTCTTGATGTCGTCAACAATTCACCAAGACATTGCTGACTCCTCTTGAGTCGGGCTCCATAGAGAGGAAGTCGATGCAGACCAGGTCCATTGGTCCATCACTAATGATATGGTGTAAGGGAGCTGCTCTTTTAGCGGGTGTCTTACGGATCACACATGATCCACAATTACGTATATAGCGTTCTGCATCTATGCCCATTCTGGGCCAATAGAACCGGCTTCTTAACAGATCACTGGACCGGTCTACTCCTAAATGACCCATCTGATCATGCAGGGCATGTAAGACTGTCTTTCGGAACTTAGTAGGCAATGCCAGTTGAAGTCTCTCCTTGCCAGAGGGGTTTTTACTCGTCCGATAAAGCAGTCCCTCTCTCATGACCAGCCTCTCCCTCTCTCGCTTCCACAACAGCAGTTCAGGGTTAGATTTGCATGCGGTCCATACTCCATCAGCTAGGAACTCCAACACTCTGCCAATGCCAACATCCTCTTTCTGGGCTTGAACCAATTCATCTTTGGTGATCATCTCTGCAGAGTGTCTGTCCAGGTGGGTCGGGTAAGCGTAGACATCCGGTATACACTCGGGTGTAGCACCAAGCTGCTCCACCAGTCTAGGGTGTGGATCCTGTAGATCTCCAGTGACCACTCGCTGGCATAAAGCCCTCACCCCTGTGGGTGGGATACTCTCCCATTCCTCACTGACCTCGTCACAGGGCAGTTTACGGGACAGCATATCAGCATCGACATTAGCTTTCCCGGGCCTGTATTGAATGTCAAATTCATAGTTAGCAAGGGCAGCAAGCCAACGGAGCCCAGTGGCATTTAGTTTGGCCGTGGTCAAGACATAGGTAAGCGGGTTATTGTCAGTGCGCACAGTAAAATGGGCCCCATAAAGGTAGTCGTGGAACTTGTCTACAACAGCCCACTTTAACGCTAGAAACTCAAGCTGGTGAATGGTGTAATTCCACTCTGATTGGCTCAACTTCCTGCCTGCCACTGGTCTTAACCCTTCCGGGTGATCCTGGTACAGAACAGCTCCGAGCCCTGTTAAGCTTGCATCAACGTGAAGGAAATATGGCTTACTAGCATCAGCAAATGCTAGCACAGGGGCTTCGGTGAGACAACGAATTATACACTGAAAGGCCTCAGTGCAAGCGGAGTCCCACCTTTCACAGAACTGCTCTGACTCTTTCCGATAGGCCTTGGCCTTTTCTGTAGACCGCTCTCGCCCAAGCCGTGTAGGAGCATAGCCCTTAGTGAGATCAGTGAGGGGTCTGACAATGGCAGAGTAATTCTCAATGAAGCGACGATAATATCCACAAAAGCCCAAGAATGAACGCAAGGACTTCAGGTCTGTTGGCTGAGGCCACCGGGTGACTGCTTCGACTTTCGCAGGGTCTGCTGCAATACCCTCAGCTGAAACAATGTGGCCTACATATTTGACCTTGGGTTGACAAAACCTACATTTGTCAAGGGACAGTTTGAGACCCACTTCCTCCAGCCGATCTAGTACCCTGAGCAGTCTGTCTTCATGTTCCTCCAGTGACTTTCCAAAGACAATTATATCATCCAAATAGACAATCACCTGTAGTAGGTTCATATCTCCCACAACTCTCTCCATTAGCCTTTGAAAGGTCGCTGGGGCCCCCGTAATCCCTTGGGGCATCCGCTCCCATTGGTAAAACCCCAATGGACAGATAAAGGCTGTCTTTTCCTTATCCTCTTCGGCCATGGCTATTTGGTAGTATCCGCTTCTTAGGTCCAAAACTGAAAACCATTTACTTCCTGACAGACTATCCAATGCATCATCTATACGTGGGGTGGTGTACTGGTCACGAACTGTACGTCGGTTTAGAGTCCTGTAGTCAATGCACATTCTAATGCTACCATCTTTTTTCCGGGCTACTACAATGGGAGATGCATAAGGACTGCGTGACTCTTTAACGATGCCGGCCTTCACCAACTCCTGTAGGTGTTTCCTCACATCATCTATGTCAGCTGGCGTCAGCCGCCTAGATCGCTCTCTAAAAGGTCTGGGGTCTGACAACCTAATCTTGTGCTCCACTCCCGTTGCTAGTCCCACATCCCATTCATGGACAGAAAATACCCCAGCGCGCTGTGACAACAACTGCCACAGGCGATGCTTCCAGGCCTCCGGAATAAGTGACTCTCCAAATTGTATCATGGTTGGATCAAACTCCTTAGAAACCCTCTCTGTCTGAAGAACCCTTTCTAACACTGGAACTGGAGTTATTGGGTCAGCCGAACACAAATGACCCATAACTGTCCCTACTGGGAGGATTACGTCTTTGCCAGACTCATTATGTACGGCTACAGTGAAAGCATTGACATCTATTTCAGAGCCTGGTACCACCATTGATTGTAGCAGTACTCCAGCTGGAAGTGGCACATCTGGGGACTCCTCCACCAAAGAGGGCCAGACTCCATCTTCCTCTCCAGCTCCACTTTGCAGACAGCCTGGCTATTGCAACCAGCATTCACTGTTAAGGGCCCTGGACCAACCCACCTCACATGACCAACCTTGTCGTCATTGGCTGAGCACTGTGCCCTGTCCAGGACACTCTGGCAGGCCCGTATACCTAAGGTCTGTGCAATATCTATGCCTGCTTCTTCTTGGCACAGTCTAGCCAATCGTTTGAAAAAACTTGCATTAGTGCCCAGTATGATTGGGATCTGGTCAGGGCTGCTGGGACCAGGACAAATCAATGCCAAGACAGAGATAGCGGCTGAGGTACCTGTGGCTTCTTCAGGGAACTCTATGTCCACTACTACATAGCCCAGATATGGGTAACTAGAGTCACTTAAACCCCATATGGCCAGGCCAGTAACCGGCTGAATATTAACATCTGGCAGGTTTTTTCTATACCAGTTTTCAAAAATGATGGTGACCTGTGATCCGCTGTCTAACAGAGCATTGCAAGCATGGCCATTTACTTTTAAGTGCACCACAGAGGAGGGCCCTATTAACCCTGCAGGTAAACTGTTAGCTCTCCCTACCGCTACGGCACTCTTCTTCACTGAGCATGCGGTTTCTGGTGATTTACCAGTTTCCCTAGGAGACTGACTCCCTTTGGTCTTTCTGCAAAGTCGAATGAACTTTTGAATAACCTTGTTCTGGTTTTCTGGGTTTTGGCATCTCATGGCGAAATGACCGTTTTCCCCACACCGGTAGCAGAACTGTTCTTCTGACTCTTGGGGAGACTTGTCAGGTCTTGGAGCATTTCTGGTCCTTACGGCAGGTTCCACTATAAGAGCAGCAGCAGCAGAGGCAGTGCCAATGTTCTCTTCCTTGGCCATGGCTTTCCTTTGCAACCTCCTTACTTGTTTTCTTAAGGCATCAACCTCCGGGTCCACATGGCTAGACAGAGACAGGGCATGGGAGGCCACCATAGACTCCCCCTTTTCTACAGGAGTGTGAGAGGGCACGGGGCCTAAGGAGGCAAACAGTGTTTTCAATTCTTTAATTTCATTTCTTAAAATTTGGATTTCGGTATGCCGACTTTCCTCTACCCACTGAGCTTGGGCTACTTGTACAGTTGGCTTCAGTTTCACTCGAGATGCTTCAAATTCTTCCTCAGCGCGAATTTCATTAAGCAGCTCTAAAAAAGATGGGGGGTTATCCCTTCTTTCTCGTAGCTTCAGCTGGACTAACATCATGTCCGAGTGTACCGCTCCCCGGAGCATCTGTTCTACCCGCGCTCTATCAACTCTACCTCCTGGAAGGCCACCTCGCTGTACTACTTTGGTCAAGGCTGGCTCCATACGTCTGAGAAAACTGGACAATTTTTCCCTTGGATGTTGTTGTAGCAGTCTAAAGGCAAAATACAGGTCCTCACCTGACTCAGCTGTCTCAAACGCACTCTCAATGGCTTCTAACAACTTCTCAGGACTTACCTCTGGCTCTGCTGTACGTACTGCTTTCACCACTCCTAGTGCTGGACCTTTTAAACTTTCCATAATGTGACGCCTTTTCTCTTTGTTGGAACATGGACTTTCTTCTATCATCAATCTAGCCTGCTCCATCCAACTTTCTAGAGGTTCTTCACTGCTGGGAACTGGTAAAGTTCCTGAAAATGTACGCAACCGACGAAAACTACGACCTTCATTTGGTGGTTTTTCTATCTTAGATAGCAAATCACCAACTGCTCGAATGATAGACTCGGCCAAGCTACCTTGTGACTGTGCGTCCACTAAGCTCTGAAGTGGGTTAGGGGCTTCGGCTTTAGTCACCGGACGTTCGCTTATCATGACGATGGGCCATGTTCCAGTGGCTGTCACTACCTCGGGCGGAGTCACATCGGCATCTATTATTTCCTTGCATTCGCATAACACCATTGTACGGTTCAGCTGCTTATTGAATTTTCTCCCCTGCACACGCACTTGCCCCAGACACTTAATGCTCTGGAGAGTCTCTTCAATCTGTTGAATTTCGTGACTGCCAGGAACTAGGACCATTATTGAGTGCATTTCATCCAGGCCTTCCCCCTGGCACCAGCCTGTTAGCTCCTCTATCATCCCTGAATACGTCTCCATTTATCCAAAAAAAAAAAAACTAGCTAAACAGCTCAAACAATGATCCCAACGGTGCCTCCAATGTAGCGCCCCCTTTACTCAAGATGATATGAGTTAGGTGAGTTCGGTCTATCTTAAGTAATTTATGAGCTGTTAGCAAAGGGGTTTTAATCTTGAAGAACTATCCCCTTATCATAGACATAAGAATACTAAAATACCTATTAATAGCAATAATGAATCATTATATATTAATTAAAATATATAATTTTCCAGAAATGTCTGAATTTATAACAGGTGTTTATTCAACCATAAAAACCTAGAAAGGCCGTGATTTCCCTCAACCCAGTCTATCAACTAAAGACATTACACTCCAGCAACAAGTGCATAAAATGAGAAAATAAAAAATATAAAAAAGAAAAAACCCAGATGACAAGTATAACTCTTTACAGTACAGACTTTCGTACTGAATGTTAACCGCTCTGTCAGTGTGTTTGTGTGTGTGTGTGTTTTGGTGCAGGCCTGATTCGCTGCTTGGGAACGTAGAGGCCACAAACTAAACTGGCCGTTTCGCGCTCATCGGCGCAAACAAACAAAAAATAATAATGTAGACTCACTCCCTGGTGTGGAGGATGGGTGTGCAGAGACGCTATCTTGCGTCGGCGACGGAGAATCCCGCGTTGCCAGAGGAAGTCTGAGCCTCACGGCAGCTCAGACCGCTATCTGGTGCAGACAAAGAAAGTGCGGAAGATCCCTCTGCAAAGTCCCTCAGATTCGGTTCACCGAGGAAGCGAACTTAAACTAAACTTGGGGATGTCAGCCGTTTGGGCTAAGCAAACCGAGCATCGCGCTAGCCGCAGCAACACTCCAGGTCCACCGTAAACGTTGCCATGGAGACTCTCCCTCGCAACCCCACTCAGGGCTAAACGGTTCACTATCGGGTTCTCTTAATTGACAACCCCGCACTTTTATTATTCTACACCGGCACACAATACAATGCGTTGTGCATTATATTTCAAGCTTCTGTCTCATAGCTCTCTTACTCACTCTCTCCTCACGATGTTCTCTCTTTTTCGAGTCTCCCTCTCTAACTAAAAAACACTCACCCCGGGCCAAACAGAATGCTTTTTTTTAATTTATTATTATTTTTTTTTACATTAACGCCTTACACTCACAACGTTTAACCCTTTCCTACGCCCAATATTAAACTGCAAATCATATTAAACAGTTTATAACAAGGTTATACATTTTAAACACAAACAGTATGAATAAAATAAATAAATAAACATCAACAATTTCCCCAGGGCTACACATTTTTTAAACATGGGTAATTGTTAAATTACTTAGGAAACAGCAGCTACGTGCTCAAGACGTGGCTGATGACCCTTTGTAATCCACAGACTGACCGGGAGTGGAGATACAATTCTCTGACCGGGGGATGCTCGTGTATCGGCCAGAGAAGGTGTGTCGTATTGTGAGGGCATGTGGGGTCCTGCACAATGTTGCGCACAGGTATGCCGTGCCATTGTTAGAGGTGGTGGAGCACCCAGAGAACCCGGAGCCAGGACAAATTACTGCACAGCGCAAATTTTAACCAATTATTTTATTGAGTCGCTGATGCTAGTGAGCGCTTCACTGATACTTTTAGGTGCAATACATTATTCTGCCAGTGTGCATTATTCTGACCCCACAACATTTAAAGCTCACACACGCTATCCCACTCAGACCTTTTGCGCTTTGCCGTAATGCCACAACGTGCCAAACAAACATTTTTTCCGCACCTCTACCTCATTCAGGAGCGTCTCTACTTTCACATTCAGTGAAGTTCCTCTTTTTTCCCCGTTTAGACATGGTTTGTGATAAATCAGAGAGCAAACTTCACCGGTACAGTGCAAATTTAAATGAATTTGCATATTTATAGGGGGGCGTGTCACCGTGTGCGATCAATTCCATGTTGATTGGGATGTACAAAAGAAATGTGCGTGGATTCCGGCGTACGCACGGTTTGATACGGTTTTGATACGGTTTTGGATTTTTTTATGCGTACGCCATTTTCTGGATTTGTACGTACGCCAATTTTTAGTAAGAAATCCAAGTCTTTGTACATGAGGCCCCAGATCTCTCAAGTTTGGTGGGCGTGAGCTTTTTTTCAGGCAGGGGGGACTGGAATCTGTCGCGATGGTTAGTGTAGCGGCTGTGTGTGTGTGTGTGTGTGTGTGTGTGTGTGTGTGTGTGTGTGTGTGGTTGGAGAGCGGGCTGGCTAAAGTTTACCAAGCAACAGCACGAATCTATATTCTGATTGGTTCAACCTGTTATAATATACAAGCGATGGATTGGCTGAATATACTGCGGTGTGTGGCGATTAGATCATTTTAAAAATAAATAAATAATAATAATAATAATAATATCCAAGCGTGAGAAATTCCATTTGTGGCGTGAGAACGTGTGAAATCGCTAAAATGAGTCTCACGCTCAAAGCGTGCATATGACCTGCATATGACCCTTACCAAGGTCAGCATGTGATTACACAGGTTTCCCACTGACTGTAAGTCACATTTATGTGCTCTCTGTCTTAATAATCACTTTTTTGTGTTATGTTGGCCGGGAGATGGTTGCAGAGAGTACGTTTTCAGGGTTGCCAACTCTCACGCATTGAGCATGAGACACACGCATTTGACCGTTTTCACATGCTCTCACGCTACACTTCCGATATCTCACACTGAAAAAAAATCTAGTTTATTTACCTCTGATCCACATCTATGATTCAATGAGTTACTAGTTCACTCTGGCGCCAACCACCGGTTATTGATAGATCGCGATATAACACTTAATTTGCGTCCATTTTACGCCCAACCCCCCCCCCCCGACAACTTATGTTTATCAACACCCCCCCCCCCCCCCAAACTGGGGCGCCTTAAAATTTTGCATGTATATAAAGGGTGCCACAACTGAAAAAAGGTTGAGAAACACTGTAGCATTCATGCAGAGGAACAAGTACAACGTTCTGGAATGGCCATCTCAGTCCCCAGACCTGAATATTATTGAAAATCTGTGGTGTCACTTAAAGAGAGATGTCCATGCTCGGAAACCATCAAACCTGAATGAACTACATATGTTTTGTAAAGAAGAATGGTCTAAAATACCTTCAGCCACATTCGAAGCTCTCATTAGAAGCTATAGGAAGCATTTAGAGGCTGTTATTTCTGCAAAAGGAGGATCTACAAAATATTAAGTTAAGGAGTTTTTTTTTTTGGGTACCCAAACTTATGCACCTACAGAAATTATTGCACACTTTCTGTAAATCATATAAACTTAATTTCACTTCTCTAATATCACTGTGTTTGTCCCCTATATGATATATTTAACTGAATTTTTTTATCCAAACATTCAATGATTTATAAAGGTAAATCAGGAAAATTAACAAGGGTGCGCAAACTTTCGCATCCCACTGTAAGTTACTATAACTCCCCCTGCTTATATACAATCCTAAACACCATTCAGCAGTTCTAGCAAGCAGGTTATCTTAAGCACAGCATGTTCCAAAACATAGGCGCCCAACAAGCTACTTTGTCTCACGTATGTGTATCTCCTAATATGGACTTCCCTAGAGTTAGCGGAAGAAACTGATGTATCAGTTGAACACAGAGAAAGCTAAATGACCCAAGTATAGTAGCCTAGTGACTACCAGTTAACAGAGTGCTCTTACCCTCAGCACTCTCCCTGACCTGGGTCACAGTATAGCACACATGCATAATATGAAATAAACATAAGTACATGATTACACTGAATCACACTACTTCATTATTGTAGTCCTTCTGCTTAATCAGAATGACATGTACTAAATCATAAAGTTCATATTGATCTCTTATAATCTAATTGACGTGACCTAATCAAGAATGACATGTACTAAATTATAACATTCATAATGATCTCTTATAATCTAAATGACGTGACCTAATCAAGAATGACATAATTTCTGTCACAGTGATCAACTCCTAATTTCAAATGCTGTCATGGATTGAGGTTCCTGTGATGTGCTCCAAGTTTGGTTTAAATTGACCTGTTGGGGGCGCTACTGTACACAAAAACCTCTAAAATCATCAAAACTAATGCTGCAATCCTGTCATGCAGAATACAGAAAAGTAATGAGTCTTGTATGATTCAGACCAATGAGCCAAATAACTTTGTAATTACATCTTATAACAAAAAGTATACTGCCTGACCAGGAATGAACATTTTCTTTCACTAAAATGTTTCATTTATTTTCATCGCTGTAATATCTGTATGGTAGTACTTTGGCTCCATCTACTGGCCAAATACTGGAACCTACTGAAAAGCATTGCTTACATGAAACACCTTGCAAACATACACACAAAGCTAATCTCAGCATGTGATTTAGTTATATGATTTGAATCATTTTTAGCCACATTTTGATTTTTTGTAGATTTAGTGCCTCATCTGAGATAAAAAAAAAACACTTAATACATTCTATGTCAAAGGTCAAACATTTGCTCAAAACAACACATTGGTTCTCTTTGGCTGCTTAGGCCTGGATTTAAATAATTGTTTTTATTAATCTGACATGCATAAAAAGTCAAATGGTTTATTATTTTACATAAAAATGTTTTTAAAATAAAGTTATTTAACTGTCCACATATGTGGACACCATGCAAGAACGGAGTGAATATTTTCTATAAAAATTGCCAAAATATATAACAAATTGTGATAATCTTTTCATTAAAACAAGTAAGTTTTGTTCTGTTAAAATAATCTTGAAACAAACAGCTAACATTTGAACAGTTATGGCGCATTTCCACTAGGGCCTGCTTGGCGCGGTACGGTTCGATTCGCGACGGTTTGTGAGTGTTTCCATTAGTACCAGTTCCCTGTGAGCCGGCCCTTTTGGGTACTATTTTCGTACCAACTCGCTCGAGGTTCTAACCGTTCCGAAGCGGTACAGTTCTGTGACGTGGAGCCATTTTTCCACAGTTCTGTGACGTGGAGCCATACTCAGCCATTTTTAAAACCCAAGGAGCGAAGTCTGTTCCCTGGTCAAACGCCGAGGTACAAACCTTTCTGTTAATAATCAGCGATCAAAAAATCCAGGGCGAACTGGACGGGGCCACTAGAAATGTAAAGGTTTTTAGCGAGGTTTCCGCGCTAATGGCCACTCATGGCTACCAGCGGTCCGTTCAGCAGTGCCGGTCGGTCCAAGCTAAAAAAGCTTAAAGCGATTACCGGGCGGTGAAGGACCATAACGGACGCAGCGGAGCAAACCGCAAAGACTGGAAATGGTTCCAGCAAACGGATGTCATATACGGTCACCGGCCAGCCAGTAACGGAAGAGAAAACGTGCCGGACAATGTCGGTGCTGGAGGCCACGGAGAATGGTGAGTGTATTGTGATTTCAGTTTTACTACTAGGCTCGTAAAAGATGTAATATGAACGTAATATGAACGCATCTATTGTAAACGCAGGAATTTAGAGCTGTGTTTGTAGTTAATGTTACCACCACAGTCACTACTGTACAATAGCTAGCTCTTAGCCTTGCTAGCTGCTAGTTAGCTGTAGCCATAAACACAGCATGCGCAGTGATGAAGTGCTACACATTTTGTGCAGTTACGCTATATTGTTGTTGCTTTCACAGGAATGCTTGTGTTTAATATTTGTTATTTTTTACGTTCAAGATTCCCCTTCCACTGACGAGGCGAGCGGAGTTGGCCGAAAATGTTTCCTTCAACCGAGCTTTCCTCGGGGTGCTTGGCGAACTTGTGAACACCATGCGAGACAGACGCCAGTAAAAGCACACAAAATGTTGCTTGTAGTACTATAAATATTTATTTCATATAAAGCTATACGTATATATTTGCTTTTTGCACTTTTTTTTAACTATATATTATTTACATATGTTGTACTTTAAATATCTATATTTCATAATAAAGTTTGATTTCATTTGATTGTATGACTGATGCTTTTTATGCAGGGTGTGTTCAGCCTGTTTGAGTAATACCAAATTATCAATAATTAGAGCAACCACATACAATAATGAAGATAAAGATAAATAAGATACAATAATGCTATGTGTTAAGGGCATCGACCGGTGTTGTGGTCGTATACAAATGATGTCACGACACTACAACCCGCTCGCCAACAGCGACTCCACCCACATTGTGTTGGTCCACCATTGTAATGGAAACACAACGCGACTGTACCGTTCCGTTGCGAATCGACCCGTATCGAACCGTACCGCGCCAAGCAGGCCCTAGTGGAAATGCGCCATTAATTGCAATTTAATGCCGTTCAGGCTACAAGTTAGCTTGAATTGGATAAATAAAGATAGGCAGTGATATTATTCAGTGATAAAATATTCAGGTTACTCCACAGCTATTTCCTTGTATGAAATCCCTCAAAAACAGTCTCATCTATTAGTGAGTCTCAAAACAGATTGGAGAATAACTCAATGGGTACCTCACCCTGCACTTTCACCTCAAAATTCCCCATGAACATAGGTGGGACCCCTTGGTAATCAATATCCTTGCATCTCCAGATTCTATTCCTGCCTCTGACATTCTGTTTTCTTTGCTAATTATTTAAACCTCCCTTATTTCCTTTGTTCCCTTCCTCGTTTTGTTCTTTTTCACTTTTTTTCACTTCGTCTCACATCTGGCTCATATTCTCCTTCGCTAATGTCACTGTCACTGTAAGTGGACTCTGATGCACTACCTACTGGAATATCCTCAATAACTTATAGTGTGATGATGATTTACGCTGTCCTGGTTGAAAAACAACATATACATGTGTGCTATAATGTACTGTCATTGAAATTTGAACCTTAATGGTGAGCAAGAACAGTCAAAAGCAGTTGGGTATGGTATCAGAGTAGAGTACAAAGTTTATTCAAGACAAAAGACAGAAAAATAGAAAGATGGATCGATCCAGAGATCTCTGTTACACACACTCAAGAGCGTCTGCAAGAGAAAGCTGCCCCCCACTCACAGACCATAGTTCTTATACTATTTTGCTACATGATTACATCATACTTCCATGACATGAGTTAAGCGTGTTAGGTCTCATTGGTGGCCCACATGAGGTGAGGTATCACCCCCATCACTCCTTCCCTGCCAGGGTCATTTGGCAAAGGTCTCCTTGTTCCTCCGGTATGTCAGATGCACCATTCTGATGCAGCTCATCCTTATCTACAAACCAGAGACCTTCAGGGCTGTCTGCCTTCACAGGGTTGCCAACTTTTGTCGTTCGCTTGGAGTGAGATTTTAACCTGGAGCCGGTGGCGAGTGTATTTTGTTGAGCGGGGGGGGTGGCGAACGAAAGTTGTTGAGCGGGGGGGCGAACGTAAAATTAACACAGATTCAGTGTTATATCGCCGGTGGATGGCGCCAGAGCTAGCGAACTAGTAACGTATTGAATCATATATGTGTATCTGAGGTAAATAAACTGGATATTTTTTTTCGGCGTGAGATATCGGAAGTGTGGCGTGAGAGTGTGTGAAAACGGTCAAATGCGTGTGTCTCACGCTCAATGCGTGAGAGTTGGCAACCCTGCTTCATCTCACAAGGAGTGCCTTCACACAATTTACTACTTTATTACTAGAGAGTGCCTACACGCATGTAAGGCATACAATGATCAACATGTACTAGGCCTAACATATGTTCTATATATACCTTAATAACATGATTTCCATTCTACTCACTACTAAGTGTAATCAATACATATGTATATATTGATGAATATTACAGTAAGACAATATATGAATTTTTCACCAACAGTACACACACACACACAAATTTTCTTACATTTAGCTTTTTAGGCAATAAAAATGGGAAATTTTATATTTGTTTCTATTTACAGCAACAACACATTTTGTACAAATTTACTATTATTTATATGAACGGCTTAAAAATCTATGACATGGTACATCATTCAACGTATTGCCATTATTGCATAATGCCCACATATGTAGACACTTGGTTTATGAGGTAAAAATCCTTAGATGTTAATGTGAAAACTAATACCTTGCAGCAAAACTTTTCTATGTGTATGTTAAAATAAGTCAGACGTTAACATTGTATACATAGTTAGTTAGCTAGCTAGTCGGACTTATAAATATCTAGCTAGCTAGCTGGTTATTTGTTTTACCATAGTTCATGAAACTTCCAGCTGCCTAAATGCATTGATATCGTGAAAAAAATAAACATGAAACAGACCCTACTGACAGCCAATCACAATTCACATCCAGAAGTCAATCCCTCCCACGACTGTCAAAAATCAACCGATCTGGGGGCTATTCCACGAAGCGAGCTTATGAAAGCGGCGCTTATTAGAGTGAGCCTCGCTTGAGTTAGCCAAACAGTTCACTTCCGTCTAGTTCCGTTCCACTAACGAAATCCAGACGCAACCTGTTCCCGCTAATTCAAGCCCGGCTTTTGTAATCGGCGATCATGCGCGTGCACACAGTATTTACACAGCCTCACTAATCGATATTCGAAAAGGCAAGAAAATGTCGAAAGAGCTGAAAGAACGAGCAACTTTTTTTTCTTCTGCTGAACAGGAGCTACTCATACGTCTTTATGAGGAATATAAAGACGTTATTATGAAGAAAGGCAACACGTCCTGTATTAATACAGCCAGAGAAGCTGCCTGGCATAATATTGCAGACAATGCGTAAGCATATAATTTAATTCATTCATTGGCATTTAAAAAGTGTTATAGTAAATTAATAATGTTAATAATTTCCTCATTTAGAAGTAACATGAGTGGGGTTAAGAGAACGTGGCAGCAGGTCATGGTGAAATATAAAAATATACTCCAGAATGGTAGAAGTACAGTTGATTAGTCCAATGTGCAGGAAAAGTTAAAACACCATATTAAATAACTGTATAAAATATTTTAGCAACCAGAAAGAAAACTGCTACTGCTGCTACTGGTGGTGGGCCTCCTGTAGCAGCCCTCACTCCTGCAGAAGACCTTGCTTTAGAGCAAAACAGCGGACACCCCATCATTGTGGGAATCGAAGGAGGAACATCATCTGTCTGTCCTCATTATACACAGCCTTATGTTAAAGGTAGGTTCAGTTGTTTCTCAGATTTTACATTTTTGTTCTTACAGGCTACATCATAGTATTATTGTATTCTTGATGACTAAAATTTTACAGTGGTGGGGGGTGTGCTGACACTTTTGGACCCTCTTGTATTTCTTTGACAATGATGTGCATACCATAAACCAGCCTATTTCTTATGACTGAACCCTGAGGATCGTTAATATTTATGTGTCTTAATTTGTTGTTTGCAGGGGGAGATTGCCGGACCATCCAGGATGGTACAGAAGGATGAGGACACAGTTTCTGTCTGTTCAGAAAGGACACAGTGTCTGCCTGTTCTGTAAGGCATGTGTGTCTATGTATCTGTCTGTTAATGTGCTGTGTGATCTCATGATTTGTGTTGTGTTTAAAGGAAATGGAAGAACAGAGAAGACCCTCAGACCTCCATGTCCAGAGCTCACACCTCTGCAAGAGAACACGTGAGTAGTAGTTATGCAGTTCAACATGAATAAATACTTCTCAATCTTGACTATACTTCTGTCTTGAAGGAATCTGAGATTAGTGAGATCTACAAAAGGTACTTGCTCCAAGATATAGAATGTAAAAAAGCAGATCTGCAATACAAAAAAACTAAAAATACGGAAGTTGGAGCTTGAAATAAAGAAAATGGAGAAAAATGTGAGTATTTGCAAAAAGGTCTAACTTTAATATGCTTGCTTTTGCAAGATAAGTAAATCAAAGTTTCTTCTGTCCACAGGCTCAGCAAGACAATTTTTTTATAACCACTTTATTTATAGAGATTTTAAATTATCACACAGATACAGTTTAACATTCACAAATTAACAGTTCAAGTATTGATAAATTAAGTCCCACCCCCACCCCTATATACCCTCACGAACATGTGTGGTTTAGAAAAATTAAAGCCAAAATATAATGTACACATATGTACGAACATACACACAAACATGTAGACATATATAAAACAGAAATTGAATAAAAGTAAAGATCCAGTATAAAAACAAATTATACATAACAAAGTTACCAGTAATAAACATAAACCTAACAGGTACGGAGAGAATTAGTGTTACCCTTTAAAGAAGGAAAAATAAAATATTAAATAAAATTATAAATACAACCCCTCTTGCCTTTACTCCGGTGCAACATTGCAACCCTCAATATATTTGAGGACTGGTAGCCAAGTTTTTTTGAATGCTTGCAGAGAACCTGACCTATAAGAACGCAGCTTTTCCAATCTAACATTACTCAAGATCTCCTGAAGCCAATGGTTGTGAGTTGGAGGAGAGGAAAGTCTCCACTTAAGGAGGATGGCACGTCTGGCAAGCAGGGTACCAAAGGCAATCACTCTCTGCTTTGTTGAGGGAATTTGGAAGTTGGGAGGAATCCCAAACAAAGCTACGATCGGGTTAGGATCCAGTGAGAGCCCAAGTGCAAGGCTGAGTGACCTAAAAACATCTGACCAGAAGGCTCTCAGTTTATGACAGGTCCAGAACATATGATAATGGTCTGCTGGAAATTGACCACACTTGGCACAAGCATCAGACCTGCCCGGAAACACTCTTGCCAGTTTAGCATTGGTAAGATGCAGTCTGTGTAGTATTTTAAATTGTATCAGGCAGTGCCTAGCACAAATTGAAGATGTATGCACCCTAGACAGAATGAAATCCCACTGCTCCGCAGAGATAGATACTGCTAAATCATGCTCCCATAAAAGTTTAACACTGGGGTGGCCGTACCTTAGCCAAAAGGCTATCATCCCTGCCACGTACCAGAGCTTAGCCAGAAGGCTAGGGTTGGGAGGTGTGATAAGCCCTTCTTACCTCCAGTGTTATGTAAATGAGGCGTGTCTCAGGTGTGGGTGGTTGCTGCTTCAATACACACCTTTGGCTGCCTGCCACAAGAGACTGCAAGCTCTCTTGCAAGAAGTCACAAAGTGAGAAGAAGTCAGAAGTCACAAACATAATATTTGAATTATAGTGACATATAAGTGGCATATTGATTATTCAAAATGGCACTGATTTTTTTAACCTTATTTTCAGTATTCAGTACTGCCCATAGGTAAAGATGTTTTTACATACATTTATACAAAAAACCCTCAGCTACTTGAAATAGAATAATAATCTTGAGCAATTTTAACTTATCAAGATGGTACTTTTTAGTGTGTCTCTTCCAAAAACACAACAACAATCTTACCAGAAGAGATTTCCGAGTCACTACTCTCTTTTTTTTGCCCCCCCATCTTTGGAGGACAACTTTATTTTTATGTAAGAATAAAAAGAAAACAATTCTGTAAAATACAGTACAATAGTAATAAAAATAATTGGTGGGACATACAGAGAAAAGAGAAGGAGAGAAAAGAGGGTCAGTGTTCAGTGTTCATGGTCAGCCACTGGTCAGTGTTCATCCACAACGTCCCCTCAAAAGCCCTCAATGTCTAAAATACAGTAAAGAGTACAGGAAGAGGTGCCTTACACTATCACCGACTATAACAGCCTAAAATGTGGTGTCCCACCAGCCCCACTGCAGAGAGTAGCCTGTTCAGCCAAACCCCCCCCCCCCCCCCCCCCCAAAAAAAAGTCAACATTGCCAGAAATTTTGATTCAAGTTAGCTTTATTGATATTTGCACAGTAACGAAACGTGTTACTCTGCACACACCTGGCACTGCCACATCATCTCTTTTCTGCACTTGCCACATGTGAACTAAGTACAAGAAATACAACGCTTAGTGGCATGATTATTCTTGCAGCCACACTTGACTCGGCACAATGCCCTTTTCCCTGTGTCAGGTGTGGGTGGTTGCTGCTGAACCTTTTCCTTGGCCACCTCCTTGGCTGCCATATGAGCCTGTCCAAGCTCTCCTGCAAGCTTCACCAAGAAGTCTGCCCATCTCTCTTTTACACCTGTGCATGTTGTTGCTCATCTATTGTGATATGCCTTCCTGGGTTGTAAGCATTGAAGCAGTTGGCAACGAAAGACCCCCAAACATTAGAGACTGCAGCAAACGGGTCAGTTGCAGCTCGTTCACTGCGTGTGTCCATGCTGTACACACATGCGTGTGTCCTGGAACCGGTATCGCTGCATAATCTTCATGATGGAGGGCTGCTGCATTGCTGGATGAGGATGGCAATGAAAGCCATTAGTTCAGGGAGGGCCATGAACCAGTTTTCATGCTGTGTCGTCTGGTGTGCATGCTGAACAGTCCACTCCTGTATGGTCCGAAGCATTTTCAGAGAGATGAAACAGAGGAAACTCTGTAAGCGACTAGACACTTCACTTCTGGCAAAAGCAGTTGGCTCTCCATTCATGGGATGGCATTCAATTGGGCTGTGATGCCTTCCATAATGTCTACCAATCTGTTCCTCATGCCACACTGTGCCGTCTTTTGCCATCTCTGTCAGCTGCTCGTGTGACTCCATGTGACCTCTCTTTTCTGGAGGTGATGAAGTCTCGTGATCCACAGGAACATAGGTTTGAGATTTGATTAGTGAAAGGTTGAAATAATGTGAAATTGACACAAACATAATATTTGAATTATAATTCCAAAACATTTCAAGTAAGCCTCTTTTGTACTTATGTAGGATTGTTCTCACACTGCAAAAAGTAGCATTTAATTAGTCAAAATAGCTCTGATTTGTTTTACCTTTTTTGAAATAGTTTTCGTCTTTTGAAAAACTGCCACTAGGTAAAGATATTTTTACATTAATTTATACAAAAAAAACCCCTTAGCTTCTTGAAATAGAATAATAATCTTGAGCTATTTTAACTTATCAAGATGGTACTTTTTACAGTGTGTCTCTTCCAAAAACACAACAGCCATAACCAGTAAACAAAAAAGGACATTTAGTAAATCTTACCAGAAGAGATCAGCTGCTCGTGTGTCTCCATGTGACCTCTCTTTTCATACATATTCACCCAAACACATATACAGCCTCACACACACACACCCACAAACATTATTTTCAGTAGTTTTTAGCACTTTGAGTTGCATGTATGTATGAAAGGTGCTATACAAATAAAGGTTATTATTATTATTTATTATAAAAAAGGAAGGGCAGAAAAAAAACACAGCTCAAATGACCACTGCAATGGGGGAGGCCAGGGTTTTTTTCTTCTCTATCTGAGTCAGTGAACACATCCAGCAGAACAATGAACTGACACCATCACCCCCCCCCTAAGTGGTTGCATGTACATAACAAAGGGTGGCCTAATGGAATGCAAATGTCCCCAGAACTGCCCCCTGGTGGAGACCAGGTACAAAATTTTGGAATGAAAATGCTGGTAGTCCTAGTGTTAAGGTCGTCAGTAGAGCCAGTATCTGAATAACCGACAATGGTGTAAATGGCAGATATTAACTTACCCTGAGATGGATTTAGAGCAAGGATTTTATCCATTCTGGACTCAGGTGGACGGTTGGGAAAGTAGGGGAATAGTTTGGACACAAAGTGTCTAATTTGAAAAAAACGAAATAAGTGGCGGTAAGGTAGATCAAACTTTGCCCTTAATGCTGATAGAAAAACTCCATCAGCATACAAATCGTCAATAGTCTTAATGCCCTTCTCAGACCATACACGAAAGGTCGGATCAGTAGTTGAAGGGAGAAATTGATGATTGTGTGTAATGCGAGTATAAACTGCACTGCTTTGTAAGCCTAAACACTTTCTGAACTGGAGCCAAATCTTAATAGAATCCCGTACAACTGGATTGGCTGGTAACCATTTACTAGAAACAGGAAGTTGGGAACAAATTATGGAGTTAAGGGAGTATTGGGATTATGACAACTCCAGCCGAGTCCACAATGGACAGTCACTGTAAGAGGTACCCTTATTCCAATAAATTATTTTATGAATATTGCATGCCCAATAGTAATGACGAAAATTAGGCAAAGCTAATCCCACATCAGCCTTCCGAAGTTGAAGAGACGCTTTTTTAAGACGTGCAGGTTTGTTACACCAAATGAAGGGAGTCAATGCGCAATCGAGTTTATTAAAAAATGCTTTGTTAATTAAGATAGGGATATGCTGAAATAGGTATAAAAATTTAGGTAGTATGTTCATTTTAATTAAATTAATACGGCCAATTAGTGATAAAGGTAATGATGCCCATCTATTCAGATTGGATATGGTTTTGTCAAGCAGAGGGATAAAGTTTTCTCCCATTAAATCTTTAAAACAACGAGTAAATGTGATACCCAAATATTTAAATTTTCTATAAGCAACTTTAAATGGAAAGGAGGATAAGGGAAGCAACTGAGCAGCTGAATTGACCAAGAAAAGCTCACTTTTCTGGAAATTCAACTTATAACCTGATATATTGCCAAATTTTTGAAAAATGTCCAATATAAAAGGAATGGAAGAGCATGGATTTGAAACGTATAACAGAAGGTCGTCAGCATAAAAAGAAAGTTTGTGAACAGAATTGAAACGTGAAATTCCCTCGAACCCTTGATGCTCACGCAGCCATATCGCCAAAGGTTCCAATGCCAAATTGAATAACAAGGGTGAAAGAGGGCATCCTTGTCGCGTTCCACGGTGAAGAGGAAAAGAGGGTGAGATGGTACCATTTGTAAGAACAGAGGCAGTTGGAGCTGCATATAACAGATGAATCCAGGAGATAAACCTGGGGCAGCAACCAAATTTTCTCAAGGAGAGAAACAAATAATTCCACTCCACCCTATCAAAAGCCTTCTCAGCATCGAGAGAAATTACAACCTCTGGAGAGTCTGATGGCTGAGAATATAAAATATTGGCTAGTCTTCTGGTATTGAAAAACGAGAGTCTACCCTGCATGAAGCCAGTTTGATCCTGAGCTATTAGATCTGATAGAACCTGCTGCAGTCGGGATGCGAGAACTTTAGCCAGGATCTTAAAGTCCACATTAAGGAGTGATATTGGTCTGTAACTGTCACAGAGTGTAGGGTCTTTGTCTTTTTTGAGTAGAAGTGAGATTGTAGCATTAGACATGGATGTGGGTAGAAGACCGATATGGTATGAATCGTTATACACTCTTGCTAAGACAGGAGCGAGCAAGGAGGAGAATTCTTTATAGAATTCTATTGTAAACCCGTCCGGGCCAGGAGTTTTTGCAGAATTCAGCGACTTTATAGCTTGCTGTATCTCAGAAATAGTGAAAGGGGATCCCATTCCGTGAAGCTGAGAGGACAACACCTGAGGAAATGGCAATGAGTCAAGGATAGAAAGATCCCTCTGAGTTAAAGGCTGCGACTCTGAAGCGTACAAGTTAGTGTAGTGATCTGCAAATATATGATTAATTAATTTGAGGTCAGTGACAATGTCACCGCAGGTAGATTTGATTCTGGGAATTAATCTAGATGCACAAATGGATCATGCCTGGTGAGCCAATAACTTCCCAGCCTTGTCCCCCTGTTCATAAAAGCGTAACCTGGATTGTCTTAATTGCGTTTCAACCTTACGGGTCATTAAGATCTCATACTCTGAGCGAAGTTGGAGACGACGTTTATAAAGTGATGGAGAAGCGCTCACTGCATAGTCAGCCTCCACCTTTTGCAGCTCATCTAAGATCTCAGACAATCTCCGCTTTTCAGTCTTCCTCGAGTAAGAGATGAATGAGATGATTTGACAACGAATATATGCTTTAAACGCCTCCCAGAGAGAGTGGATGTTGACCTCAGGGGAATCATTACATGAAAAGTAAAGATCTATTTGAGACGCAATAAAATTTTTGAAATCAGTATCTGATAACATGTAAGAGCTGAATTTCCAGTGCCTATGATTAGGCCTGTCAATGGGAAAGTGCAAGTCTATGGATGTAGGAGCGTGATCAGAGATAATAATTGGATGATATGAGGATGAGGAGACTTGCGAGATCAATTTATTATCTAACAGAAAAAAATCAATTCTGGAATAAGTATGATGCACAGCCGAAAAAAAAGAAAAAGCTCTGTCTGAGGGGTGATTAGTTCTCCAGGGGTCTGAAAGACCCAATTGGGATGAATACTTTAGAACCCGACCCGAAGATTTAGACAAAACTGACTGCTTGGGGGAGGACCTGTCCAAAAATAAATCCTGTACCAGGTTAAAATCGCCCCCAATAATAATACGATGGGTATCTACATTAGGAAGACTACATTAGGAAAAAAATTTGTATCATTCCATGTAGGAGCGTATACACAAGCTAATGTAACCGAGAGGCCCTGCAACATGCCAGACACCACAGCAAAACGACCATTAGGATCCAAAACAGTATTTGTTGGCTCAAAGTTGAGATCTTTGTGAATAATAATGGCCGTCCCTCTCGCTCGAATGGAATATCTTGAGTGAAAAATATGGCCCATCCAGGGTTTTTTAATGCGGCGAACTTCTGAAGATTTGAGGTGCGTTTCTTGTAAAAAAATGATATCCGCCCGGAGCTGTCGTAAGTGAGAAAACACCCTACCTGATTTGACTGCATTGTTTAAACCATTGACATTCCAGGAGATCAATCGCAAGCTGCTAGTTCTGGTATTCATAGCATGGCTCTAAGGAGAGAGGTCCACTGCACAGTACTGATGTCCATTGTAAAGGCAAGGAAAAAATAAGAGAGGAAAGAGAGAAAAATAGAAATAAAAGGGAAAAAGAAGAGAAAAAAAAAACAAACGGGAGAACATACAAAACAACACAACATATACAAATACCACACAAAGCCCTAATCCTAATATGGTCCAATAGGCTAAACGCCGAGGTCCTAAACATCTTTAGTACACTTGCTACCCAGTCTCCAGTACACACTCAAATTATAACAGCAAAAAAAAAACTATGCTGAAAGGCATCATTATATATTCCCTTAATATTAAAATATTGACATAAAACAAGAACAACACCTCAAACCTAAACAGTAATAAATGGCAGAATCCCAGTAATAAGACAGTAAAGTAACAAACAAAAACATTCAAAATAGTTCCAGCATCTCACTAGTAGTTTCAATGCTGTACACACTAACTTAAAGCACATTTTACCGGTTACGATGTGAACTACCGGATTGTGTAGATTTAAGAAAGTCCTCCGCTTCACTGATGGAGTTTAACCTTCTCTTGCCGCCGTTTGGTGATGAAATAAAAAGTCTGGCCGGGAACCGGAGCACCGGTCTGTGACCTGACTCATATAACAACCGCATCACATCTCTGTATTTAGCTCGCTGCTCAAGGACCTCCGGAGCGTGTTGGAAAAAAGAAAATTAAAGGCTAATAACTTGATGTGTCAATTTGGTGTTTTTCAGGAAGACTGTGGGAAAGCAGGAGTAAGGAGGCCTCAGTGGCCTTGAGGAGAACAGAAGGGGCCTATTCAGTGCAGGATGTGTAGCAAGCAGTTTTTAGATAACCAGACACACAGGCTGGGAGAAGAGGAGCAGGTGAATTTCCATGGAGAGCAGCCAGGATTGGGGAGTTATCGAAACTTAACAAATCGAAACTTATGGACAGGGAGTATGAAAGAGAGGACATCGCCCAGCACGGGAGGCTTTTCGCTTGGACACTGCTGAGATCCACTTGGGTTAGGTAGATTCCTAGGCAACTAGCACCAGTGCACTGAAGAGTTTGTACCACATATACTTTTATTATATTGCATTCAATTATATTCTATATAAATCATTTTAAAAGAACTTTTGTTGTCAAGACTTTGCTTGGACCACTCAGTCAAAACCCAGTCGGTTCATCGGGGCGGTGTTGGGGCCCGTCTGGGTCGGAGAAGAAAATTCCCAACAAATTGGTAGCAGAGGATGGTTTTTGGCTGGAGTCGAATTCTGCAATTAGAACAAGAGAGGAGGTCAATCCGTCCGTGAGGTGACTGAACTAAACCGCGCGGTCTGAAAAAAGGTAAGGAGCCATTCTCTCCTATTGGCTGATGTTACTACGTCATAGGCTAAATTAAAGTTCAGTCACTAAATGGTCGAGGCGAAATACTCTCTGTAAATTTAGTATTGAAATTGTATACGTGTTACAAACTCGATATATAGACAGGAGGATTGCCCTACGACTCAAAGTCGGGAGGAGGACGCCCTGTAACTGCAGTAAACGGTTGAAGAGCAGGTAGCCCACGTTCTAAAAAGAACTTAGGTTCTAAAAGGACGGTGGAGGACGCGCTCAGGTGACGAGTAGGTAGCCCACGTTCAAAAAAAGGGGGGACTATTGTTCTAAAAAAAAAAAAAAAAAAGAGAGAACGGTGGAGAATGCGCTCGGTCACGGTTAAATGAATGAGTAGGTAGTGTCAGAATGGGAGATGTAGGGGACGGAATCTCCCGCGGTTGTTTTAAGATGGCGAACCCAAGCGCCTTGCCCGTACACTGAATAATCGCACGAGCGCGAGGGAAACAAAGACTCGGCGCGCTGGGTATTCAGTGCTGACGTAGAGGGTGAAACTGAAAGTAATCGCGGAGAAACTCGACGCGTGTAACGGGGGAAAACAGAAAACAATAGCGGAATACTCAACGCGAGAAACGGGGAAAACAGAGAACAATCGCGGAATAACTCAACGCGTGGCGAACACACAGAAAACCAAAAGGAAAAAACAAGGACGCCAGGGAAGGTAGCTGGCTAGCTGGCAAACGCCGCGAGGAACAAAAAACCCTTCCCAAAACCAAAACCAAACGGACAGGAAGAATAACAGCGGGAGGAAAACTTGAGAGAGGCCAGGGAGCGGCGCAGGAGGTAAGTACTCGAATGGACAGGAATACAAACAAAACAACTGAAACGAATAAGAGGCAGGGTGGCGAGACACCGAGCAGGGACAACAGGGAAATGGCGTGAGGTTGACGACATGAAGCAGACAACTCAGCGGTGAGGCACTGCGTCTGTCATCCTTATAAAGACGGGATGACAGGTGAAAGCCATTACCGCTGATTTGTCTGAGGTCTGACTCGCGGGCTCCTCCTGGTGGCAACCGGAGGGGCCGCCCTGGGACCAGCCCTGACAGGTAGCCTGGGATTCCAAGAATAATAGATTATTCAAAGAAATCCCGGAGGACACGCTCAGCCGGTTTTGGGGGGCCCCCGTGTGTTTTGTTAAAATTGCGTGCGTGATTGGTGAAACTACAGCTGTATCTGTGTATGCGTGTTTGCAAATTTGCAGTGTTTTCATGTATCGTGTGGTTTTATGTTGAATGAAGACCTGTATAAGTTGTTTGAGCATACGTGCTATGATAAAACTTGAGAGCCTTTCATTGGGGGACTTATAAACCCACGCCCATAAATCCATGAGCCTCTTATGTGAGGACATTTGAACCCCTGAGTAAATTGCATGAGCCCCCAAGAAAGACGTTCATCATTGTGTACACAAGCACAAGAGAAACATTTCATAAGAGGTTAAAGTGTAAAACAAAAATTATTATATATTTTCATGCATGAAATTATAATTTGGTTTATGACGCTCCGTAAACGTACGATTTAAGTGCTGGAAGTGAAACTCGCACGAGCTGTGTTGAGCTGAAGTTGTTTGGAGTGTGGAGATATTAACTTGTGTCTGTCCGCCCTTGGGGTGCGCGCTGGCGAATCAAAGCGCTTGCGAACACGACGATAAAGTGATAAAGTTTACTGAATTAATTCGGGGGTATTAAAGCGCTAGTGAGTACAACGAAAAAGGTGTTTTTACGGAATCGAATTGCAGAAAAAGTAATTTGGAAGTAGTTATATCATGGACAATATTAAGGGTTTGGAGGATTATTTGGTTGATACTATGGAGAAACGTGCTGTGCCGAGAATGAGGTCTGACACGGTGATGTATGCGAAAAAATGTTTTGAAAAGATGCAATCCGAAGGGTTGTGGCCAGACCCGGACGACCGTGGTGTGTATCAGGTTGATTGGGAGCAGATTGAGAAGTATTGGGTCACACAGGTTAATAAAGAGAAAAAAAGATTAGAGGCTAGCGGAGCCCTAACTAAGCAAAAGCGTAAAATCCAGCTGGAAGAAGCTGAAACTTATTTGTCGTATGTGAGAACATTTCGAAAAATTTGTCAGAAGATTAATGATAAAGAACGAGTTGAAACCAAAAAGACAGAACCCCCTGTGCCCCCTCCCTATGTAGAAAAAGCGTGTGAACCCAGTGCTCCTCAATGTCCGTGCGCAGCGCTGATAGCGCCTGTGTCTGTGGGAGAAATGAGTGAAATGAGTGACGTTGATGTGGACGGGGCTTCTGCACGTCCAAAATCAGTGAGAGAGCGTGAATGTGATGAGGGGAGACAAGTGGTAATGGAGGTTGTCAGTGATGTGGCTATGGATAAAATAGAGAGTAGACTAGCGAGGCTCGAAGACCGTGATCGCGAGAAAGCTGGAGAAACAGATAAATAATGCATTGCAAAGAATTGAACAGCGAATGGATGAGAGTTTGAGTCTGAGTGCCCCCACCCGGTTTGAACAGACGTTGAACAGAGCAGAGAAAGTGGTCTGTGACGTGGAGAAAGCCATCAGGCAGGAAGAGGCTAAGTTGGAAAAAGAACGTGCGAGACAGCAAAAGAAATGCGCTGCGGATGATAAAAGGAGAAATAGAGGCGCACCTGACTGTAGAGATACATTGATTGTGACTGGTGAAAATTTAGAATGGGAAGCGGAGAATGACGAGGGTGGGGCGAACAGACGAGTGAAAACTCCCTCTTCAGAGGAGAGTGAGGTGGGAGATGAATGTATTATTAACCTGACTGAATCCGAGCATTGGGTGAGGGTGCCCGCCCACTATGATAGGCAAGGTGTAGTCACGCGATCAAAAGCCAAGAACACGTCGACCCCTGGTGGTCATTACCCGCTAATGGCAGTACCAGGGAGCAGTTACGCACACACATATGCACCGTGGACACACAGAGATTTGCACACCATGATAGATAAATTACCCAATCCTAAAAAGGGCGTTCAGTATTTCTTGTCTAACAGTGCCCAATTAATTTGTTAGGTAGAGATTTGTTGTGTCAATTTTCAGCTATTATTGAATGCACACCGAGTGAAGGTAAATTAGCTGTCTCTGTCACCAACCACGATGAGCGCCTCAGAATACTTAATCAACAAGCAGCGGACGGTCCAGCTCACATTTACTGGGCCACACTACAACATCCTGAGGAACAAACAACTGCAAAAATTTTGCTTTACACGTTTAATTTATGGAAACCATGGTTCCTGTCACTTCAGAGTATGACCCCACCAATAGACAGCACACACTGCACTTTTAATTACATCAGAGGGGAGGATGGGGTTTACGGACAGCTGTGGAATAACATTGAAGGTCAATTACAAAATATAATTTGTGAATCAATGATTGTTGGACCTGAAGGTGTGGCTGCACTAGTTGTGTTAACAGGAGAACAGATGACGTACTGGAGAAACCCGGACCAGCAGGATTCACTACCACATGTCTCGCTGTTGGTCTCGGCTGGACACCCATGCTGGCCACTGCCATGAAGGAACAGTTTCGCCCAACCTGTCTGCCAGGGGTAGAGGGTACGTCGGATGGTAAGTACTGGAGAGTCGCATGTGACACCAGTGACTTGGCGTACTTCTGTAACCAGCCCCTGACAGCCACACACGGCAGAGCACTGTTGGATCACCCCCAGGCCAAAGAACAACTAGAGACGGTCCCAGCCAAATTGTGGACCACGACAAAGGTAGATGTAGGATGTGCATCACACCACATGGCTCCTATTAGGTTAAAGCCAGGAGAAACAGTTGTTCATCAGCCACAGTACCGAATCAAGCCAGAAGCCATGGCAGGTATTACAGACACCATTGCAGATTTAATCAAAGTTGGAGTTCTGAAACCCACAACGTCACCGTGGAACACGCCCATACTACCTGTTAAAAAACCTGGAAAAGATGAGTATCGTATGGTGCATGATTTGAGGCGCATTAATGATGTCACCGTAACTGAGAACATACCAGTACCTGACCCCTATCGATCTTTGCAGAACCTGTCGACTGAACACTGCAGCTTTTCATGCATAGATTTAGCTAATGCTTTCTTCTCTATACCAATTGATAAGAATGTGAAAAACATTTTTGCGTTTACCTTTAAAGGTCAACAGTACACATACAACAGGCTACCTCAAGGCTACAAAGACTCACCAGGCATCTTCAATCAATGTCTGTTGAAAGATCTGTCTAGATTAACTGAAATTGATTTGATTGACCCTAACACCGTACTAATTCAGTTCGTGGACGATTTGTTAATAGCTAGTACTTCACCTGATAAGTGCCTTAGAGACACCATAACCATTCTAACATTGTTAGCTGAATTAGGTTACAAAGTGAACAAGTCAAAACTCCAGGTGGCCAGGCTGATGGTCACCTTTCTGGGGAGAAACATCTCACACAAAGGTCACACCCTGACTCCAAATCAGAGACAGTCAATACTGTCATTTCCAAAGCCCACTACAGTGTCCCAAATGATGTCATTTTTAGGCCTGACAGGCTACTGCCCCATCTACATACCTAACTACAGTGATTTAGCTCACAGCCTCAGAAAACTCGCAGTGTCAAAAGGTCTGAGTAACGGGAAGGTGGAGCTTGACTGGACGGTTGAGGCAGAGAGGGATTTCATAACTCTGAAACAAGCACTTGCTAGCGCTACTGAATTAGCAGCACCAGACTACACACAACCTTTTCATTTAAATGTTTCTGTAAGAGACAATCATGTTCATGCTTGTCTCTTTCAGAAGGGGGAGAGTGAAGGAAGGAACATTTTATTTTTTCACAGTTCCAAATTAGATCAACCAGTGATAGGAACAGGACCATGCACAACATACATGGCAGGACTCACCACAGCGATAGAGAAGACAGCACACTTGGTAATGTGTCACCCACTAATAGTCAGCACCAATCACGGAGTAATGGCGTTCATAAACTCACAAGCCTTTTCTTTGTCAAGAGCACGACAGAACAAGATAAAAGCCATACTCACACAGCCACACATCACGTACAACACTGCGTCAAAACTTGTGAATCTGACTGATAACATTGAAGTAGCAGAAGATGCGACACCACATGACTGCGCTGACGCCACAGAGAGATACATTCAGCTCAGACCAGAACTGCACAAGGTCAGAATTACTAAACCAGGAGCATGGGAACTCTGTTCAGATGGGAGTTGTTGGAGACAAGGTAACGAACTGAAGGCCTCCTACGCTGTGGTACAAGCATGTGGGGAAGAGTGGGAGGAGGTGGAATCAGGAGTGGTTCCACAACCAGCTTCAGCTCAGCTGGCAGAAATGGTCACACTCACTAGAGCACTGGAACACGCGTCAGGACAGATTGTGAACATTTACACAGATTCAGCATACGTGCACGGGGTCATCCACCATGAACTAGTCAGGTGGATGGATAATGGGTACACTAACGCCACAGGACAGCCAATCAAACATTTAAGAGCAGTACATGAGTTGAGTGAAGCTATCATGTTACCCAAGGAAGTGGCAGTGATAAAGGTAAGGGGACATCAGGGTAATGACAGTTTTGTTTCTAGAGGTAATGAAGCTGCTGACAGAGCAGCCAAAGCTGCTGGAGGGTACAACCCACAGAGCTTGTTGTTGCTGGAAACTCATAACATGCCTGAGTTGACAGAGGGCCACCTGGCACAGATCCAAGAACAAGCCACAGTCTATGAGAAGCAATTGTGGATAGACCGGGGAGCCACAGTCACTAAAGGACTCTGGAGGAGTCCAGAAGGAAGAGTAGTTTTACCCTTAGAGAAGATGAAGTTGATACTACGCGAAGCACATGGGCCTACTCACTCCGGAGTGTCGGCCATGGTGACCAAATTAGAATGTTTATGGTGGCATCCATACCTCAGAGATCATGTGAAGCAATACGTGAGCGAATGCGATATCTGTCAGTCATACAATGTGAAGAAACCATACCGGGTGAGAATTGGAGGATACCCAGTGCCCGCGGGGCCATTTGAGGAGATTGTGATCAATTACACAGACATGGGGCCAGACAACAGGGTAAGGGGGTACAGGTACCTGCTGGTCATGGTAGACAGATTCACCAAGTGGGTAGAAGCTATACCCACCAAAAAGTAAGATTCAAAATCAGTCATAAAATGGTGGCAAAATGAGTTGAAAAGTGATTAGGAGTGACAAAAGTGATTAGGAGTGACAATGGGTCCCACTTTGATAACAAACACTTGGCAGAAGTAGAACAAAAGCTGGGCCTAACCCACAAGTTTGGCACTGTCTATCACCCACAGTCACAGGGGTTGGTGGAAAGAGCCAACCAGACCATTAAGACTAAACTGGCCAAAGCGTGCGCAGTAGGAGATATGGACTGGGTTCAGGCGCTGCCACTAGTGTTGATGTCTATGAGAGCAACCCCCACGGGAGAATACAATCTCTCACCACACCAGCTCATGACAGGAAGACCCATGCCAGGGTGCCCTCGACCGAGGATTGAGGGACCAACTTTAGAAATCCAGGAACAGGAGATGTCAGAGTACATGAGAGAATTAACCAAATTGCTTTGTGAAATCAATAAGTCTGTTCAACAGGAAAAAGGAAAAGAAGACCTGGAACCACCCAAGGTGAAGGTGAAGCCAGGGGATTGGGTAAGGATCAAGGTGCACAAAAGGAAGTGGAACGAGCCACGGTGGACAGGCCCGTGGGAGGTCGAAGGTGCCAACGAGCACTCAGTGAAAGTGAGGAAAGACAAAGGTAAGACTTGGTACCACATTTCACACTGTGTTGCAGCAAAAGAACCAACAAGAACCACAGGAGAGATCAAGACACACCTGGAGGAGACAGGAGAAGCCCCAGGGAAGGAGTTGGTGGTAAGTACCGACCCCAGTGTAGCTTTTTACAGAGAATACATCACAGCCAAGGACTGGTGGGAGGAAGGTGAAGGAGACCTGTTGGAGACTGACTGTGAGGCTATAGCACACTGTGTGAGCGCGGACCTGAACCTGGGAGCTGGAGTGGCTCTGCAGATCAGACAAGCGTTCGGCACTACAGGTATAGCCAAGGTGCCCATAGGCAAGTGTGCCACACAAACCACACAGACACACATTATATTCCATTTAGTGACCAAAAGATACTACAGGGAGAAGCCAGAATTAGGAGATCTGATTTCAAGCATACAACACCTGGACACATTGTTAATATCATTGAACATTAACACTCTAGCCATACCGAAGCTGGGTTGTGGACTAGACGGATTAGACTGGAGGACTGTGAAACCAATCATTAAAACTTTACTTAAACCAACCGGTACCAAGGTGGTGGTGCACCATCTTCCATCCTAGGATGGAACTGTGGGAAATAAGAGACATGTTGTCGGGACGTGTCGGACGTCCAGATGAGGCTCAGTACCAACAATATGTTAGAGTAGGGAGATTAACTTTGAGAACATGGACTTGGCTATGGGGGGGAACATTTCTAGCCGCGGTGATAATAGGAGCGGTGGTAATATTTAGTGTAGGAAATCAGAAACAACCCAATAACGTGAACGTAACTTTGTGTCGGTGGGACGACAATCGCACTGTCTGCAAAGAAGTGAGGCCCGATGAGATCCACAGCCCTAACCCGCTAGTAAACGTGACCAAACCAGAGAAAATAGACTTTAAAGTAAGAAAACCAAGAGAAGCTGGAACCAGGCCAGTAGGACAATCCAAGGACTGGTGTGTACGGACCTACGGAGGTGTGGAGTTGAGTTATAGAGATGGTACAGCCTCAAGCTGGACTTTTGACTTATGTGAGGTAGTGGACTGCGGGGGAGCCAATGCCTCATACAGAGGATGTGATTTGTACATATGTTGGACCAATCAAGTTAATGTGGGCTGTCAAGGAAGGGGGAGTTTCTATAGTGCAGACTGGTGTCCTGGTTGGGGGTCAGTGATAAAGTACTCGGGGAGATGGAAACCGACATTAGGAGATAAGAAGGGTAACCCGTCCACGACCTCTTTGAGCAAATGGTGGGTCGATGTGTCGTTTCAGTGAGATTATCACGTGTCCCAAAATCCAGTAACTTTTTCTGTCAGATGGAATGGGCAGATATGGGGTAATAACAGACCATTGTACTTCACCCTGGGGGTGGAACAATCAGGACGTGACATATGGGGAATAATTAAACTCAGCTATTTAGCCAAACCCAAGCCGCTCAGTCCAGCAAAACCTGAGGCAGAAATAGAAGAGGTGGAGGATTCAGCAGACAAGTTCACTCTAACCACAGATTTCACTAAATTATCATCCCAGCAGTTAATAGAATTAGCAATCGGTTACAGCGGCTCGAATTTGTGGTTGTCATGGCTAGAACAAAACAGTAGAGAAAATGGGTTAGAGGGTTGTGTGGCTTGTGCAGCGGCCCGACCCGCGTTAATAACCTCACCAGCCCCACTGAATCCTGAAACAGATCCAGTAGGATCACGGACGTAGTTTTGGGGGGGGGACGGGGGGGACATGTCCCCCCCACTTTTTCAAAAGCCGGTTTTGGTCCCCCCCAGTTTTTACAGTTAAAACCAAATATTTAAGTAGCGACGAAGTCATGTCCCCCCCACTTATGAAATGAAAACTACGTCCATGAGTAGGATATCAGTGTATGTTGAATTTAACTAAGGTGAGAAGTATTACGACCCCAAATTGTTCCAGCCTGGACAGTATTTTTCCGTATGTCAAAAATTTGGAAGGAGGTAACGCTCCTTTCGTGCCAGTAAAACTTACAGGGCAATACCAATGTTTTAACTTGACCGAGAAAGACACAATCATGAGTGTGGGAGAAATAGAACCAGACTGGTGTAACGCCACAACGAAGGTCCTGGGGATAGGGAGAGTAGCCCGGGCAGGGATCTGGTGGTACTGCGGAGGACACACTCTGTTGGCATTAATACCAGGAAAAGCTAAAGGAATCTGTGCTATGGTTAGACTAATCACACCAATAACAATGATAGGGCTGAGGGAAATCACACCGCAGCCTGCTACAGCCCAAGGGAGAAAGAAGCGTGATGCCTTTGATTTGTCCATAGGGTCACCAACATACATTGACTCCATAGGAGTGCCTCGGGGGGTTCCCAATGAATACAAGCTAGTTGATCAAATAGCTACGGGCTTTGAGAACATTCCAATTATATCAGCCTTGTTTCCAGTAACACCGAACAAGAATGTAGATAGGATCAACTTTGTCCATTACAATGTACTAAGATTAACCAACCTAACGAGAGACGCAATAGAGGGGCTGAGCGAACAACTGAGAGCTACCTCACTGATGGCCGTACAAAACAGAATGGCTCTAGATATGCTCCTAGCGGAAAAAGGGGGTGTATGTTTCATGTTTGGCGACAACTGTTGTACCTTCATTCCCAATAACACCGCACCGGACGGGTCGGTGACCAGAGCTCTGGACGGACTGAAGGCGTTATCTAAGGAGATGCAGGAGGCCTCAGGTATCAGTAACCCCATGGAGGAGTGGTTCACTAAGGTGTTTGGGAAATGGAAGGCACTAATTATGTCTTTGTTTATGTCAGTAGCAGTGTTTATTGCAATTGTTGTTATTTGTGGATGTTGTTGTATACCATGTATCAGATCTCTCACCCAAAGGTTGATCACAGCCGCGATTGAGAAGGGGGAAGCAAAGAACCCACCACCATACACTATGCCACTGATGGCGGAGGATGATGATGACATATCATCTGAAGAAGACGATTCTGTGTAAAAAACTTGTTGTTTTTGATTAATTATGCTTGCTTTGTAGGTATTGGCAGCGTCTGCGACTGATGAAGAATGAAGACGCACCACACATTAGAGCACAACCAACAGCACATGAAAGCCGATTCACTAGTTTAAAAGTAATATGCATGACACATGGGCACATTAATAGAACGGGTCGAGGTGATCTCCCAACAGGCGGGACCTGGGTCTCGGGGACAACGTCAAGTCACGAGACCGTGGGAGATGAAGGGGGGCATCTCCGAATAGTCTGAAAGGTCTCGGCCCACGACTGGGGAGTGATCCAGAACCCACAAATCACGTAAAAGAACACATAGATGTTGTACTAACTGACATAGTCACACTATGAATGTATACACATTTAGGGATTTTTATGATTGTCTTTCTTTTAAAAAAGTGCACTGGGCTAGATAGAATTTTGTATTAGACTAGAGTTAGACCAATGTTTTGGTCTAAAAGGGGGAATGTTGGAAAAAAGAAAATTAAAGGCTAATAACTTGATGTGTCAATTTAGTGTTTTTCAGGGAGACTGTGGGAAAGCAGGAGTAAGGAGGCCTCAGTGGCCTTGAGGAGAACAGAAGGGGCCTATTCAGTGCAGGATGTGTAGCAAGCAGTTTTTAGATAACCAGGCACACAGGCTGGGAGAAGAGGAGCAGGTGAATTTCCATGGAGAGCAGCCAGGATTGGGGAGTTATCGAAACTTAACAAATCGAAACTTATGGACAGAGAGTATGAAAGAGAGGACATCGCCCAGCACGGCGGGCTTTTTGCTTGGACACTGCTGAGATCCACTAGCACCAGTGCACTGAAAAGTTTGTACCACGTATACTTTTATTATATTGCATTCAATTATATTCTATATAAATCATTTTAAAAGAACTTTTGTTGTCAAGACTTTGCTTGGACCACTCAGTCAAAAACCAGTCGGTTCATCTGGGCGGTGTTGGGGCCCGTCTGGGTCGGAGAAGAAAATTCCCAACAAGCGTAATCCTCATAGATTGCAACAGAATGTCCACGATACTGTAGTTTACCTCATCTGGAGCGAGCTGCACGAATAATGTTCTCCTTCACCTGGTAATAGTGCAGCCTGATGATAACAGCCCGCGGTCGGTCGCCCTATTGCGGCCTGTTAACCAGAGACCGATGCGCTCGGTCTATTTCTGGAGGTGAGGAAAGCACGTCACCAAACACCTCCGATAAAAACTCAGAGAAGAAAGCGGTGGGACGTGGGCCCTCCATAGATTCAGGTAGGCCGATAACACGGATGTTATTGCGTCTGCTACGGGACTCAAGGTCGGTAACTTTAGCATGTAGCTTAGCTTTAGCATCCGTTAGCTCCGTGCAAACCGCCTCCAGCGCTTGGATTCGTTCATCCACAGAGTTCGCGTGGGTTTCGAGAGAGGAAATTTTTTGTCCGTGATCAGTCACAGTTGTTTGTAATTGATCAATTTTCGCCTCCAGAGCAGCGAGAGCAAGTCGGTGGTCGGCACAGATAGCGGTGCGGTGTTCCTCTAACAACTTAGTTAAGAGGGCGACACCGACCTGTTGATCCGGAGCGTCGTGAGTATCAGACTTTGTTGTTGCATCTTTTTTGCCTTGTTTCGCTGATTTGGAAGCCATTATCAGAAAAAATGTGACGTCCAAAATGAGCAGAAAGCATTAAAATATGATGAGCAACTAGAATATTCGAGCTTTAAGGTGTTGCATGCGGGAAATAATATTGTTCTGAAGACCGTGTTTAAAGCGTCCTAGTCACTAGCCGCCATCTTCCTCAGCAAGACAATTAATAAATTTCTCTTTCCAAAAAAAAGGCATCTTGTTTTATGTTAATAGTGTTAATGAACAAATGCAAACAAAATATTCCCTTAACTAAAGTAAGTGTTTGCATACATGTCCCTCACAGCTCTACCATCCATGTGGTCTGCAATTAAAATGTTGTCTTCCCATTGCTCCAACTGCACTCTTGGCATTTCTTCTTTTTGCAGTATTGCCACATTGTGCAAAACTGCACAGGGTGCTACAATATCACAGGCTCTCTCAGGGGTGACTCTGAGATGGCGCAAGCAGTTAAATCTGCTCTTTAACTGTCCAAATGCCATCTCAATGCATGCCCTTGTCTTTGAATGTGCACAATTGAACCTCCTCTCTGCATCTGTTGTAGGGTCTGCATATGGGGTAAGGAGAAAAGGTTGTCAGGGGTAACCCCTATCCCCAAGCAGTAAGCCAGGAAAAGCACCTACGATTATAAGGGGTAGAGTTAAACACTGAGGCCAAATCTGCACTATTTTGTGTGGTTGGAGTATTTTTACCTTGGGCAAACCTCTGTGCCAGTGATGAGGCACGAAATATCCTGGAATCGTGCACCGAGCCGGGACATTTTGCCTCAATGTTGGAGAATAGAAATTGGCTGGTGCAAACCATTTAGAACAATGGCAAAAGTGACAAAGGGTGAAAGTTATTCAAACCCATAAACTGACATGCTTTACATTTTCTGTTGGGTAGGCAAAACTTGCATGTACCTGTACATTGATGCTGTGAAATAATTTTTTGGTTCACATAGTCTGCCTCCATGGGTACAGATGGAGCCTTTATCCAGATGTGAGTACAGTCTATAGCACATTTGGAAATCCTAGAGAATTCAATGCGTTTTGAATTGAATGAATTTTAGCATGAAATAGTTGATTAAGATGAATACAAAGCACTTCGGTAAGTGCTCTGGATAAGAGCATCTGTTAAAGTCATATACATTTAACTCCAGTGCCAGCCCCCTACTGCCTGACCGGATAAACCTACACCATGATGGACATTACTACATCTTTTCCTTTTCTTTATTTTCTTTCTGTCTAAATTGTTGTTGTCATGGTGACCGGTGTCGGCCAGAGGAGGATGGGTTCCCCCCCTGAGTCTTGGTTCCTCTCAAGGTTTCTTCCTCATGCAAAAAAACTAGGGAGTTTTTCCTTGCCACTGTCGCCTTTGGCTTGCTCACTGGGGGCTAGGACTCGCCACTTGTAAAGCTGCTTTGTGACAACAACTGTTGTAAAAAGCGCTATATAAATAAAATTTGATTGATTGATTGATTGACTCCAAGTTACTGATCAAACCAACACTACTTCTCATGAATACATGCCAGCTGTTCTGAAAAAGATGGGAAGGATGCCTCTGTGACCAGGGAATTTGATGAATATATTAAGGAAACGCTTAAGCGCAAGGTAAACCTTTCGAATTTCGCGGCAGACCGTTGCCTTACTAAGATGTTCTGCATCCCCAATGCTGTACAGAAATGCACGACTGGCAAAGAAGCGCAAAGCGATACAGACCGTTTGGGGTTTGGTAAGAGCTTTACTACGTCTAGTGGTCTTCTCAATATATGGCCCCAGTAATTTACAAAGATATATAATACTGTGTCTTCTGAACAAATAAGTAGTCATCCAGGAAAGCCCAGTGGATCTGTCTTGTCCTGGAATGACCTTGGAACTGGTAGCATGAATGCTCTGTGCACTATACACGCTCCCTCATCTACTGGATTCTCTACAAATGGGCATGCCATGGTCAATCAGCCTTCAGCCTTCACTGTTAGCTGCTCTTTTATAGCATACATTTTGGATTATTTGTATCACCTGTATGAAAATCTTGGTAAGGTAGTTGTCTGTGTCCATTTCCTTTTTGCACCATTAAGTTAACCACACATTTACACTATTTATACTGAACATATATAAATTGCAGAGTGATATGATTTGCTTGTAATCTGAACACAAAAGAGGAAGTATGGGGATAAATATATACCTAAAAGTATCTTCACCTAAATTACTCAGTATTAATAATTATTAATACTCAGGTACAAAGAATTGTATTTTTTGTGATATAGAGTTTATACTAATGTATGTTTCTGCAACATAACTGCGATTAGACACTGTATTCCAACTCTAGCCTGGTACGGAGCAGGTTAGTTCAAACGTATATGTTGCTGTAGTAACTGAGCGAGGCTCAAGTCTAGCCTCTTTCATGGAACCGAATTTGAGCAAAATGAGCCAGGCTTGTCTTAAAAAGCCCGGCTTACTGAGTTAGCTATGGAGTCAAATTAGGGTCTATAATGGTGACAAAAAAAAAATAATATTGCAAATATAAGATCAGCATTTTGCATTTTACGTTCCTAATTTGTTTCTGCAATACTTTCCCTCTTTTGCGTTTTTCTTTTCTTTGCGTTTCACATTTTATGTTGCTTTTTTTTGCAATACTTTCTCCCTTTTGCGTTTCTTTCTTTTTGTTTGTTTTGTTTTTGCTTTTCTTTGCGTCTCGCATTTTACGTTCATAATTTTTTTTTGCGCTTCTCTCTTTGCTCCGGTTTTACCCTCTGTGTGGGGGCGGGGAAAGAGGCGTGGCCAAGAGCGAAAGGCGTGCTGTGAATGTTCAGCGTCAGTTCAGCTTCCTTCCACTCGCTGAACTGAACTGCTGCTGCAGCGCATCTGGTGTTAAAGGAAGAGAGAGGTCGGGTGTGTGCGAGGTGTTGGCGCATTTCAGGGCATTGTTTTTATTCGCTCAGGTTTTCAAAAGATCATTTCAAACCGACCTCAGTAAAATGTTAATAATAATAATAAATATTTTTTAAACGAAGTTTTAAAAGGGCACTTTCGTTGATAAAGGGCAGAGTTGGTGGTGCTTTAGCACCTGATGTCTATGTCTGCACGCATATACCTGTGGTCCAGCTGGGCGACCGTCTGCCATGATACCAGTAACCAAATTGCCGTGCTGTGTGACGGTTCAACTGATGACGCTGAACGTTCACAGCACGTCTTTCGCTCTTGGCCACGCCTCTTTCCCCGCCCCCACACAGAGGGTAAAACCGGAGCAAAGAAAAGAGAGAAGCGCAAAAAAAAATTATGAACGTAAAATGGTGACGCGCAAACAAAAGAAAGAAACACAAAAGGGAGAAAGTATTGGAAAAAAATGTATATGTTATATGTATATGTATAAATATTTAACTTAATTAAGTTTAACCTGCTGGGAAATATTAAAATGGACCTTGAAAGTGACATACAAGTGCTTTAATTCCACCTTATAAAGGTGTATGAACCCTGCAAACGTGACTTTGTTCATTGCGCTGAGGCGCGGCGCGGCAAAGTTCCAAATTTCTAGAGGTGCACGACCTCGCGAATCGACAGCGCGCGAGGCCCTCGTGCACGGGCGGAGCCACCGCGATTACGTCAATGTACATTGTGTGTTCTTAAATACACAAATCTCTTGCTCTCAGTAAGCTGTTAGAGACATGTGCTGCTTTACGTAACACTGCTTTAAGCACTTTGTGACAACGTGTTGTGAAAAGCGCTATACAAATATATTTGATTAGATTTTTGCTGCGCTGACCCTCGCGCCGCTCGCAACGCTTCAAGTATAAACCAGGCTTTATCGCAAGCAAAAAGAGTGTGACAAATTTTCTCCTCGCGAGAGTAGGTTTGCTCACGCGAGAGCATTTTTGCCCGCGCGAATAAGCACTTTTCCTCGCGCAAAATGATTTTCCGCGCTCACGATTTTTGAATTGGACTTGAAGCCATAATATATCCCTTTCTCACTCACGCACACAAAACGTGCTATCTCACCCCGCCCCCTATGCTTTCCCCCAATCACACACTTGTTTATGCCCTAAAGACAACAGAGCATTCTCAACCATTAATAAACACAGAACATTCATGCAGATTCGTTACATTACATATAGACTTGTAGACAAACAATTACCGACAACCCAAATGGTAAAACACAGGACTCGAATACACAGGCAAACCAAGAAACAAACGAGACACACCTGAAGATCATGATGAGGGGGCGGAGTACAAGGGACAAATGTGAAACCAGACACAATGATGAATTTCAAAATAAAAGTACACAAAGGAAATAAACCAAACCAAAACAAGGGAACTTTTGAGGGAACCGTAACAGAAATTAGATTCTTTTTTCAAGGTCATCACTGCAGGTGGGTTACTGAGAAAATGACTTGTGTGGCAACAGCTCAGCAGATGGGAAAATCTGCCATGCCTTGTGCTATGCCCAAACTTGCAGTGCTATCTCACACACGTATTTTTGCCCAATGCTCACACATGTACATTGTGTGTTCTTAAACAAATACACAAATTTCTTGCTCTCAGTAAGCTGTTAGAGACATGTGTTGCTTTACGTAACACTCAAATGTGCGGACTCCATAGGGAAAGTGAGAAAAAGGTTCAGCTCCTCTTTACCTTCCCCCAGAAACAGGTAAAATGTGCATTGAATCCTAATGTTTTTTTCTTTTACAAACTGATACTTTTAGAAACTGGTAATGTTACTTGGGCCAGTTTTAGCTATGGGCAATGTGGGCAACTGCTCAGTCTATTTGAGGCTCACGAGCGCCATCAAAAAAACAAAAAAAAACCTCAAAACAAAACTCTAGTTTTGGGGGTTAGGTAGAAGGTTAGGGTTAGACTACTGCTTATTTCCATGTCAGATTAGTGGAGTGGGCGCTGGGGCGCCCTCACTGTCACGTCAATCTGCTGTGGAGTGAGAGTCATACAGGTTGTGTGTGTAAGGAGGCGAGGGGGGCGAGGTGAGGGGATAGATTGATCCCAGGACACACAACACAACACTGCTTTAAAAGAAATTGTATTTCATTCTTAAAATTAACATATGTTAATGTAATAATTTGGTTAGCTATGTGAAAAATGTAAAATAAAAAAATTAAAAAGTCATAGGCTACGTGATTTTGTTTACGTCACGTGAGTCTGGTTGATTGATGCGGAAGGGACTGTAGTCGAAAGGTAAGATGGATCAAGGTAAAAGACCAAAGAAGCCATCATGTGCAGAGTTTAGAAAAAGAAGAAAATAAGAAGAGGATAAACGGGCAAAGGATAAAGGTATGCAGATTTCTGTGAGTGACTTCACATTATTGATATTGGGTGATATTGATATTGGGTGCTGTCACACCAACATATAATATATTTGAATTGGGCTAAACCTAAACTTGACCAAAGACATAATAACATAATTAAGATGCATTTCATGTTGAATCCACAATAGCAATGCAACTACCTGGAAAATCAGATTACAGTTTGTAATACATACTATAGCGACAGTGAGGAATGAAGCAGAGTGTAAGCCATTGCTCTTGCTTTTCTTTTATTAATGAAACCTCCCTTACATCAATCAGGTGTAAGAGGAAAGAAAGGAAACACACAACGCACATTCAGGGTGGCATTAACTAACTGCGTGCTGCCCTCTGGGGCCGCACAGACCCCTTCCAGAGATCAAAGGTCACCTATTGACAGGCGCTACAATACACAAATCAGATTATGCAATACATTTATTCCAGTAATATTAAACAAGAAAATGCCCTGCAAAACAAAATGTGTCCCATTTTTTATTAATGTGGTTAGTGGTTATGCATGTTTAGAAATTATTTCATATAAATTATATTGGAAAAGGTCCTGCTCAAAACAAAGGTACAACACTTAAAACAATTACCTCTCAGCTAAACACTGCCTCTCTCTGGTCAGAAAATGTATGTTAGGATGACAGCTTGATTTTCATCATTTGATCTCTCTGAGCCACCATACTTTATTCGGAAATGATGTTTAGAGAGTACAAAAAAAACGAGATATCCTACTGAATATAGTCCAGTAAAAGAATTGATATTCGAACACCTATGATTAAACGTACTATGGTCTGCCTTATTACAAAAAATTAAGTAAAATTTGACAATATATTTCTGGTTTTCGTCTGAAGCGTCAATATTGCGAATGCAGTTGTGCTCTCTTGCTCCTTTCGTGATCATCTTTGTTTTTAACGGATGTGACATTGTGAGGTCATATTTACGTTTTACACGTTCTGGTGGCCATAATATCGTTATTGAGGTTCCAAATTGAAGAGGATACTTGTATAATCGCACGGGTTATATTTATTATATTTATGTTTTTCTTTAGAAATCGATATTGAATACTCCATGTGGTCGGAAAAATAACTGTCAAACAATCAATCTACGTCGGGGGAAGTGTCGTTGGGCGAGCCTGCCTGCTGTTGTTGCAGGCTAGCTCGTTAGAATTGGTTAGCTAACTAGCTAAGTGGGTAGCTGGCAGATCTGAGGCGCTCCGCCACTGTTAGCGCTAACTACTATTTAGTGTAAAGAAAGTAGTCATGGCAACTAGGCGCCTGACCGATGCCTTCTTATTAATGCGGAACAATGCTATCCAAAACCGGCAGATATTGGCTGAGCAAGTGAGTACACATGCCCCCCGTCGTACTCTGAATACACGTAGCAATGCTGCGGTGAGTCTAATATTAATAGTCTGAATCGATTTGGTTTGTAGTGTGTGTGATAGCAGTGTGGCTAGCTAGCAAGCACATTCTTGGCTTGCTAGCTAGTTTGTTGTATGCTTACTGTGCTTCAGCGAGCGTTGGCTGATTTGCTGTGTAAATTACCTAGCAAGCAAAGGAGCTGTCTAACCTCTGACTTTGATCCCCTGTTAATTAGTTTAATCATTAATAATATATCTCTTACAGACGCAGTCGTATGGGCCATGCTTACGCTGCAAAAGTGCATCGCGGAACTATTGATATTTGGGTGCATTTTAAGCTTTTACACGTATCGATACGCTTAAATAATTATTTACCTGAAAGTCTTCTGGTTTATGTTGTATAACTATCATAAACAGCACCTACACAAGTTCAATGCTTAGACGCACTGTTGTAACGATGCGTTTGATGAAATGTAGTTTTTAGCTTTAGTAATGCTTGGAAATTGATCAGTGTCATTCAGGCATAACAACTATGCCAAATGAGGTTTATATATCTGTGGTTATTGTATAGTTCCAAAATGATAGATGAAACACAAGGGCTTAGCCCAGAGCGCTGTTTTATAACTTTTCGTAGATAAATAGTTCGCCTGCAATGTTTAGTTACGTTACTGTAAAGTGTTATTTTGTCACATTCGGTGACATTGTGATTCTCTGACATAAAATGTTATTACACTGTCAACCAACTTGGCTGAATGACCTTTCCATTAAAACTACATGGTGCTTGAGTAAGGTTAGAATGTTTTACTTATGGTGTCATGCTTTGCAACGAAAAGAGGTCAACCGAAGTGAATTCTGGCATTTATTCTCAATCAAAATGTATTTACATAGCGCTTTTTACAACAGTCCAAGCTCCCAGTGAGCAAGCCAAGGGCGACAGTGGCAAGGAAAAACTCCCTAAGAGCATGAGGAAGAAACCTTGAGAGGAACCAAGACTCATCCTCTAGGTATGAACTTGTAGTGCTATAGGTAGGCCTGTTTCTCTGGAAGTTTATCCACATGTACTACCAGTGTGAAAAGATAGGTAGATTTGTTCACTGTTGACTGTTGACATGAATTTTCAGGTAGAGGTGGCATGTATCAACCATGTTAAACTGTGAAACTAGTATCCTGCCCAACTAGAGATGACTATGACTCCAAAAATAACCTAACTTTCATTGTGGAGTACATGCAGGTAATGTGAGAACCAGCACCTTCAGATAAATACTGATATGCAATTGACTGGAGCTTGTATCTAGCTTGTACACAAAATGGAGTTTTCTCTTGCAGCCACTTTAGAATGCTGTGTGCTGCATCCCTAAAAGGCTTTTTTTTTGTTTTGTTTTGTCTTCTGGTTTTTCTTCCCAGATAGTCTGTCTAAATGTTTAGCATATACATAAGCTATATGTTAACAGGGATTATAGGATAGCATATAAAGTTATGTTTATACTTAACGTGTCGTGACCTGCTTGAGGGTCTGCGCGGCAAAAATGACGCAATCACTGTGGCTCCACCCATGCGCGTTGTGAGGTGGTGCACCTCTCAATTTTTGTAACTTTGCGTGTGCCGCAGTGCAAAGAACAAAGTCATGTTTGCAGGGTTCATACACCAGTCAACATGTCCATGTGGGCCCCACGTGGGTTTGAAATGGGCTGGCGTATGGGCGCTTTTTGGGCAACCCAGCTGGGGCCCACAAAGATTTGTCCATCGGCTCCACATGGGCCCCATGTGTGTTAGCCCATGTGGGCCAATATTGGTGTCAATGTGGGCCTCAGGTGGGCCCCGTATGAGCAATGATTCACTGGCCCTACAGGGACCTACATCCCCCTTGTTTGTGTGGGATAATAAAGGGGCCAAGGTGGCCAACAAGTAGGGCCCTTACGGTTAACTGCAGACACCCACTTCAGCCCACACCCACTATTAGGGGCCCATATGGGTCCCATGGGCAAATCTTTATAGGGCCCATATGCGTTGTGCAAAGGGAGCCCAAATATCAGCCCATTACTACCATGGGGCTCTCAAGAATGTCCGCTTGCATCACACTTTTGGAGCACAATTACTATAATGCTAACTTGAGTCATCCAATGTGGGTCACTATGGAGTCATAGAGGGCTTTCAGGTGAGGCTGAGCACACCTAAAGCAATATTCAGTTGCTTTTAATACTTTGCAAAACTGTTGGATAAGAGCACAGCATCGAAGACTGTATTATCATAAGTAATTTCAGTCACAGATGAGCTGTTTTTAATAATACTTACATTTAAATGATGACAAATGCTCTATCAATCCTAATAAAAATGTTTTATTGAAAACATACATGAATTAATTCATTAATAATTTGTACATAAAATCCAAAAATGTCCATAAAACCTGTCATATGTCTTCACTGAGTGTTGCTGAGTTGTGTAGTTTCACATATTGCAGAGAGAGAGAGAGAGAGAGAGAGAGAGAGAGAGAGAGGGAGGGGACAATTTTAATTAAAGCAGTCACAACAGTTGCACTGTAGATGATCTAAACCACTTTTTGCAATGAAAAACATCCCTCTCTGTATATGATTTGTGTTAAATCATAAATGTTCAAAAACATTCTGAACTGATTAACTGGTTAACTAGCCCAGCTAGTTAAATAACTCTGGATCACAAGTTTAACTGAAACAGCACATGCAGTTGGCTGAATGAGCTTTCCATTAAAAGTACATGGTGCTTGAGTAAGGTTAGAATGTTGTACTTATGGTGTCATGATGTTAACTGAAAACATGCACGTTATGCCAATAAACATAACATTAGGCATATTTAATGCTGCTTCTGTTTAGGACGTGACTTAATATTAACTGTTAAAATAAATCACTTATAACTAACAGTATAATTTTTTTTAACCAAAGCCTTTAGCAAACCTTCTCTAAACCTAACTAGCTAATTAGTGAACTAACCTAGGTGACTACTGAGTAGTCTAGTGTTTGCTAAGGTAGGCTAACTCACTAGCTTAGACTAATTTAGACTAGCTAGAAAATGTGCACTTGGCTGATCTGGGTTACTATAGTTCGTTATCCGAATGAAAATCTACAGTTAACTATATCTAGGTTAGATACGTAAAAAATGTGTAAACTTAATGTTTAAAATGTTTTAATGTATTTTTCGCTTATTATTAAATTTAGCCATTACAAATTAACTGCTCGTGGTCTAGCTTTCAATACTAACGGCTACCGGTTGCGTTTGCTAGTAGCTAGCTAGCTAACTAATTTATTTATTTTTGAATTGAAGATAATGTTAGGCATCATATCCTCAGGTAATTTTCTTTTTTTGTAAATTTGTTTTTGTACACATAGATAGCAAAAATACAGAAACTGGAACAGAAATTTACCTCAGTGTATGATGTCTCCAAAGCTGTTAAAAATCTTACTTTCAGTCACAGCGGGAGAACGTTCTAGACTTTCGTGGGGATGGGGGCGCATGAGTGAAGGCGAGGGGTATTGGGCCAATGCTTTATTCCACAAATCAGAGGCAGGTACATTTACTTTGTTTTGACTAACATTTTGAATGAATTTAGTTATTAAAATTGCTTCACAAGTTAAACTGAAATGGCATTCAATTCATTTGTTTGTGTGCCAGAGAAATATGCAGTTCTGCCATTCTTTTGCATGAGCTGAGATATAAAATTATGCACAATGGCGCTCAAATTAAAAAGCTAGCATTTTTAAATGCCCATGTGGGACCCATTGGGGCCAGCAACTATAACCCAGCTTAGGCCAGGATTTATAACCCCAGTGGGGCCCACAAATGTAACTCAAGTGGGGCCCGAATACAAACCTTCAAAAAGTCCGCTCTAAGCCCATGCCCAAATAAAACCCATACTGTCCAGTTAAATCACATATGGGGCCCATGTTAACATGTTGTCTGGGCCTTTACAAGGTGGAATTCAAGCAATTGTACGTCACTTTCAAGGTCCATTTTCAATACTTTAATTAAGCTTAATTAATTAATTCATTTTAATTAAGCTTAATTAATCACGAGACGAGACACGATATTAGGTTCACGAGAACGAGAAGAGATGAGATTTTAAGAACACTAAAATGACATTATATGACTGGACAACAGAATTTTATTTAACTGAGTTACACATGCATTTTGAAATTATTTATTATAACTCTTAACATGCATTATGTAAGCATGAACTTTTAATAAACTTCTTCCTCCACAAATTGAAATGAAAATAAAATTTCATAAAAGTTAAAATAAATTTAAATATTTTTCCATTTTTCAAGCACAAACAATATTACAGTGAGTCCCCACTTAAGGACGGGGTTAGAGACTGAAAAGTCCGTCGTAAAGCAGTTTTCATCGTTAAGCGTGACCCTAGATTTAGATACGCTTTGATCATAAATACAGTATAGAAAAAACGAACAATGTTCTCGTGCGTGCATACAGCGTGAGAAAGAGCGATCGCGTTGCCGAGATGGGCTGCAGCGAAGGCTGCACTGGCTCAGCTTATCGTACACAACACTCCACAACACTAACCAGACCCGTCGTTAAGCACTGTATTATGTGCAAAACAAAAAGTTCTTCTCTGTCAATACAGAGTGCAAATGGTGCAAACAGAGCCTGACCAAGTATGCCACTGAATTTGCTGCAAGTACACTGCCATGTTCATTTTTAAGAATATTAGCATCCCCACACTGCTCCCGATATCCCTTGCTGTCTCAACTTGCCAAAGGGCCGTTCTGTCCCTGCTACCTCTGTTCAAGTGAGATATGTTGATTTGAGTACTGAGCTGTGGTGGTGCTGTAAATGTCCCTGTATCGTGCTCGTATTAACCGATGTGTACGGAATTATTTTCATACAATGTTTGCATATGGTCCGTGTCTTATCAGTCACTGTCTTGCCATTTATCATTTCTGCCGGGTACCAGGGTACCCGCGGGTCCTTAAAAAGTCTTAAAATGTCTTAAATTTAGTTTTCCATATTCAAGGCCTAAAAATGTCTTAAAATGTCTGGAATTTTATGAGGGGAGGCATTAAATTATTATAAGTGTGTGTTGTTCAGTTGTTCTGGCGCGATGTGAACTTTGCCGAATCTAGTGCTAATGCAGAAAATAACCGCTCCAGGGTCCTAGTGCTAGATTCCTAGCGTTGGAGTGTACGTACGGCCTCAACAACGTCAACAATTTTCGTTTGCCAACCCCCCCCAACAATTCTCGTTCCCCCCCCCGTCAACGATGTGGAACACACCTGCATCCCCAGTAATAGTATTATTTTTTCTTGTGAGAGGTATTAAAAAGGTCTTAAAAGTCATTGAATTTGAGATTAAAAAATGTGCAGATACCCTGGGGTACCCAAAATGCTGCCAAGCAAATGATTTGAGTGGCGGGGGCATCTTCAATAGTAATACCTGTATTATCCCACATCATTTTGGCTGCTTGTTGGATCACGAGACAGATTTTTTATGCGACGAGAAATCTCACTGATTTACGTCTCACGAGATCTCGTGATACGAGATCTTGTCACACCCCTAATATTTATACATATACTCGATTTATACTATATGATTCGCAAAAATTAGCATTTTTTTTTGTTTTAAAGCTTCTTTTAGAAGAAATTATTTGAAATTAATTCTGTAAATAAAAGTTATGAACAGAATCTGTGACAATGGGCAGCCCTGGCGGAGTCCAACTCCCATTGGTAACCAGTCTGACTTACTGCTGGCCATGCAAACCCATCTCCTGCTTCGTTTGTACAGGGACTGGATAGCCATAGCAGCCGGCCCCGTACGCTATACTCCCGGAGCACCCCCAGAGGAATCCCCAAGGGACATAGTCAAATGCCTTCTCCAAATCCACAAAACATTTGTGTACTAGTTAAGCAAACTCTCATGCACCCTCTCTTCTAGGACCCTCACAAGGGTGAAAAGCTGGTCCAGTGTTCCACGACCAGGACGGAACCCACATTGTTTCTCTTGTAACTGAGACTATCGACTGGACTCTCTTCTCCAGTACCCCTGCATTGACCTTACCGGGGAGGCTGAGGAGTGTGATCCCCGATAGTTGGAGCACACCCTCCAGTCCCCTTTCTTAAAAAGGGGAACGACCACCAGAGGCACTGCCCCCGATGTACACGCGACGTTGCAAAGACATGTCAGCCAGGACAGTCCGACAACATCCAAAGCCTTAAGGAACTTGGGGCCCGGAGCCTTGCAGCCAAGGAGTTTCACAACTACCCTGGTCACCTCATGATGGGCAAACCCCTATGCGAGTCCCCCAGCTCTGCTTCCTCTATGGAAGATGTGATGGTGGTGATTGAGACGATCCTCAAAGTATTCTTTCCACCGCCATCCCCAGTCGAGGTCAGTAGATCTCCAGCCCCACTGTATACAGTGTTGGTTGGGAACCGCTTTCCTTATGATTTCCAGAAACTTCTTGGAGCCAATCAAAAGTCACTTTCCATGGTCTCACCGAACACTTTCCCCCACCCGAGTTTTTGCCTCTGCGAGTCCCACAAGTTAATCAGGACTGATAGGACTCTTTCTTCAGCATGACGGCCTCCCTTTCCCGAGGTGTTCACCATCTGGTTCGTGGATTGCCGCCACAACAGGCACAACAACCTTGCGGCCACAGCTCCGTTCCGCTGCATTGACCATGGAGGCGTGGAACAAGGCCCATTCAGACTCAATGTCTCCGGCCTCCCTCGGGATGCAGTCAAAGCTCTGCCGGATGTGGGAGTTAAAGACCTTTCTGATGGGTTCCTCGGCCAGACTTTCCCAGCAAACCCTCACAATACGTTATAGGTATATAAGGTATATCTGGCATCCTTGCCCGCCATCTGATCCAACTAACCACTAGGTGCTGATCGGTTGACGGATCAGCTCCTCTCTTCACCCGAGTGTCCAAAACACACGGTTGCAAGTCCGACGACACGATTACAAAATTGATCATCGAGCTGCGACCTAAGGTGTCCTGGTGCTATGTGCTCTTATGGACACCTCTGTGCTTGAACATGGTGTTTATTATGAACAGACTGTGACGAGCTCAGTAGCCCCATTAACAAGATTTTTTTATCACTATAATATTATTATCTTTTGCAATACGGTTAGGCCTATCTTAAAAGGCTATGGTTTACCAGTAGTGCTGGGCAGTATGACCAAAATTCTATATCACGGTATTTTTAAAAAATTTTATCGGTTTCGCGGTATTTGACGGTTTTTTCCCCCATGCATGATGTTAACTGCATTGATTGTGAAAAGCATTACTGCAGTATAGTGGTTGAGTACCCTATACCACTGTTAGAAAAATGTCTCCACCCAAGTATTACATGTAATACAGATTTGCATGGCCCCACATGATCAGTTTTCAAATGGCAGCACTAAAGCAGTGAATGAATCATATAGCATGACGGTTGCAGTAAAAATGCAAAACCTTTTAATTAAGGTTAATTAGGGGTCCAAGCACCCAAGGTGCTGGAAACCTATTGTATTTGTTCCGATTATTATTATTCTTACGTCTGCGCTAAAACGCGTTGTGCAGCCTAAACCGTAACACCTACAGACTTCTCCTTTGGCCATCTTGTAGTACTCCTCTCCGCTACTCAGGTGCAACACGCCGGCCCGATCCGCCCATAGGTGGCGCTACAGCGCACACAAACACAAACTTTACACAGGTGTTTCTCCTACACCGTATGTCCTAGAGATAAAATTCAAATTTCATCTGATCAGGCATCTGCTAATCTACAAAAAGTTCTATAGAACCCATAAGCTCCACCTACTTAGATTTCGAGCTAATTTGCATAATATGCAAATTTGCACACATTTTTGAGTGCGTACTAGTCCTAGGGTTTTTCACATACATGCACATATGTGGTATTCAAGCGCTCAGAAGAGTGTGAACTTTAATTATTATGGAGCAAAACTGCACATTTCTGCACATGGGCGTGGCCACATGCCTCACAAGTCAAAGGTCGAAAATTCCTTCGCCAAAAATATAATGTTGATATTGTTAAAGTAAATGTCTTGTGTTGAACGCCAGGTTTTCATTCTGTGTCAGGGCGATGATACTGATATTGTAGGCTCCGACTGCAGTGTTACTCCCCAGCTGAACCTTGGAGAAGAAAGATATATGATGTATGAATATGTAACAGATTATTCAAAGGCCAAAGTAAACAGATGAGTCTTTAATCGAGTTTTAAACATTGAGACCGTGTCTGAGTCCCGAATAGAGGCAGGAAGATTATTTCACAGTTGTGGAGCTTTAAAAGAAAAGGCTCTTCCACCTGCTGTGATCTTTTTGATCCTAGGAACAGTTAATAACCCTGCGTCCTGTGAACGAAGTGAACGTGCTGGGTTGTAATGTTCAATAAGTTCACTAAGATACTCTGGAGCTAGGCCATGCAGTGTTTTATATGTTAATAAAAGTATTTTATAGTCAATACGGAATCTAATTGGCAGCCAGTGTAATGAAGATAGTACGGGACTAATGTGATCAAATTTTTTAGTTTTTGTTAGAACTTGTGCTGCTGCGTTCTGGACCAGCTGGAGTTTGTTTATCGATTTACCAGAACATCCAGCTAGAAGACTATTGGGATTTGGACCCATAGTATTGTTAACCTTGTAAATCCTGTAAAGCGCTTTGTGACAATGTGTTGTGAAAAGCGCTATACAAATAGATTTGATTTGATTATTGCAATAATCTAGACGAGAGGATATGAATGCATGGATTAGTTTTTCCGCATCACTAGTATTTAATGTGTTTCTAATTTTAGCAATGTTGCATAAGTGAAAGAACGCTACCCTAGATATATTATTAATGTGTGTATCGAACGAAAGGTCTGGGTCTTTTGTGACGCCCAAGTTCTTTACCTCTGCGTTGGGGGTTATAGTAAAAGAATGTAGATTCATTGCTACATTACGTATCTTGTCTCTTGCTGCCCTAGACCCAACTATTATTAATCAAATCAAATATATTTGTATAGCGCTTTTCACAACACATGTTGTCACAAAGCGCTTTACAGGATTTTCAAGGTTAACAATACTGTGGGTCCAAATCCCTAATGAGCAAGCCAAAGGCGACAGTGGCAAGGAAAAACTCCCTAGATGGTGGGGAATAGGAAGAAACCTTGGGAGGACCAAGACTCAAAAGGGAACCCATCCTCCATTGGGCGGCCCGTTAACACACAAATTACACAAAAACAAATTATACAGATGAATACACAAGTCACAAACGAATCACACAATCAGGCTAAGTATAAGGTAACTAGAATGAAAGTTCTGGGTGTTGATATTGTCAATGTAAATGTCTTGTGATGAACACCAGGTTTTCATTCCATGTCGGAGTGATGATACTAGTATTGTAGACTCCAACTGCAGTGTTACTCCCCAGGTGAACCTCGGAGAAGAAAGATATGTGATGTGGTAAATATGTAACAGATTATTCAAAGGCCAAACTAAACAGATAAGTCTTTAGTCGAGTTTTAAACATTGAGACTGTGTCTGAGTCCCGAATAAAGGCTGAAGAGATTATTCCACATATTATATAATTAATATAATTCCATTATATAGGTTTTACAGTAAAACCTATATCTGTGTCATATATTGTGGCTACTCCACCTCCACGCCCTGTGATACAGGGTTGATGAACATAACTGTATCCAGGAGGAGCTGCTTCATTAAAACTTACATATTCGTCTACTCTAGCCCATGTATCTGTTAAACAGAGTGCATTTAGTCTGTTATCTGAGATTATTTAGTTTACTATCACAGCTTTTGATGCAAGTGATCTAATGTTTAGAAGTCCTAGCCTTAGCTTAATATTGCTGCTCACTTCATGTTGATTATTTAATTTTAATTACATTTTTAAAACATATCGCCCTGTTATTCCTATATCTGCCATGGTTAACAGACACAGTCTCAATGGTTTGGTAGGTAGGGAAGTAAGTTCTACTTAGCTGGGTAGGGAAGTAAGTTCTACTTAGCGAATGGCTGTTAGAAACCGTTTTTTTTTTCATTTTTGGGTGATGTTGTCCTTAACCGTCTGTCTATCTGTTGTAAGTTGTATGTATCGGCACCGTTATTTTGTTGTTTTGTTGTGTTAGCGCTTGCTAACAACTGTCCGGTCCCTGCTACTTTGTTGCCGTTAGAAACGCAGAGCCGTTGCTCTGCCTCTGCGCTGCTGAAGTTTCGCTCGGTTTCGGCTGTAGTTAAAAATAAACTTTTGGTTTTGTTCTCGGAAGATGCTCTGGTGTTTCTTCTATCCTTTATCATCTCTTACTCTGACATCATCTCTTACTGTGTATGTATAAAAATAACATTCTCCCATGTCTACACCAGAATCTACACGCACACACATGTATTAGCTCTGTTTTATCCGGATTTAGTGCTAGAAAGTTACACGCCATCCAATGTTTTATCTCTTCTACACACTTCTCGATTTTACTGTTTACACCTAAATCATCGGGTTTTGCCGATAAATATAGTTGGGTGTCGTCTGTGTAGGAGTGGAAACTGATGTCGTGCTTATGCATAATCTCGCCTAAGGGTAACATGTGAAGTGTAAATAGAAGTGGTCCTAGGACTGTCCCTTGTGGGACACCATATTTAACCTGCACAGATTTAGAGGTTTTATTATTAACATTTACACATTGGAAACAGTCTGTCAAATAAGATCTAAACCAGGAGAGGGCAACTCCTTTAATACCTACTGTGTTTTCTATTTGATCCAGTAAAATGTTGTAGTCTACAGTATCAAAAGCTGCGCTAAGATCTAACAGTATAAGGAACGAGATGAGCCCATTATCGGACGATATTAGTAAATCATTCACTACCCTGAGTAAAGCTGTTTCAGTGCTGTGGTTCGGTCTAAATCCTGATTGGAACTTTTCATGGATACTATTTGATTGGAGATAATGGTTTAACTGATTGGAAACTGCTTTTTCTAGAATTTTAGAGATAAATGGGAGATTAGAAATTGATCTATAGTTGGCTAAAATCTGCGGATCGAGATTCTGTTTTTTAATCAAGGGTCTAATTATGGCGCATTTTAATTGTTTGGGCACATATCCTAAGTTAAGGGAGGGAGTAAATCATATTAAGTAAGGGCCCTGCAATAGCTGGGAGTAGGTCTTTGAATAGATGGGTTGGAACTAGGGCTGAACGATTTTGGAAAATAATCGAATTGCAATTTTTTATCTATAAATTGCGATTGCGATTTAAAATCGCGATTTTTTTCCACTGTTTTCAGGAAACTCTGTTTCGGCATTTTTTTATACAGCGCAGATACAGGGTTGCCAACTTTTCAAGATCGCTTGGAGTGAGACTTGAACCTGGAGTGGGTGGCGAACTTAATTTGTTGTTATCGGGGCGGTGTAAAATGGACTAAATTTAAGTATTATTATTATATCGCGATCGATCGACCGCCTGTGGTTAGCGTCAGAGCGAACTAGTAACTTTTCAGTCTAAGACGCTCAATGCGTGAGAGTTGGCGACCCTGCAGGTATAGCAACTTGGCTAAAATATGTGTGTGAGGGCATTTGGTAGCGCATATCCAGTGTGTTTAACAAAGCCATGAAGCCGGGCTTGTTCACTATATTAACGGACATCATGTCTTTCACTATGAACTCCGTTACTACCCGAATTATTTCAGCGTGCCGCTTCCAATTACATCCATAAGGAGTTACACTTTCAAACGGTTCGGTCAGTGAACCCTGTCTGCTGGACCGCGGTCAAGCTATCCGCGCTTTCGCGATTCATCCGTGCTTTAAATCTTATTGCGCCTATATGCGTGATTTTACGGTATTTCGCTGCTCACCGCATACTAAAGCTGTAAAAGCGCAGGGAAACACTTTGGCGTATTTGAAGATGCAGCACTGGTCGTTGGCATTTTAGCCTTACAAATATCATACGAGGCTTTGTGGTGTTTTTTTTTATGCTGAAGGAGGTTTGTAGTGTTACCTCGCGTCGTAGCAACAGTAGCAAGACACGTTTTGCAGGGTACCTGACGTTGAGCAGCATCTTTTTAAAAGCCAAAGTAATTTCACACAACTGATGTGCTGCCCCTCTTTGGTAATTAGACTTTCAGTTGTGTCAGCTTCTGTCAAGCCTGAAGCCATTGTGCAACAAGTTAAAGTGTGCTGTGTTAACTTCACTTCTCCACCTCCCTGCCTCCTGCTCGAGTTTGCTCCGTTCGTCCTCGGCTCGGCTCGCTCCCAAGTCACGTGACCAGTTTAAATCGCAGCCTGTGCGATTAGAGAATCGCGTTTTAAAATATCGCGAGATTATCGCAAATGCAATTAATCGTTCAGCCCTAGTTGGAACTGGGTCAAATATACATGATGTAGGCTTAGACGAATTAATTAGTGTTGTGAGCTATTTTTGCGATATAGGATCGAAGCCATTTAGCTCAGTAATATTTTCGGGTGCTTAGTTACTAATACCTATACTACTGGGGTTGGATTGGAGGTTAGTCTGTGATGTATTATGACTCTGTAGTTGGATATTGTCTATTTTATTATTTAAAAAGTTTTAAAATTCATCACTAGTGTGTGTAAGTGCTGTATTAGAACTAGTGTTGATATTTCTTGTTAGTTTCGATACGGTCGCGAAGAGAAATCTATGGTTATTTTTGTGGTTTTCTATTAGTGTCGAATAATATGAGGCTCTAGCTTTTATTAGGTTATGTTTATATTTGATTACAGTGTGTTTCCATGCGATATATGCCATCCAGTTTTTTATTTCCTGGACACAGTTCTCAATTTTGGGAGTAGTGTTAGAAATTCGGTCTTCAGGAATCAGTTTCAGGAGTCAGGAGACTGGACGGCTTCAGTGTTGACAAGGTTATTGACACACAGAGCATAAGGTGGTTCATGACCAGTTCTATCTGTGGTCTATTTGGGAAGCCTTATATACATTGTGGAATGGGGAGGAGGAAGGAGGAGGAAGACGAGGAGCTTAAGGGGGGTAAGTGTGGGATGAAGGTGAGGAGGAAGAGGAGTTTAAGGAGGGGTCACTGTGGGATGAAGGTGAGGGCACTTGGGCAATCAACATTGGGTAAGGTAGTCGTCACCTTAGGGTTAAGACTTCAAAGGATATACAAACAAAGGACGGGGGATATACAAACAAAGGACAGAGGTGCTGGGCATGCAAATGTGGGCAACCATCACACTTCTCAGCCTAGTGGTATCATATACAATGAGAATAATATGGGGCTCAATACAGATCCTTGTGGGATACCATATTGCCGTATTCCGTCCTGATTTGGACTTTAATCCGAAGTGTGATTCTCTATAATGGTGGTGTAGATGCTCCTTTGCTTGCTTTCCTGTCTTGTCTACTGCTTTTCCATGGAGGTTTGCACGTGTGACCTATGGCAAGTGCACTTTGCATGCTAGTTATGCACTGCAGTTTCAGTTGAGCATGTGTCTGGTACCTTGAATTGGATAGAATCTAAATGCATGCTAAGTAATTAAAATGTAAATGGAACAGAAGGGTTTCTCATCTATTCATAAAATTGTAACCTCTTATTACCAAAGTTTAGGTTTTGGTTCTCAAAGAATACAGAGCAAGTGTCTTTTAATCATTAAATTTAATGCGATTGGAATTTCATGTATCTTTTTAAATGGCTCATGGCTCACTGAAAACTACCCCAGCTAGTGTTCTTCTATAATCATTTCAATGGGAATTTTTTGGAACGGAATGGACAAATCTAACATGTTTACAATTGGGGCACTATTTTACTACATAAGATTTGAAAGTCATGTTTTCTGATGTCTTTATGAGTACTGATTTGTCCAGTCCCAATGTGTTTGTGTTCATGCCTGTGTGTTTTGATGCTGATCTCTCCGCTGTCTTGGGCTCCTTTGCTCTCATTCTTCTTCCTGTCTCTACCTTGGTTCTCCCTCTTCTCTTTCTCTCCCTGGATGGAACTCCACTGGGCTCTGCCAATCACATTAGGAGTATGATGAGGTACTGTGCAATGTATTTACTTCAAAGGGGGAGTTGGTTCAACAGTGCCTTAGGAAATCTTCTGTTTTGCTTAATGTGCTAGGCCCAATACGGAAAGCTTTAATATTAAAATCGATCCATTGGTGTGCTGCTTCTTATCATAAACCCTCATTCTTATTCTTTCCTTCTCACTTGGTGATAGCTGGCAGATGACCGGATGGCTCTGGTGTCTGGAATTAGTTTGGATCCTGAGGCTGCTATTGGAGTCACTAAAAAACTCCCACCCAAATGGGTAGAGGGAGTGGATGAGGTGAACCAGCGTTTTCCAGCTTTATTAGTAAATGTACACTAAGGACATATTGTCAATGTGTTCTAAATTACTAAAATACTAAAAATAAGTTTCAGTTCATTAGTATTTTTTTCAGAATGTATGCCTCTAATTTCTCTCTAAATAAATACAGTTCTTAATTCGCTTCTGTTTTAGTAAGTGACTTCTCATCCTTTGTGGTTACTAATACTAAGAATAGAAATTTATATAGTGCCTTTCACTTAGCCTGCTGTACTGCTTAGGCTACTGTAGCTGTATTTTACTTTAAAGATCCTCCACAGTGGATCTCTTTACATACATCTGGCATTAAGAAGATATTTACATACATTCTTTTAAAATACATCAGGACAATAAGAACTACTTCTTTTTTTAGGTATTTAAATGTGCTCTAGGGTGATTCATAGTGTCATTAAGTTGCATGCCTTTAAAGTTATGCAGGCATTCTCAATAAAATGAAGAATAAGCAGCCTAGCAAGATCCTCTTACATAGGCTCACAGCAGAACTCTTGCAAAAAATATATAGAATGAGAGAGGTTAATATTTCAGGTTTATGTGAAACCATTTGGAATGGTTAGACTGGTTTGGAATTTGAGTCTAACAGTGAGTTTGTTATTCCACCAGATTCAGTATGAGATCACACGTATACGGCAGAAGATGAAGGAGCTGGCTGGTCTGCATGATAAACACATGAACCGGCCTACGCTGGATGACAGCAGCGAGGAGGAGCATGCCATAGAGATCACTACACAGGAAATCACACAGGTTAACACTCACATATTTTGAGAACTTCTCCACATAGAATATAGGTCAGCTAATAACTAATATCATAAGAATATCCAGAGGAATACATTTTAGACTCCATTGGTTAAAAGATTACATTTATTGCTGAGCATACAGTAGGTAAATTACAGACACATACATTAACTGTCCACTTTATTAGAAACTTTATTGTACTTCTGTTCAATCATGAATTATCCAGACCATAATATAGGAACAGCACAGTGCCCATCATGTAGCACATTCCAGTCATGCAGATATATGAGCTTCAGTCAGAAAATTACTGTAGCATGGATGCTGATGTTAGACATGCTTGTTTGAAATTCTTGCAATTTCACCATAGATAGATGGATGGATGGATGATGCTTTATTAATCCTCAAGGGGAAATTCACTTGTCCAGCAACATACCAATTACAAAACGCACACAAATGCAAACCAACACAAATTACACACAGAGGTCCACAGTTGTTAATGTGGGGTGTTGTACACCCGTATAGCAGTAGGAATAAAATATTTTTTGAATCTCTCAGTTCTACAACACAATGAGAGGAGCCTGTTAATACGGCTGCTCCTCTGAGCTGCCAGAGTCTCGTGCAGCGGATGTCTGCTGTTGTTAAGGATGGTCTGCACCAGACATCTCACCCTCTTCTCCGCTAGCTCCTTTACATGGTCCACTCTCCCACCCATTACATTCACACACTTCCTGTTCAGCTTATCAAGCCAGATTTGATCTCTTATAGAAATGCTGCTCCCCTAGCAAGCGGCACCGAAGAACACAACACAATAGCTTTCTCGACGTTACTCAGAATGGTGCAAAGGCCAAAATGTTTTGGGTTGTTGTCCTGTTGCGTAACCCATTTCCATCCCAGCTTCCATTCCATCCCAACTCCCTGACTGACGGCTGGAGATTCTGGTCAAGAATTCTGTCCAGAGGCAGAAGAGCAGGCCCAGACCTTCACATGTCCACCACCTTCACTGTTTGGAAGAGGTTCTCTTTATATGTAGTGTTGACTTTTCTCCAAACATTGTGCCTGAGATTGTGGCCAAATAACTCAATTGTGGAAAGGGAGATTCACATCATGGATGTGCAGCTGACAAATCTGCAGCAACTGAGTGATGCTACCATGTCAATATGAATCTGAGGAATGTTTCCAGTACCTCGTTAAATCTTTGCCATGAAGTATTAAGGCCGTTCTGAAGGTAAAAGGGGGTCCAACCAGGTACTAGCAAGGTGTACCTAATAAAGTGGCCGGTGAGTGTATATCCGTGAGACAGACAGGAAGAACATTCCAGGTAAGTAACTGCAGTGATCTTGGGTAAGATAGACAGAGATAGAGATAAATCTCTTGGAACTTTAGAAGCCCATGGAATGAGTGTGATGATTTAAATATCTACTTTTTCATATATAAACTGTTTCATCCTCCTATTAATTCAGAAGAACTTTGCTTGCACAGCTGATGATGGACCTCTGTCTGAAACATCCTGTTTCTCCTGTGTACTTTACTACAATTTTTTATTTCTCTGTCTGTCTCTTACTCTTTCTCTCTCATAATCTCTTTACAATGAACATTGCAAAGATATAGTCAAAAAATTATTTGATACATTCAGTGCATCATGACTATTCAGATACTCAAAACACTGAAGATTGTATATGATTGTATACTTTGCAGCAGGATATCATGAAAAACAACAGTAGATTACATGGTAACATTTGGCAGTATATGTAATGTTGTGTGTGTGTTTGTGCGCGGACAGATGTTCCACCGGTGTCAGAGGGCAGTAACAGGGTTGCAGGCTCGGTGTGGTCACTGTACACAGCAAGAAGAGAGGCTGCTCAGAAATGTGGTATCATCACTGGCTCAGAGTCTTCAGGAACTTTCAACCAACTTTAGACACACACAGTCCAGTTATCTGAAACGTGAGTGTACACACACATGTATACCATGGGTTAAAGTTCTCCGTCACTACGACGGATTTCCGTCATTTGATTTTTTGGGGAAAAAATCCGTCAAATCATAATAAACAACACTCGCACGTGCTATCTGTTTTGTGGCCGAAATATGCTTCTCACTGGCGCTCATCAGCGCTGGATGGATGACGGCGGTGTCATTTGATTGACTTGCGGTTCATTCCGCCTTCAGATTTGCGGATGTTACGTAGAAAAGTTTTTACCCCCCCTCCTGCCTGGCATGACCGTAGCGCGCGACTCTGTACACCTGCGCGAACGGCGGAGGCTACTTGCTGCGTCACATTCTTTTTGCAGTGTAGTCCCCTCAAAAACAGGGGAATGAACATTTACCTGACCAATTGTAATGTTGCATTAGTGCTGGAATTTAGGCTAAAGTACTTTAAAATGCTTGAAAATGTAACTACTTCGTTTCACAACAAATATCTGTCTGACTGAACAGTTATTACGCTAACAAATACGAGCCTCTTGTAATTCCAGGATGAAACATGAGAGAACGTGAAGTCGTTAAGATTGGGCGTTTTGAAAATAAACCACCATTAAATAATGTGATAAAAAGAGAATTATTTCGAATCATTTCGAGTATATGTATAAATATTTAACTTCATTAAATTTAACGTTGAGAACGCGTTGAAATGGACCTTGAAAGTGACGTACAAGTGCTTTAATTCCACCTTATAAAGGTGTATGAACCCGGCAAACATGACTTGGTTCACTGCGCTGAAGCGCTGTGCGCGCGAAGTTACAAAATTCGAGAGGTGCACGACTGCGAGGCTCTCGCGCTCGCGCACGGGTGGAGCCACCGCGATTACGTCATTTTCGGCGTGCGGACCCTCGCGCTGCTCACGCCACTCGTGCTGCGTCAAGTGTAAAGGCTTAAACCAGGCTTAACATGGGTGGTGTTGTTCTGTTTGCATTTAAAAGCTCTATCCAGTGGTGTTAATTTTTTTGTAACATACCTACTTAAAGCAGGTAATCTTACGGCTTATGTTTTTGTGATGGTGAATCTGATAAAAACAAGAGAGCTTCATACCTTTTAAACCAGGATTCACTAAATTTGACTTGATCTTTAAATAATTTTCTGGAAGAGGACCCCCAGATAACTCCCATTAAATACACATTTATGTACATTTACTGCTCAGGTGTTCATTCTCTCTTCTCTCCTTACACAGGCTGTTTAGATAAATATACTTTATAAATGTGTTTATTGTGTAGAATTAGGCAAAAGAGGCCGTGTCCCAACTACACCACATTTTCAGTAATTGCTGGCATTGTCTTTTGCCAAGAAAAAATTTTCAGTCAAATGAAAATTTCTTGCTTTAACCCATGATGTATACATACATTACCCTTCCATATGAAATACAAACACTAATGCTTTGGATTATGCATATGCCTCATAATGCTTCAGTATGTGTGGAATACTTTCAGTATTCCAAAACAAAAGATAAATATCAAAAATTAGGTAATTGACAAACATAAATAACCTCTTGTTCATATAGCCCTTATTTACCTTTTTATAACACAAGCAGCCTGCACCTTCAAACTTCAGTGGGTACAAATTCCGCAGTAGAAGAGTCATCTGTTTCAGAAATACAGTGCTGTGTTTGTCCACAATCCTTTTGCTATGTGCTTCAGGCATGAAGAATCGCGAAGAAAGGTCAAAGCACTTTTTTGACTCTGGTCCTTTAATGGAGGATGATGAAGACATAGCACTCTATGACAGAGTAAGAAGGATAATCATAGAATTCGCAAATATTTGGCAAAGCAAAACAATCAAGAAGTAAAACTGATCAACTTTTTTTTTTTATCCCAGGGCTTTACAGATGAGCAACTAGCTCTGGTAGAGCAGAACACCATGATGGTGGAGGAAAGAGAACGAGAAATCCGGCAAATTGTGCAGTCCATCTCTGACCTCAACGAGATATTCCGAGACCTTGCTGGCATGGTGGTAGAGCAGGTCAGTGTGTTCACCTCAGTCTTTCCAAAGTTATAATCTGAATCATGTTTCTTTTGATTAACATCTGGATCAGATTTTGATATGGCTGCATAGGTGTGGATATATGGTATAAATCAGGGGTGGGCAAACTTTTTGACTTGCGGGCCACAGTGGGTTCTAAAATTTGACAGAAGGGCCGGGTCAGGAGCATTTGGATATGCAATTTAATTTATTATTTTTATACATTTCAATTGAAGATGCAAAGTTAATGAAATCAACATTTACTGCAAAAAGATAAATGAAACACTTTCAACATTCAAAACATATTACCTAACGAAATACTTAAGTTCAATCATTTCTAATTGTTTTAAACCCTGCAAAATCATGGTCAGATTGTCCTGAGAGACAGACTGCATAAAATATCCTGCCTGCAGCAAAAACTAGAAAGAGCTCTTTAAACTAAGAGCAGCGTGTTAATTAAGCTACTGAACCCATGTGAGTAAATGCGCACATTGCGCTTAATTAAAAGAGGCTCCTCAATCCGTGTATCATTCGTTAATTTGATACTCAACTGAAAATCAAAATCGGAAAATCAAAAAAACAATTCATTATTTTGTTTTTCGTTTTGAATATAAAAACAAAAAAACAAACCAGGCTTGTATTTTTCTGGTTTTTATTTGATGATCCAAACAAAAATAGCTTCGGAGCCAAACTTGATTTTGATTTTTTAACTTGACCCATTTGTGTGCCCCGGAAGTTGTTTATCCTTCGTGGTCTTCGTTTGACTGCGGTAAAGTAAAATCCCATATTCGGAATTCTTTCTTCAATAATAAGTGCCAAAATGTGCAAATTCTCATTTCTGGCAAAAATATATATAAATAAATACCTACAACTTTGTTTAAGCCACGAATATACATATTTTAAGTTGTAGACAACATTTTATTTAAAATGTACTATTGTGACCGCTACAACGTCCAAGGCACCGTCTACAAATTACATTAACACGGTTAACACGGACGCAAGTGGCGGTAGTAAAGGCCCCAGAGCACTGCAAACTCTTTTTTTTTTTTTTCTTCAATAATTTCAATATCTTTTCAATGGTCCATCATAAGACCACCAAACAAGTTGTATTACACAAAGTCCATCCTAAATAACAATCTACAATTTTTATATAGTTGTAGATTGTTATTTAGGATGCACTTTGTGTAATACAACTTGTAATACAACAGGCAGTCAAGGTCTGATTGTAGGGAACTGGTCTTGTGACCGGAAGGTCGTGGGTTTGATTCCCAGGCCTGAGGCCATGACTGAGGTGCCCTTGAGCAAGGCACCTAACCCCAACTGCTCCCCAGGTGCCGGGCTAGGGCTGGCCACTGCTCTGGGCACGTGTGCACCACAGCCCCCTAGTAGTCACTAGTGTGTGTGTGTGTGTGTGTGTGTGTGTGTGTGTGTGTGTTCTAACTGCACAAATGGGTAAAAAGTGGAGGACAAATTTCGATTGCGGTAGAAAAAAAATCACAATTGACAAAATATGGCACATTTATATGGGTATTTCTACCTTGCACCAATTTGTGGTGGTCAGTTTTTGTCTAATTATGTCAATAGCTTTTAAACAGTGCATCATAAGATCATAAAACAAGCTCTTATATATTAAGCGCAATCCTAAGCAACAACCTACAAGTCATATATGGGTATTTCTATCTCTTACCTATTTGTGGTGGTGAGTTTTTATCTTATAATTTCAATAGCTTTTAAACAGTCCATCAGAACAGCACCAAACAAGTTGTATTACATTAAGCCCATGATGACCAGCAACCTACAACTCAAATATGGGTATTTCTACCTCTTACCTAATAGTGGTGGTGAGTTTTTATCTAATTATTTCAATAGCTTTTCACAATATTCTTATTTTATGAACAGCACCTGTAAATACTCATGTCTGAGATGTAGGTTGTTGTTTAGGGTGCACTTTGTGTAATACAACTTCTTAGGTGGTCTTCTGATGGACCATTTAAAAGCTATTGAAATAATAAGACAACTGAGTACTACAAATTGGTGCAAAGTACAAATACCCATGTAAGAGTTGTAGGTTGTTGTTTAGGATGCACTTAATATATGACTACTTGTTCTTCCTCCCCATGACTGTAGCATACAGAACTAGACTGAGAGACCAGTTTTAGTTCATTAGCTATTTAATATTGTCTTTAATATTAAATATTTATTATTATTATTATTATTATTATTATTATTATTATTATTATTTTATATTTAATATTGTCTTCAATATTGAACCTTTTCACAATATTCTAATTTTCTTAAATATATCAGTCTGCGTGCAACGAATGAGTATAATATACAAGTTTCACATTTTGAATGGAATTACTGAAATAAATAATATACCAATATCTGTGTAACGTGGTGGGAGTCAGGGTTGGACACAATCGCGATAAAGAGCTGGCACATACTTTAACGTAGCTAGTCTCCTCTAAGTAGGGTGACCAGATTTGGGTTTCTGAAAAGGAGGACAACTTTTGTGCTGGGTGTGGGTCATCGGTGTATCGGTGAATGATTTAGGTGAATGGTGTGTGTCGAACGTTTTTTTCTCTTTAACTCCTCCGTAAACGTACACTTTCGTTTAGTCATTGACGCAGAACCGGCGGATACACGTGCTTTCGCTTGTAAACACTTTTGCACTGTACATGTATTCTGTTTGAGGCAGTCGAACAAATTCCCCCCGGACATTTTTTTAGGTCTCAAAAGTAGGACATGTCCGGGGAAAAAAGGACGTCTGGTCACCCTAGCTCTAAGTGTGCGCGACTTACGAGGCATACGGAACACACTTCACAGAAACACTCACGAAGGAATATAAAGGACCACAGCGATTATGAAAGGAAAACACGTTTATATAAGTATGAATGCTGAAATAATACAAGGCACAGAAAACACAGCAGAGACTAAAGTAAACGAGCACTACAAAACACAACGACAAATATTAACACCGGACCACTATTATCACTGCATACCCATTTGCTGCAACGTGCACGAAATCTGTGCATGCGTCTTACCACCTTCAAATAAGTCTTTAATTAAACTAGTATGTGGTTCTAGTCCGGTCATGTTGTCTATACCAGTGTTTCTCAACCTTTTTTCAGTTGTGGCACCCTTTATATGCATGCAAAATTTTAAGGCACCCCAGTTTATAATGGGGGGTGGGGGTGGCGAACGTAAGTTGCCGACGGGGGGGTAAAATGGACCCAAATTAAGTATTATATTGCGATCTATCGATCCCCGGTGGTTGGCGCCAGAGCGAACTAGTAACTCATTGAATCATAGATGTGGATCAGAGGTAAATAACTTACAGTCAGTGGGAAACCTGTGTAATCACGTGCTGACCTTGGTAAGGGTCATATGCAGGTCATATGCGATTTCACACGCTCTCACGCCACACATCGAATTTCTCACGCTTGAATATTATTTATTTATTTATTTATTTATTTTTAAATAATCAAATCGCCGCACACCGCAGCATATTCAGCCAATCCATCGGTTGTACATTATAACAGGTTGAACCGATCAGAATATAGATCGCGCTGTTGCTTGGTAGACTTTAGCCAGCCCGCTCCCCAACCACACACACACACACACACACACACACACACACACACACACAGCCGCTACACTAACCATCGCGACAGATTCCAATCCCTCCCGCCTGAAAAAAGCTCACGCCCACCAAACTTGAGAGATCTGGTCGTATAAAATAAATTTTAATGATTTTTAAAGCGTATAATAACTTCAATTTTTAAAACTATAGTTTTTTATTTTACATCAGAATATTTTGACGGCACCCCCGATGAAGACAGACGGCACCCCAGGGTTGAGAAACGCTGGTCTATACCAAGCCGGGTTTCCATCCAAACCTTTCGAAAAAATAATGCGCAATTTCCAAGTTTCGGCAGAAAAAAATGCGAATTAAGCCTTGTTTCCATTCATTACAGTTATGCAAATAAACTTTAGATCACGTGAGAGGACGGCAAACAATAGTGATTTTACGTCCATCTGGCAGTTACGCATTTTTGCACGTTGAGGTTTTGAAACATTTTTTTCTTTTTCTTTTCTTTTTAAATTCCATTTTTGCTCTCTCCAGAACTGTTTTTGTATGCATTTGCCATTTTTACATCGCGATCGTGTACAGAACCACATGACTTGAGGCATGATACGTCATCGTTTATGCAAAAAACCCTTTTCCATCCAGTTTTTTCCGAATTTTGGCGATGCGATAGTCTAACTTTTCCACTTCCTCCTAGCGTAAAAATCTTTTTGCGATATTTGGGGCTTTTTTCGAATTTTGGTCTTTTTCCATCCAGTTTTTTTCATGCGCATTTTCAAAATGCGCAAAAACTCGGTGGATGGAAAACCCTATGTTCCAATGTCTAGGCTCAGAGTAGAACAAGTAACACTGCAGTGCACTCCCGCACAAACGAAGCCCATGAAGAATAAACATATCAGTAACTTCCGGGGCACACAAATGGGTTAAGTTAAAAAATCAAAATCAAGTTCGGCTCCGAATCCGATTTTTTATTTAGCTATTTTTGTTTGGATCATCAAATAAAAAACTGAAAAATACAAGCCTGGTTTTGTTTTTTTTGTTTTAATATTCAAAACGAAAAACAAAATAATGAATTTTTTTTATTTTCCGATTTTGATTTTCAGTTGAATATCAAATGAATGAATGATACACGGATTCCCCTCCAAACTTTAATATGCATTTGTGTTCATAACACAGTAGATAAACTGCCGACCTGTGAGCAGTAGCCACTCATCCTTCTGTTGACTGTTTGCTAGTGTAGTTTGCATGCTTCATAGCAAAGTGACGGCTGATATTGCCCTCTTTTAAACTGCAACCGTTTCTTGGCATATCAGACATATAGCCGTTGATTGGACCTCAGTGAAAAAATATTTTGTTGTCCACTCCTTATTAAACACTCAGCACTCAGTGTCCACTTCTCTTTTCTTTGGTCTGCTCATTTTTACCGAAGGGCAAAAACGGCAGCGGGAAAGTTACACTCCAACAGAGGTCAATGTGTCTGGACTAGTGCGCCTTCTATTGGGGAAACGAGGGTATTGCAGGGGAAAAGGGGAAATGTGTGCTGGGGGGTGTAAAATAGACACAAATTAAGTATTATATCACGACCAATCGCCAGTGGGTGGCGCCAGAGCGAACTAGTAACTCATTGAATCATATATGTGGATCAGAGGTAAATAAACTAGATTTTTTTTTTCGGCGTGAGAAATCGGAAGTGTGGCTTGAGAGCGTGTGAAGACGGTCAAATGCGTGTGTTTCACGCTCAATGCGTGAGAGTAGGCAACCCTGTAGTGTTACCTATGGATTTGCATAATTGGATAGTTATAAGTCAAAATGGCAAAATCAGTCAACTGATAAATTCAATTTTTTCAGTACAAGGATTAAACTAATCAGCACAGATGACTGTGTGCTTGAAACAGGGTACAGTTCTTGACCGGATTGACTTCAATGTGGAGCAAGCCTGTGTCAAAACAGAGGAAGGACTAAAACAGTTACAAAAGGTAAAGCTTGTTGGTAAAGATTTTCATATTAATTTAGGTAATTTAGGTAACCGTTTTTATCAGCGGTGTAGTTCACTTTGTGTATTAGTTCTTATTCCTTTGTTTCTCTTTAGGCTGAACAGTACCAGAAGAAAAATCGGAAGATGCTGGTCATTTTAATCCTGTTCGTCATAATTGTAATTCTAATACTTATTCTCTTTGCGACAAAATTTTGATGTATTATATATATGTGTGTGTTTTGTGTGTGTGTGTGTGTGAGAGAGAGAGAGAGAGAGAGAGAGAGAGAGAGACATGGGTACTCTCTTGAAGCAAGGTCCTTTGTGTGTACTTTCTCTTCTGACATTGATGCATTGCTAAACTACAAGATGGTGTCCACTAGTGGCCTCCGTGAGCAACGTCTAGATTGCTATGAGATATTTTCCTTCTGTTATGTCTTGACCAGCTCTCAGAAATTGCTGGAGTTGTAAACAAGATGGCAGGGTCTTCACCTCAGACTTCACTATCCAGTATTAGGAACTCAACTCTCAAAGAAACATGAAACATTTTTATGATGTTTTTGCCTGCCATATTCTTGAATTTGATCTTATCATAATCTCTCTGCATCTTGTACTTTGCCTCAAGTTCAATTGTTAGCAACAGCAGCAGCAACAAAAGCAATGATTCATTTCTTGCTTTAGCTGCTTTTTTGCACTTATAATATTCAGTTATTACATTTTGTGTTTGATATTTGACCAAGGCATATCACCAGTGTGGTTTTTATTTTCCTTTGACACTTTGGAATATGCATGCACACAGTGTGCATTCTGGGTTCTTGTTTGTGTGTGTTCTTTCATACGGTTCCTCATTCAGTTTTTGCTTCATCAGATCAGAAACTCAGTCAGTGCATCTAGGCTGAGGAAAGAGGAACATGCATCACATGGTTATCACATGCTTCAATGTCTTCTTTTTTATTGTGGGGGGCACAACATATTTTCCACCTACTTTGATTAGCTCCCTGTAAGACTTGTCTTGTCCCTGAGAAGCAGCTGAATGAGCTGAATGGTCCAATATCTTTTTGTCATTCTGAGTTGTGGAGCTTCATGTGG